>NC_089253.1:120478847-121078847 GCF_963930625.1 Muntiacus reevesi | reverse complement strand
AGGAAATCGCACGGGAGCTGGGATCTCGTTCATAGAGAGAAGATACACAGGAAGACTCTGGTTCGGGCTGGAGAAGGTGCGTGTCAGCTTCCTGGACAACATTCTGGTGCGCGGTGCTATTAGAGAGAAAGAAATAACTGCTGCCTCCTCTCCAGGTTACTATCTAAAATCGTGGGTCTTGGCAGCTTTCCCAGTTACTGGAGAAAAGCATGTAGAGTTTCACTGAAATCAGTTGCTCTTGAGAAAAATCAAGCACCTTAACTCGAGGGCCAGTCCTCTGGCCACCGGCTGTGGCAGTGACATCCTTTATCAGCGACAGTGACCGTGGACTGCGGGAAAGATGGAGAGGATGGTAGACGTGGCCTTGAAAGCTCAAGAGTCTGGGACTCGGAAGGGCAGATGGGGCCACCGGTGTTCTCTGGGGACCTCTCCATCGTGCAATAACTCTTGTTCCTAGCTGCTGAATCCTCCTAATCCAGCCAGTAAGCGGCTGTTCTACTGGTGGGGGCGCTGGGAGCGGCCACACCCACACGGAGAAGGGAGAAATCAATGGGTTTGCCTCTGTTTTCTCAACTTTTCTGGCCTTGTCCCATTTGACCTGAGAAGCACTGTAGGCACGGGGTAAGCTGACGCTGCCCTGGAGCCAGAGGGAGGGGGCATGGCGGGTGTAAGCGCTGAGTTCTCGCTGGAACCCGAGTTCTGGAAGAACCAGAGGACTGGTCCGCTCCACTCATGTCGGGACCTGCGGGGAACCAAGGCTCTTCTCTGTAGAGGCTCTGCGCTCTCAGCAATGTGGACAGTGCAAGGGCCAGCTCTGGGCAGTGAGCAGCCCCCCGGCCCAGTCCGCTGGCGGTGTGAGGAGTGGGAAGGCTCAGCCTGCCCCCCGCAGGGCCCTGCGCTTGTTTCAGTGCCCTGCGCCCCACCAGTGTGATCAGCACGTCCTTCCCCACCGGAGACTCAGGTTTATAACCTGTGATACTGGATCCAAGCGTTGACACCTAAGGACCAGGGTCAGGAGACAATGGATGCAAAAGCGACAGAGAGAGTCCCAGAGGAGGTGCTCAGCACACGAGGATGTGAACCGCAGCGAAGGGCGGTGTGCCCCCTCCCTGACTTGACTTCACTCTGAAAGATGAACGGGAACTCCGATGCCTCAGGGTGCGACCCGGGAGCCGACCTACAAACCTAAGATAGCAATTCCGAGCTCCAGAGAAAGCGCTGGCTGAAACGGCTGGCCTAACCAAATCAGATAAGACAGGCCACTAAACTCTGGAGGGGAGCTGAGGGCCTCGGGGTTTGAAACCACTCCTGGAAGGCCCTTTCCTTTGAATTCCCATGGTGGAGAGGCCTTATTAGCTCTGCTATTCTTCAGCTGAGCTTAAAATACACAGTCCTGGAATGGATCCTTTGATAATGGAAACTGCTGGGACGCGGGGACTGACAAGGCCGCCACGTGCGGACCGTCCTGGAAACAGCGGGAGTGCCAGGCCAGGCCTCTTTCAGTGGGCTGTGCTTCTAACGCTGCGCTTTTGAATAACCTTTCTCAGAAAAGACAGATTCCAAACTAAAACTTTCATGTAAAATTACTTTTTACATGGCTTACACTGCAACCTGTATTGTTATGCTAACATCCTGTTTATGAGATGTACATCCTCTTTATGAAATGTATGAAATGTACATCTTTATATGAAATGTACACTTTATATGTGATCAAATTAAACAGTGATGAGTTGAACTTCCTATCTGCAGAATAAAATTAATCAGTGCTTCATTTTTTTTTCCCCTGTAGAAGATTCATTGTGAATCCCCGACTGGTTGTGGCTGAATGAGACCCAAGGAAGGGTGCACGCTGGCATTCAGAGAGAAAAGGCCAAAACTTCCTTTGAACCGTCTTGCCTGGGGCTAGGCTGAAACACACCGGAAACATCAGAAGCTTTTTCCCTTAAATTCCAGAAGAGGAATTCTAACTGTGACTCCTCTGAGGGGAGGCTGGAAACAGAATGCGCTCGCTAAACCACCAGAAGTGGGTTTGAATCCAGTTTTGCTACTGTGCCCTCCACGCGTCTGCCGTCTGCCCACCTGTGAAGCGGGGGTGACAGTTGTGTGTCTGAGACTCGCTCTGCGACACAGAAAACAGCCAGGCGTGCAGAGCTTCTCCGAGGGCAGGCCCAGAAGGGAGCTCAGTCCTGTGGTCACCTGTTTCTCACTCCCCAGAGTGACCCTTCCCCGGCTGATTTCCCAGGTCCTTCCTGGGTGTCGGATCACCCATCAGATGCCTCCCAGTCTGGTGCCATGTCAGGACGCAGTGCCCAGCCTAGGAGCCGGGGGGGCGGGGGTGGGGTGGGGCGGGTGCTGCCCTGGAGCTGGCCGGGGCCCAAGCCGTCTGGCCAGCGGGGCCCACCGCCCCCTGGCTAGCTGACTGCTGGACAGTTCATCTGACTCTGAAAACACAGGATGAACTGGCTTGTCTGGAAAGGAAAAGAAACAAGACCCCTTCTGTCCTCAGCTCCAGAATCTGCCTGTCATAAAATTTAGGGCCAATATGGAAAAATGTGAAAACAATAAACAAAGCAGAAGGAGCCTGGAAAACAATGGGATATTTTAGGAAACTTGACCTCCTATTTCCAAGTGAAAGGTGGTGAACATGCTAGAGTTTTGACTTGAAGAGAGGAAATTATAGGACTAAGGTTGGGGTTGCCCATCTAGGTGCATTTTTTTCTCAAGTACGTTTGTGGTTGAAAAAAGTAGAAATGATGGGACTTAGAAATTGGCTCCTGAAAAACACTAGGGTAGAGTGAAGTCCCCAAATCCTTCTTAGAATCCAGTCTATATGTCAGTTGTGTGGAAATATGTGGAGACAGTTGATGATGACGAGTTAAAATGTTCAGATGTGCAGCTGCTCATGGGTTATATTCCAGCTTCCTTGTGAGTTTCTGAAATATGTGTGTGTGCATGTGTGTGTGTGTGTATGTGTGTGTGTGTGTAGTGTTACACAAGTACATAATGATGCATCAGGTACTATTATGACCGTTATTAATTAATGAGAAAAATACTTTAAGGATACTATGTTTTTTACAAAGTCAGTTATAATATTTACCTTCCATCTATGTATCTAAAGTGAAACGAGGACATCTCTTTAATTCTCACCGTTCAAATTAAAAAAAACAAAAAAATGAAGAGAGAGTGCAGTCCTTGTGAGTTGCTATTGTAACAAGTAGGTCTTCTATTTGGTGGATTGGAAAACCCTCCCACACAGACCCGGGTCCTTGAACTATCTCTTATCAGTGAATTGCTAGAAACAGCCGTTTCCATAGTAATATTGAATATGTGCCAGAACTCTGCTTTTAAAATGAATATTGCTGCCCCGGCCAATTTTCAACCACAAAAACACTGTCCACTTTACAGCTATAAGGGTGGCGGGGGGAGGGGTAGAGACGGGACTGAGGAGCCGAAAGAGGGGCCTGGGCAGCATCCAGGCCCAGCGAGTGGACCACCCAGCAGGGCTCCCGTCACCTGCTAAAAGGCTCAGGACTGGGGAGGCTGGCGGTCACACGGCAGGGTGACCCCCTCCAGGCAGCCCATGGCCACCAGCACCAGGGGGCTCTCGGTGGCACCTGAGCTGAAGCCCAAGGGCATCTTCTCCTTGGCGCCCCCATCTCTTCATCTGCTGCTTCCTCCAGAAAACACATAGGCTCTCGGAGGGATCGATGGAGTCTTTCAAACCAATTCTCACCGAGTAATGACAGTCCCTCACACCTCCACGGGGTGGGGCGGGGCGGCCTCTCGACAGCCTGGGACGGACACACGGAGCTACATTAGGGGGTTCAGGGCACCGCCGCGCTGGGGGAGCTGTCCTGGGGAACTTCAGACGTGACTTCCACATCAGGCCCTGTCGAAGATGCCGGAATAGCTCCTGTGGAAGTTTCGTGTGGGTCCATGGCTGACGGGGTGTCCCAGGTGGCGCTAGTGGTAAAGAACCCGCCTGCCAATTCAGGAGACAGAAGATCCCCTGGAGGAGGGCATGACAACCCACTCCAGTATCCTTGCCTGGAGAATCCCATGGACAGAGGAGCCTGGCGGGCTACAGTCCACGGGGTCGCAAAGAGTCAGGCACGACTGAGCGTCTAAGCACAGCACAGCCACATCCTTATGCTGAGACCTGAGGGGTGCTGCGACAGTGGTCATAAAGGGACACAGATATTCCTGCCTTCAGCACACGGTCCTTGAACACATCCTCGGAGTGAGCCCAGCGGCACCTGGACTTCGGTGGGGAGCCAGCAGGCCCCGCCCCGTCCATCCAGGGTTGGGTCTGGAACCCTTCTGCTGATGTCCCACAGGCTCTTTTCGATGAGGATGCCAGATTTTCAGCAGAAGCATCGATGCAGCTTGGAGTCTGGAGACCCTGCTTCATATTTCTCTCTCCTTGAGCAGGCGGTTTCAGTGATATAATTGTTTTCCTTGGAACGCAAGGCCTTGTGAATAAGACTTCTCTCTCTTTGCCTCATATAAGAACCAAATCCCAGTGGCCCCAACTCGGGTTTCATGATGTTGCTACAAATTTGTTGTGTGCAGATAATCGCGGTCCTTTGCCGGGTCGGGGTCGGGGTCACCAGATGCTGTAGGCAGGAAAACATGCCTGGCTGATAGGTGGGGATCGTCGCTTCCTGTCACCTTCGCTGTTCGCCCTCGTTGACTGCTGCCAGCTTCATCCATCCCCGGCACGTCGTGCCCCGTGACACATACACAGGTCAGGGCTGTCCCCCCTCCAAGAGTGGAAGCTCCATCAGGGGCAGCCCCATTCTTCTGCCTCCCTAGCACCTGGACTGGCCTCTGTCCCCCAGGGCCCCCGTTGCGAGCGCCACTGGGCAGAAAGGCTGGCCCAGCACACAGAGCGTCCCCCCCTGGGGTCCAGCAGGAGGGCCGCCCCCACCCCAGCCTGTGTCCCGCGGAGGACGAGGCGGCCGCTCTCTGACTCTGCCGAAGGGTGGGTGCGCCTCGGGGGGCTGCGGGCAGACCCGAGGGGGCCGATCGGGAGCCACGTGGTCAAGGGGTGAAGGGGCCTGAAGACACTTGCGGACTCTTCCTTTCTGCGGAATCAACCACAAACAACCCGTCTGCTCCCAGCTTCTCCTGTCCCTGGAGCCCGGACGGGAACGTCGTCAGGCGACACAAGCGGGAGCAATGAGAGATCTTTTTTAAAAAAATAATAGTAATCCTTTCCTACGTGTTGAACAGTCTTTTTGTCTCTGGTAGGTGACCCCCTGGACATTATCGTGGCCCATTTTGCTCTCAGAAAACCTGGGTGGACAGTCAAACTTCCTTTCCTTTTCTCTCTCCTCTCTCTATCTCTGCATTCCAGGGAACAGTGGGCTCCAACCAAAGACTTGGGGTGAGTTGCTCACACCTGAGTTTGTCAGTCGGTCGCCCTGTCCATCTTCATCCCCTCGCTCAGGTCCGCTCAGAATCCAGCTGCCTGGCCTTCCACTGGGATTTCCCTTTCGTTCATCCCCATGGTCACAACCTGGTTTAAGACGCTGTCTTTTAGATGGGTGCTTAAACTGTTCTCCAGCAAATCCTTCTGGCCCTAGAATCTACACCATTCAGCTACAGGAAAAAAAAAAAGAAATGAGCTTGCTTATCTAGATGGGAGGCTTATGAGGCTAACCACATCAGTACTAACCGTGTCAGATTTAAACTGCCAAGTTTTAAGTCACAGCTCTCTGGGGGCATCCCTGGTGGTCCAGGGGTAAAGAATTTGCCTGCCAATGTGGGAGACACGGGTTCAATCCCTGGTCCAGGAAGACTCCACAGGCTGCGGAGCAACTAAGCCCGGGGATCACAACCGCTGAGCTATGATCTGGAGCCCGTGTCCCATGACAAGAGCGGCCACCGCCATGAGACACCCTCACACTGCGAGAAAGAGCAGCCTCCGCTCCTTGCAACTAGAGGAAGCCCGCGTGCACAGCCAAAGATAAATAAATAAATGTTTTTTATAAACCTTTTTTTAAAAATTTGCTTCCATTTCCTGGTCAAGGAATCAGCTGCAGCCACCCTAGCACCTTGTTCTCCGGCAAAGTGACCTTCTTGACCAGCTCTTTTTTGAATAGGAACCTCCTCCCTGACCCCTTCTGCAGACCCCTCCTCTATTCAGAGCATCCTTGGGCTTGGCTGCCCTCTGCATTGCCCCTGGGGACCCTTCAGGGCCCCCCTTCTGGGACCTGTGTCTCCATCAGCAGAGCCGGGGGCTCCAGCAGCGTTGAGAAGACCTGTGACCCTGCCTGCCCGGCGTGACCTGCCCCGTGCACTTGAACATGCTGCCCTGATCACAAAGGGTTAGGCTCCCTCCACCCCTCTGCTCAGACCTGCAAAGATGGGAATCTGTTTCCTCTGGAACTTTCCAACAGGCAAGGTGCAGTGCTTTGCACAGAGTGGCCGATCAGTCGTTCCCGACTCACCCATTTGTGTTCATGGCTCTGTCTAACGCATCGATTCCATCCTTTCCAGTGGTGGGAAGACTTCTCTGGAGCCAGGCGCTCTGCTGGGGGGGGACCTTCGTGCACGCAGCTGTTCGTGCGCTCGTTCGTGCGCTCATCCACGCGCTCATGTGTGGTTACTGACGCTGTCTCCGTCACAGGTGGTTCACTGGGCCCTGGACACGCGGAACCCAAAGGTGCGGGCACCGTCTTGCTAGAGCTGACCGTGGAGTGATGGTACCGGGCGGGGGCGGCTACACAGACCACCGCAGTTCATGTGAGAGGGGGGCTCTGGTCAGGGCCAGGGCCAAGGAAAGGAAAAGGGGGAGAAGGTGGACCTCCTGACATCTCCCAGTCTTCTTAAAGGGAGCTGCAAGGAGAACGAGGTAAGGAAAGGCGCTGAAAGCGGAAGGAAACAGATCCTTCGAGAAGGGGAGCAGGTGGCAGCCTCTCCTGCTCGCCTGGGAGGCTGGTGGGGGCTGTGCTTCTGGCTTCTGCAGAGCCCCCCATGAGAGAAGCAGCGGTCACGGGTCCGGAAGATGTCACCCGGCCTGGGCGGGGCGGGAACCCACCCCGAGTCTGCTCCAGGAAGCGTCTCTCCCCTCCCTCAGCGAAGCGGAGGCCAGAATCGCAAGAGCAATTTCTGTATATTCTCTGTGGGTTCCTTCCCAGCGCGTCTGACCTACACCTCTTATCAGAATCGCATCAGCCTCACATGCCAGGAGTCCTCTACTGACCAGGGTTTTGTAGGACCCAGAAGGACTTAAATTTCTTTCTACCCCTTCTTTTTGCTATCGTCTATAGATTTTCCAGAGAAGGCAATGGCACCCCACTCCAGTACCCTTGCCTGGAAAATCCCATGGACAGAGGAGCCTGGTGGGCGGCAGTCCATGGGGTCATGAAGAGGCGGACACGACTGAGCGACTTCACTTTCACTTTTCACTTTCATGCATTGGAGAAGGAAATGGCAACCCACTCCAGTGTTTCTGCCTGGAGAATCCCAGGGATGGCGGAGCCTGGTGGGCTGCCGTCTATGGGGTCACACAGAGTCGGACACGACTGAAGTGACTTAGCAGCAGTAGCAGCATAGATTTTTAGAAGGTGACTGATAAGTATGCCAGTTGATTTTACACAGCATCTCAAAAGCAAGAGAATATCCAGCAAACAAGTTAAAAGGGGCCTGGGGACTTTTGAGATTAAATGATGGTAAAATGACAACAAAATGCAACGGACTGTATCCTGGATCTAAATAAATAAATAAGTCTAAAGGGCAACTGGGGACAATTAGAGAAATCTGAACACGGGTAGTATATGAGATGGTCAACTTCTTGAATGTTGTACTAGTAAATGGACTTCTCAGGCGGCCGCAGTGGTAAAGAATCTGCCTGCCAGTGCAAGAGACTCAAGAGATTCGGGTTCAATCTCTGTGTCAGGAAGATGCCCTGGAGGTATCTTCAGGAAGAAAGATGGAGGAAGAAACGGCAACCCACTCCAGTATTCTTGCCTAAAAAGTTCCATGGACTGAGGAGCCTGGCGGGCTACAGCCCACGGGGTCACAAAGAGGCAGACACGACTGAGCGCCAGCACACTCTCATTACTATATGCAGTTGCAGAAGGAAGTCCTATTTCTTTGGAGACATTTGCTGAAATATTTAGTGGTAAACATAGGGCCGCAAAGAGTTGGACACGACTGAAGTGACTTAGCATGCAAGCAAAATGTTATAACATCTGCACCCTGCATTTAGAAGGAGCAAAAACCTATGTATCCAGAGATGAGAAAGGGAGCAAAATCCTAAAAAAGTGGCTGTAACTGGGGGAAGGGTATGCGTGTGCTCACAGCATTTTTTTTTTTC
Organism: Muntiacus reevesi; assembly: GCF_963930625.1. Taxonomy (NCBI): domain Eukaryota; kingdom Metazoa; phylum Chordata; class Mammalia; order Artiodactyla; family Cervidae; genus Muntiacus; species Muntiacus reevesi. The sequence goes on along the minus strand of NC_089253.1, from coordinate 121,070,521 downwards.
TGATTTTCTTTAACTTTGATTCCCCACCCCCCCCAAATCTTGGAAAAGTAATATTTTTTAAAAATGATGGTTATGGTGAAAGTAATTCCTCTAAACCCCCAGTTTGCAGATCTTGCTTCTTTCACTGTTTGGTCCTCTACTACTTCAGGTCTTGTTGATTTCTCTCTCTGCTTTAATTTTACTGCCCAGTAAATCTTGTTCCCATCAATGGTTTTATCTCCCCTGCCAGACACTGAGACGTTCATGGATCACATCGCACACCAGTTTCATCCTGGAGTTGGCCCTAACCACCCCCTGCCGGAACCTGACACAGTGCCAGGCACATGGCGGGCGTTCATGGCCTTTCTCACCATCTCCTGGCACCGTCCTCCTTAACCTAATCGCTGCTGTTGATCCGTCGCTAAGTTGTGTTCGACTCTTTAGGACGCCGTGAACTGCAGCATGCCAGGCTTCCCTGTCCTTCAGTATCTCCCAGAGTTCGCTCGGATTCATGTCCATGGAGTCGGTGATGCCATCTAAAGGCCTTGGGCCCCTTCCGCACTCAGATTATGTCCTTCTTACCAACTTTCTTCAGTTGGTGAAAAGCTGCTATTGATTCATTCTCACATTAGGCAGGAAAAGAGAGTGCTGAATCCCCTACATGCTTATGGCTTATCACATGTCCTTTCTTTTTTGGCAGAGGTAATCTAGTCTATGTCACCATATTTATTGCCCGCAAATCAAAACCAGTTGCTAGAGTAATGAAGGTCTATCGGTTTGTGTCGGCTTAATCCATGTCAGGGGGGCTTTAGGGGCGTATAAGGATAATTTGACCAGCAAAAGGAAAGCCATAAAAATGATCAAAAAGCTAACAGATACGCTGAGAACACCAAGCTTATTTTGCTGAGGATTTATGGCCAACTTATCAGAAAGCTATTTGGTCCGAGTCGACATTCAAATCGCTCCCTCTGTAATGCAGCAAAGATTCCAGCCTCCGAAAAAAAAAAAAGAAAAAGAAAACAGCCGCTATAATGAGATACCCTGGAAACCCCTAACGTGCAGCACATGTAGTTTAATTTTCAACAGTTGTGAGAGGGCAGTAAATCCAGCTTCAGAATAACCAGCGCCACTGATGCCTCAGACCCGCATTAAATTAGTGGAGCGTGAAGACGGACTGCCACGCCTCCTCTGACATACCCACATCCGCGTTTATTCATCAAACGGAGCTTAAATGTCCGACCTCCCCCAGATGGCACCGGGGCCGGGGCCTGTGGGGTCCCGGCAGAGGTGGGTGCCACGTCACTGGGCTCTGCCTCACGAGGTCATTTGTGCCCCAGGCCCAGCCCTGAAGGCTGTATTTTATTGATCAGACTCAAATTGGCTTCCCCTTGTGTAGGTGATAAAGAGTGGCGTCAAGTCACCCGTGTGAAATACATCACTTTAACTCTGACAGCTTGTCATTGAAGGCCTTGTTTATATAATCTATTGTGCCATTTACTCTATTCTTATTTTAAAAAGCAAACATAGAAATAAAAACCCTACCTTCCAGTGTTTTGTGGATGGATGTCCTGTAACTTCTCTTAAATAATCTCAGAAGTAGCTATTTCTATTGTCACTGTCGGTTTACATCAACTGATCAGACTTTCAGTTTCAGAGTTGGCCTCACAGAAGATGAAAGCTGGATTGCATGCTTTAATGAGAAGTCTTTCGGGGCATAGCTTCTCCCTTCGAAATCGCTTGAGAATTGCTATGTCTAAACAGGCAGGAAGCCTGCCATGCTGAAGCTGGCCAGATCCGAAGCAAGCATTCTTAAATCTTTGAGCTTGTTGCCACTTAAAACACCAGGGTATCTTACCTCCAGCGAAGATAGAAACCTTCATATTGGGAAAGCTGGTTCAAGTAGCATTTAGTTTCAGAACACAGAGTTCTTTCAGAAGTCAAGCTTTCAGATTCCAAATAAGCCTTTTGGTAAAGTTCCATAGGTTTTACCAATGGCAGAATTAAAACACAAACATGAACACAAAAATCTTATGTCTGACATTGCTAATAGTCTACCTAAATGCACCCAAATGCATCTGGGGATAGTGATCTGCTTAAATTAATATTGAGGCATGGACAGTCTTCCTTCTTTCTTGGAGAGACAAAAATAAAGTCTAACAGCATTTAACGCTTAGTCTAAAAACCCTGGCTTCCTTGGTGGCTCAGTGGTAAAGAATCGACCTGTCAATGCAGGAGACCCGAGTCTGATTCCTGAGTTGGGAAGATCCCCCAGAGTAGGGCATGGCAACCCACTCCAGTATCCTTGCCGGCGGAATACCACGGACAGAGGAACCTGGCGGGCTATAGTCCTTGAGGTCACAAACAGTCAGACGTGACCAAGCAACTAAACAACGACAACTAAAAGCCTTGCTGAACCACAGTGAGCCTGTCTCCATGTATTAAGAGAGTATAGAATCTAACAGCCCGTTATAAAATGAAGTCAGATTCTAGCTGCGATGGTTACTTTACATTTTTGAAGCTCCAAGTGTATGGACACCTGATGTGATGAGCCAGCTCATTGGAAAAGGCCCTGATGCTGGGAAAGACTGAAGCCTGGAGGAGAAGGAGGTGGCAGAGGATGAGATGGTTGGATGGCATGACCGACTCAGTGGACATGAGTTTGAACAAACTTCAGCAGATGGTGAAGGACAGGGAAGCCTGGCATGCTGCAGTCCACGGGGTCACAAAGAGTTGGACACGACTGAGCGACTGAGCAACATGTCTGGACACAGCAATTATGATCTTCGACAAGCCCGTGTCACCTTTTGAAACAATCAAGGAGATCCTTGCCTGAGAAGCTCTCTGCCTTCCCTACAGAGGGTTCAAAGGGCAGATCACGCCCTCCCCTCCTGTTACCACTGACTAATTTCTAGTGACGTTTTAATAAAATGGAGATCAGATTCTCTGCTGCCTACCCAGTTCAGAGACCTTTTAAAGAAGAAATAAGATAACCCAGCTAATTTATTTAATTGCATTCTGGTTCAATAATTTGCTGTTAATATTCCAAAAGTGTAAAAGTTTTCTCTGGATTGTCTTTGTTGATTGCTGAATTTTCTCATATTCTATGTCATATTGAAATTTTAATTATTTACATTCATTTTTTCCCCCCTGAAGTTTGGAGTAATTGCCCAAAGACTATCCCCCTTGCTAACTTGAATAATCTGAAACATACGGAAAACTTGTTTGCTAAACCCCCGAAGAGATTGAGAACTGAGAATTCGGGCTGTAAACTAAGCCTCTTCAGTCTCTTTGCTTCTTTTTCCCAGACCCTAGACTAACACTCCTCTCCCTCCCTGTAAAGACTAGTTCCCTTGAGTCTATAACTTTTCTGTTCCACCACCATTTAGATGACTTGTCCTCAGGGACGTGGCTCTGTTAAGAGCCCCGGGAAGCAAACCGTGATTAGTCGCCAGGCTTGCGAAATCCTCCCCGGTTCTGTTTACGAGGACGGCTGCCAAGCCTCCAAAGGCTGGCTCCGCACCCGTGTTCCTTTCAGGGTCACTCTGCTTGCAGAGCGCAGATTAAACACACAGCCTCGGGACTCTTGTTGCTGTGAGGAGAAACATTTACATTCCACTGACGGTGCGGGGGTAAAAGAAAGCCATCTGCTCTGATTTAACGACTCCAGGAGTAGCTCCGACTCGGGGACGAGAAAAAGTCACAACACGGCTCACCTCAGCCCAGCGCTCCTCTGTGAGGCAGACCTGGGGAGGAATCACCTCCGTGCTAGGAGGCATTTTCACCCTGAGAGGTTCTCAGAGGTTGGCCCTCTACCCACTGGTTTCATTGTTCTCTTATATTAATGATTCTCTGCTACTGTTTTGTAGGGCTCTTTCCCTGGTCTTAGGAACGTGGAATAAATCTATTATTTCTAATACAAAGGTGACAACTAGGTTGTTGATTATTTGTGCATTCCACCCAGGCAATTCATCTGTTCAATATCCAGTCCATTTTCTACAATGAGATCAGCTGTAAAATATTGATACTTCGGAATGAAAAGGTGGGGTGTGCCTGCTCGGTCGCTCAGTCACGTCTGACTCTTTGCGACCCTATGGACTGTAGCCAGCCAGGCTCCTCTGTCCATGGGATTCTTCAGCAAGAACACTGGAGTGGGTTGCCATTTCCTTCTCCAGCTGAAAGGTGGGAAGCAGGGGAAAAAGGAAAAGTAATTAAAACCTGAGGATTTAATATGTCCCTGGCCTCTGCCATGCCGTCTCAGTTTAATCTTCACAATTGTCTAAGGACACAGAGATCGTTGCCCTTAATTAAAAGATCTTTTAAGCAATTTGTCCCAAGTAGTGAATTGCTTAAGCAGCAAATCTGGTATCCAAATCGTCCAGGTTTGTTCTCTTATACACAGATGCATCCTGGTTAGAGCACTGTGTAGATATAACCCTAAATTTACCCTGAATTTCAACTAAGTTCCCCTTATTCAACATATTTACCCACTGAGAGATGAGTAATAATAGTTATTTTATATTCAGATCCCTTGCTATGGACAGTGCTTACATAATCAGCAGCGCTTCTCGGCTTACCAGTGTTGGTCTAATTTTTGAGGACTTTGCACAACAGAATAAGCTCCGACAAAGGAGGCTGATGGGTGGAAGCGTTTTGTCTGGGAGTTCTAGGAAGGCGCCTGGCACACAGCGGCTATCTGGGAGCAAAGCTGTCTCTCTAAACAGTGCCTGCATAGACGCTGAAAAACTCAGTGGAAGAACAAAGAAAGGGACCCCTAATTCACAACTTTCAGTCCTATGCTTTTAACAGCCCAGCATGTCTATCAAAAAACAAAGCAACACAGAAAAATCTCCCAGGGTTGTTGCTTGTATGAAACAGCCCTTGTGCTACCCTCCGGTTTTAACACAACGTTATCAGGCGATGATTAAGAAGGTAGCTGTTTCCTCGCTTTGCAGTGTCAGAAAATAAGGTATCAAGCCAACAACTGCCTTTGGAGGCGCAGCACTCAGATCGCAGCCAGGTATTGCTTCCAACTGTAAATATTAACAGTGAAGGAGAGGAGGCGGTCTCCTCTGGCTCTGGGCTGCCTGAGCTCAGCAGATTAACGTGACACTCCGGCCTGACTTGCTGAGATGCAGATAATTGAGCTTCTTGTTAACAAGTTTCCATGTATTTTTTTTTTTTTACTCCATCAGCAGGTTCTTGAATCAATGCCTGGATTAGGTTTGACTAACATCAGCACAATTGACTCTGATGGAAACTTTAAAATTTATAATTAAAAACTGAGCGTCCATTTGCTAGTTTCCAAGTAAAAGAAGTTAATCCTTCTGAAAGCACTTATACCTAGCTTCCCAGAACATACTGTTTCTTCTGCCTCTGCCCGAATGAAGGAGCCCGTGATGTTTTTAGGACACTGGGAAGCACTTAGGGGCAAGCTGAAGGGGGCCTTTCACGTTTCACCCATTGCCAAAGGATTTAAGGTCTTCATGAATTTGGGCGAATGACAGAGCAGTTTTCATACTCCTTTTGAGATACTGGTAAAGAATCTGCCTGCAATGCAGGAGACGTGGGTTCAATCCCTGGGTTGGGAAGATCCCCTGGAGAAGGGCATGGCGACCCACTCCAGTGTTCTTGCCTGGAGAATCCTATGGGCAGAGGAGCCTGGCGGGCTACAGTCCAAAGTGCTGCAGAGAGTTGGAGGCAACAGAGTGACTAACATTTTTGAGACACTAAGTTTCAAAACTATTATATAGGAGCTCCAATTTTCTTGCAGATTTTTAAAAAATGGCCTCAGCATTGTTTACATGAAATCGTGCATGCATCCTTTTCTCTATATAAAGTATATAAGCATGATTTACAGTTCCTGCCTTCAATAAATGCCAGTGGACGAGGATGATGATGCAGGAGTCCCTCAAATGCACGTAAGCTGTCTCGCTGCAATGGCACATTACTGCCCATAAAAATCTGACACAAAATGTGTCCAGTCGTGTCTGGCTCTTTGCAGCTCCATGCAAAAGAGCTCCATGGCTGCATGCAGCTCTTCTCTTCTGTCAACTTCAAAGTTCATAACATATAGCAGGTGCTCAAATTCTTTTTGGCTGAGTCGACAAATTAGATAGCGCTGTAAAACAAATGCAAAAGCGAACTGGACATAGGTGGCGGGTAGTGCCTGATCTATCCAGGTGACACTCGGCTTACTTGTCAGGAAGAGAGCATGGCCTGGTCTGTGCATCAAGACCTACCTGGACCTCACTTTGAACTCGGAGAACTCAGCAGGAGCTGGTCATTGTGACTGCAATCCATGACCACTGGGATGAGGACAGTTCAGTTCAGCTGCTCAGTCGTGTCCAACTCTTTGTGACCCCATGGACTGCAGCACGCCAGGCCTCCCTGTCCATCACCAACTCCTGGAGCTTGCTCAAACTCATGTCCATCCAGTCGGTGATGCCATCTAACCATCTCATCCTCTGTCGCTCTCTTCTCCTCCCACCTTCAATCTTTCCCAGCATCAGGGTCTTTTCTAATGAATCGACTCTTCACATCAGGTGGCCAAAGTATTGGAGCTTCAGCTTCACCATCAGTCCTTCCAATGAAGAATCAGGGTTGATTTCCTTTAGGATGGGCTGGTTTGATGAGGACATCAGTGAACAAATCCTGAAAAGGAACTGGACCAAGGTTGGTGTCCTCATCAAATCCACTCCAGCCCACAGGACCGTGTGAGTCAACACACAGGGCCCTGCCAGCTCTTCCCTCCCCAGATATTTTATTTGAACAGGGAGCCATTCAAATGCTTTGCCCTCTGGAAAGGTACCTGCCTGTGTGATGCTCACTAAGAGCCCCCCAGGCTCCTTACATCGCAGAACGTCTCTGTGCAAAGGTGCACATGGGAGGAGCCCGCCCCGCCAGCCAAACACCCACCATTACTGTCCTAAGGCAGGAGACGGATGACGCACAATGACACAGAACCTGGACCTCCTGAGCTTACCCCACGCAGTGACTGGGAAGCTTACAGTCATCACGTAGGGCTCTGCAAATACAGTATGAAATAGGGATGCTTATGTTGGTTACTATCATTCAAGAGCATCTATTTTGGTAATTTAAGTAGCGATGGATTTATCTGAGTTCAAACATATAGGACCACTACCCTCAGGAAGCTGCAAATTAGAAATAATTTACATACTGCCCACTGTGAATATCTTTAGCATTCACAGGACTTAAAACAAATAGGTTATTCTGGATTCCATGGGGGCCCCAGAGCAGATACAACAATGTTTGTTTATAAGATTTACATTTACATTTTTCATATTCTCCCTGGAAATGTTCAAAAAATTCCAGAGTTACCTGGACATAGTCTGTCTCGTGAAAAACTTGCATTTCTGCAAAGTTATATAACTGCATGTGTGTGTGCTATGTTGCCTCAGTCGTGCCTGGCTCTTTGTGACCCCATGGATTATAGCCCGCCAGGCTCCTCTGTCCATGGGATTCTCCAGGCAAGAATACTGGAGTGGATCTATATATAACGCTATCTGTTTCAAAACTCTATTTTATAATTAAGAAACGCTAACATCTCTAAAATATTCAGGTAGGTAGTCTGCTGAAAAAATCTCCAGGTGTTGTGTTTTATAAATGAGGAAACAGAAACCCAAGATAATCTTTTGGAGGAAAATTAGTGATGAGTCTGAGTAAATCATTTAACTCATTTGGGCCTCAGCATCCATCAAGTGTCAGTAACCTTCCCACTGACGTTAGGATTAAATGAAGTACTGTTCATGGTACACTTGAGTCATCAGGATAGCGCAACATCAGAGAAGGCCCAGATCGTGGTGAAAGAGATACGGGAGGGCCCTGGTCAGCAGGCGCCTGAGCCAGTGGGCTTCCCGTGTCCTGAGCGGGTGACTCTCCCTGGGTAGTTGATGGCCCTCCTTCAGAAACTTCCGGCTTCCCTAGCTCTGAAAACAAATTGCTCTAACCACATAAATGCTCCGATCACTTCCATCTTGGGGCTTCCCCGGGGCTCACACGGAAAAGAATCTATCTGCAACACACGAGACCTGGGTTCAATCCCTGGGTCAGGAAGATCCCCTGGAGAAGGGAAAGGCAACCCACTCCAGCAGTCCTGCATGGAGATTCCACGGACAGAGGAGCCTGGCGGGCTGCAGTCCATGGGGTTGAAAGAGTTGGACACGACTGAGCAGCTAACACTTTTCATCTCCATCCTGGTCTATTTTATCATGATTTGCATAACTGGGACATTTTAAAAAGTGAGCAAATGCATTTCTTAATTTTACATAATTGAAGATGATGAATGATAGCCTCATTAGTCTATTGCCTCAAAGAATCTTTTTCGTGGTGCTGATCCAGGGAATTTGCTCAGTTTTTGGAGAAGGGAGACTTAATCTGATTAAACTTGAACCTCCTCAGACCAAAACATGCCTTTGGTCCTCTGAGAAAAAGGGGGGACAGCACCACAGGCCTGAAAAATCCTCAATTAACGAAAAAGAACTTTAGAAAGATTCAAATGAAGTTTTTTGGGGAAAAAAAAAGATGCTTAAAGCAAAACTTGGTAACCCAGAACTATGCCTAGAGAAATTTTTAATTAGCAGAAATAAAAAATCAGGTTAAAGAATATGTGCCTTTACTAAGTTAGAGAAAAACCAACCCCCCAACCAGACCTATTCAACAAAATTTCCTGCCCTAACAACATAATTTAAAGGAAAAAAAAGGAACATCTTGAACGAGGAGCAGTTTGTATTAGTTTGAGTTCCAATAGGAAAGAATAAGCCTGAGAATATCACTGAGGTGTTTCCCTCAGTCAAATAAAACCATCATTAAAGAAAGGTGCTACTGTTTTGGTGGAAGGGAACCCTTTAATCAGAGTGATGGGCAGCCCAAGGAAAATCACAATCTATTGAAAATAATTTAGAGTACAGCGTGGTGCCAGCTCAAATTGGTTTATTATGAAATGACTCTTCCCTGCTCTGGCTGGGTTTCAGACAGAAGCTGGACGATCTAATCCATAATCTAGCCCTCGCTTGAATTTATCTGATTTTACACCCCACCACTTCCAGCATCCTTCGGCATCCCAGCCAGGGCTGATCCCTCTTTGTACCTCACATCGTCCAAGCTCGGTTCCCACCATTGCATCTTTACTCCTGACCTTTCTTCTCTCTTGAACGGGCTCCCATTTTCTGTTCCGCAAATAATCTCCCTCGTGTTTTATGGCCTAGTCGAATTCCCATAACCTCCTTGAAAACTCCCCCTCTTGGAATAACTCCCTGTGACCAAACTTCTGTAATTCATCCAGTGCCTTCACTCAGGACCATAAATTAGGGGCTGTTTTCAACGTGTCTCGTGGCTTCTCTTTCTCCTCTGAATCCAGATTGCTCTTTTATTGACGTTCTCGGGGTAGGGATTATGTATCTCCCTGGTTCCCTGTCCCCTTCCCTCACTCCATGTCCTGTCCACTCTCAGATACGGTGCAGAAATGCCTGTTTGACGCTATGGTCCCGTCCTTGACTCTCAGGGGTCAGCGACAGCAGTCGCTCAGCAGTTCCCAGCCTCGAGGTGGGCCTTGTGAAAGGACAGGACTCTGGGTTTCCCGCTGGGAGGCCCGGCCCGTCAGCTCAGCCCACGGGAGCAGTCTCGGGAGACGGAGGTGGCTCAGAGGCAGGGTGATCTGGAGGGGGGTGGATGGCTCAGCCCCTCAGGCTCAGCTGAATTTGGAAAGCGGGGAACAGTGGAAAGCTCTTCAAGAGGTTTTTCTGAAAACCAGTGCTGTGAAAAAATGATGAAGCGTTGGTCTTGCTAATGGTGCTCTTGGGCAAATACTGGCCATTTCATCCATCCCTGCCCTCGTGGGGCAGCTGTCAGGCACCCTTCCCCTTGGGAACAGCTCTAACTCTTTCCTGGGTCCTCCTGGTCTCCTGGAACCGCCTGAATTTCTTCAGCACCTTTTCCTCTTTCACTGCTTGGGGCTCCTCAACAGCCTGTCTAGTGTTTATCATATTTTAGGGTCAGTGCTGTAAATCTCCTTGCCTCCCTCAGACCTCTAACCCTCCTCCCATGACCCCGAAGGAACGCGGTGCTCTGATGCTTGCTCTTCAGGGTTCCTTTCTCAGACTCTTGCAAATATCAAGACGCCGTTACACAAAGACAAACGCCTGGTCATCTAGGCCACGTGTAACTATAAACACATTGCGGCACATCCACACGAGTGAGAACCTGGGATTCTGAGCTCTCTGCTAACAACACACAACCTTACTTGTGACAATTTCTTCTATGAGAAACAATTTAGTCAGCCCTTTGGCAACAAACAATCAAACAAAAGAAAAAAGACATCTGGGAAAAAAATGTGCTTTTTGTGTTGCTAAGAAAATTCCTGCTCATTCTGTAAGACCTGGGTCAATGGTCTTCTGGGAGAAACTTTCCCTGCCCTCCCCTCCTCTGTGCAAACCACGTGCCACCCACCATTCCTTCGTCCCTCCATTCACTCCTTCAGTGAGGACTGAAGCGCCTGCCCTGGGCTGCCAGGCCCAGACCTTACAGAGTTAAACAACCTTCCAGGAGCTCACAGGCCGGAGGACTAGGCAGACAAACCAAGGCGTCTGCACTATCGCTCCCACATACGTGGGGCACGTGGCCCAGAACCTGAACACGGGTCCTGCACCTTCTGAACTGGATCTGCTCGAGAAAGGCACTTAACCTCCGACTTTGTGTTCTCATCAGTAACACGGGAAAGTTAATGTCACCTAAGCCTTAGGACATTTGTGACAAATAATCAAGATAATGTGTGAGAAGACCTCAGGCATAGTGGCTGGCTCCCAGGAAGGACTCTCCAACAGGAAGGACTCTACAATTAATAACCTCCATCAGTGTTGTTATCATTATATGTTACAATGGAGGTGTATCTGGGAAGGTGCGGGAGCTTGAAGGCCCCCCAGTGTTGATGGGGGAGGGCGGAAGAGAAAGGAAGGCTTCAGTGGCAACTTTGAGAACATATATACTCCACCCTGCCAAGAAGGATAAAATGAGAATTCAAAGAGCAAAGAACAACATTTTCTTTAAAATGTCTTTTTTTGGAAGGCAGCTATGCTCAGCACTATACCACCAACGCTGCACTAAAATGTCTTTTTTTGAAGTTGCAACTGTGATCAGCTTGTTCTGGGTTTAGAGGAGGTGAAGGACATGGATTTTAACAATTCAACACACCCGTATTTGAAGAGAAGAGAACTTACACTCTTCTCCAGAATCACTGGTTTTGAGGGGCCCTGTCCACCCTGCTGTAAGTGGAATGCTTTCCTAAAAGCAAAGAGGAAGTCAAATTAGAGACATCCCGGAGGGCTGCCCTGAGACTGTCCCCGGGTGTCCACGTGACTGTGTTACAGGTGAGCGCCCATGTCTCTGTGAAGCTAAGCTTCCTCTGGGAAAACGGCTCAGGAAAGAGCCAATTTATATCAAATTTCACTTCAACATGAATAATACGGTTTCTGTGCATGTGGTTCTTGGATGAAATAATGTTCCTCTGTTGTTGAGTGTGGGCTTCCCCAGGGGCTCAGCGGTAAAGAATCTGCCTGCAATTCAGGAGACGCGGGAGACTCAGCTTTGACCCCTGGCTGGGGAAGACCCCCTGGAGGACAGCATGGCACACACTCCAGGAATCTTGTCTGGGAAATCCCGTGGACAGAGGAGCCTGACGGGCTACGTCCGTGGGGTCGCAACACTGATCCTCAAGACCCTACCATCACCAAAGAGGTTCCTAACAACCAAGACTAGACTTTCTCTTCTGTGAATTTGGTAGGAAAACTGGACAGATTTTTAGTAGGAAAACCGAACAGATTTTCGGTACTTAATATGTACCATCATTTGTATCTTAATAACTATGTGACAGGCTTAATACACACACACACACACGGTTCTCAAAGTTAGAAAATGCCACTCTGAACTCATCTTAAAAACGCTTCATTTGTTATATCAGTAGGTTCATTAATATTCATTATCTACTTTACATGATATATACAATGCTGGCTATTGAAAACTTCAAAGGAGTATATGAGCTTTAAAATAAATGTTTTCTTGAGGTATTTTTCAGCTTCCTAGATGGCACAGTTGGTAAGGAACTTGCCTGTCAATGCAGGAGACTCAAGAGATGGGGTTCGATCCCTGGGTTGGGAACGTCCCCTTGAGGAGGGCATGGCAACCCACTCCAATATTCTTGCCTGGAGAATCCCATGGACAGAGAAGCCTGGTGGGCTACAGTCCATGGGGTTGCACAGAGTTGGACATGACTGAGCGTGCACAGAACTAGAGTGATTTCAGTCATTCATCAAAAACTAATACGTAATTTGCCACTTTGAATAACAGGTATATGGATACCTCAAATCTCCTTCATAACATAATCTTGCTATTCAGTCTTGCTATCAAAAAATGTTAGCGGAATTGAGTGAAAACAACATTATCCAGAATTTTATGTGAAATTAAAGTCAGGCAGACAATAAAATGATTGTATTCCAAATGATTAAATATGTTTCATTGCAAATAGCCTATTTGTTTTCAGAGGAGCTATATTACTACTATATTATATGTTACTACTTTCCTCTATACAATTAGTTTCCAATAGATTTCCATACTACACGAAACAATCTGTGACTCAGTAATTACAATGTGAGAAGAAGATTAGAGCCATGATCTTTATGCCCTTTTAGAAGGAAAGAATTCTATTTCTATCAAGCTTAGGAAAATAATATTCATATAACACATATATGAATCACGAAAGTTTCAAGTAGAAAAATATTAAAAACCAGTACCAATTTCAAGTCAGTTTTCTTGATATTTAAATTTGTTCAAATATAAAATCCCCTGGAGCATGCCCAGTTTTCTACACTTACTTTCAGAAAAAAGATCAGCAATGGATTCAATGAGCTGCACCCTCTTTTCCCAAAACCAATGTAAGTCAGTCAAGAAGAAACTCCATATAAGAATCTACACACTCAATTCTTGAAAAAAATTGGGAGAAACTAAATTCACGTTATGTTCAACTAGACAACATCGTGATATTCACTTGCATACTAACTGTTTTGTTTCATTAATCACGACTCTATTTTTAATGGATGAACCAATGTTAAAACTTCTTCTTGAGTAAAAACCAACAGGAATATCTCAAGAAAATAATAGTTAACATGGTGTGATCAGCTTCATTATTCACCTTGAGTCTTTTGGTGAGTTAATGGTTTGTAACACGGAGACTTGCTTTCTAAAATGATCTGTGGGGACTTCCTTGACGGTCCCGTGGTTAAGAATCGCCTGGCGATGCAGGGAGCGCAGGTTCAATTCGTGCTCAGGGAACTAAGATCCCACACGCTGAGCAGCTTCTAAGCCTGTGCCTCACAACTAGAGTCCATGCACCTCAGCAAGAGATCTCACGCGAAGCCAAGAAGATCCCGTGTGCAACAACAACGTACTCATGAGAATGAAGGAGATCCTGCTATTTGCAACGGCGTGGGTGGACTCTGAGGGTGGTGTTGCTGTTCAGTCGCTCAGTCGTGTCCGACTCTGACCCCACGGACTGCAGCACGCCAGGTTCCCTTTCCTTCACTGTCGCCTGGAGCTTGCTCAGCTTCACGTCCACTGAGTCGGTGATGCCATCCAACCATCTCATCCTGTGTCATCCCCTTCTCCTCCCGCCTTCCGTCTTTCCCAGCATCAGGGTCTTTTCCAGTGAGTTGATTCTTCACATCAGGTGGCCAATGGATTGGAGCTTCAGCTTCAGCGTCAGTCCTTCCAGTGAATACTCAGGGTTGATTTCCTATAGGATGGACTGGTTGGATCTTCTTGTAGTCCAAGGGACTCTCAAGAATCTTCTCCAACACCACAATTCAAAAGCATCAGTTCTTCGTCACTTAACCTTCTTTATGGTCCAACTCTCACATCTGTACATAACTACTGGAAAAACCTTTGACTATGCAGATCTTTGTCAATAAAGTGATGTCTGTGCTTTTAAAAATGCTATCTAGGTTTGTCACTGCTTTTCCTTCCAAGGAGCAAGCATCATTTGTGCTGCAGTCACCGTATGCAGTGATTTTGGAGCCCAAGAAAATAAAATCTGTCACTGCTTCTACTTCTGCCTTGAAGACCAGGTCACAATGTGCCTCTTCTGTCCTCCTCTTAGTTCCATCCTGACACTGACTCAGGAATGCTCCTCCCCTGCTGATCTACAGGCCCAAGGAGACCCTCAGCTTGCGGGCGTGTGCTGTGTCTAATCTACAGTTGAATTCTCTAGTCTAGGGCACAGCACATAGAAGGTATTTATCAGGCATTTGTTGAATAAATAAAAAAAATAAAGTTGAGAAATGAAATAGTCCATATTACTAATGATTTTGGTAGTTGAGAATAATTTTCATAGTTTCTTCACTGGTATTCTTCCTAAATCACTAAACTCAAATTTTATGTATCACCATTCCCACAAAAGGCTTCATTTAAATTTTGCAAAATTAAAGCTGAATAACTTCTGCTATAATGCTCAGATATGGCAAAGGGATTTTTAAACACAATTTAGTGAATAATTTGGAAGGTGAGAGATATTGGTTGCCCTTACAGTGAAAAATGTGTATTTATGAAAGGCTTATCACAATCCTTGGCCTTTAGAAGGTTCTTGGAAGTGTTAAATTCATCTTTCTGTGCTGTCAAAACACTGAAGCCTCCAAACCTCCCTATTTTCTCAACTTTCTCTGTTCTCCAAAAAGAAGGGTGATAAAAACCACCTGCACACCCAGGAGGAAATGGCATGGCCAAAAATAGACACATAGCCTCATTTAGTTCAAATGCTGAACCTTAAAAATGAGCAAAATGAAACATTTCTAACTCAATCACTACAGGTTATTGTTTCAGAGGCGGGGTCTAGAGGAGCCTGTGTGGATTTCTGTCACTCAGGTGAGACGGCCCCTTCTCAAGAGCCAGGTTAACCAGGGACACTGCACATCCCCAGCAAGAACACTTAAGGATAATCAACTTGAGAACCCCAGCTAGAGAAATGTCCGCCACAGAGGGAATGTAGGTGGAACTCTGACCTAGACGGGCACAGGTGTCTACCTGCAGGAACATGTCTGGGGGAAGAGACCACAGTTCAGGGTGATCAGCACAGGTTCTTCTGTGTTTGCTATGTGGTTGTGTGTGTGTGTGTGTACCTGAGCACGCACCAGACTTGTGGCCATCTTAGCGTGCAAGACACAGTCGAGGCAAATAAAGACAGATATCAGAAGATGAGGAGTAGAGATACAGAAACAATGGTTTTATTTTTCTGTGCAAATGTGCAAAAGCTGTAGTCATACACAACGCAACTGAAAATACACAAGACAGAGAAGAAGGACAGGGTTTCTAGGTCAGATATGACAAGACGCTGGGAAACGGAAAAGCAACTAACAATTACGGTGACCACAGAGGCGCTAGAAGTGTATGGAGAAAGAAATGGTGAGTGACTCAGAAATACAGCTGGAAGGAAACGTGTTATATTTGGAAAGACCTATAAGTACATAATTACAGATTTGCCCAAGAGGGAGTAGATGTGAAAACTGTATGTGTGGTCTTTGGCTATAATCAATTTTATGGCTACTTCAGATAATTTGGGAATGCAAATATTGATAGGAAGGGTTCCTTCAAGTCTCTTGTCGGGAAATCTAACTTTGCAGCGGATCAGTTGAGATGGTGGGTTAGCACGTGCTGTCTGGGGGTGAGGGAGTAGGGAGTAGAGAGGAAAGAAAACTTCAACATAAGTTTCTCCAGTTCAGGGCCTGCCAGCACTCCACAGCAGAGAAATTTGCTGCATAAAATCCTCTATAACTATTGAAAAATAAGATGGAGTTTACTTCCTTTGCTTTTATAGTATACTACTTTGTAGTTTTCATGTCATGCTATATTTAAATTTACTTGGTAATTTCCACGGGAAAACAATTTCTTTAAAAAGAAAAGGAACTAAATGAGTATTGCATACCGCCCAATGGATAAAACACCCTCACATTTTTAAACCAGAGCGACTCCTAAAGACACAGAAGCATTTACAAAATGATATTTGGCAGGCCTTTGTTATTATAGCTGCTTTCTGAATTAATTCATAAGATCAACCTATTTTCCCTTTAAATAAACACTAATCACGGCTCCTTGGGAAGGGATATCCACACAAAGATACTTAGCATAAACGACAGTAAGTCAGTGGAAGCAATAAAAATACTAGTAGATCAAGTTATTTTCTAATTAATATGTTATATACTGTACTAAAGCTAAGCAAGAATAGGTTAATCTTTGCATACCTTATTAATTTACTTGGTAAATCGATCACTTCAGGTATTTATTTATTAAAAAAACATAATGCCAAATATATTTTGATTATAATATAGGTAGTATGTTTTTTCTTCACAAATATAGTTGAAGGGGATAAATTTACTTGAAAATTTTAGAAAAATAGGCCTCCAGGAAATTAAAGTTTAATAAATTGTCTTTTCAGTATATACCTACAGAATAGCATGTATTTCTTTTTAAAATATGTATTGAAAAGCAATTGCGATTAGTTAATTTGATAGGACAGTCAATAAGCTCATAAATTTATAAGCAATTAACAAAAAGTTATTTGTATAGAAAGTACTGTAGGAAAAAAGAAACGGAAAAAGATTTTATCTGTCATTTTTTCTGAGGAAGAAAGGTTTTATGGAATTATAAATTACACTGGTAAGGAGTAACTTGAGAACAGATACCAATTATATCAGAAAAGTTTCCCTCTACATTTTGAGGGAGTTCATGAGATTCCCCACTTTCCCTCTATACATATTTTTAACTTACCGGAGAACTGGCAACACCGCATAGATGGATAAAAAAAATTAATCGGTAATTTTCAAACTGCTGTGTCCTGAATAAGATAATGAAAGGACCAGACTGACCGAGGATGAGGGTGAGGGAGGGTGCCTTACACTAAAAAAGGGCCCCCAAGGGCAGGTGTGGGGGGGGCATTCTCCCACTGCAAGGGTCCTTCAGGTACAGACGCGCTTAGAATGATGGCTATTTGTACTCAATATTCTCGGAAAGCAGGCGTTTCTGCTTGTACTGAGAACAATACTGCTCTGCATTTAGAGCCAGAGTAAGTAAATATTTACTAAACTCGTAAAGTGCATTGCAACACGCTTAAAATCGGCCTTGAACCTAGTTTTCAAGACGATTAAATTTCAAGGCATATCCTGAAAGTCGTGGTTTCAGGTTTGGGAGCGCTCAGACGCAGGTCAGTAATCGTCCTGGTCTCCCCACTCGACCACGGGCTCATCATTCAGGCGCAGGATGAGGTAGGAGAGGAGCTGGAAGAGGTTCTGCCAGAGCAGCAGCGAGACGTAGAAGGAGAGGCCGCTTACGTCCAGCTCGCAGCGCGGCCCGGCGAAGGCCAGCGCGCACGCGCAGCGGAACCCGCCCCGCAGGTCGTGGCAGCGGCCGCCGTGCAGGCAGGGGTCGGACGCGCACTCGTCGATGTCCGTGTCACACCTGCAAGACAGAAACAGCGGAGGCCGGGCCCGGCTCAGGACGCCGGCGCGACGTGAGCAGGGAGCGGGAGCTTCGGCCTCACCCACCCAGACCGCGCAGTGGGACCGGCCAATCCCCGCGCCCTTCCTGCGTGCCCGACAGCGGGCGATAGCCTTCACGGATTTTGCTTTTAATGAAAATAATGTGTGTACACACACACACACACACACACGCACACACGCACACACGCACACACACACACACGCAGTGTTAATTAGAAAGAGAAAACAGGTGCAAATCTTTAGAAACCGAAGCAAAACAGAGCCATGCACAAGTCAGTTTCAATTTCCCCCTCAAGAGCGTTTGTGTGGTTGCCACCTTGTAAAAGCTGGGTTTATTGGGGTATGTGGGGACCAGAGAGGGAGCTGTGTTTTTTTCAGCCGAGCGTCTACAGAGCAGACCTCCGTTGGAACCGTGAGGGTTCTAAAGCATCAGTGTGCCAGGTGAGGGGGAGAAGCCCCTAAGAAGCAGAAAAATGTATTTGGTGTATTCTGGGGGTTTTGGATTATTTTCCTTGAGAATTCCATTATATATATATAAAATGCTTGCATGAGTGCTAAGTCACTTCAGTCCTGCCCAGCTCTTTGCGACCCTGTGGACTGCAGCCCACCAGGCTCCTCTGTCCATGGGATTCTCCAGGGAAGAATACTGGAGTGGGTTGCCATTCCCTCCTCCAGGGGACCTTCCCGACCCAGTGATCGAACCTGCGTCTCTTGTGTCTCCCGCATTGCAGGCGGGCTGTTTACCACTCATTCATTTGGCTGCACAGATCCCAGTTGCAGCACGTGGCTTCTTCACTGTGGCCAGCGGGATTCTTAGTTGCAGCTGTGGGATCTTCAGTTGTGGCCTGTGAACTCCTAGCTGCCGCACATGGGATCCAGTTCCCTGACCAGGGATCAAACCCCAGGCGCCCTGCATTGGGAGTGCGGAGTCCCAGTCACTGGACCACCAGGGAAGTCCTGGAGATTCCATTTTTAACAAAAAGCCAAAGTAGATAATCAGAAGATTGCACTTGATAATAAACTGGTTTCATAGCTAGGTTGTAATCTTTCCAAGTCCAGGTAGAACGATTTTCAAAAGCCAAAACTTTCCAAAAACAAGTGATGCCAATTCTAAGGTAACTGAAACTCGCCTCTTCCCTGGAGCACTGTCACTTTTCACCTGATTTTCCACCTACCGAAATTGCTTTTCTGTGCATTCACTAATTAATTCCCCAGTCCCTTACTGAGTAGATATTGAGCACATGCCACGTGCCAAACCCTCTCCTAGGCCTCGGGATAGAGCAGTAACTGAGGCATCTCTCTGACTTTGGGAAGTTCATATAAAATCATAGCTTCAGGAGTCTCTGCAGAGCAGCTCATAGGAGTAAAGTCCAGTCTAAGCAGATTTTCATTTCCCACCTCTGAAGAGGTAAGCATGTGCGCCTGGGTAATCCACTAATCCCCAGGCTCAAGAAATGATGAGAGGAGGTGGTGGGTGGGACAGGGCCTCCCCAAGGCATAAAGGAAAAAAGATTTCTTCCCAGAAAAACAACTCCTTATCCTGCTAGATACCAAGCATAGCTGGGACATTTTGTTTCCCTGCTTTGGCTCAGGCTCCCGGGCTGGGGGAGGCCTCTCTGGTTGGAGCAGAGCAGAGCTCAACAACCGGAGGGAGCCTGCCAAGTCCTCCCTACCCTGGGTGGGCCGGAGCGTTCAGAGCATCAACCACGCACAGCCTGCCGGGGTGACGGCTCAGAGCTAGAGGTCGAAGCCCACGGCAGAGGAGGCGGTCTGTTAGGTGACAGCTTTGCAGCATCTTTGGACTTTGTGGAAGTCTCATCCCCCTGGTCCTTGGGAGAAGCCCAGTACTTTCTGCTTTTTCTTTAGTTATTCTTTCTCTGTTGCTTATCTACTTCCCTTTCGAACTTAGCAGTACACAGTATACACACAACAATCATTATAAACATTATTGGAGCCTTCATCAGAAGTTACTAATGGGCAGAAAATAAAAAAAAATAAATCCATTGGCATCAGTAATAACTAATGACATGGAAGGACTTTGAAAGGATGGAATCCATCAAACACCTGTTGACTATTTTAGAAATTCATTTTCAGTGGAGAAGTTTATCCCAGTGAAAAGATTCCTGGGAGAAGAAGGAGAATGTTGAGGCCGCTTTCTTACCACATTTGAAATCAACCATGTGGAGGTTAAATGTCAGATACTGCTAAAAAAAAAAACAATGTTGGAGGAAAGGGAAATGTTTACTATAAATAGGAACAATGTGCAAGCAGCAGAGAAAAATAATCCAAGACTTTGGATGAGTCCTATGCTGTCATCATTAAACATTAATTCATCAATTTAATAATAACAGTAAGCATTAAACTGTGCCATCTAGGCAGAAAGTAACCAGCACTTAAATATATGGTTAAAGCATTGTTCAAATTTTCGGACAAGAAAATCTTTGCAGTATTTTGGAGATGGAATTGGAGGCCAACCAAATGGTCTCTGGGTTAATATTATTACCATGGTGCATGCATGGAAAAAAACAGTGCCGTGAAAAGCAGAATGTGACTTGAGGTCACACCCCTCCATACACAGATTCTCTGACTGCCCATGCCGTTTTAGAGCCAGCCACTGAGAGCAGGCCAAGAAAGCAAGGACCAGCCTTGTCACTGAGTGTTGGAGGGGAAAAAATGCAGGTGTGGTCACATTGCCTGCTGTTTGCCAACATGGCAAAAGAGCTGTGTCTCTGTGGTACCCAGAGCACAAGTTGAAAAAGAAAATTCCAGTTAATCCAAACTGCAGTTGTCATGCAGCAAAAACATACCCATTATTTCACTAACTACTCTTCTGGGGAAAATTAATTCAGTCAAAATTGCTTTGTCCAAGGTGTTGGATTTGATCTAATTTGTTCAATGGAGGAAGCCTGATCAGAGAACAGTTTATCTAGCCCTGGATGGTATAGGAGATGGAGGAGAACTCTTTCCCTTTACTTTTGGTTGTCGCAAGTAAAGATTTGGTCATACGTTTATGCCAGAAACTTCCTGGAGATGGGCAGAGGCTCTGAAGGTGGCCTGACCTGACTGCAGCACACATCTGAATAATCAACACCTGACCTGTCCCTTAACCTCCCAGCTTCAGTGTACACAAATGCAGAAGGGAAATAGTGACAATTAGAGACACTATTTGCAGGGTGCCTGGCCGAGCACTAGACAGATGGCCAAGTACTTGTTCTCTGCTGTTACAGTGCATCTTGTAGAGCCTCGGTCTGTCACCATTCTGGGGACGCTGATCCCCTTGGGAATCTGGCAAAAGCTACAGGAGGTGCACTTTTTTGGACTTCCCAGATGGCACTAGTGGGTAAAGAACCCGCCTGCCAAGGCAGGAGACATAAGAAACGTGGGTTTGATCCCAGTGTCAGGGAGATATCCTGGAGTAGGAAATGGCAACTCTGGTATTCTCGCCTGGAGAACCCCATGGACAGAGGAGCCTGGCCAGCTACAGTCTGTGGGACTGCACAGAGCCAGACATGACTGAAGCGACTTAGCACGCACACCTGCACATTTTTGCCCTTGAGCTCACCTCAGCAAGCCACATGCATATACAAACATGCCTGCATTCTCAGTAAGTCATTGATTGAAAGCAGTAATCAATTCCACATTAAGCAATCCCAGCGTTAGGTACCGAAGAGACAAAGGGTTTCTCTGGGAACAGTAGAGTCATCTGGATAAGATACGTATGCTTTTAGGGTTCTAGGTAAGTCTATGGGGCAGTCTTTAAGGTATATTTTATTTGACCTCAACACCACCCACATGTGCATCATGTGTTAGTTAGTGGGAAAGAAACATGAATCCAGAAGTATTTCTAAGAAAGAAAAATATCACATTTCACATTTTTCAGAGACATATTTCCCTAGTTAAAGTCTTGGCTCATAAAGTGTCCTTGACTTTGACCTCAAGGGTAATTTTTCTTTTTTATTTTGACTCAGGCCAGACCTATACTTCAGCACAGATTTTCCTATGGGAACTGAGACGAGAAAGCGGAGAAGAAACACACTTCGCATTGCCTCACTGTTGTCCGGCCCGGAAGGCCCTCCCGTAAAACTCGGCTGCGACTCACCGTTCCCCCGTAAAACCTGGCCAGCAGGCACATTTCATTTCTCCCTGGAACTCCGTGCAGTTGCCACCGTTGTAGCAAGTGAGGTTGGTCTTCTCATTCCCACAGACGGTGGAGGGTAGTCGGAGGTATCTAGGGAGAAAGAAGCAACAGTCACTGCGGTTCATCTTGTTCATTTCATTCAAGAACACTTTTTTAGAAAAGTCCCTGTGTCTTGTCTGTGCCAAACTAATGAGGTGCTCAGGCCGACTGGGCTACAAACGCTTAACGGTGCTGTTCTGCACACGGATCACTCCTCGGTCCACAGGTCCTGCTGCTGGAGGGTGCTGTGAGGAGCCTGACTATCCGTCTTCCATTTCTACCCAGTGCTCATTTGTGAGATGAGATCTGTGCCGGGGGTGGGGGGGGGGGAGCAGTGGTGGCAATAAATTTAGTGTTGGAAAGAAACTCGCTATGGCTCGATTTGCTGCTGCTTGGCTAGTAAATCACATCAGGCCATAGGAAAATTGCATCTCTATAAACGTCAGCAAAGAAAGGCCAGGACTCTGGTACCCAAGCACTCGTGTGATTTCTCTGCTGCCTTTCACAGCTGAACTCCGGTTGCCCCGCCAATACTTGCTGCCCTCATCCAATAACTCATGACTTAGCAGAAGGCAAGCCAAATGCTGTCCAGGAGGTTTGTATACAGCACTCAGTGGAAAGTACATGTGAATTCAGAGAGTGGCTCCTTTGTTCAATAACACAACTTTACATATTAAGGAGTCCCTATAAAAGCGAGTACAAATTGCTAGATGCTAAGCAGAACTTTACTACCAGATAAAATCCAGCGGTGTGAAGGGGCTGGTTAAAAAGACCTTAAAGTGTCCAGGTCCTTAACTACACTCTGCCTGTTGTGCATGGAATCAGATACACAGTTAATATTCAAGAAAGATAAAATGAATTTTAGTTTGTTCTGCTCAGCAGACTGTAGCTAATATGGAGAAAGCAGTCTATATGGTAAGTGTGTCTCTTCCCACAAGAGCTAATCAATTTGACTTTAAAAAGAAAATATCATGAGGATTTTTCAAAAGAGCCAAAAGCATCAACCAGCTTTGGAAGAGGTCAATTAGCAATGCAAATAGGAAGCTTTGTATACATCTTAACGTTTAATAAACAATTTCTGAATCTCGTTAGAAAGTACTTTTGAATCAAAACTTTAATCTTTGAAAACTTGGCTTTGATGAATTAGGCAGAAAAAAATGCTGGAGCACTGGTTCCTAGGCATATATGTGTCTTTTACTTATCCAAAGTCACCACAGCAGTAGTATTAATTTTGATCCTGAATGTCTTTTGTTGTTAAGCATTCAGTTTACCTGTTGGCAAATGAGTAGGTTAACTCATGAGAAGTCACGTTTTATTGCAATGTCAGTACTCAGCAGTCAGCCTTGTGTCTTGCCTTCATAGGCTCTGAACAACAATATTATGGAGACAAAAATACATCTCCCTGTAGCTGTGACTACATGTGTGTCTACCAGGAGATTCATCCAGTGAAGGCACCACCTCTGAACTGCTGTAATGTCTCCAGGCTGCCGGCCCACTCCAGGTATTCCTGTCAACATCCTGGAACCTGTTCCTTGTCTCATGTTCCTATGTGCGTGCTAAGTCACTTAAGTCATGTCTGACTCTTCATGACCCCATGGAGTGTAGCCCGCCAGGCTCCTCTGTCCATGGGATTCTCCAGGCAAGAATACTGGAGTGGGTTGCCATGCCCTTCTCCAGGGGATCTTCCCAACCCAGGGATCGAACCCACACCTCTCAAGTCTCCTGCATTGGCAGGCGAATTCTTTACCACTGAGCCATCATGGAAGCCCATACACATATATATGTATACATTTATGTATGTAATTGTATGGTCCTTTGACATTTTGATTTTTATCTTACTGGTTCCCTCATTAATTCATGACAAAGTCATCAAAACATGCTCATTCTGAGAGTCATGATTTCCCATTTTGGAAACTATACTTTAACATAGACTTTTCAGAATTTTGTAAAGTTGACCTGCCTGAAGTGACCCAGGGCATTCTTTCAGGGGTAGGAGTCATGCTTCCTCCAACAAAACCAGGATTCAGCTCTTGTATTGGTTGTCACTGCATTTATTTCCTGCGGCCTTAAGGCTCGGGACTCCGGGGCATAGTTCCTGAGACATACTCTGACCGAGGTGACTGAGCAGACGTTTTGCTTGAAGTGTGGTCTAAATCCTGTAGAACATGCCGGCAGGTGCAACTCTGTCTTCACGGGACTGCACTGTCATGGCCATGACCATGAACCCCTGCTCAGCACAGGTACTGAGTGTGCCTGTCACGGGAGCACTGGGGGGTGTGGGGCACACCTCCAGACACGCTTTATGTGGGTGTAATGCTCACCCGGCCTTTCAGAAGATGAAGAATCCGCCTGCAAAGAGGAAACGTGGGTTCGACCCCTGGGTCGGGAAGATCCCCTGGAGAAGGGAATGGCTAACCGGCTCCAGAATTCTCGCCCTGGAAATCCCATGGACAGAGGAGCCCAGCAGGTGACAGTTCACGGGGTTGCACAGAGTTGGACGCGACTGAGCGACTAACACTGAATGCTCACCTGCAGAACCTTCCGGTGAAGTTTCCGGGACAGCGGCAAGAGTAGCCGGCGGCGTCACTCACGCAGGTGGCCCCGTTTGCACACTGGTGACGCTGGCAGTGGTCCACCTCCGACTCGCAGTTCACGCCGGTGAAGCCGGGCTCACACCTGCAGTGATAGGCTGCCCCGCCCGGGGCGGAGCAGTTGCCGTGGATACAGGGGCCTGAAAGGCACGCATCGGTGGCCAGCTCGCAGTGTGGCCCCGACCGCCCCGCGGGACAGGTGCAGCGGTGGGAGCTGTAGGTGTCCTCGCAGCGGCCTCCATGCAGGCAGGGCCCGGAGCGGCAGGCGTCGAGCTGCAGGCAGCCCGTCTCCACCGGACGCGCAGAGACTTTGAGAAACCGCCCCTCCTGAGGTCTACTCATCAAGCCTCGGATGTTTCCAAAGTAAGAGAGATAGAGGCCGCCGATGGCTATCGTGCTTAGACACCCTCGCGGGGCCCGCGTGCTGTCGCTAGCTCGGTCACCCACATAGATGTCGGTGTCATCCTTCAGGAAGCCGAGGCTCCCGGCAGCGAGTGCGCTGGTCACAGGAGGCGTCTGCCCGTCCACCTCCATCTGCCACCTGGAGGCCTGGGCCCCCGGGTCTGCCATGGAGAGGGTCGCCTGGTGCCACACGCCATCGCTCACGGGCTGCAGACTCGTCAGACTCAGCGCGTAAGAGCTGTTGCCGCTTCGCAGTTGAAATAGCAACCGGGAATCCCGAATGTGAACACGGAGGAATTCAGGCTCCTTCTCTGCGCGCAGTATGATCACATGTGCATCCCTCGTTCTGAAACCGAACGTGACGTTGGTCAGCTCTCTGGTGATGTTCCCGCTGCTCCTGAATATTATCTCACGGCTTTGTCCATTCAAAACAGCATTTGCGATGCCTAAAGAGAGAAGGCAGTGCCAGTCAGCAACTTGGCTAAATCTATAACATTTGCTTCAGTTCAGTCGCTCAGTCGTGTCCGACTCTTTGTGACCCCATGGACTGCAGCATGCCAGGCTTCCCTGTCTATCACCAATTCCCCAAGCTTGCTCAAACTCATTTGTTTAATTACCTTTATTAGCACTAATGACCAAGACGTTATTACCATCATGTATTGATTGATATGGGCTAGGCACTCTGTTCGTTGTCTTTATATTACTTAATACAAAGTTCTTAAATACAGGTTTATTATTAATATCATTTCTATTTTACAGATTAAGAAATTGAGACTCACAGAAGTTAAGTAATTTTTTCCGTGGTAAAATAGCTAATAGTTAATGAAGACAATGTCAAACCTGGATGGTCTGACACCAAAACCCAAGTCATATATTACTTTTCCATTGAAACACTAATACATTCCAATATTATCTTACTTCAGTTCCCACCAATAAAGCATTGATTACCCATTTTGTACATCAAGAAACTGAGCACAAAGCACTCTCAAGTCTACCTATGGTTACACAGTAAATTAACAGTGGAGATGGGCTTCTGAGTTAGCTGACTGTGTGCTCTGCAACCCAATGGACTGTAGCCCACTGGGCTCTTCTGTCCCTTGAATTTTCCAGGCAAGGATACTGGAGGGGTTGCCATTTACTTCTCCAGGGGATCTCCCTGACCCAGAGATCCCACCCACATCTCGTGTCTCCTGTACTGGCAGGCGGATTCTTTACCACTAATACCACCTGCGAAGCTGACCATGAGACACTTAAAAGTAGCATTCTAAATGATTGATTTACTATCTGCAAACTCCAATTAAGTGTCCAGTTACCAAACTGTGCCTAACTCCGAGTAGTATTCTGTGAACTGGGCAAAATCACCCAACCATACCATCTGCTCCACTGTATGACATGTATTTGCGATCACATATGACCATAGCACTTTGGAGCAATCTTCTTGCGTTTTTCTATTGAAGTGTTTTATCTCTTAAAATGTCTGACACTGTCAGTTTATGATCTCCTTTAATACGTTCTTGGGAAAACTAGAGAAAGAAGAACTGCTTTAGCTTTCCACCTAACCTGTGAACCTGGCAAATCTGGATCCACTCTGCTTTCTATTCTGTTATAATGGACTGTTGTTGAGTTGCTCAGTTAAGTCCAACTCTTTGTGACTCCATGGATAGCAGCACGCCAGGCTTCCCTGTCCTTCACCATCTCCCAGAGCTTGCTCAAACTCATGTCCATCGAGTCGGTGATGCCATCCAACCATCGCATCCTCTGTCACCCCTTCTCCTCCCGCCCTCAATCTTTCTCAGCATCAGTCTTTTCCAATGAGTCCACTCTTCACATCAGGTGGTCAAAATACTGGAGCTTATATGGGTGCATTGGATGCATATGGATGTTGTAATGGATGCACTGCCCTTCTTCTCATCTGTATAATAACATAAAATATATCTACTGTTCTCTGCCCCTGGTTCCCGATCCAAGGCTCTGAAAATGCTGATAAATTCCTAAATGATGAGAGCATGGCACTGGGAGCATGTTTGTTGTAATGAGCAACTCTGCTTGGGTTCCTGGATGGAGCCTGGATGCAGGCTGGTCATCAGGAAGACCAAGCCATGGCTAGAAGCTTGAAACTCTCAGCCCCAGCCCATCCTCTAGAGAAGGATGAGGTTGGAAAATGGGGTTAATAATTAGTCATGCCTACATGAAGAAGCCTCCACAAAACCCTGAAAGTATGGGGTTCAGAGAGGTTCCAAGATGTTCAACACAGGCACACTGGGACGGCCACACACCCCATTTTCTCGGGACAGAAGCTCCTACACTGGGGACCCTCCCAGACCTCGCCCTGTGTATCTCCTCATCCAGATGTCCATCTGGGGCCTTTGTCAGATCTTTCAAAAAGCTGGTAAACAAGTAAGTGTTTCCCCGCGTTCTGTGAGCTGCTCTCGCAAATTAACTGAACTGAGGTGTACTGCGAGAATCTCAGATTTATAGCTGATTGGCCAGGAGCACGAGTGACAACCTGGACTTGTGGTTGGCATCAGAAACAGGGTGGGAGTCTTCTAGCAGGACTGAGCCCTTAGCCTGTGAGACCTCAGAGTTGCACTAAATTGTGATAACTTGTAGGACACCCAGCTGGTGCTGTGGAATTGCCTGGTCAGGGGGAACCTGCACGCATCAGGTGTCAGAAATGTTGTAACTGGGGTCCTGGTGTCAAAGCCAAGGGGAAACACACAGGGGGGACCGCTGGGTTTTCCCTAATCAGGTGGGAGCTGTAGGTGCTCCCGCACAGACCCCAGCTCAGCTGCCCCGGCCTTGCCTTGGGTTCCCTTCATTTCTACCTTCTTTAGACACTGTTTCCTCACATAACCTCCCCTGTGCTGCATCATCACTTTCCCTCCCCTTCTCTTGTTTCCCACCAGCATACAAATAGGCTGCCATTGCACACAAAGACCCGGTCCTACCCTGACTTCCATCTGCCCTCTTGCTTTTTTATTTCTCTAGTTCCTTCTCTGGCAAAGCTTTTTCCAAATAGCTTTATAGTCACCTTGTCTCCACTTTCTCATCTCCCATTTTCTTTTTTAATATCTTCCACTTAGCCCTTGGTTCCCATCATGTCACTGAAGCCACCCTGGTCAAGGTCACGGAGACATCGGTGTTACCTGCTCCAACAGGCAACTCTCTATTCTCATTGTCTTCCAGCTTTCAGTAGAAATGAACCTTAAAGCATTGTCGTCTACTCACGTGTGTGGCACCACCCCCAACCTCTAACACTTCACATTCAGACTCTCCCAGCTATTTCTCTGCGTTCTGGTTTATACGGCTCTGCAGAGCAACGTACCAACCACGCCTGAGCCTGAGACCCCCCTGGTTACCATCACATCTAGAAAGACTCCCCAGATCCCACACACGGCAGACAGAATTTCTGTGACCCGACCCCTGATCGACTCTCCAATGCCATTTTCTGCCACTCCTCCTCGTTCAAGTGATACAGCCACAAAAACTTCCTGCTGTTTCTTGAAGACAACACGCTTGTTCACAAACCATGTCTTTTACCGTTGCTGTTACTTAGACAGGATATTGGCCCCTGCTCTTCCCACACCCAGCTCTTCCTCAACATAATATGTGCTCAAATATCACCTCCTCTGAGAGGGTTTCCCTGACTATCCAAGTGTTTCCATCCCAAATCCACTCTCTTTTCAATTATCCTGCTTGATTTTCTCCATAGCATCTTATAACTATTTGAAATTACATTGTTAAATTTTCTTCAACAATCCAATTAAAATAAACAAAATAAAAAATATAATAATAGTAGTGAAACTGTTAATTGCTCAGTCGTGTCTGACTCTTTGCCTCCCCATGGACTGTGGCCCACCAGGCTCCTCTGTCCCTGGGATTCTCCAGGTCAGAATACTGGAGTGGGTTGCCATGTCCTCCTCCAGGGGGTCTTCCCAACTCAGGGGTCAAACCTGGGTCTCCCACATTATGGGCAGATTCTTTGTATAATATATAAAATATACATTTTATATAATAATATATAAAACACTCATATTATATATATATAATAATATATAATAATAATAAAATAAATAAATAATTTCCTACTTGTTACTGCTCTTTCCTCAGGAGAACATGAGCTTTTACAAGATCTTGGAACTTCTTTGTCTAGGTTCTCACTAAGCCCTGTACCTGGAACATTAACTGGCATAGAGTAGGTGGTCAGTAAATATTATTAAATGAATAATGTAAGAAAGTAACTCAGTCCTTAATTCTGAAAAGTGAGATAATGATTAGAAACCTCAACATGAGTAAATTCAAGTGGATTGTTTGCCTGGATTAACATTGCTCTTGATTTTATTGCTTTTGACTGTGGTGGGTTTTTGTTTTTTTTTTTTCCAGCCAGGTTGCAGTTAGGGAGGAAAAGAGCAAGACATGTCTCGTTGGATGCTTTAACATGTAACATGTTAACATAAACGTTAACATGACAAACCTCCTTACACCTCCCACTCCTGAAGGAAGAGCAGCGTCTGTCACGCCGCAGAGCTCATCTCACGGACACGCTGACCATGCCGGAGTCACTCCTTGTCGTCTGAGTAAGAACCGCCGAGCAGGAACCATTACACTCTGCCCTTCCTTCAGGGAGCTTTCTCATAACAAACACGTCTCTGTCTAAGGGGGGTTGTAATTTTTAAGTCTCTCTTTTTTGATAGGGTGCAAAGATAGAAATGATTAAGTACTAAAGGTAAATTTGGGTAACATACCAGCTATACTCTCAGGAGTAGTTACTCTAGCAGAACTATCTCGTCAGCACATCTCACTGGGAAAACATACCGTACGGTCAAGAGATCACATGCAACAGAGCAAAAGTGATCTGGGGGTGACTTCTGTTGGATAGGAAAAGTTCACCCCCCTACTGATTCCCCCCCCCCCTTTATTAAGACAGATCATATGTCAAAAATGTTTCTGAGCCTCTCTGAAAGGTTAGAGGCAAACTTTCTCCTCTTTCCGCAGAGGCAACGCCTAGCGGTGAAGAGTGCTCTATGCCTTTCTGAGGCGTCCAAGTCCTTCACCTGAAGACAGAAGGCAACAGCCCTCACCTGGGGTGTGGTTCTCACACTGCCACTGATTTTAGAAACCCTATTCTTTTTTCCCTGTGAAGTCATTCAGAATGATTTAAACCCTTTTGTAGAACATAACTGGGACAAACAACTTTAGTACTTCTATCAAAAGAGTAATAATAAAATGAATAGGTAGTAAACTATTTTAAGGAAGCAGTTCAGAGGGCCGAGCAAGGCAAAAGGTGGCACTAAATTCTGCGTCATGCTTGACGCCTGATCTCCTGCTTTATGCAGATTCCTGCCTTAGTCATGTGTATAGCGTGCGTTCACGTGCGTGTGTGCTAAGCTGCTCCAGTCGTGCCCCACTCTGTGCGACCCCATGGCCCGTAGCCCACCAGGCTCCTCTGCCACGGGATCCTCCAGGCAAGAATACCGGAGTGGGCTGCCATGCCCTCCTCCAGCGGATCGTCCCAACCCAGGGACTGAACCCGGGTCTCTTACGTCTCATGCATTGGCAGGCGGGTTCTTTACCACTAGCGCCACCTGGAAAGCCCCAGGTGTGGCATGTTATTTCTTAAAAATGAAACACAAGAGTATGTGTATTCTTCAAGAAAACCTCCCCAAGTATATACACAATGCAATACATTTCACATTTACCACATGATAAGTTGATATATCGTCTTAAAATACATAAACATCAAAGTAAATATATACTTGTCCTCAGTCAACTTCCAGGCTTGGTTGTTGTTAAGGGGCCTGAGGTCCGTCTACCCTCTAGCTCCAGACTATTATTTTAGTTCATTGTTTTACAAGGTATTTTATATATTTTTTAAAATTGTTTTAAATTTTAAAACATTTTAAATTTAAAATTAAAATGTTTTAAAATTTAAAAAATTTTTTTAAATTTTAAATTTTAAAATGCAGACTTCTATGTCCTTTAAGTCTAGAGCAGTTAAGTGAAAATATTGAGTTAAATTGAAGAAAACAGATATTCATTAAACAAATATTTCCTGACAGCCTCCTATGTGTTTGGCACTATTCTAAGTGCTAGGAGTAAGGTAGGAAAGCAGAGAGCATGCCTCCTTCTCTTTTGAAGCTTACATTCACTGAGGAAAAGATGATGAGCAAGTGAACAAATACGTATAAAACAAAACATCCAAGGATGATATGAGCCATGAAGGAAAATAAAGCCAGGGAAGAGGGCGTTTGGGCAGGAATGGGAATGAAGTGATGAGCCTGTGAGGCTCTGGGCTGGGAGGGTTCAGGGTGGAGGTGGTGGGGGTGGGGGAGCCTGATTGTTGGGGTGAAGGAAAGAACACTGGACGTAAGACGTGAGGGGCACGTGGAGGCCAGCTCCCGGAGGGGTTCTCTCACCAGGAAAGGAGCAGGAACATGGGAGGTGGCTGGCAGGGATGGGGGCGCGTGGATCATCCCCCAAGGGAATCAGGGGAAGTAGTTTGTGACGAGGATTTGACGATGTGTTTATATGCTGGTGGGAGAACTAGTGATGCTGCTGGCGGGCGAGAGAAAAATTTCAGAAGCAAAATCATTGAAGGAGGCAAAGAGACGAGAGTTGAGTCCAAACATGAAGGACTGGCTACAGACTGGACTGTGCATTGTCTTAAGTAGAAGAAAAGACAGACTATAAATCACTGTGTCCCAGGTACGCAGACACGTCAAAATTGTGGGGATAGTGTTCAGCTTGCTAACATCTGGGAAACCGTTGCGTAGTACTGAATTTGGGCAGGAAAACGGTTCCCACTGAAGGAAATACTCAGTGCAAACATGAATTGAGTGCTTAACACATTTGGCTGGCTACACACAAGGTCATACAATGATCACACACACACACAGATTTATCTGCTTGTCCAGCAGACCTTTTATCCTTGCTTCACAGAGGAAGTCTTAGATTATGGAGGCAGGTGAACCATGGCGGCCTCATAGCTAACCAATGGCAGCAGGCTCACTCTGGTGCTTTCGCTCTGGATAATCAGTAAGGAGGAAAGAAAGGCCAAACATCAGCCGGCTAGCTCTTTCTCTAGAAATCAGCCTTACACGATCCAGGATGTAGGTTTGGAGTTACTATGGCCACCATCTCCCCCCCAGCTGAAACCCAGGGGTGGCATGTGTCACGAGGTCACTCTGGCTGACTACACTCGCGTTAGGTTTGTTACACCACCCCTCACGCTGGGGGAAGCAACCACAAGCTTCTCTGCTGAGCTGGTGTCTCTGTGCTCTTCTGGGTCGACTCATCGACCAACTGAAACGCCCAGCCGGACTGGGTGGCGAGGAGCCTAACCCGCACCTACATTCGAATCCCCGAGGCAGCTGCAGGCACCGGGCGCCAGGGGGACATGGGCCGAGCTCACACCAGCGCAGCTCCTGGCAGGCCTTCCCGGCTGTGTTCGCAGGGCAGGCGCAGGAGAAGTCGTCCCACAGCAGGTAGCAGACGCCTCCGTGGCGACAGGGGTTGGGCTGCGTAGACAGGAAATCACAGGCGTCAGGAGCTCTGGCAGCTAAATGCGGAAAGGAGCCAAGTGAGACCCTGTGAATCTATTCATGCTGATTTCCTCCTTCTTTATGTCGAACATTTTTATATCTGTTGGCTGGTAAGCAGAATAAAACTTACTGCTACCATCAAGAGGAAAAGGGACATAAATAAAAATATACAATATTGATCTCCTGTAGCACCAGGAAGATTTTCAAAGGTGTAATAATAGTCTCTATAATTTACAAATGACCAAACACTTTCAATGACACTCGTGATCATTTGAGTTAGAGACTTGACCTCTCGTTTCTCCCGGTGAGGGAACTGAGGTCCCTTTCATTGTCCAGGATCCTGTGTGTGCACGTGTGCCTGCATCAGTCGTGTCTGACCCTTTGCGACCCCATGGACTGGTGCCCACCAGGCTCTTCTGTCCACGGGGTCCTCCAGGCAAGAATGCTGGAGTGGGTTGCCATGCCCTCCTCCGGGGGATCTTTCCATCCCAGGGATTGAACCCAGATCTCTTATGTCTCCTGCATTGGCAGGTGGGTTCTTTACCACTGAGCCACCTGGGAGGCCCTTCCAAGATCCTATCAAAAGCCAAATGGTGAAGCTGGTACTTAGATCCTCTGGGTCCCCACAGCGCAACACCTCCCCCCTCCAGGAGCCCCGCCTCTGAATCAGAAACATAGTGTTATCATCTGAGTCCTCACAACGTTGCCCAGAAAGTAATCAAAACAGAAGCACTGACAAAGGAATTTCTGAGAGCGCCATCTGCACTTATGTCCATTGCTCTATTAACACCTGATCTGGGAACTTCCCTCGTGGTCCAGTGGTTAAGGCTTCACCTTCCAAAACAGGCGGTCTGGGTTTAACCCCTGGTCAGGGAGTCAAGATGCCACATGCCCTGAGGCCAAGAAACCAGAATATAAAACAGAAGCAATATTATAAAAAACTTCAATAAAGACTTTAAAAATGGTCCACTCAAAAACAACCTGAAGAAACATTAAGGAGAGGGTGGGATGATTTGAGAGAATAGCACTGAAACATATGTATTACCATAGGTAAAACGGTCGGTGACAGTTGGATGGATGATGCAGGGAACCCAAAGCTGGTGCTCTGTGGCAGCCTGGAGGGTGGGAGGGGGTGGGAGGGGGTGGGAGGGGGTGGCGTGGGAGGGGGTGGGGTGGGAGGGGGTGGGGTGGGGTGGGAGGGGATGGCGTGGGAGGGGGTGGCATGGGAGGGGGTGGGGTGGGGTGGGAGGGGGTGGCGTGGGAGGTGGGAGGGCCTTTAGGAGTAGGGCACACAGCAGGGACAGAGTCGGTGTGAATAGTCCTACCTCACACAGGTTGTCTCCGGGACAGCCTTCCGTCACATTGACAAGAACGGCATTGTGGGCTGCGCTGCTCGTTGAATTTGGGAAGAATTCCAGGTTTTCGTCGTTTAGCCTTATATCTTGAATGCACCCTTTGAAGAACCCACCACTAACCTCAGTCTCTCGCCTGTCAGGGAGTCCGCCAACGTAGAGGACATCTCCTCTTCGGAGTTTCCACGTAGGAGCAGAAAGAAATCCTAGATTTTGTGATGACTGATACAGTTCAATTTTATTTGGCTTGATTTTCAAAGATACCAAGCGGACGTGTCCGTCGCTGAGAACGAATGTTACTGATAATTTGGGAGAACCTGGAGTCAGCATCGCTATCCTTCCAAGCTCTAGCCAAACACGGAGGTGTTGGTAAGTGCTGTTTCCCAGAGCTAGGAGCAAGCCGGACGGACGGCGTGTTCGAACAAACATGGAGAGCGTGAGGTCCTCTTCGTAATCCTTGTCGAGATGAAAAACAGCATATCCGGGAGAGTCATCTTGGCCAAATCTGCCTGCCACATACTCTTTAATGTCAAGATAGAGGAGGAGAAACCAAGAAGAAACATCTTAAGACTCACACATAAAAAGCAGCAAAAGATTATATATATATATATATATATATATATATTAAAAAAATATAGCAATGCATATATGTTGCTGTTTCTTCACTCAGTCGTGTCCAGCTCTTTTGCAACACCATGGACCGTAGCCCGCCAGGTTCCTCTGTCCATGGGATTTCTCAGGCAGGCAAGAATACTGGAGTGGGTTGTCTTTTCTTTCTCTAGGGGATGTTCATGACACAGGGATCGAACCCATATTTCCTGTGTTGTCTGGTGGATTCTTTACCACTAAGCCACCAGGGACACCCATAATGAATATATATATATATATGCACAAATATAGCCAGATTTTTTAAAGTTCAGGACAGACTTATTCAATAGAATGACATTTTAGCCTGACTTTCTGAACTTCTGGGTTTAGTTTATTCTGAAAATAACTAGATTTCAGGGTACAGTTTATAGTTGAGGTCCACTGATCACAAAGAGGAAGAGAAGATTCCTGCACTGATGAAATTCTGCACTTCCTCCTCACTGCCCTAAAGAGATGGGACTAAAAGGTGGAAGACCAGACACTGCTCTGCTCCAACTTGGCTTGGAGAAACCTGGGGAGCAAGAGCCCTTCCTCCATAACGTGTAAACAGACTATTTGAGCAATCGTTGTCTTTGCTATATGGGGGGGCGTCCTCAAGCAAGTGGCAGTAAACCTAATTACTCCTTGCAAAGGACAGAAATGAAGAATTAGATTTGCAAATCCTCTCTTGGGAAGATAGCCCTGATAATAATAGGAGGTAGGGCAGTTGAACAAAGGAAGAGGAAGACTCTTCCTCCTGTGGTCCTTGGTGGGAAAGGAAAGGCGTGGAACACACAGAAGTTGGACAATGCTGAGTTCTGAACTCACCCAACATTTCCTGTGGACAGAGAGCTTTCTAATGCGCTGGCATGGTAACACTATGGATGTACCTCACCACAAGAAAACCCTTGAGGGAGCATGAAAATGAATGGACACTGACCTTCAAAAGCATCGATGATACAGTAGAAACAAGTTTTCATACTCCTAAAGCTTATATTCCAGCTGGGTAGAGGTTATGTGGTACATCCAGTGATGACAGGTTCTTTGGTATAAAATAAGTCAAGCAGACAATGGGACTAGGGAGAGCTGGGGGTGGGAGCAGAGCCATCATTTTAAACGGAGTCGTTGGGGAAGAGCTCTGAGAAGGTGTTATTTGAGCAAAACCCCAAAGAAAGTAAAGATATTATTGCAGAAATGCAGGAAAGAAATGACAGTGGCTTGGATCGGTGGTCATGGTGGAGATGGGGAGAAGTGATCAGATTCTGGAAATGTTTTGGTAGAGCCAACAGGATCTTCTAGGGCAAGTTCATCTCCAAGGCATTTGGTCCAAGTAACTAGAAGCATTGAGTTTCCATTTGCAGAGATGGAGAAGAAAAACAGGAGGAATGGCTTTGAGTGGGTGGGTGGGAATGGGATTCCATATTAAATTTAAGACGTCCTATTAGATATCCAGGTGGAAATGTCTAGTCAGCAGTTAGATACAGAGATTCAGGGAAGATATTTGGCACGAGCCATAGTAATTTTGGATTTTCCAGTGTACACATGGCTTTTAAAGCCTCAAGACTGGATGCGATCACCAAGAACATGAATCTAGAGAGAGAAGAGGTCCAAGAACTGAGCCCTTAAGCAGAAGACATGTGGAGGTTAAGGAGCCAATAAATGAGTAAGGTAGAAAGAGAACCCAGAGAGTGATGCCCCCCCAAGCCTAGGGAGGGGAGGGTTTTCAGGAAGAAAAGAAAAGTGAAAGTGAAAGCCAGTCAGTCATGTCAGACTCTTTGCAACCCCTTGGACTATATAGTCAAGGAATTCTCCAGGCCAGAATACTGGAGTGGGGAGCCTTTCCCTTCTCCAGGGGATCTTCCCAACCCAGGGATCGAACCCAGGCCTATCTACATTGCAGGCGGATTCTTTCCCAGCTGAGCCACCAGGGAAGCCTTTCAGCAAGAGGGTGTATTCAACTATGGTAAGGGTTGCTGAGCAGTCAAGGCAGGTGAGGACTGAAAACTGACTGAAGAATCTGGCAACCTGGAAATCACTGATGCACTTGCCAAGGGCATCACGTTAAAGATATTACCATCTTCAGGTCTTCACATCCCTGTCCTACCCAGAAAAACGGCATATTCCAATATATTTAAATGTTGTCATATGGTTCCATTGAAGTTTGAACAAAGGTGGGACATATTTTAGTTTAGCTGAACTACAGTGAAACTTGCTCAGGCGACCATCATGTTTGAAGACCTCCCACATAAAAGGCTGCATTTTCAGAATCCTGCCTTGATTTCTTACAGGATCATTACAGCTTGAATCTGCATTTGGAGACCACCTGCTCCAGGGAGCTACAGGTGGCTTTCAAAGCACACCATTAGATACAGCAGTCCGTTTGAAAAGGCTAACATCTCTGAACACACAGCAGCACTTTCATATGAGATAAAATGTTTAATAAGGAAAGCTGGCTCTTGCAGGCCCCGAGGTCTGAGAGTACGCACACAATCGCTCAGCTCAGGGGTGGTCCCCGCTGGTCATCCTGGGACGCCTACAGCATCACTTTGTGGATCCAGATTAAAAAGACAGAACACAGAGCGGTTTCTTTCTCTCAGAAGCTTGACGCTTCAGCAGTCCTGTTTGTCTTCAGAAGTCACAAGCACGTAGTCAGAGCACGTGATTCAGTACATGATTTTAGAAGCACCTGACCCCATAGATGACTCGTCTGGGGACACGGAAAGAATGATTCTTATATGTGTTGTTGATGTGTCCTGGAGAGGGATGACAAATACGGCTGAAAAATAACTTCAAGTTTTAATGATTGATGGACTGCAACAAGAAGAAATTTATTGTGAATAAATAAAAGCCACTTGGGTCTAAACGCACTTCACTGGTTTTGGGTGGAAGAAGCAGAACTCTGCGGCACCATCAGTGAGAACAACTCCAAGTGAGCCTATTGCAGAATGCGGCTGCCGAAGGCCAGTGTGGTCCTAGGCTGCAGACCAGAAGGACGTTCCCCAGAATGAGAAGGTCACAGTCCCCTGGCCCTCTGCACTCCCAGGCTCATCTAGGAGCCAGATAAGCACATTTATTCCCAAGCAAGCAAGCAGCCAGCGGAGCGTCTGAAAACGAGCCCATAAGGAAAGCACTGGAAGAAGCTGGGTGTGTTTAGCATGACAGGCATGACGGCCTGGATAGTACAAGACTTTTCTCCAAATATTTGTGTTCTCACGGAGAACACACGTAAGCAAGATTGGCATTGGCTTCAAGAGTTACAATGCAGCCAATGAATGGAAGGGTAGGTCATCCTACATTATTTCAGGACCAAGAAACAACTTTTAGGGGATTTCTGGGAAGACGGAGGATGAATGCGTTCTCACTCCTGACAGTACATAAGCAGAGTTTTGGGCCACTACACTTGGCACGCACAATTATAAAAAATTCAGTCATGGAGTGAAGCCCATCCTACGTCTAAGAAGCTCTAATTCCAAGAGGGTAAGAATCTCAAAGTTTAGAGGTATGACCAAAGAGAAAACATATGTCAATTGCCTCTGTTAATGAAACATCCTCTAGAAGGAATGAGATCAGTGACACGTTATACCTAACAGTATCTTGGAAGCTCCCTGTTCCTGGACACAGCCAGGATGACCAGATAACACTGACATGGAGCATCAGAAAATAAGGCCATAAGTAATCAGAGACACTTGCAGACAAGTTCTGAGAAAATTTTCTCTGAACTCTTCTTATTGAGACACTTGATTATTTTTAAAAGATCAGCTTTACAATATAGGAAGCCCCTCTGTCTTCCATGTGTAGTCAGCCAGCTAAATTCTCCATCCAGTCTGTCTTGCAGTAGGTACCGTGTTTGGGAAACACTGAGCCGGGATCAAGACCTGGGTGAAGTTCACCTTGTACTTTTTAGCACATCTCCTCCCTCCTGAATGTCTATGTACAATGACGGAAAGATTCCAGGTTGTCCCATATAGCTTGCGAGCATCTTCTGTGATGGGAATAAACTCCCCAGCAAACAATCCTCAAAGATGACAGCAAATACAGGACACTTTGGGGCTTCCCAGGTGGCGTTAATAGTAAAGAACCTGCCTGCCAGTGCAGGAGACTTAAGAGATGTGGGTTTGATCCCTGGGTCAGGAAGATCCCCTGGAGGAGGGCATAGCAACTCACTCTAGTATTCTTGCCTGGAGAATCCCATGGACAGAAGAGTCTTGTGGGCTACAGTCCACAGGGTCACAAACAGCTGGGCATGACTGAGCGACAGAATGCACACAAGGATGCTTTGAATTTATGACTAAGAGATGATATCGAAATATAACTTTTCTTAAACTTATACCAAGAATTTCATAAAGAGAAGTCTTTACAGAACTTACTCCCTAAGGAGATATCTTCTGAAGCTTTTTGATGAGGATTAACCAGTTTCAAATAGTGGAGGGGTGGGGGCAGCAGGGAGCACGGAGAAGGAACTTGGAGGAAGACAGAGGACAGGTAACCAACTCAGGAACTGGGTTTCAAGACTGTGAGTTTTCCAAGTTGGAAAAAATAAAGCAAACCAGAACCCACAAGACTGGCATCTCTTAAATTTATTTACCAGGACAGTTAGCATCACTGCAGTCAGTAGTAACCTCATGGGTCACTGCACTTGGAAGCTAGTCAAAATGACTCAGCATCTGTTTGTTATTTTGTATATGTAGTAAAAATATTGCCTTGGGTCAATTAGATTTTTCTTCAAAAACTGAACATTGCTGCAGTATAATTTCCCCCTTTCTCCTTAAAAAAAAAATCTCAAAACAACTTGCCATTCCATTTAAAATATTACTTAGAGCTAGTAGATGCCAGACCTCATTGTCAAGCAGGTCCGTGATTTGTAATGAATATTGTGGTCAGGGGGAGACCCATGAATAGTGTCTAATAATTCTCAGCCCTTCATACATGGAGTAGGGTATAGACTAAGGCTGGTTTCAATTTTACTTCATATAAGGCACAGAAGACTATTTACCAGATGTCGTCCTTTTTCAAGTTACTCTCAAATCATGGGGTGAATTACAGCTGCACTTCAAAGCAGTCTGTTGCAATTGCCTTTCCGACATTTTCAGTGCAAAAGAATCATAATAAAAAGAAACAGGTATGTATTGATCACTATCAACAGCAATCTTCGGAACAATGTCGGAAGTAAGGCTTTTGAAGTGCATTTCAAACTCATCTGCTGGAGAAATTAAAGCAATTAGTTTATGGCATCTACCCAGTTTCCATGTTGTTTCTTTTTAAAAATATTTTCTTTTTTGGACACATAGGTAGAATACCTGTTTTCTCCAATGCAACTCTTAAAAAATACACCTTTGAATAAAATTGGTGGTTTATAAAAGTACTAAACTGAGGCACGATCTTGAAGCAAATGTGAACTGCATAGAGAAGAGGGCAAGAAAGTGACTATGTCTTAGCAACCTGCCACGCCCGAGCCATTGAGCTAGGACTTGGTATTGACTAGTTTCATGGCCTATTCTTCCAAAAGACTGCTTCCCTTTCAAATAAGATTTACAATAAATTTCTGACACACCACAAATGATAGATTGTAGCAGCATTTTGTAAACACCAAGAAGGAAACCCGCTTGGATGGGAGCTATGGGCTCAGTTTTCGCTTCTCTGCATGGGTGAAACCCTGGTGTGGGACGCATTCACTGAGATGGAACTAGTGCACACCCCCAGCCTCCTCCCTTCCCGTCAGCGGACAACCAGCTGCCGGGTCCTGCGGGGTCATCACCGTCAGGAGCAGCCCGGCCGGTGAGCCCCCGGCCCGCCCAGCCCCCGGCCCCCTCACCTCCGTGACAGCTGCGGCCGCGGTAGGGCCTGCGGCACTCACAGCGGTGACCGAGCCACAGGTCGAGGCAGCGTCCTCTGTTGTGACAAGGCTGGCTCTCACACCAGTCCTTTCGGGTGCAGCCCGCCCTGACATTCAGAGACGCGTCGGATGAGATGTCCTCCGCGGTGACGGCGTTCGAGTCCAGCTGCACGTCTTGGAGGCAGCCTACGAGCGAAGGTGCGGATGGTATCTCAGAGACGTGAAGCAGAGCATCACCACCGTGGGCGCTTCCCTCCGGCAAGCCCCCCAGGAAGGAATTCTGGAGCGCACACGCTGATGACCCATCGCGTTCAAAGGGAGACGGAGCGCTGGCGATGCACGCCCCCGTGCAAGCCTCGTCGCCGAGGGCGAGGGTCACCGCCTCTGCAAACGTCGCCTCCACCGCGTGCCACCGTCCGTCGCTGGTGTCCTGGGGGATGAGCAGCACCACCTTCGGCCGATCGCCGACTTGAAGGGTCAGGTGGACGAAGCCAGCCAGCACCTCCAGCATCACAAAGGCGTCCCGGTCGCCCCGGAAGAGCAGCAGGGCCGCCGGCTGGACGGTCTGGAACCTGAGGGCTACGGTACAGCCCGAGTCCCGGGCCGGGGCCGAGCCTCCTGGGACCCACAGGAAGCCGCTGCCCTGGAAGGACAGCGTGGTGGCGGTTCCGCACCGCGACCCGGTGTGGCCAGGCGGGCAGAGGCAGCGGAATCCGTGCCGGCCGCCGTGGCCGTGGGGGACGCAGGTCCCGCTGTTCAGACACGGACGGTCGGCACAGCCCAGGAGAGGGTCGGAGCAGTCCCTGCCTCCATAGAAGACTCCAGAACCGGGGTCCCGCGGGCAGTGGCAAGTGTAACCCTCGGGCGAGTTCCCACAAGCGCCGCCGTTGCGGCAAGGGCTGGACGAGCACTCGTCCACGTCCTCTTCACAGTGGACTCCTGTTCCGGGACAGAGAACAGACCCGAGTCACCCACAGTCAGAGGGAACAGACACCCCGCGCCATCTGCACGCGGAATCCTGGGGGGCGCAGTGCGGCTCGGGTTCAGGGCTGTAGCAGTGTGAACGGTGACCCAGGATGCTATCATTCTGCCTGTGAGGTGCATGCACTGCCGGCAGAGCAAGCCTGCAATCTTCCTCTAGACATCGGCTCCTGGCCACGTAGAGGGGCTGACTCAGATTATCACCGACAGACACATATGTGACACTGAATATCATGGCAATTTGTTTCAAAGAGAGAGAATGCTATCGGGATCAAACCTAGACACAAACTATTTGTTTGGGGACTTAACTCCCAGATGTGGTTTATGCCGCCCTGGGCTGCTGATTTCACTCTGTTCTACTTGGAAACAGCGATCTGCCTTCTCCATTTTTGGCAACTCCCCACAATCCCTGCTGGCTTCCCTGGTGCCACAGAGGGTAAAGAATCTGCCTGCCAGTGCGGGAGATGCGAGTTTGATCCTGGGTCAGGAGGGTGCCCTGGAGAAGGAAATGGCAACCCACGCCAGTATTCTTGCCTGGGAAATCCCACGGACAGAGGAACCTGGCGGGCTACAGTCCACGGGCTCGCCAAGAGCTGGACACGACTCAGCAACTAAAGAACAAGGACGTAGTGCCTAGACACACAGACAGTGCAGATGCCTCTCTCTGCAGGGGCTTCTGAGGAGAATAGAGGGTCCCCTCTCCTGCTCACCACGATTCTAGTATGAACTGTGAAATCTGTCCAACAACAAGCCCTGGCTTCTAGCTTCTTCACTTTCTTTTACTTTTCTTCCTGACTCTCAAGTCAAAAAAATTTTTGATACCTAATTAGAGAACTCATTAAGTGAATTCTATATAGAATTCTAATTCCAAGTAACAAAAAGAAATATAACACTTTATAAGAGTGACGGTTGTTGCTCTTTAATGAAGTTCAAATGAACAAACGGTGCGAACAGAAACTGACACGTGCATAGCACTTACACAGTTTTGCCAACACCGTATCCTCATTATGTGTCCGTGCTTGCTGAAAGGTCCCCAGGTTTCCAGGGCAGATGGGCTCAGCTCTCTTTCACAGACAGTTTTGAAGCTTAGAAAGACTGGTGTCTAAATTCCAAAGCAATTCTACAATCTGGTTTTTAAAATGCAATGGGACACTTTCTCTTTTTAATTGATAATTTAGTGCATTCCTGTTTATTGCTATTACTGACATGTCTGTCTAATTTTCCCAATGAACTCCATGCCTAAATGACTGCTTTTTAGATTTCATCAAAGGCTCCCATATTGATAAAGCTGGGTTTGAATCCCAGCTAAGGTAGTGAGCAGGTTACATTTACTTTTTGTGTCTAGGTCTTCTGATCTACAAAATGGGGTTAATAATAGTACCTGCAGCGCAGGGTTTTTTAAAGATTAAGACACATCAGATGCTCATAATATTGCTTGATATATAAGTAACTACTCCCTAAGTGTTGGCTGTAATTAAAATGTAGTAACAAAAGGAATTATTCTCTCATGACAGAATCAAGCAGCACTGTCATCATTGAGAGAAATTATTTAGAAAGTGTATTCATATGGAGTGACTGACAAATCGTACAACTCTCCATAGTGAGAGATTTGCTGGGACAGCATGTTAGGCTGGAGTCTCACTCTTCATGAGAGGAGGGAAACTGTTTTATTCAACAGTGCATGTCTCAACCACAGCACGATGCCTGCACCATGTTTGGCGCTTGGAAATTAATTTTTGAATGAATTGATTAATGATGACCATTGTACGCTGACTGAAATGTTCATACTGAATTTATCCTGATCTAATCCAAAGCCCAAAGTGCTCTTTTTGTGTCTATTTTCAGGTAAATTTACCCGACGCTAATCTGTGCCCTCAGCCACTTAGGCACCGTATGTTTAGACCCTCGACTGAACCCTATCATACTTATATTTTACTCTACTTGGATTACTTTCATACAATTTTGTTAATCCAAAAGTACTTCAAGCTCCATAAAAAGAGGGAACATATGACAATCTTAGAGTTTCCGACAGTCCCAGCACAGGGCTGAGCAGATATGTGTTATAAAAAAACTGGATGAGTAGACAAAGTAAAACGAAATCAAATGGATTTGTTTGTTATAATATAGAATCATCCTAGATTTCCTCTTCTTGGGCTCTAAAATCCCTGCAGATGGTGACTGCAGCCATGAAATTAAGGTGATTGCTTCTTGACAGGAAAACTATGACAAGCCTAGACAGCATATTACAATGCAAAGACATCACTTTGCCAACAAAGGCCCATAATAGTCAAGGCTGTGATCTTTCCAGTAGTCATGTATGGATATGAGAGATGAACCAGAAAGAAAGTAGACCACAGAAGAACTGATGCTTTTGCATTGCAGTGCTGGAGAAGACCCTTGAGAGTCCCTTCAATAGCAAGGAGATCAAAGAGGTCAGTCCTAAAGGAAATTAACCCTGAATATTCATTGGAAGGACTGAGGCTGAAGCTGAAGCTCTAATACTTTGGCCACCTGATGCAAAGAGCTGGCTCACTGGAAAAGACCCTGATGCTGGGGAGGGTTGAAGGTGGGAGGAGAAAGGGGTGGCAGAGGTTGAGATGGTTGGATGGCATCATCGATTCTATGGACAAGAAATTGGACAAACTCTGGGAGACAGTGAAGGACAGGGAATCCTGACATGCTACAGTCCGTGGGGTCACAAAGAGTCGTTCATAACTTGGTGACTGAACAACAAACAAAAAATAATCATCCTTATAGGTAATAGAGAGCTGACATAGGAATTACAGACTATAATCTGAAGGAGAGTTCTAATGCAAGTTTCATTTAACTGAACTTAAAACAAGTTCTTCTAAAACTTTATTGTTAGAAGATATTTTACTTAGATTTGATTTTCACAGGATTTTGAGCACAGAATAAATTAATCTGCAAGCATTTAATTAAGAGGAATACTGAAAAACTCATGAGTTATAGTCAAAGTTAAATACCTTGTCCCTATCCATTGTGCCTTTCAACATATTTAATGGAGTAGGGGGTAAAAGCTTGGATAAAATCTCCAGCAGACTCCAAGACTTTTCTGCTCAACCTTGAGTAATAATAGTCTTAAGGTCATATTTTAAACACCTATACTAAGTAGTCATAAGAATCATGAAGTTTTAGTACATTTCAGAATTGAATCTTCTTTCTCCATCTGCTGGGTGGACTTCAGGCTGTCTTGGAAATGATTTGAGGAGTCCCCCCTTCTTTTCCCCTCCACTCTG
This sequence comes from Muntiacus reevesi, assembly GCF_963930625.1. Taxonomy (NCBI): domain Eukaryota; kingdom Metazoa; phylum Chordata; class Mammalia; order Artiodactyla; family Cervidae; genus Muntiacus; species Muntiacus reevesi. The sequence goes on along the minus strand of NC_089253.1, from coordinate 121,026,232 downwards.
ACCCCCTACCCTTCTAGCCTCCTGCCTGAGAGTCAGAGGGTTCAGAAGGTATTCCGTGCGGGTGCTGGTGGTGGATGCTCCACGGTCTCTGAGACCGGCAGGTGCTTCAGGGGGACTTTTATTCCAGGGGCTCTTTGCCTGGTCCTTGGTCTCCGTAGCCCCAGTGAAGACTCCAGAGAGCTGCCAGCAGGCCTTGCTCTCAAGTTGCCCCTCCACCAGCCCCTTCCCCACGGATTTCCTGAGGTTTACTCCACTTCACCCACTTGGTCTGTCCGTTGGTGTTCCCGAACCTTCCAAGAGGGCCCAGGACCCGTTTCACACTGTCCACTGGCTGACACCCCTCCCGTGATTCGCCAAGAACCCCAGGCCCACGGGCTCTGCTTCAGCAGTGGAGGGGAAGCGGGTCGCTGCCCAGCCAGCCCAGCAGCATCCGCATCGCCCGCCTCCCCTTCTCCCGCGGCCCCAGGCACGCCCTTTCCCCTCCAGGTGCCTCAGGTAGGTGGAGAATCTAGGCTAGGTTGCCGCTCCTGCTCTTCCCACAAACTTAGGTGAGACTGCAGCCTCCTTGGAGCCCCAGTGGCTGTGGTGAGAAGGTAACCCCCAACCCGGCTCGTGAGGGCGGGGCTCCAGCTCGGCACAGCCGCCAGTGTCCCCGGAGGAGTCTGCACAGACCCGCTCCTTCAGGCCGCCTGCTGGGAGCTCTCACGGACCCTTGAGATGAGCCTAAAGTCTGTCGTCTGTCTTGACTGTGACGTTCTGCACTGCAGTCTCTCAAACGCCACCTTGGTCCCTGAAGCAGCCATATCTTGACCCATGTGGTGTGCTGTGCTAAGTCACTCCTGCTCCAAGCAGCAACCGCTGCTAAGTCATGTCCGACTCTCTGCAAGGCTATAGACGGCAGCCCACCGGGCGCCTCTGTCCGCGGGATTCTTCAGGCAAGAATACTGGAGTGGCTGGCCAGGCCCTCCTCCAGGGCAGCTTCCCAACCCAGGGATCAAACCCAAGCCTCTTATGTCTCCTGCATGGGCAGATGGGTGCTTTACCACTAGTGACACCTGGGAAGTCTTTTTTGACCCCTTAGTTGAAGTTTTAATTTACCATTTTCTTAAATTTATAAGATACCTTTTCTGAGCCTCATAGAGGATTGTGAGAGATGCAAAGCAGAAGACACAGACCAGGCCTCAATATGATTACAGCAAAATGGGATAGGAAAACTTGTATTTATGCAAATACAGAAAATGCTTTGCTTATAGCAGGTTTTCAAAGAATGTATGGATAATAAGTGAGAATCAACCTAGAATGTATGGAACATTTGAGAAGATTTAGCCAAGATAGACTTTATTTTCTTGGGTTTCAAATTCACTGTGGACAGTGACTGCAGCCATAAAATTAAAAAGACACTTGCTCCTTGGAAGAAAAGCTATGAAAAACCTAGCCAGGATATTAAAAAGCAGAGACATCACTTTGCTGACAAACGTCCATATAGTCAAAGCTATGGTTTTCCCAGGAGTCATGTGCAGATGTGAGAGTTGGACCATAAAGAAGGCTGAACACCAAAGAATTGATGCTTATGAATTGTGGTGTTGGAAAAGACTCCCGAGAGTCCCTTGGACTTGCCGGGTCCTTGGTCTCCGTAGCCCCAGTGAAGACTCCAGAGAGCTGCCAGCAGGCCTTGCTCTCAAGTTGCCCCTCCACCAGCCCCTTCCCCACAGATTTCCTGAGGTTTACTCCACTTCACCCACTTGGTCTGTCCGTTGGTGTTCCCGAACCTTCCAAGAGGGACCAGGACCCGTTTCACACTTCCTAAAGGAAGTCAGTCCTGAATATTCATTGGAAGGACTGATGCTAAAGCTGAAGCTCCAATACGTTGGCCACCTGCTACAAAGAGCCAACTCAATGGAAAAGACCCAGATGCTGAGAAAGCTTGAGGGCAGGAGGAGAAGAGGGCGACAGAGGATGAGAAGGTTGGATGGCATCACTGACTCAATGAACATAAATTTAAGCAAACTCCAGGAGACAGTGAAGGACAGGGAAGCCTGGGGTGCTATAGTCTACGGGATTGAAAAGAGTTGGAAACGACTGAATGACTGACCAACAAGCCAGGTTTTAAGGAAAAAGCATTGAATGAGAGATTATTGTAAATCTTTAGTTGTGAAAACTAAAAATTTTAAATCCAATCAATCAATAAATATTCATTTCATATCTACTGCATGTAAAAAACACTGTGGATAACATGGAATGAAAACTGACCACCGCCTCACTAGTTTGATGGAAAAATAAGACAAATTTGTGAAAAACTAAATGAAAGTGTAAATCAAGACAAGAGGAGAGAACACTGCACAGGGTATGATGGGTTCCTAGTGAATCATATGAACAACGGCTGCTCTGGAGAGAGAGCGATCTTCAGGATGGGCTGGACTGGGAAGATTTCGTAGGTAGAATTTAAGACAGGTTTTTAAGTATGGATCAGATTGGCAAAGACACATGCAGACTTAACTGAATCAACAAAAAGTGTTTCATGGAAAACCATTGGGCGTTTAGAGGTGACGGTGCGCTTGGTAATCTACTTGGCATGGAGGCTTTATGTAGGAAAAGCAAGTCAGAAAGATTAAATGTAGCCAGATTGAAGAAGTTCTGGCATTGAGGGTGTTTTGTTTCAATTAATTAATTAATTTTTGGAAGGCAAAACTGGGGGTTAAACTGGTAGTTATTGAATGGAAGGGCAACCTGATTTCTCCTGAAGACCCATCCCACGGGATCTGTACCAGAGTGAAGGGGGACGGAGCCAGAGATGAAGAGGCGAGGCAGTTATGAGAATCATCCACATCTAAGATTATGAGGGCCTGGAATCAGACACTTATTTCTTTATCATTCACAGTCTCCTTTCATTTATCTTTGCTCAGCAAATAAGTACAGAGAGTGATATTTCTTTATGGTTGCTTACTGTATTTTATCTTGCAACTCCTAAAATTTATAGATTTAATTTTTCACAAAATAACTACCAATCACTCGATTATTAGTATGTTTCCTTTAAATATAAACAAGAAAAACTAGTTTTAGATTTTACTACCATCATGGGGAAAAAAAGAGAGAAAGTCTGTATTTAGGTCAATAGTCTGAAGAAACTAAGCAGAATTAGATATTAAAAGTAGAAAGGTAATCTATGCTTTCACTTTGCTTAAAATCTGTTCTATTGACATCTCCAACATAAAATAAGGTTAGACATATTTTTTCATGACCCTAGAAAATTAAAGTGGGAAGAGAGACTGAAACTTATTTTATTGGCTATTTGACTGGCTTGGCAAAGAATATCTGCTGTCAATCAAGATAAAAGGATTAAGGAATATTTGTGGGATTACCTGAGTCATTCAGTCTTCTTACTGGGTATTTTAGTTGACAATGACTTGGTTATTTACGTTCTTGTATTTAGAGTATGAGGTTGATTGTTGAAAGCTGTTATGTTGTTTATGTGAAGTCTATTCATTTAATTCAAACAGATCACTTCCTTTTATTTTTCTAAAATTCTTTTATTTGAATATCTGATTCTATGATAAGATTGTATTTAAAAAATAATCAAGATAGGAAAAATTCATATTATCTGGAATACCCCATATTTACATAAGGATAAACTATATTCATGGATAAAAAGGACATAGACTTTATGTTTAATATAAATGTCATGAACTGTTAAATGACCCTTTGCTATATCCCCACTTTACAGAAATTCATAGCTAATGAAATATCTAATAGAAAATTATTTCTACAAAAACTTATATACAAATAAGTTTCATCTTTATTTTAAATGACTCGGGTACTTTCTCTATTTTAATAAATAGAAATCAAGGAAAAATTAAAGTCCAAGGACTCATTGTCTAAGTATTTCCTTTACCCATGACCTTCTGTTACTCAAAACTCGTAATTTTCAGTTGATAGTAATCTCTAATATAGCATTCACACTAGTTGCTAAATAACCATCTTAATCACTGTAACAATGGTACCATTCACCTCCTACAAGTGATAAGAAAAGAGCGAGTTACCTATGAGCATGGCCATTAAAATGTGAAGACCTTGTGTCCTGGCTCCAATCATCTTCCGTAGAAAAGGGATATCCATGCAAACACCTGCTAGGTTGACGAGACCAGTTTCTGATGATTTTCTACCATTTTCCAAAAGCGTGTCACCTACTCCCTTCAGGCGGAGGCTGTGGGCCTCGGTCTGGGCGCCGGATCAGCGGGGCTTACTGTAAGCAGACTTGCTGCAGGCTCAGTCTCCGCTGAGTCCTGGCGCTCCCCTTTCTAGGTCACGGAGTGAACGCTAACAGAACACGGACACCTCTATCACAGAAGGATGCCTTTGGGGGGCTTGACAGACAGGCTGGAAGTTTTGGTAACTTCTGTCATGGGCCATTAGAGATTGATTTTACTTTTTCTTCACAACAATGAAAATGAAACCGTTTTCATTTCCCCCCCCATTTTGCTTTTGAATAGCAGTTAAGAAATTTATGGCAACTTCGAATCTATTAAACGTCTATGCAGTGCACTGGCCAAGAGAAACTAAGGAGACAGCAGGGGTTTTCATCACACTTAACAGATTGCGTCCAGTTATTTGTGTGATGCTCCCAGGCTTAAATTCCACTCTCCGTGAAAGAAAGATGACTCTGCTGTGTTCGTCTTAAATATAATGGCATTTGACGCTGTGCAGTAGGACAGTTTGAATAGGTGAGGTGTCCTCCATACTTAGAGGAACTGGGGCTTGACGGTTTTGTTTTGCTCTTTTTTTAACAGACCTGAGGATCTACAGAGGTTTCACTTGGGCAAAACAGGCTGAGGCATCACCAAGTGCCACAGAACTGCCTCGGTGCCTGAAATCACCAGTAGAGGAATTCCTGTAGGCTGAGGTCTGGTGTCTCAGAAGCCTTGAAAAGATGAAAATATTACCTGAGAAAGGTGGTAACTTTATCATGAGGCAGTCATTAGTGCCTTCTCATGGGTTAGTACAGAAGCTTAAAAATCTGCCAGGGGGCTTCTCTGGTGACTCAGTGGTAAAGAATCCATCTGTCAATACAGGAGACACGGGTTCGATCCCTGCTCTGAGAGGTTCCCACATGCCGTGGAGCAACAAAGTCTGTATGCCACAACTCTTGAACCTGTGCTCCAGAGCCCCGGAGCCGCAACTACTGAAGCCCTTGGACCTGGAGTCTGTTCTCCGCAACAAGAGAAGCTGCTGCAATGACAGTCCCACGCATCACAGCTAGAGAGTAGCCCCTGCCACCGGCTTGCCACAACTAGAGAAAAGTTTGCTTAGCAACGAAGACCCAGCAAAGCCAAAAATAAATTTAAAAAGTTATTTTTTGAAAATCTGCCATGGATCTGAGTCAGAGAGACTGTGATGGAAACCAGGTGATAAGGCAAAAGTCATTGCAATAGTATATTCCTTCACTCATTGATGATTTGTTCACCCTTTTAACTGTGCTGGATGGATGTGATCACTCATTTATTATTCATTCATCCTTTTAACAGGGGCTGGAAATAGGATGTGAGCAAAAGGAGCCTTGGCTCTGCTTCTTGGGAAGGAACACAGTTACCCAAGTTTACAGCCCTCGGGAAGGCTGGGCAGACGGGGGTCTCAGGGATCACAGGACCAAGTTAGCCCATGGAGGCCAGAGGAGAGGGCGCGGTGCGGAGGAAAAGCAACATATTCAGACTTCTGATCAATGGGTCAGCTCAGAGAGAAGTTTCTAGCAACCATCAGGGAGCCAGAATAATGAAATAGAATAAACAAAGAGTAGGAGCCTTGAAAACTGATTTTCAAAAGCCAACTTTGATACTTACTAGGCTATGAGAACTCAGGCAGGCTTCCCAGGTGGTGCCGTGGTAAAGAACCCACCTGCCAATGCAGGAAACACAAGTGACTCGGGTTTGATCTGTGGGTCAGGAAGATCCCCTGGAGAAGAAATGGCAACATGCTCCAGTATTATTGCCTGGAGAATCCCATGGACAAAGGAGCCTGGTGGGCTACATGCCACGGGGTCGCAAAAGAGTTGAACATGACTGAGCATGCACACGCATGCATGCAGGCAGGGGAACTCAGGCAAGTAGCTATTTTTTAAGCTAAAGCTAATGTATGAAGTGGACATAATAAAGCCTATTGAACAGTTATTTCTGCGTGAGCAAAATGAGAACTAAAATGCTTGGGGCATAGTAGTATTTCAAAAGAGTTTCAATAACTTGTGTGTGTGTGTGTGTGTGTAATGGATAAGTAAACTTGAATATAAATGACTAGAACTAACATGTAGAAGGCATGCTGCCCAAATATGCAGGGAACACGAACTTGTTCAAGATAAGGATCCCTCAGAACCAGAAATGATGGTCCAGCCCAACAGCTGTTTCCCTGGCACATCTCACCCCCTTCCTTACGGGCAGGACACACCTCCACCATAACGGATGCCGATGACAGATTCTCTCGCATCCTCCTTTATGGCTGGGCCGCGGGCATGTGACTCAGTCCTGGGCAACGGAACCTGAGGAGGCTCGGCTCGGGGGCCTCTGCAAAGGGCTTTCCTTCCTAACATGAAAAGATATGCAGCCGTCCTCTGATATTGTCTGGTTCAGATAGGTCCTGGGGCTGTCACTGTGAAAGGCAGTATCTAGGGCAAAGAAAGTGATAATCCTTCTGAAACTCCAGATTTCTAATGCTTTTAATCCTTTCAGTTCAGTTCAGTTGCTCAGACCTGTCTGACTCTTTGCAATCCTGTGGACTGCAGCATACCAGGCCTCCCTGTCCCTCACCAACTCCCAGAGCTTACTCAAACTCATGTCCATCGAGTCAGTGATGCCATCCAACCATCTTATCCTCTGTTGTCCCCTTCTCCTCCTGCCTTCAATCTTTCCCAGCATCAGGGTCTTTTCAAATGAGTCAGCTCTTCGCATCAGATGGCCAAAGTATTGGAGTTTCAGCTTCAATATCAGTCCTTCCAAAGACTATTCAGGACTGACTTCCTTTGGGATGGACTGGCTGGATCTCCTTGCAGTCCAAGGGACTCTCAAGAGTCTTCTCCAACACCACAGTTCAAAAACATCAATTCTTTGGTGCTCAGCTTTCTTTAGAGTCCAACTTTCACATCCATACATGACTACCGGAAAAACCATAGATGGACCTTTGTTGGCAAAGTAATGTCTCTGCTTATTAATATGCTGTCTAGGTTGGTCATAGCTTTTCTTCCAAGGAGCAAGCATCTTTTAATTTGATGGCTGCAGTGATTTTGGAGCCCAAGAAAATAAAGCCTGTTACTATTTCCATTGTCTCCCCATCTATTTGCATGAAGTGATGGGACTGGATGCCATGATCTTAGTTTTCTGAATGTTGAGTTTCAAACAAACTTTTTCACTCTTCTCTTTCACTTTCATCAAGAGGCTCTTTAGTTCTTCTTCACTTCCTGCCATAAGGGTGGTGTCACCTGCGTATCTGAGGTTATTGACATTTCTCCCAACAAACTTGATTCCAGCTTGTGCTTCATCCAGCCAGGCATTTCACGTGATGTATTCTGCATATAAGTTAAATAAGCAGGGTGACAATATACAGCCTTGATGAACTCCCTTCCCGATTTGGAACCAGTCTGTTGTTCCATGGCCAGTTCTAACTGTTGCTTCCTGACCTGCATACAGATTTCTCACGAGGCAGGTCAGGTGGTCTGGTATTCCCATCTCTTTCAGAATTTTCCACAGTTTATTGTGATCCACACAGTCACAGGTTTTGGCATAGTCAATAAAGCAGACATAGATGTTTTTCTGGAACTCTCTTGCTTTTTCGATGATCCAGCGGATGTTGGCAATTTGATCTCTGGTTACTCTGCCTTTTCTAAAACCAGCTTGAACATCTGGAAGTTCACGGTTCATGTATTGCTGAAGCCCGACTTGGAGAATTTTGAGCATTACTTTACTAGCGTGTGAGATGAGTGCAACTGTGTGGTAGTTTGAGCATTCTTTGGGATTGCCTTTCTTAGGGATTGGAATGAAAACGGACCTTTTCCAGTCCTGTGGCCACTGCTGAGTTTTCCACATTTGCTGGCATGTTGAGTGCAACACTTTCACAGCATCATCTTTTAGGATTTGAAATAGCTCAACTGGGATTCCACCACCTCCACTGGCTTTGTTCATAGAGATGCTTCCTAAGGCCCACTTGACTTCTCATTCCAGGGATGTCTAACTCTAGGTGAGTGGGTAGCCTTTCCCTTCTCCAGGGGATCTTCCCAACTCAGGGATCGAACCCAGGTCTCCTGCACTGAGGACAGATTCTTTACCAGTTGAGCCACAAGGGAAGCCCTTGAATCCTTTAATAGGAATTGTTATAAGAAGTACACTTCATAACGAAAACTAATATAAATCAATTCCTTGAAACCATGTTGTTAGAGAAATTCTTGAAGAAAATAGGGAAGTTTAACCCAGAGAAAGGCAGGTAGTAGGGAACATTAGAAGGTCTGCATGGAGCTGTAAGTCCAGCCTGTAAAACTGTGTTTTTTGTTTGGTGCTACCCGGGAAAAGTGGCACCAATGGTAAGTTGCCATAGAATGTTATATTTATGCTCACTATGCAGAATCTCCTGGAAATCGATGCTGAGGTTCATAGAATCAGTTGTCTTGAAAGACAGGAAGTTTCCTGACCTTGAAGATGTGCACATTTAGAAAGGATCACCATGCAGGGTGAATGCTACACAGAAAATTTAAAAGATGGGCTATAGAGTCCAGTGGCCTCTAAGGACTCTTCTAGCCCTGAGATTCTATCATCATTTAGAAGTAAAAGATGTGTTTTATGCATCACTGATTAGTAAATAATATAAAAAGAGACTTCCTCAGCAGAGCATGCTGAATACAATAAACTCCAGCATCTTCATAACCTTGTCATGGTTGTTAAAATCTTTTAAAAGGAAAAAGTAGTAGGTTCCTTAGAAGGCTTCTACCAGAATCAGTGAGACAGTTAATCTGAGTTTACAGGTCCAGCTCCTACTGGGGGCTTATCCAACACTGTTTGTCTTGCCAAAACCCCCTACCTCCATTTTTACTTAAGAGAACAGTTAAGTTTTTTATATATATATATCCATAATTTATTCTATGTTGATTATAGTTAAATTTCACTTTCCCAGAGGTCACCAGAAGTGATCTCAACCAGCCAGAACATAATCATGAAGATATATTCTAAAAGCATCTATTTTAAAAAAAGATTGCAAAGTTTATCAACTGTATCCTCAGACCCTTGCTCACCATTATTATTGTGTTAGTTGCTCAGTCGTGTCCAACTCTTTGCAACCACATGGGCTGTGGTCCAGACTCCTCTGTCTGTGGGGTTCTCCAGGCAAGAAGACTGGAGTGGGTTGCCTTGCTCTTCTCCAGGGGATCTTTCCATCCCAGGGATTGAACCTGGGTCTCTTATGTCTCCTGCATTGGTAGATGGGTTCTTTACCACTAGTGCTATTATTTTAGACACAATTATTATCTTAGACACAATTATTATCTTAGACACACCTTCTGATGTGCCCCAGTACCTGCTTCTCTCTGGGTTAAGCTTCCTTACTTTTCTCAATATCTGGATTACCAGGCATCCAGAAAGAGAAAAGAGGACTCTACCGTGTATATTTTCAGCATCAAGAAGTAACGGGTGAGAGCGGGACAGTGAACTTGGGTCGACGGAGCCTAAGGTCCGAGCCAGCACAGCGTGAAGGGTCCCAGCTATGTGGACAGGTCACAGTTCCCACAATGACGGAGCCATTTCAGAGAAGGTGGAGCTGAGTCCTGGTGGGTGTGACAGGTGCCCCAGTCTGCCTGACTCCTGAGGTGAGCCTATCCCTTTTCTTCTAAATCATGTTGCTTCCAAGGAAAATAGTGCAATGATCTGGCATAAAATAATGCGGGAAAGTAAACCAGTTGGGAAATACTAAAAATAGGAGCAAAATCAATATCTATCTTAAGGCTGCACTCCATAGGACAATGACATTCAATAAACCAATATCATAAGTCATCAATAAAATGCATAAGTGCATGCCACCTTTTCCACCCAGAAATGCAATAAAAGTGTAATATATTTCTGAAATATTTTATTTATTTATCTTTTTTATATTTCTGAAATATTTTAATGCAAAAATGGTGAAAGCACATTTTCCCACAAGAATCATCCAAACGTTTTACATCTAAAGCTCTTTTATGTGGGCTGCCCCCAACCTTAGTGACATCAAAAAAGCAGGGTGTTATCCTTAGTGATTATCTTGTTTATGAAGGTGTGTGTGTGTACAGCGTCGAGCATGGGGCTGTTTCTTCAGCATCCATTTTCCTTTGATCTATTTCATTACTGCATTATTCTAAAGTTTGATTCAAGAGACACATACACACACTCTCTAGACCTGACATTTGTTCAGGACCGTACAGCCGCTCAGATAAAAATACTGAGCCCAGAGGAAGATTCGATTCAGTCCATTGTGTGAAGAGTATGCGGAGATCTTCAAACGGAAGACAAAATAGCTGCGCAAAGCTTTGCATCTCGGGCCTACGATTCACTTGCTTTTTGCACTTCAAAAGTCGCACTTTGAAGTCCAGTGGGGACGGGGGAGTGATTTTTAGTTATTTTGTGGACTGCCAAGTAGAATATGCAGCATTGCACACATTCACTCCTGTTGTCTTTACTTTGAAAAGTAATTTCAGAGAAACTCAATCCCGTTCCACCGGAGCTCCCCTAATTGGCTCCGATCAGTAAATCATCAGAGACGACTCTGCCCTTGCTGAGTCCCTTTCCCCCTCTTCTTGTCAAAAGTGAATGATAAAACACCTGGTTATGGGGGATTACAAGAACCTGATCTATGCTGGGCTCTATGCGCTGCTATTACACGTGATGCCTGCCTTCTCTCTGCCACGGCAGGAAGTGCCTTTCCTTTCGCTGGTAGTGACAATCGTCCTCTCACACATTTATTAATATTTGGTTCTGCACGGCCACCAAGTAATGTCCAAGGCTGAGGAAATGACTGACCTGACATTCAGGGCCCTCGACAATCTGGCTTTTATTTACCATCCCCTCCACCCCACCCCCAGCCCAGCACTCCTTTCCACTGCCCGCCACAGAAAGGGTCTGTATTCACACATTTTTAGCAGAATAAAAATTGAAGCATATTCAAAGCATTCTCCCTCTCTCCAGTTATTCAAAATCTCAGTTTTCTCCCCAGACTCAGCTTCGTGGGTGCTCAGGTCTGTGGAATGCCTGCCCTGAAAAGTCTCAGTGATACCCTGCCCTCCAGCGTCCCAGACTTGTATCAGAACAGACTAGGTGGTATTGCTCCTTGTTCTTTAATATTTGTGATTTGCTTTCCTCCCACTGCACTGTAAGGTCTGAGAGTGTGAGCGCCTTGATGTTCACTCTCTAGCACGCGATGTCATACGCCAGCCTTGCACACGGTGAACAGTGTTGTACAACATTACAGTGTCATGTGTGTGGCTCTGGTGAGGCGTGTGCAGCGCAGGCACGTGTTCCCAGAACCAAGCCAACATGCACTCAGTCCTTCTCACGCATAAAAGAAGAGCCCAAGGTATTGGAACAAAACTCTAGTCTTTACCTAGGGACTCTGAACCTGGTGTTCACAGGTAGCTAAAACATCCATGAATGGACGTCTCGGGTTTATCGACCTTTTGAAAACATATGAAATATTTTGTTATTATTGCATTTTCTGGGGAGAACATTCACAGTAGCAACTCTAAAATTTAACATCATAAGTATCACTTAGTGAGGATTAAAATATGTTTAAAAATGCAGATTCCTAGGGCAAAGGATTACACAAATTTTGATGTGTGAAGGAACATGCAGATGATTTTAGAAGGCTGCGCTATGTTCGTGATAATATAGAGTATAACTTAGTTTTTTTTTATTTGTGTGACATTAAAAAAAAAACAACACATATTTGGTCTCCACCCTGGTTCCTACCTAGACCTCCTAAGACTTGTCATTTCCTGAGTGAGAGGGTGATAGGAGTGTCCCACACAGAGGTCCTAGGTCCCTTGGATGATAACAGTGGCTTTTGTTCTAATGAGACGACTTTGGGTGGGCTCCTGGGTAGCTTTAGGGTGAGGGAGGGGTCACCAGAAAGACCAAGCTGAGATCAGAAGCTTGACTATTCAGCCCCACTCCATATTCTCCAGGGGTTGCACCTACATGATAAAGCCTCCACAAAAACTCCCAAGTACAAGGGTCAGAGAACTTCCGGGTTGGTGATCGCCCCGAGGTGCTGGGAAGGTGGCCTGTTTTGAGAGGGGACCAAGAACCAGCCATCACCTCCTTGCCCCATGTCTCTCTTCCATTTTGCTGTTACTAAATCGTATCCTTTACAATAAGCAAAAACAAAAACACAATATACTGAAATTTCTGGAATCAGCAAAAACAGTACTAAGAAGGTAGCTTATGGTGATAAATGCCTACATTAAAAAAACAAGATCTCAAATAAACAACCTAACTTTACACTGCAAGAAGCCAGGAAAAGAAGCACAAACCTAGCCTGACGTTAGCAGAGGGATGGAAAGAGAGATTAGAGCAGAAACAAATGAAACAGAGAATACAAGCCATGGAAAAAAATCACGCAACTTAGAATTGGTTTTCTGAAAAGATAAACAGAATTGATGAACCCTTAGCTAGAGAAATCAAGAGAAAACAAGAGAAGACTCAAATAAAATCAGAATCGAAACAGAAGTCTTTGCAACTCCTACTGCAGTCTTAAAAAAAGAAAAAGAAATCTTGTACATGTGACAATGTGGATGAACCTGGAGGACATTATGCTGAGCAAAATAAGCCAGAAGCAGAAAGACGAATGGGGCTTCTCAGGGGGCGCCAGTGGTAAAGAACCCGCCTGCCGATGCAGGAATCATATGAGGAGGCGTGAGTCAGAAGAGCCCCTGAGGAGGCAATGGCAACCCGCTGCAGTGTTCTTGCCTGGAGAGGCCCCACAATCCAGAGGAGCCTGGTGGGCTAGAGTCCACGGGGTCGCAAAGAGTCAGGCATGACTGAGCGACTTAGCGCACACAGAAAGACAAATGCTGCACAATCTCACTTACACGTGGAACCTAAAATAGTCACACTCATGGAAGCAAAGAGCAGAGAACGGGGGCTGCCAGGGACGGGGCGAGGCAGAAATGGAAGGTTATCAGACAGAGCTTCAGTTACGCAAAGGGAGCAAGTTCTAGAAACCTGCTGCACAGCAGTGTCGGCAGTCAGTAACTCGGTATTTTGTACGAAAAATCTGCTAACAGTAGATCTTATGCTCAATGTTTTAACAAATTTTTAAAAAATTTTAAGAGGCTAGATCTCATGTTAAATGGTCTTACTACAATAAAAAAAGTAAATAGTAAGTACGTGAAGACATTTAAAACGGCTAAAACTGTTTTCAAAAGCAAGTCGTTGAGCGTAATGATTTATTCCTGATTTAATTTATAAATAAAAGATAAAAATAGGATCTTATAAAACAAAAAGCAAGTCATAAAAATAGAGTAAAAATAACTGCTGCTCAAATTTTAAGCTTTGGAAGTAGGAAATAATAGAGGAACAGAAGTTGTAAATACTGGAGGAAAAAGCATAATACACAGCAGAAGTGAAAGATTTAAGACCAGTTAAGACCCATAGATGTTTATTTCCACAGAGGGAAAAAGATAAATGACACAGTAGATTTACTCAAGAAAAAAATTTTAAATTAACAGCAAATACAAGTATATTGTAAAAACAGACACAAAAGATATACAAAAGAATACCATTTATAATATACAGAAATACATTTGAAAATTTGAAAACAAGGAGGCATAATTTTCTGGGAAGTAAAAATGATCAAACGACTAAAGGAAGAATAGAAGGAGATAACAACTAGGAGAAATATTCCAAGAGCTTTTTACCACAAAAGACCTAGGTGCTAAACAGTTTTTATAAATTAATAATAATCCTGATGTTAGACAATATCCTACAGAAAAAGAGGGAAAGGTATTCAAAGCACGGTATTTTCTTATCATAAAATCAACATCCAACTGTTAGATTATCCCCCCACAAAAAAGCATGCAAAGCAACCTTATTCATGCATATTGATACAATAGTACTATTGTAAATAAGGTACTCCCCAATTTTGTTTTAATTAAAAACTTTTTTTCAAACACTACTTTTAAGATGTGATCAAAGCTAAAATCATTACAATAATCTATATTGATGGACTGCAAGGATATCAAACCAATCAACCCTAAAGGAAATCATTGGAAGGACTGAATGTTCATTGGAAGGACTGATGCTGAACGTTATCGATGTTTCTCCCGGCAATCTTGATTCCAGCTTGTGCTTCTTCCAGCCCAGCGTTTCTCATGATGTACTCTGCATATACGTTAAACAAGCAGGGTGACAATATACAGCCTTGATGTTCACCTTTTCCTATTTGGAACTAGTCTGTTGTTCCATGTCCAGTTCTAACTGTTGCTTCCTGACCTGCATACAGGTTTCTCAAGAGGCAGGTCGGGTGGTCTGGTATTCCCATTTGTGTCAGAATTTTCCACAGTTAATTGTGATCCACACAGTCAAAGGCTTTGGCATAGTCAATAAAGCAGAAATAGATGTTTTTCTGGAACTCTCTTGCTTTTTCGATGATCCAGCGGATGTTGGCAATTTGATCTCTGGTTACTCTGCCTTTTCTAAAACCAGCTTGAACATCTGGAAGTTCACGGTTCACGTATTGCTGAAGCCTGACTTGGAGAATTTTGAGCATTACTTTACTAGCGTGTGAGATGAGTGCAACTGTGTGGTAGTTTGAGCATTCTTTGGGATTGCCTTTCTTAGGGATTGGAATGAAAACGGACCTTTTCCAGTCCTGTGGCCACTGCTGAGTTTTCCAAATTTGCTGGCATTTTGAGTGCAACACTTTCACAGCATCATCTTTTAGGATTTGAAATAGCTCAACTGGAATTCCATCACTTCCACTAGCTTCATTCATAGTGATGTTTTCTAAGGCCCACTTGACTTCACAATCCAGGATGTCTGGCTCTAGGTGAGTGATCACACCATCGTGATTATCTGGGTCGTGAAGATCTTTTTTGTACAGTTCTTCTGTGTATTCTTGCCACCTCTTCTTAATATCTTCTGCTTCTGTTAGGTCCATACCGTTTCTGTCCTTTATCGAACCCATCTTTGCATGAAATGTTCCCTTGGTATCTCTAATTTTCTTGAAGAGATCTCTAGTCTTTCCCATTCTATTGTTTTCCTCTATTTCTTTGCATTGATCGCTGAGGAAAGCTTTCTTATCTCTCCTTGCTATTCTTTGGAACTCTGCATTCAGATGGGAATATCTTTCCTTTTCTCCTTTGCTTTTCGCTTCTCTTCTTTTCACAGCTATTTATAAGGCCTCCTCAGACAACCATTTTGCCTTATTGCATTTCTTTTTCATGGGGATGGTCTTGATCCCTGTCTCCTGTACAATGTCACGAACCTCCGTCCATTATCCATCAGGCACTCTATCAGATCTAGTCCCTTAAATCTATTTCTTATGGCAGAAAGTGAAGAGGAACTAAAAAGCCTCTTGATGAAAGTGAAAGAGGAGAGTGAAAAAGTTGGCTTAAAGCTTAACATTCAGAAAACTAAGATCATGGCATCTGGTCCTATCACTTCATGAGAAATAGATGGGGAGACAGTGGAAACAGTGTCAGATTTTATTTTTTTGGGCTCCAAAATCACTGCAGGTGGTGATTGCAACCATGAAATTAAAAGACGCTTATTCTTTGGAAGGAAAGTTATGATCAACCTAGATAGCATATTAAAAAGCAGAGACATTACTTTGCCAACGAAGGTCCATCTGGTCAAGGCTATGGTTTTTCCAGTGGTCATGTATGGATGTGAGAGTTGGACAGTGAAGAAAGCTGAGCACCGAAAAATTAATGCTTTTGAACTGTGGTGTTGGAGAAGACTCTTGAGAGTCCCTTGGACTTCAAGGAGATCCAACCAGTCCATCCTAAAGGAGATCAGTCCTGGGTGTTCATTGGAAGGACTGATGTTGAAACTGAAACTCCAATTCTTTGGCCACCTCATGCAAAGAGTTGACTCATTGGAAAAGACCCTGATGCTGGGAGGGATTGGGGGCAGGAGGAGAAGGGGACGACAGAGGATGAGATGCCTGGATGGCATCACCAACTTGATGCCATGGGTTTGGACATGGGTTTGGGTGGACCCCAGGAGTTGGTGATGGACAGGGAGGCCTGGAGTGATGCGATTCATGGGGTCACAAAGAGTCGGACACGACTGAGCGAGTGAACTGAACTGAACCTAATTGATGCTGAAAATGAAGCTCCAGTACTTCGGCCACCTGATGCGAAGAAGTGACTCATTGGAAAAGACCCTGAGGCTGGGGAAGATTGAAGGCAGGAGAGAAAGGGATGACAGAGGATGAGATGGGTGGATGGCATCACCGACCCTCTGGACATGAATTTGAGCGAGCTTCAGGAGTTGGTGATGGACAGGGAGGCCTGGCGTGCTGCAGTCCACGGGGTCGGAAAAAGGCGGACACGACTGAGCAATTGAACTGAATGCAAGTGTCTGTCCATGGATAACTGGACAGATACGTGTATCAATACATCCACACAACAGAAAGCTACTTAACCTTTAGGCGGGAAAGAACTCTGACAGCCTGCTGATGTTTGAACCTTGAGCGCATTATGCTAAGTGAATCATGCCAGTCACAAGAGAAATACTGAATAATTTGAATCGTGTGAGGTTTCTAGATTAGTCAAATGCATAAAGACGGAAAAGTAGAATGCTGGTTGCCAGGGCCTGGGGAGGGGGGCCTAGGGGAGTTGCTTAATGGGTGTAAAATTTTAATTTTGCAAGATAAAAAGAGTTCCAAAGATTGGGTATACAATAATGTGAATGTACTTAATATTACCAAACTGTACACTTAAAAATGGCTTAGGAGATACATATTGTTATGTGCATCCTATCACAATTAAAAACAAAACTGATAAAAGATAAGAATGAGGGAAATTTTTTTAAAAATTTACTGAAGGATGCAACTCAAACTTCTGTTCATTCCTGAAATACAGATACAGTCCAATACTAAAAAATCTGCCAATGGTTTACATTAATAGGTATAATAACAAAAACATGATTCTTTCAAAGGTGATAAAAATCAGTTCAATAAAATCCAACGCCATTTCTAGAAAATAAGATGCTGTCAGAATAATGAGATGGAATCATCCAAGATCAACATGGTAAGCATGTCTCTCTTTCACCAAATAGGTGTGGAATGGTAAGACTAAGGTAAAATCAGGAACCCAACGTGAGTTAGCACTCAATTGTAATTGATTACACATCGAGTACTTGCACGCTAACTCACTTCAGTCATGTCTGACTCCTTGCGATTCCATAGACTGTAGCCCACCAGGCTCCTCTGTCCATGGGATTCTCCAGGCAAGAATACTGCAGTGGGCTGCCATGCCCTCCTCCGGGGGATCTTCCTGACCCAGGGATCTACCCGTGTCTCTTATGTCTCCTGCATTGACAGGCGTGTTCTTTATCACCAGTGCCACCTGGGAAGCCCGATTACACACTCAGTTCAGTCCAGTCGCTCAGTCGTGTACAACTTTTTGCGACCCATGAATTGCAACCCTCCAGGCTTCCCTGTCCATCACCAGCTCCCGGAGCCTGCTCAAACTCATATCCATCAAGTTAGTTCATCTAAGCACATAATTATATTTAAAATAAACCTTTTGAGATTTGTCAGTGATTTGATCATTTTAATAAGAGATGAGAAAAAACTGCAGCTATTGAAAAGAAGAGTTATTTGCAAACAAAATGTAATTCCTTTCATGTAACATTTAAAACTGGGTCACTCTACTGGGCCCTGAGCATTAGCTCCGTTCATCCTTTTGGAAAAATAAAAAAAGTGAAAGTGTTAGTCGTTCAGTCATGTCCGATTCTTTGTGACTCCATGAAGCACAGGAAATATTTACATATAGGAAACTGAGATTCAGAAAGGTTAAGTTCACACAGTTCTCACTGGAATCTCTGCCCATAGAAACTTCAAAGTTACTTTGCTTCTTTCATTCCCCCGTTTGACGTGGACTGCAGCATCTCCGATTTACCGAATCAGAGATTCAGTCCACCTGAATTATGTCTTCAGGAAATACTCGCGAAGACAGAGAGAGACGAGGGAAAACTAGAAGAAATATACCAAACACTTCTGAGTGAGGGGTTAGGATTGTTTTCCGGTTTCCTCATTCTTTTCGGTATTTTCCAAAATTTTCTACAATGAGCATATTTTACTTTGCTTTGATTTAGAAAACATAACAGACATATTTCATAAAGCAAATATGTCTTTGCTAAAGCATCCAAGTCTCTGGGAGCAAAAATTAAAAAAAAATAACTTAAGTCAGGGGTGGATGAATATTTGAGTGACAAACTGTGTGCATCAAAGTGAGGCTGAATGGAGATTTATGTGTTTGCATGGTTTATGGTTTATCCTGGAAGAAGAAAAGCAGGACAGGGTTTGTAAGGCCACTAGAGATCCAGGAGCTCCGTAAGGTGCTGAACGTTTCTGTTTTTAAGATGTCCCCTTGTTTATTTTATCACCTTTAATGCTCTTTTTTTCTTCTGGTTTCTCTTGGCGGCTCCTGTGTTCAAAATCTCTGGCCCGCTTTAATGACACCAGCTATGAAGGGTGCAGCGCCATCTAGTGGTTACTCCCACTAACTGCAGAACCACTGATTCATTCATTAGTTCATTGACTCATGGGATAGATGGTTGTTTGAGTAGTGGTGTGAAATACTTTCCTAAACCTTTTGTTTTCTTTGATTTGATTCTCACACATGGTAGGTAGACTTCTAACATGGCTCTAAGATCCCCATTCCTGGTATCTATACTCTCACGTAATCTCTTCCCCTTGAGTCTGAGCTGGAACCGGTGATGCTTCTAAATAATAGAATATGGCAGAGGTGATGGGATTCACTTCCATGATTATGTTGAAAAGACGGTGACTTCCAAGGTGACTTGCTCTGTTGATGACTTTGATCAAATTGCCATTGTTAGAAAGCCGACCATCAGTGAGACCTGAGACCCTCAGTCCAACCCTCCTCAAGGAATTGACTCCAGCTGACAACTCCATGAGTGGGCTTGGAAGTGAATTACATCCCAATTGATTTCTGCTGGATTCTTTGTTATCTATATTATGTCCTTTCTGTTTGCTTTGGGTTTTATTAGCTTCTTTTTTCTGGTGTCTTAGAAGCTTAGGTTTTTATTTGAGATTTTTCAGACTTTCCTAATGTAAGCAAGTAATGACATAAATTAGGAATGGGCAAGTTTTTTCTGTAAAGGGTGTGATGGCAGCTATTTAGGCTTTGTGATCCACATGCCATCTTGTGCATGCATGCTAAGTCACTTCCATCGTGGTTTACTCTCTGCGACCCCCTGGGCTGTAGTCCGCCAGGCTCCTCCGTCCATGGGATTCTCCAGAAAGTGGGTGGCCACCTTCTCCCCCAGGGGATCTTCCAGACCTGTGTTTCTCACGTCTCCCACGTTGGCAGGCAGGTTCCTTATGACCAGTGCCACCTGGGAGGCCCTTCTTACAATCATTCAACTCCGCAGTGGAAGACAATAAATTTACAGATTTCCAAGAAAACTTCATTTATAAAAACAGGCAGTGGTATGACTTTCACCAGTGTTGATACAGTTTTCTAACCTTCCTATAAATTTCTGAGATTAAGTTAATGTTTAGTATTATAAAGATGTCACAGAAAGGCTGAAAGTCCACTAAAACTCCTCTCTTTTCTCCTTTGTAGGTAATATTTCTTTTCTCTGCCTGACCACAAGATTTTCTCTTTCTGTTTAGTCTTCAGTAGTTTGAAAATGATGTATCTAGGAGAGTGTGTGTGTGTGTGTGTGTGTGTGTGTGTGTGTGTGTGATTTCTTCCTAGGTTTCTCTGAGATTCTTTAATTCTTTAATCTTGGGATTTAGTATCTTTATTATTATTTTTAGAGAATTCTTAGTCACTTTTTAAAAAAATATTTTGTTTGTTCCATCTCATCTCTTGCTTTTGTATCAATCATAGGTATGTTAAGCTGATATTGTCCCAAAGCTCCCATATGTACTGTCTTTTCTTCCCTTCATTTTCACTCTTATTTTCTATGTTTAGTTTGAATAATTTCTCTTTACCTACATTCAAGTTCACTGACTCTTTCCTCAACCGTGTTGAGTTTACTGATGAGGTTATAGACAAGACTCTTCCTTTCTGATATGGTATTTTTTAAAAAGGCACTCCCGTTATATTTGATGCTTATTGGAATTTCCATCTCATTGCTGAAATTAGCAATCTATGTACTATCCCTCTTTTCCATTAGACCTTTCAACACGTGGATCAAAGTCATCTTAAACGTCCCGCCTGCCGCTCCCAGCATCTGGGCCAGCTTCGGGTCTCTTGCTCTTTCGGCAGGAAGTCATCCCTCTGTGCTCTTGTCTCCCTGGTGATGAGATGCTGCTTGTCGGGTGCTGGCTGACACCTGATTGATGCTGGGGCAGGGGCGTTCTCTGTCGTCCTGAGGGAGCCTCAGGCTTGGGGAGGGTTTGAGTCTTGGATCTTGGGGTTGGGGCTTTTTAGGACTCCTGTCCCTCCTCCCCACAGCAGCCGAATCCTGCCTCGTGTCTGCCGCTGATCCTGCGCAGGACACTTTCAGTCTCTTCCTGTGGTGGGAGGTCTCCCATGGTACTGGTATTGGTACTAGACACAGGATTCTCTCCTGCCTCTCCTGTAAGGTAAGAAGGTTTACTTCTGCTCTTCGCTGTACCCTGGAAGGAGCAGATTTGCTGTCTCTTCCCCAGTGGCTCAAGAATTTGCCCCATAAGAGAGAGGGTGGGGGCAGGGCTTTGCTCCTTTTCCTGCAGTGGAGACTGACCCCTTCCTGCAGCCTGAACCCAGAAGGCAGCTCTCTGGCCTGCGGCCCTGCTTCCAGTGGGGCTTTATTTCAAGATCATCTCTTCTGTTAATTTTTATATTCCTTTAGTGAATAAAATGGGCTTCTCTGGTGGCTCAGAGGTAAGGAATCTGCCTGCAATTCAGGAGATATGGGTTCAATCCCTGGGTCAGGAAGATCCCCTGGAGGACTGCATGGCAACCGACTCCAGTATTCTTGCTTGAAAAAATCCCATGGAGAGGGGAACCTGGCAGGCTACAGTCCATGGGGTCAAAACAGAATCTGACATGATTTAGCAACTAAACAACATATACAATCTCCCAAACAACTCAAAGTACGCACATAAGGTGGGAAAACATTTCTGGCTTATGAAACATTTGTTTCCTGCCTCCATTTACAGAAATTTTCAGAGTTTCAACTAGTTTCAGATATAATGTACATTACTTGGGGTCAGAAGAAACACTTCTAGAAAGTTATTTCACTTAATTATCACTTGGAACAATGTTGAAGCGTATCAAGTTTATGAGATGATTTTCATTGCTGGAGTTGGGAGAATAATTTATTTTTCAATCATGTCTCTGCTACATTTGGTCTGTAGACAACCTCTGGTGGTTCTGTTCAGATTCAGCCTTTATGTGGAAACTGTAACTTGAGGCAATTTACTTACGGTCTGAGGCCCAACCCCCCTTCTCTCGACAAGGCTGATAATAATAACCGCACCCCAGGGTTAGGATGAAAACTGAATGGTGTAAGCAATACTCCTCAGCCGCCTCGTGAATCAGTTACTTATTTCTCTGGTTGCCGTAGGAACTAACTAAGGCATGAAACAGAGATAGGACTTGGAGCTATCCCATCTCACTGGAGCGCAGCCTAATGCATGTGCTCTTGGGATGGAAAATGGGATTTCTGTGAGCGGTTTAGACCACCTAGTGAATTAAGATGTTATCACCACCTTTGGAGAAATAGAGATGGACAACTAATCCTGTCATTGACCAGAAATGGTGCCTTGAAACTGACTTCAAGGAAAACTGAATCAACAAGATTCCTTGAAACAAGAAGTAAATTGAAGGTTAAAGTCATTAGGATTTTTTAAATAAATTATAATTATAGAAATTCATGTATAATTCTTTTATTAATTGGTACAAAATAAGTAATTTCATAATATCTATACATATAAATGCAGTTATATATATATAAATTCTAGTATTTATTCCTAAAACCATAAATTTCATGGGAATTTTTTAAAAGGCTGCCTATATACTATTTATATTCACAGTAAGATTTAAAAATTGGTCTTGAGACTATCATAGTTTTAAACGAAAAAGGAAAAACTATTTCAAAAGCACCTTTTCTTACTATATATTCACTTCTCTTTATTCTGTTTTCCTAAAGCTTATTTAAATGCATTTTGTAGAGGTAAGCATTTTGGAAAAAATAAAGTAAAAGAACAGACCAAAGTGACTTAATCTTCATAAAAATTCCATTCTTACTAATGGAAGCAGAGTTTGTAAAGGGCTAGGGTTGTAATAATAGGTCATAATGCAAACATCTGAAATTTCATTGGCTGAAACATGATCTGGAGTAATAGTTTGAACCATTTGGTAATATTTTTTTGTAAAAGTTTGATTACTTAAATCCTTTAAAGCCTAAGACCTTTTTCAGTAAAATAATAGTATTTTTTTCCCCATTGGTTTCACCTCTTACGTAATGAATTTTTCTCCTTTGAAAAAATGACCACTTTTTAAGCGATCAGTAGCGCTGACAGTACCTGTTGTATTCATCTAGATCTGCCGAGGGAAATTGAAACCAGCTCAGCTATTTAACCGCACGTGCTAGCTCCCGGGTCGCCGCGGCCCCCCTTCGCCCGCTCTGCTACTGCTGCATCTTCACCTGCGGGCGTCTGCCCAGCACTTCGTGGGGGCTGGGATTCCGAAGCTAGTAGTCAGGCAGCAGCAAACCCAGCTCTAAGAAACGGTAGTTTATATTAGTTCCCACGACTGTGTCTAGAAAGGCAGATAAAACATGGAGCAAACAATTACTACTTTTTGCCTTGTGTTCACTTCTGTGGCCCTTTTGCGTGTGCTTTTTAATTTTAATCTATTTTAAAATCTGTATTGTTGACATTATGGGAAAAAGTTGATTTAGAGTCTTAATTATATTTATGTTGTAACAGACACTCAATGCACTTATCCAGTATGTGTTTGGATGCAACTACAGAGTATATAAATTTATGCTCAGTTGGTAAAGAATCTGCCTGCAATGCAGGAGACCCCAGTTTGATTCCTGGGTTGGGAAGATCTCCTGGAGAAGTGACGGGCTACCCACTCCAGTATTCTGGCCTGAAGAATTCCATGGCCTGTATAGTCCATGGGGTTGCAGAGAGTGGGACGCGACTGAGCGACTTTCAGTTTTCACTTTCAGGGCAGCAGGCAACGCCCCCCCCCACCCCCATTATTTCACCAGGCTTCAAGTTTAAAGACAACCTGCATTTGTAACCTGAGTCCCTACTTGTTTCTGGGGTGGCAGCTCAGAAAATGAAATTCCCAGCGCTTCAGCTCCACTTGCTCATTTCCAACAGGACTTAATTTCCTCACGAGGGCAGCCTTGCTGGTCCACTGCAGAGGTGTCGAAATTTTATCCAGTTGCACATCTTATATTTGATCCGTGGTATTTTTTAAAGTTATATTTTATTACAATTTCTCTGTAGTCATATTGATTCATTTAAGCAAGGCTTTAGGGGTCTGTTGTTCTACGTTCCATGTTTTATGAAACAGTAGTTTCACAAAAACAATTCATCCCTTTCCCCTTTTCAATCTTGGGGTTCTTTCTTGGCATTCAACAGTATGGCCGCAGAGATTGGAAAACGGGTATCCACTAATAGCACCAGGAGAAATAATTACTATACATGACTAAGAGGAGCTAACATTCCAAGAATCGCTGGGAAATGTATTTATTTCCATTTGGACTATTTTCCCCCCAAATTTAATATATACCTTTTCCAATCCAGCCAACTCCCAAGTTGGTCTTATTTTCACATTGTGCTTAAGCAATAATTCTGTATATTTTTAATGCGACCTGTTTCCTTTCTGGTAGAAAGGGTTGCAATATGGAAATCAGGGAAGTAAATTATTTGTGTTTCATCACAGCTCCAGTCCCTCTAGTGGAGTGTTATTCGCTCAGTCATGTCTGACTCTTTGTGACCCCCATGGACTGTAGCCTGCCAAGCTCCTCTGTCATGGAATTCTCCAGGCAAGAATACTAGAGTGGGTAGCCTTTCCCTTCTCCAGGGGATCTTCCCAACCCAGGGATCGAACCCAGGTCTCCTGCACTGTGGGC
Source organism: Muntiacus reevesi (assembly GCF_963930625.1). Classification (NCBI taxonomy): domain Eukaryota; kingdom Metazoa; phylum Chordata; class Mammalia; order Artiodactyla; family Cervidae; genus Muntiacus; species Muntiacus reevesi. Next base: position 121,001,960 of record NC_089253.1, on the reverse strand, counting down.
AGATTCTTTACCATCTGAGCCACTAGGGAAGCTCAGCATCAGTCTCACACCATCTGCAATTATGATCCAGTTTTATCCTGCTGGTTTTCTCATCCTGTGATGCAGTCTCTGAGGTCTTAGCTAGAATAATAGGAGCTCATTTTCTCACTTGCAAGTGGGAAAATGATAGATACATTTTTTTAATATAAAAACTAAAATATATTTTATATTCAAAATTTTATATATATACATATATATATATATGTATATATATAATTGTACATAAGTGATTTTGGTTGTTTTGCCTTGTCATTAGAGAGAAAAATTGGAACTTCAGGTGTGGAATAAGAGTAGAGGGTTGCCTCAGGTGTTGGTCACACCATCCTTGCCCCTTCCAAAGCTGCTCGGATATCTGAGCTCCCTTCTCCCTGGGATGTGGACACACAAGATGCTGCATCCTATTGTTGTTTAGTCGCTCAGTCGTGTCTGACTCTTTGTGACCCCATGGATTGCAGCACGCCAGGCTTCCCTGACCTTCACTATCTCCCAGAGTTTGTTCAAATTCATGTCCATTGAGTTGATGATGGCACCTAACCATCTCATCCTCTGTCGCCCACTTCTTCTCCTGCCTTCGATCTTTCCCAGCATCAGGTCTTTTCCAGTGAGTCAGCTCTTTGCATCAGGTGGCCAAAGGATTGGAGCTTCAGCTTCAGCATCAGTCCTTCCAATGAATATTCAGGACTGATTTCCTTTAGGGTTGACTGGTTCAACCCTTGCAGTTCAAAGGGCTCTCAAGAGTCTTCTCCAGCACCACAATTTGAAAGCATCAGTTCCTTGGTGTTCAGCCTTCTTTATGGTCCATCTCTCACATCCATCTGTACAGGACTACTGGAAAAACCATACGTTTGACTAGACAGATCTTTGTCAGCAAAGTGATGTCTCTGGTTTTTAACATGCTAAGTTTGTCATAGCTTTCCTTCCAAGAAGCAAGCATCTTTTAATTGTGTGGCTGAAGTTAACATCCGCAGTGATTTTGAAGCCCAAGAAAATAAAATCTGTTACTGTTCCCACTTTTCCCCCTGCTACTTGCCATAAAGTGATGGGACCAGAAGTAAGGATCTCAGGTTTTTGAATATATATTTTTTTCCATATGAGTTTTCAGCCAGCTTTTTCACTCTACCCTTTCACCTGTATCAACCTTCAAAGCCCTCCCTGGCCTCACCCCTAGTTTCTGATATCTCCTTGAATACATCCCTGGGAATAAAAGTTGCCTTTAGGTGTCTTTGCAGGGAGACCCCCAAGTTTCAGCTGCAAATTCTCTAAGCAGACAGATGCCCCATCACACTCAGCCCTGGACCCCCTCAGATACTGACTTTATCCAAGACTTGAATGTGACTTGTCATCCTGGTGTTTATTACTGTGAGAGGGTCTTTCCCTTCCTTCTCGATATTTTTCTTATGTCTTGCTTGCTGCACCCACAACCTGGCCCACTAACACCTCTTAGAAAGCCTGTCCATCCTGGCAGTACACTTCTGGGAACTGGTTACGTTCAACAGCCAGGAACAAGAAGGTCAGTGGCTTGGTTGTACAAAACCCAAGAGTGGAATTAATTATAAAGTTTCAGGATGCAACCATCAGAAGCAAAGATGCCTGCTGGTCTGTGGAGTTATATATGGAGCTCACTTTGCTTGTTAACAGAAAACAACGAGCAACTTGCAAGCATCCTTTTCCATTTGAACTCTTTCCAATGCAATCATCTTCCATTACAGTGACAACTTCACAGCAGAAACTTGGTCTGCCTTTCTGTGCTCGTCGAAATGATACCATTAAACAACTCCACTGAAGGGATCAGAAGAAATCACGAGAAATTTATGAGACTCTGTGTGACTGTAGACGCTCTGCCCCTCCATCAGGGTTGGGTGAACCTGGCCTGCGGGATCAATGGTTATTATAGCAGGTGGACAGGCCAACAAGGCAAATGATTTCATAAGGTTTCCTTCCTGAGGAGACCACACTAAAAACAAATTTGTTTTCACTCCAACAACCTCTAAGGGAGTTTCAGAATGTTAGCTGTTTGATGAATACCACTATCGAGAGAGACTGGGAGGCTTCTAATAAGCCATAAAAGGAATTGCGTTTCTGGTCTCTAGGTGAATTCTCTTGCTTGTTCTAATTGCAGTCGGCATGTAATCGCTCCTGCTGTCTGCTCAGAAACTGATCCTGCCTTCAACTCTTGCCTGGGGAAATAGTTTCCTGGGAAAGTACTTTGACAATTCCTAGGAATTAAAAAAAAATTTTTTTTGCTACAATATATGTGAATCTGCAAAGGGTAAGTAACTATGCTTGCATAAGCTTATTGTTGAGTCCTGTCACAGCATATTCTTAAAGGCCTCAGGCTAGAAAATGATAATTTTAATAGGAAGTGTCTTTATCTGAAAAGACACTTGATCACCAAAAGTCAAGAAGACTCTTCAGTTGTTATGTTTGTGAGAAAGGAAAGGAATATTTTAATTAAGCTGGGTTTTTTTCCTCCTAGCTTTATTGAGATGGAAATGATATACCTGTTTTTGGGGTATCTTCTTTCCACCACTCACTGCTCCTGCGATCTGTGGCTCAGATCATGAACTCCTTATTGCCAAATTCAGGCTTAAATTGAAGAAAGTAGGGAAAACCACTAGACCATTCAGGTATGACCTAAATCAAATCCCTAATGATTATACAGTAGAAGTGAGAAATAGATTTAAGGGACTAGATCTGATAGCCTGAAGAACTATGGGTGGAGGTTCATGACATTGTACAGGAGACAGGGAGCAAGACCATCCCCATGGAAAAGAAATGCAACAACAACAACAAAAAAGAAATGCAAAAAAGCAAAATGGCTGTCTGAGGAGGCCTTTAAATAGCTGTGAAAAGAAGAGAAGCAAAAAGCAAAGGAGAAAAGGAAAGATATACCCATCTGAATGCAGAGTTTCAAAGAATAGCAAGGAGAGATAAGAAAGCTTTCCTCAGCAATCAATGCAAAGAAATAGAGGAAAACAATAGAATGGGAAAGACTAGAGATCTCTTCAAGAAAATTAGAGATACCAAGGGAACATTTCATGCAAAGATGGGTTCAATAAAGGACAGAAATGGTATGGACCTAACAGAAGCAGAAGATATTAAGAAGAGGTGGCAAGAATACACAGAAGAACTGTACAAAAAAGATCTTCACAACGCAGATGTTCACGATGGTGTGATCACTCACCAAAAGCCAGACATCCTGGATTGTGAAGTCAAGTGGGCCTTAGAAAGCATCACTATGAATAAAGCTAGTGGAGGTGATGGAATTCCAGTTGAGCTATTTCAAATCCTAAAAGATGATGCTGTGAAAGTGCTGCACTCAATATGTCAGGAAATTTGGAAAACTCAGCAGTGGCCACGGGACTGGAAAAGGTCCGTTTTCATTCCAATCCCTAAGAAAGGCAATTCCAAAGAATGCTCAAACTACTGCGCAATTGCACTCATCTCACATGCTAGTAAAGTAATGCTCAAAATCCTCCAAGCCAGGCTTCAGCAATACGTGAACTGTGAAATTTCAGATGTTCAAGCTGGTTTTAGAAAAGGCAGAGGAACCAGAGATCAAACTGCCAACATCCGCTGGATCATTGAAAAAGCAAGAGAGTTCCAGAAAAACATCTATTTCTGCTTTATTGACTATGCCAAAGCCTTTGACTGTGTGGATCGTAATAAAGTGTGGAAAATTCTGAAAGAGATAGGAATACCAGACCACCTGACCTGCCCCTTGAGAAACCTGTATGCAAATCAGGAAGCAACAGTTAGAACTGGACATGGAACAACAGACTGGTTCCAAATAGGAAAAGGAGTACATCAAGGCTGTATATTGTCACCCTGCTTGTTTAACTTCTATGCAGAGTACATCATGAGAAACGCTGGGCTGGAGGAAGCACAAGCTGGAATCAAGATTGCCGGGAGAAATAACAACAACCTCAGATACGCAGATGACACCACCCTTAGGGCAGAAAGTGAAGAAGAACTAAAGAGCCTCTTGATGAAAGTGAAAGACGAAAGTGAAAATGTTAGCTTAAAGCTCAACATTCAGAAAACATATATCATGGCATCTAGTCAGTCCCATCACTTCATGGCAAATAGATGGAGAAATAGTGGAAACAGTGGCAGAATTTATTTTGGGGGGCTCCAAAATGACTGTGGATGGTGACTGCGGCCATGAAATTAAAAGACACTTACTCCTTAGAGGAAAAGTTATGACCAACCTAGACAGCATATTAAAAAGCAGAGACATTACTTTGCCAACAAAGGTCCATCTATGGTTTTTCCAGTAGTCATGTATGGATGTGAGAGCTGGACTATAAAGAAAGCTGAGTGTGGAAGAATTGATGCTTTTGAACTATGGTGTTGGAGAAGACTCTTGAGAGTCCCCTGGACAGCAAGGAGATCCAACCAGTCCATCCTTAAGGAAGTCAGTCCTGAATATTCATTGGAAGAACTGATGTTGAAGCTGAAACTCTAATACTTTGGCCACCTCATGCGAAGAGCTGACTCATTAGAAAAGACCCTGATGCTGGGAAAGATTGAGGGCAGGAGGAGAAGGGATGACAGAGGATGAGATGGCTGGATGGCATCACCGACTCAATGCACATGATTTTGAGTAAACTCTGGGAGTTGGTGGTGGACAGGGAGGCCTGGCGTGCCGCAGTTCATGGGGTGGCAAAGAGTCAGACATGACTGAGCGGCCAAACTGAACTGAAATGATATACAAGGTTGTCTAAGTCTAAGGTGTACAAAGTCATGACCTGATATAAGCATATACTGGGGAATGGTCACCACAAGAAGGTAGTTAACGCTTCTAGCACCGCATATACTCATGTGTGTGTTGGGTATGGTGAGAACTTTTAACATTGACCCTTCCCAAAACTTTAGTCTTTCCTGGTGGCTCAGTGGTAAAAAAAAAAATCTGCCTGCTGACGCAGGGAACGTGGGTTTGATACCTGGGTTGGGAAGATCCCCTGGAGAAGGAAATAGCAGTAACCACTCCAGGATTCTTTCCTGGGAAATCCCAGGGACAGAGGAGCCTGGTGCACCGCAGTCCATGGGGTCACAAAGAGTCGGATGTGACTTTCACTTTCACGTTCTTTCATTTCATAACATCATGGTTAATATTAATGAATACATATATATTGCTGTCAACATATTAATACATTCTATTAACATTAATGTTATATATAGAGTATGTATTATTATAGCATAATATATTCTAATATACTTTTATTATTACTATTATAAATAACCTGTTGAAACTGGTACCCTGAACAGTTGGAGTTATATGAGAAAAAAGACTCAAGAAAGAAGAGAAACTTGAAAACTTATTTCCTACTTCATAGTTTTATGTCTCACATTATATACATATACTTTTCTGATAAAATATCAAAGAGAATTACAGAGTACAGCTTTCAAAAACCCCTCATTTGTCTATTTACATTTTAAAAAAGATTTTTTTTTTGAAAAAGCAATCCTCCACTGCTTGTTTATTTAAATTACAATTTGGGAATCATTAGCACAACTTTAATAATAACACACAACTGATAATGTACAACCTGTACAACTAATTCAACAAATTAACAATAGCAGTTCATCTCAGAGGGTAGAATTTGTGATATGGAGGGGGGGAAGGTCTGTAACAGCAACATTTCAGAGGAAAATTCCCATTTTAGAAACCTGAATTAATGAGCTTAGCTGACTAAATCATAGCCCTCCCTCCCTGCAAACTCCTCAGATAGAAAATCCTTCAAAGGTTTCCACTGATCCTCTGAAGTGCAGAGCAAGTCCCATTTTATTACAAGTCTCTGCACCTTTGATGAAGGAGATTAGCTTTCGTTTTACTTTCTTCTACCCAAGAATCTTTACCAGAGAGAAAAGACAACTGACAGAGACAGGTGGTACCCAAACCTCTCCAAGGCAGAGCCTACTCACGCGGCCAAGGAGCAATATAAATATGCAAATGAGGTCATTCACATCCTCATTATCTGTAAATGCTAAACAATTAAGTCTGAAATGCTTTGTGGGAATAATTTAGGTAAAACTGCATGTATGAGCTGCAGGTACCACAGCATAAGGTACGCCTGTGCTCATTTGCCCATTTTATTGTTCTGTTTTGAGGACTTCAAGGCCGTTCCAGAGGCCTGGGGGACTCATGAATGTTAACTGACTTCACGAAAAGGCTACACCTACAGAATGTGGAAAATACATTTAAGATGCAACTCCCCTCTCAAGACAATATGCTCTGAACTTGGCATCAAGGCAAGGGTCCTAAACTGAGATGCCCACTCACACCAGGTGGCCATCTGCAGAGGCAGGACTGTTTCCAGGGCCAGCTCCTGATGCCAGGACTTTGCATTTCCCCCACAGGGCACAGCACGGCCCAGCTGGGAGTGCCTGGCACCTGGTGATTTGGGCCCAAGTCCTGCCGAGCCCTGTGCCTGCCGTGGGACCCTGGAAGATGAGTTAGAATCTCTCTAGGCCTTAATTTCCTCATTTGTGAAATCTGAATGATGACAAAGATAGGAGTTATGAGAAGAGAAAAAAAAATGAACTCGAGCTTCGTGGCAGCTGAGACAAAAGAGAAATCACGATGTCTGAAGTCACTTTCTGAAGTCACGATGTCCCACAGAATGTTCAAGTTCGAAATCTAAAATTTCTTAGAAGTGTCATTGTATAAGGGACAATTTGACAAAGACATGCAACCATTTAGCAAACAGGAACTTAACTAGCAGTTCTGTTGAAAAGGTAGAGTTTCTATGTGCCTGCTATCGTTACTTGGTCCTCAGGGCCGACCCTAGGCACCTGGTCCTGGAATGGTATTTGCAAGAAGCAGATAAGGAAGGGGGTAGCTGATTCAGATGCTTCTGTCAGTGGTTATCTGACAATTCAGAGACAAGGCTTAGAAAAGCTCAAGAAAAGAACCGTCTCTATGATCCCTATTTTACCTTTCCCAAATGTCAACAATTTTAGTTGTGGTTCATATGGACACTCATAGTGAGATAGGTATCTTATGTGTTGGCTGAAAGCAGGACCACTTTGCACAAACCAAGGCGGTGTGAGGCTGGGGGGAGGGGTAAGCAAGTGAGAGGGAGAAGAACACAGGGGTGGGGGCCAAGAGTTCTCAGAATGTAGCTTGGGGCCCATTCAAGTCCTTGAACGATTCTGAAACAGCTCCAGAATTCTGCACCAAAAAGAGTGGACAAATAACTTTAGCCTGAGAGATTTTTCAGGGAGGTCATCAATTTTCTATTCCAGCTATGAAAGAACTTAAATCTGACTCCTGCAGAACTGCAGCCTGGGAGGTCAAGGAAGCTTAAAAAAGCTACAAAATGTACCTGAAATAAGTCCTTGTATGTACCTTTATTTCCTTCTTCTCTCCCTAGAATGTAATTTGCACAAAGGCAGAGATTATAGTCTGTTTTGTATTTCCAGGACATGCAACAGTAGCTGGCACAGAGTCTGCTCTTAGTAACTGTCAAGTGCAGGATCATAACTGTTTGTTATTATACATCCAGAAACATACATGTGTGATAGTTTATTCAGTGACAGTTCTGGTTTGGGCCTATTTTTTGTTTTGCAGCTTCTGCTGGATATAATTGATAAACAGGTTCCTTTGACACTTAAAGCAGGCTGCTTTATAACACAGATGGTCCTCTGGAAAATGCCTTTCCACCTTAGAATGATTATTGTAGCATCTTCTCTGAGATTTGCTTTCTTATGCCAATGAATAAGCAAATTATTAAATGAATTAATTAATTTGCAATGTCTTTCATGCAAGCCAAGTCACTTCAGTCATGTCTGACTCTTTGCCACCCCATGGACTGTAGCCCGCCAGGCTCCTCTGTCCATGGCATTCTCCAGGCAAGAATACTGGAGTGGGTTGCCATGCCCTCCTCCAGAGGATTTTCCCAACCCAGGGATCAAACCCGCGTCTACTTATGTCTCCTGCATTGGAGGCAGGAATTTTTTTACCACTAACGCTACCTGGGAAGCCCTTGCAATGTCTGTATATCACTAAAGGAAGTGTGACCTTGTCACTGATTTCATTCATTCGTCAATCAGAGTCTATCACATGCTTCACCAGTTATCAAGTCTGCATCAGGCACAGTGCTGGGTATTTGAGAGGAAATAGTGGGTCTCACTGTCACTGTCCTCAAGGGAGACACATGATGATAGAAAATACGTATACTGGGCTTTCTCTGCACCAGGAACTATTCTAGGCATTCTGCACATATTAACTCATAAGTGAGAAACTAGACACACACTTAGACTAATTTGTCTTCATGCTGAGGAAGTCTGGCCCCACAGTCCACGCTTCCGATCACCATCAGGGTTTCATTTCACTCGGCTTGGTAAAGAGACGCCTAGCACAGGGCCAGGCATGTCATATGTATTTGAAAATTACATACTGAGCCAAACTTCTTACAGCCTAAAGGAGGAGAGGCCATTTGGAAAGCCTCAAACCCATCCATGGTGAAGAGTTTACTCCCTGAAGTCCATAAATTATTCGGCTGCCTCACATTAAAGAGTGCAGAACACTTTTAAGGAGTTCAAGCATCTCACTGGTTGGTATGTACTTGATTTTGCCAATCAGTGTGTAAATTTCCAAAATTTTTCATGAGAGTAAAGAGGTTGTGGACAGTTCTTACATTAATTTAAGGCAGGAACGATGCTCATTATTGCTACCATAATGAGTTATGCTGTCATCTGCCAAATCGAAGGCTATATGCATAACCTCTTGTGTCTTTAATGATTTTATATAGATCTGTGGTTTGACCAAATCAATTATACACATTACAGCTAGAGAATTTATTAAAAAGGACAAAATTAATTATGTTTATCGAGGGAGCCCTTTTAGTTACACGTACACAAATGAAATTGATGTCCTAACTCTCCACGGAGATAACTGTTGTAAGACATCACTGCAAGGCCCTAGAGAAAATAATTATTTTGTGCATCTGAAAGAATATATTTATTTTCTCAGCATGCTTGCTATGATCTAAATTTGCTTGTAAAATAAATAGTAAACGGGGATTCAGCAGACAGTCTGAGTGAGTCAAGGAGAGTCATAACCTAGTGTCCTGTTGGGGCTTCCCTGGGGGCTCAGTGGTAAAGAATCCACCCGCAATCCCTGGTTGGGAAGATCCGCTGGAGTAGGAAATAGCACCCACTCCAGTATTCTTGCCTGGGAAATCCCATGGACAGAGGAGCCTGGCGGGCTACAGTCCAGGGGGTCACAAAGGGTTGGACTCAGCTCAGTGACTCAACAGCATTTTCCTCTCGTTCCTCTATTATAACATAGTCCTTCAGGTCCCTGAAACATTCTCTTATGATGCAGTGACCACGGCCTGAAGAAGCTACAGGGAGGGGAAACCCAGAATGGGGGACCCGTGTGACGGAAGTGGCCTGAAGGTGCTGGTGACGTCCTGCTTAAAGGAAGAGTCGTGAAGCTGATAGTAATTAACCATCTGTCGGGATCTAAGAGGAGGAATTCCAACGGGAATGGCTGTCAGATGAGATAATGGGATCCAGAAGAGACACACATCATCCGTGGAAACAGGGAGGCACTGAGGAATCTCTGCTTCTTTCTACTGCTGTGGGAGGCATGATTGGATGCTAAAATTTCTCACCCACAAGGACGGTTCAGCAAGACGAGATGTGCCAGGCACAGAGCGCGCTGCTCCTGGACCCCTCCATCCCGCTGGGCTGCTTTGCACAGCCCGCAGAGGGGACGTGTTCAGCCGGCACGGATCAAAGTGCCCAAGCGCCAACTGCGAGAATTCAAAGGCAGAGACGGCCTCAGATGATCTGGAAGGTGTCATGGTGCAAAGCTTCCCAGTGTTTTAATTTCTCGTAGAGTTCTGCCTTTGGGGCTCTGCAGAATTTAACTGTGGTTGAAGCTAAGTGCGCAGCTGGGTGCTTGCTTCTGTCATTTTTCCTAATGAATGCACTATGAGAAATTGGATTATCTTACTTGGATTCTCTCACCGATTTGTCTAAGCTGTTTAAATCTTTTCACTGGAACAAATTCTCTGAGCTTCCTCCTGCTTCTGTGGGGGAATAAGAGATACAAGGATGCCCTTTTCTGCCAGATAAATCTAGCTACTTAAGTGAAAGACCACAGCTGGATGGCTGCCCCAAGAAATAGTAGGAAAGTGGGTTAAGAGAAGAAATATAGGGTCTTATTAACATCTCAAGGGTGACTGAGACAGCAAGAGATAATGAATGGTACTGGACTTTGGCCAGGTCAATGGTGCTAAAACTCTTTCAAAGAAATAGATAAATTTGAGACCCTGGCCTTCGTTTAACCTCCCATCCAAAAAATGATTCTCCTTTGCCAAAACTTTTGATGATATTCCAGAATATTTGTTTAATAGGTAACTGGAAAGGAATGCTGTCTTCAGTTTAATCACTTTAGGCTCAGCAGAACCCAGGTGTGAAGTAGAGAATTAGACAGCTTCTATCTTTATTTGTGTTTTTCTTCCTACTTACTAAATCACTGAAACAAAGTAACATGCTAAAACATTTAAATCACAAAATGAAGTAGCCACATATGGAAGAATATTAAAGAAACAAAGTTCTACATCATGAAAAGATGCAGAAAAAAATGAAATCTTAATTCTATTGCTGTCTGTTGGGTGCAGAGTTATAGAAAGAAAAAGTTTTACAGTCATCATCTAGACAACATCTTTGTGTTAAAATAAAATTATGTTAGTTTCAATAAAAAGGGATATAAAAATTTCACTATGCACCAGAACTGGCCCAAAGAATGGGGTTAGATATAAATTATCAAATGAAACTTATTCTTTTGAAACTTATTCTAACCTCTAGTAAGATGTCACTGTTCTTAATTTATAATAAAATATTCTATAAATATGGGAAACAAAAATCCCATCCTACTATTCTATGAAATTGAAAAGTCATTTTAAAGGGTATTCTAAATATCATCTTTATTATTAGAAAATGGAATTCCATGGTGCACCTTTGTGCCTTGTGCTACTGCTATGATACTGATCATTAGTTCATCTTTACATACATTTTTAGAGTTAGAAAGAATCAAAGAAGTCATCCAGTTCAATCAACCACTCAATGCAGGATCTCATCCTTTCCACCCAGGAGAAATTCCAAAATCCCACAGACCGTTTCTTCTTCCTGAGATGCTTGTGCCATTTGTAAGAGTTTTAATAGCTTGAAAGTCAGTCCTTTGATTGAACTGAATTTTGCCTGTGTTGCTACCTATGCTGATTCTAGCTGCCTCTTTCAAAAGAAAGTAGCATATATTTAATCATTATCTTGAGCTGGATTCTGGGTACATGAGTATGCTCCCTTTATAACAAATTTATGAAGCTATAAATGTGTGACATGCGCACTTTTCTGCAGGTATGTTACGTGTGTGTTAGTCAATCAGTCGTGTCCAACTCTTTGTGACCCCACAGACTGTAGCCCGCCAGGCTTCTCTGTCCGTGGAATTCTCCAGGCAAGAATACTGGAGTGGATTGCCATTCCCTTCTCCAGAGGAAGTTCCCAACCCAGGGACTGAACCCTGGTCTCCTGCCTCACAGGCAGATTCATTACCATTTGAGCTACAGGGAAGTCTGTATGTTATACAGCGAAGCATGTATGTTATACTTTGATAAAATGTTTACAAGATGCAAAAACAAAAAAAGGAAGAGGAATAATGATATCTGGATTAGTGTGGTTCTTTAGGAGAAGGTAAACTACAATTTTTGGAGGGAGGCTTCTGAAGAAAACCCATGAAGAAGAGAATTTCTACGTGTGTGTGTGTGTGTGTGTGTGTGTGTGTGGCTATAGCAGCAGGGTATCTGTGGCATCTATGAAATGTTTCATTCAGACTTTCCTTGTCAGGGTCAGACCACCACAAGAGGAATTGAAAATGAGCCTGAAATAGTTTCATTACACAACTTCATCTCAGAGGCATTAAAGGTGAGTCTAGTTCCTCTTCTGTCAAGCAAGGTTGACGGAGTTTTGGATTAGGGAATCCATCATATAAATTTTAATGAATTTATTAAGAATGATTAAAGTAAGAGAGAAAAAGAGAGCAAAAGAAAGACAGAGAGAGAGCGAGATTAACGATGAAGAAAGATGGGAGTAAACCAGGCTAACCCATACCATAAAACAGCTATGAAGGCTGTTGAGAAAGAGGAACAGAACTGGAGGCATCAGGCTCCACGATTTCAAACCATCCGACGAAGTTACAGTCATCAAAACGAATGGTTCCGGCACAGAAACAGACACATCAGTCAGTGGGGCAGGATAGAGGCCTAGAAACAAACGCACACATTTACGGTAGATTAACCAGAGGAGGCAAGAATGTACCAGGAGAAAAGACAACCTCTTCCATAAATTGTGTTGGGAAATTGAACAGCTAATCAAACTGGACCACTTTCTCATACCATACCCAAGAGTAAACTCAAAATGGATTAAAAATGTAAATGTAAGGCCTGGAACCATAAAGCTAGAAGAAAACACTGGGAGTAAACTCCTTGACATCGGCCTTATCGACCTTAGAAATATTTTTGGTGATATGTCTCCTCAAGCAAAGGTAACAAAAGCAAAAATAAATAAGTGGAACTACATCTAAATAAAAAACTTTTCACAGCAAAGAAACCATCAACTAAATGAAGAGGCAACTACTGATAGGGAAAAGATCTTTGCAAATAATATATGACAAGGTATTAATATCCAAAATATACAAAGAACTCACACCACTGAACATCAAAACATAATAAAAAATAGGAAGAAGATCTGAAAAGACATTTTTCTAAAGAGACACAGATGGCCTAAAGGCACAAGAAAAGATGATCAACATCACTAACCATCAGGGAAATGCAAATCAAATCCAAACTGAGATATCACCCAAACCTGTCAGAATGGCTATCATCAAAAAGAAAACAAATAACAGGGTTGGTGACGATGCGGAGAAAAGGGAATTCTCCCGAGATGTTGGTGCAACCACTATGGAAAATAGTGTGGAGGTTGCTCAAAAAATCTACCCAGCAAAACTGTAGTTCTGGGTACTTTTCCAAAAAGCTCCTCAAAACACTACTTCAAAAAGATATATGCACCGCTCTGTTCATAGCAACACTATTTACAATAATAGCTAAGAAATGGAAGCAACCCCAGTGTCCATCGACTGATGAATAGAAAAAGAAGATTTGTAATTTACAAAGAACTATTATTCAGCCATAAAAATGACATTTTAATGGCATTTTAAGACATTTGTGACAACGCGGATGAATCTAGAGGGTATTATGCTAAGAAGAATAAGTCAGAGAAAGACAAATACTGCATGATCTCATTTATTAGTGGAATCTAAAAAACAAAACAAAAACAGACTCATAGATACAGAGAACAAATGCATGACCACCAAAAAAAAGAAGGCAAGGTAGGGGGTGCTTGAGGGCTGGGCAAAATATGTGAAGGGCATTAAGAAGTACAAATCTCTAGTTATATAATAAATAAATCACAGGGATATAAATACAGCATAAGTAATATGGTCAATAATTACTTTGTGGGGGGACAGATGGTTACCAGAGTTATGATGGTGGTCATTTCATAATGTACGCAACAGTCAAATCATTAAGTAGTATGCCTCAAATCAACATAATATTGTACATAATATTGTACACCAATTTCAATAAAAAGGTGAAATACATACATTTCAATAAAAAGATGGTATAATTTTAAAAAACAGCTATGTAACTACTTGGAAAAATTTGGTTAATAAACTGATCTTGCTCTAAAGTGTAAATACAATTTAAATAAAACCTGAATTTGTGGAGAGTTGGCAATTTTGTTTGGATAGGTTTAAGAAATTTTAAACAATGGGTATCATCTGCATGATTGTATGATACTTGGAAAGGATTAAAGGCTTCATGTATCAGAAAGGGCCTACCCATACATGACTTTACCCTCTCCTCTTTCCCTTCTCCCACAGTTAGGAAGATAAATTAGGAAACTCAAATTGGAAAAAACAACTGCAATATTGTGTTAGTTCAGGTGTACAACAAAGTGATTCAGTTATACATATACTGAAAATTATCTGTAAATCTTCAAATTACTGATAAGAAGTTGGAACTGAGGAACTTACAGATAGGATGTTAAGATGTTAGAGTCTCCTGAAAAGTAAAGATCAATAAAAAATAAATAGAACACATTTTTCAAATTAAGAAATGTCAACTGACCTGGGACATTTAATTTATCAAAATTGGCCTAGACCATATTTGGGACAAGAATTGTGAGTTTCAATGAATTATATTTAACCTAGAAGAATGAAAGACTCTTCCTAAGATTCCTTAATGCTTTTAGCTGCCAAGGGCAAAACTTCCCCTGACATGGGGTTGATAAACTAACTATACATGCCCCTGAGTCCTGAGATTTGGCTGAAGCTTCAGTTGAGGGATTTCAGCATTTTTATATTCAACACTGGGCCTCCTATTATGGGTAGGCACTGGGCTAGGTGGGCGTCCCAGCTGGTGGTAGTGGTAGAGAACCTGGCTGCCAATGCAGGAGATGCAAGAGATGCAAGTTCGGTCCCTGGGTTGGGAAGATCCCCTGGAGGAGGAAATGGCAACCCTCGCCAGTATTCTTGCCTGGAGAATCCCGTAGACAGAGGAGCCTGCTGGGCTTCGGTCCATAGGGTCACAAAGAGCTGGACACGACTGAAGTGACTGAGCACACACAGACTCACTGTACTAGGTTCCGGGCTCCGGTAATCAACAAGATATTCACAGTGTCTTTCACGGTGGACGATTCTAGTCATGGCTGGGAGTGGAAAAGGAAAAAATAAACAGAAGAGGGTGTGCACACGTGCTTATAGTCAGACAGCAATAAACAAGATGAAGAAATTAAGGTAAGGAAATAGAGTATGTATATGTATGTGAAGATCCCCTGGAGAAGGGACAGGCTACCCACTCCAGTATTCTGGCCTAGAGAATTCCATGGACTGTAGAGTCCACGGTGTTATGGAGTCAGACACGCCTGAGCGACATGCACTTTCACTTTTCACTTTCATATGCATGTGTTGGGACAGAGAGAGAGGAGCATCTTATTTAGGGAGGTCCAGAAACATGTCTCTGGGGAAATGACATTTGAACAAAGATCTTAAAGAGGTAAGTGCAGAGCTATGCAGAGACTTAGACTCTTTCAGGGAAAGGTAAAGGAAAGGCAGAGACTCCAAGGTGTGAATGAGTTTGGCCTAATCAAATAACATCAAGAACCCAGTGTAGCCATTAAAACGTGTGAGTGGATGATTTTTGTGATCAGGTGGACATTAAAAGTTTTAGGGGGATCTGATTTAGGGATTTAAGGAAGAAGCACCCAAAAAAGCCAGAAGACTGGTACAGCGGTCAAAGTGAGACACGTTAAGTGTCTCGGGGAAGCACAGGAACAGTAGAGATGAGAAGACTTGGTCATGCTTGGAATACATTTTGAAAGAGAAACCTACAAAACTTGTAGATGAACTGGATGTAAGATTAAAGAAAGAGAAAAATCAAATATGACTTTTAAACTTTTGGCCAAACTGGGTGAATATGTTATTAACATCATTGAGATGGAGAAGGAAGAGTATCTTTGTTATTATCATTCTGGTGGTTACTTGTTGGGTTTGCTTTAGTTTTTTTTTTTTTTTTTTTTAATTTTGGAATTCATGAAGAGGGGAAACTAAAAGGTTTCATTTGGGATATACTATCTTTAAAAATCATTTTAATTATCTAAGTGAAAAAGTTAAAGGAAGATTATGAGTCTGAGCAAGAGATAAAATTTTGACAACATATACATCTATATAAAATTTAAAGTCAAGAAAGTACGTGAAATTTCCTAGAGAGTGAGTATGAATGGAAAAAAGATATCTAAAGACAGTCTTAGAGATTAGAAAATAGAGGACATGCTAGCAATAGAAAGGCAGTGAGCAGGAAGAAAAGGTGACAGATGTTAAGAAAAGAAATTATATCCAGGAGATGAAAGAGAGCAGCCATAAAATGGTACCGAGAAGTCAAGCAAGATGAGGACTAAACACTAAGCTTTGACTTGGCAAAATGGTTGATTTGGCAAAACTGTTGATGAGGAAGTTTCCTCTGAAGCAATAGGAACAGTCTGATTGGACACAGTTAACAGGTAGTGAGAAAGTAGATTAAGAGTAGACATCTCTTTGGAGAAGGCCAATAGAGAGATGTGGGGTGATACCTGGAGGGGGTTAGGTATTCTGGAGACTACTTCTTTCCCAGATGCAGGACAGTCAAGTTGATGATGATTTAGAATAGAATGGACACCAGTGTGGTGAAGGAAATGGCAACCCACTCCAGTATTCTTGCCTGGAGAATCCCAGGGACAGAGGAGCCTGGTGGGCAGCCGTCTATGGGGTCGCACAGAGTCGGACACGACGGAAGCGACTTAGCAGCAGCAGCAGGACATCAGTGATGTAAAATTTAGAAGAAATAATTGCTAACGGCAAGTCCCTGAGTCACTGAGGAGGAACAGGATGTGACATACGGGTGGAAGGCCTTGAGTGGGAACACTGTAATGGGGGCGGGGGGCGGTATGGCAAACATGGGCAGATGCTGGGAATGGTGAGTTGAGAGTAACAGGCAGAGATTCAGTCTGCCCTGGGGACTGTGCATCACTGTACATTCTTGATGGGTAGACCAAGAATGCAGGACGCAAGCATTCTTCTCCTGGGCCAATACTTAGGGTTGGGTTTTGCAGCAAGCAGCTTTGAAGAATGAGATTACATCTCCCTTTAGCACAAAAATCAGCCTGGCTTACTGCTGGTGGTGTGGGTCTCCTGCTTCCCCATCTCACTCGCCAGCCCACACCATCCTTCCTAAGATTGAGCAGCAGGGGTAGCATTGAAAGAAACAGCCCTGGTGGGTGCCAGCTCTCTCTTGGGCGGGAGGAGAAGGGGTGTCGTCCTGGGAACAGAGCAACAAGCACCACAGCTCCAGCTAAGAGGCAACGTGTCTGCTGCTGGGTCAAGAAGAACTGGAAGCCGACACAGATTCTGTCAACAGTGAGGGCCTGGCTATTTCTTACAGGGTTTCAGATAGATCAAAATGGTATAGGTTGGTTTGGGTGAGTCACAAACCGTCACATGAAACTGAAATCGAATGGTGCGAAACCGCATTGGCTGGTGAGGATCTGCTGTCTCCCTCCGTCCCATGACCTCAGCTCCCTGAAGGACAAACGCCCCCACCCACACAGGACCAGGAGTCACCATGTCACCCAGAGGGGAGCTGCTCTTGCCTGGTGAGTCCCCTTTGACAGGGCAGAGCACAGAGGGCAGAAACGAAGGGGCCTCCTGGTCCAGCGGCTCAGCAGCCATCAGGAGAGCCTGGGGAGGAAGGAACTCTGACGCTTGGACTGCATCCCTGGGGTGAGGACCCAGGCGGGTGAAGAGGTCTCCGGCAACCCTCCCCGCTCTGCCTCAAGAGCAAACCTGCCCCTGCCCAGCCTGCCTGCCCTCCCAGTTGGGGCCTGTGTGGTTTTTCGGTGGCTGTTACTTTAACTTCTAGCTCACCATGGCTTCCCTGGTAGCTCAGCTGGTAAAGAATCCTGCAATGCAGGAGACCCTGGTTCAACTCCTGGGTCGGGAAGATCCGTTGGAGGAGGGATAGGCTACCCAGGCCAGTATTCTTGGGCTTCTCTGGTAGCTCAGCTGGTAAAGAATCATCCGCAATGTGGGAGACCTGGGTTCGATTCCTGGGTTGGGAAGATTCCCTGGAGAAGGGAAAGGCTACCCACTCCAGTATTCTGGCCTGGAGAATTCCATGGACTGTAAGGTCCACGGGGTTGCAAAGAGTCGGACACGATTGAGTGACTTCCACTTTCACTTTCATCATGGGTTACAGTCCTTAGTCTGTGTTCCCGAGATAAAAAGGGCATCCGAACTTGATGCGTGGAGTCTGGATGGGGGCAGTGGGAGAGGATCAAGTGAGCTTATGGGAGGGGCCTCTGGGCTGAATCAGAGCACAGCTGCAGTTTCCACATCGGTACAGATGATGGAAGTAATGGGGTCTAGGCCTGCACCTCCCCAGGCCAGAAGTGTCAGAGGGACTTCTCCCACTTAGGATCTGCCACACACATCGTCGCCTCCTGGCTGGTGCAACAGAAGCAAGGCAGAGTCTGAGGAGGAGAAAGGTACGGGAGCTTTAGATGCTGCGGACTGTTGCACCTGCCTGACGCAGTTACACTCCTCTGAAAACAGACGCACGCAAAGGCAGCTACTAATTCCTGTTGTAACCAGCTGTGCCTAAGTCATAGCAGCCTGCCACACTCAGACACAGCAAACTTATTTTTGAATGGTCAATCTGAACTTCAACACTGACACGGGGAAGACAACCAGCCTTGGCGGGCCAATGGGAAGCGTGTATTCAAGATCACGTTCTGATTTGTTCTTAGCAGCATTTTGGTTTTACATGAAAATGTGGCGGGTGTGGGTTTCCCAGGGGATGCTGGTGGTAAAGAGGCCGCCTGCTTCCGCAGGACACATAAGAGATGTGCGTTCAGTCCCTGGGTCCGGAAGTTCCCCTGGGGGAGGGCATGGCAACCCACTCCAGTATTCTTGCCTGGAGAGTCCCATGGACAGAGGAGCCTGGCAGGCTACAGTCCATGCAGTCGCAAAGAGTCGGACAGGACTGAAGTGACTGAGCACACACGCATGCACGTGGCAGGTATCCACTTGGGGGGAAACACTTTATTTCCCTTTCAACTACTGACAGTCATTTCCTAGGCAGGTTGATAAGAAGTCCAGGGGTCCCCAAGGAGAGGGGTCTGGAATTCTCAAGGAGGAAGAAAGGGCAAACTTTCTTGTCCCTCTACGTTCCTTAGGATTATATGACAATAATGTACCCTGTTGAGGACAGTCTCTGGAAAGAACCTTCTGGCTAATCCTGTTGTCTCAAGGTGTAAACTATGGGAGTGGGTCTAGTGAGGTCTTCACAACCTCCAGACATTCTTCTGATTCACTGTAATAACTAGTTAGAGAGTATATAACTCCATTGCTGACACTAGCAAGGGGGTACTCTTCCTGCCCCCTTCTGATGCCTATGTCAGAAGCTTTCTCTATCTCCTTTATACTTTAATAAAACTTTATTACACAAAGCTCTGAGCGATCAAGCCTTGTCTCTGGCCCCGGATTGAATTCTTCTCCTCCGGAGGCCAAGAATCCCAGTGTCTTTGCGTGGTTCAGCAACACCTTTCACTACCTTGACTGTAACTGCTTACTCAGTGGGGCCCTCCACCCACAGAGACTAGGGTCCTCTGACACTTGGGCCCGATGGTGTTTCTGGGAAAGCATCGGTCATCCGGTCCCAGCAACTCCAGAAGGCTGACTGAGGAATGGACTCGTCAGCACAGTGGCCTCAATGGGAGCTGGTCCTCCTTGCCTTAGACAATCAATATCCTAAGGACCAGGCATTTTGTTTTTATTACTACCTCTTTGGCTATAGTTAATGATCTGCCACGTGGAAGACCACAGGCTGGCCAGTTGTAGATGCTCCTATTTAGGGCCTTGAATCATGGAAAGAAATTTCCACCACCAATCAGACAGCTTGGTCCAATCACACAGATCACCAAGAGAAGGGCCCACATTGTCTAATGAGACTGAATCAAAATGCTCATCAAGCCTGAACCACTCAGATCACTGTCACCACTGTCTGGATCCAGTCTCACACCAAACGAAACAATAGATCAACCTCCATGGAAGATGCGACTGTGAGCTAGAAGGACCACAGCATGCCAGAGTCACTCCTGCCAAAATAGGGCCAGTGGTTCTGCTGTGAAGGAGACCACATTTCACAGAGGAGCATCTTCCCTGTCTCCTCCTACAAAACTGACCACTGGCTCTCCGACCCTCCTTGGGAATTGATGTTGGGACCTTGTCACTTAGACATCTTCAGGTTACATTGTAGCTGTTCCAGTCTGGTCAGCTGACTCTTGTTTTCATCTTTCCAGAACATCTGCAATCTGACAGAAGCATTTTTTTTTTTTTTTTTTTTTTTGGTAGAGGCACCCAACAAGGAACAGCTAGTCAAGGTCAACAATGGACATTCTACACTTCTTCATTCTCTGATAAGGCTGCTCACACCATTGAGAAGTGGTATAGACTTTTTAAAAGTTTCACTGACATTATTTAAGTTACAGGTATAGAGCATAGTGATTCACAATATTTAAGGGCTATGCTCCCTTTTTAGTTGTTATAAAACATTGGTTTTATTCCCTGTGTTGTAAATATATCCTTGTACCTTATTTTATACCTAATAGTTTGACCTATTCATCCCCTATCCCAATATTTCCCCTTCTGTCTCCCCACTGGTAACCACTCCTCTGTTCTCTGTATCTGTGAGTCTCTTTCTTTTCTGTTATATTCATTAGTTTGCTGTATTTTATAGATTCCACATATAAGTGAATCCATACAATATCTGCCTGTCTCTGACTTATTTCACTTAGCGTAACACCCTCCAAGTCCATCCATGTCTCTACAGATGGCAAAATTTCATTCTTCTTTCAAAGCTGAGTAGTATTCCATTGTGTGTGAGTGTGTTGATCCATTCATCTGTGTTGATGGATACTTAGGTTGCTTCCATATCTTGGCAATTATGAACAATGCTGCTATAAACATTGGGGTGCACATATCTTTTCAAGTTAGACTTTCTGTCTTTTTTTCAGATATATGCCCAGGAGTGTAACTGCAAACCAACCCCCAATGATTTCTGACTCTAGCTCCATCACCTCTTCCTCGTCCACATGCCTTATTAAGGCAGTTTGGGCATGAAAAGATTAATCCCTAAGCTACCTCTTGGGTAATGATCAAGATGAAGAGGTGAGGTGTTCTATAAACCTAGCTTGAAAATTCATGATTGTACCCTTACCATTAATGGACCTGAAGCTCCTTTCTTTCCCCTAATGACCAGCTTGTTTTGTACCCACTCTGAGTGGAGCTCCCCCACCCCGAAGGAGAGACCAAGGGAATCAAACTGAATTCTGATTCTTTTATTTAAATAACATTGTCCTAAATCATAATGATAATGATGCTTGGTTGAAAATACTGCCCACAAATTCCTCCTACAGTAGTAGCCTGCTTGGACCATGTTGAAAAGTATAATGGACCTCTGCAGATTTTTTTAAATGACCTTTTCCTATTTATATCTGACCCCATTCCCTGCAAGGAGATCAAACCTGTTGATCCTAAAGGAAATCAGTGCTGAATATTCATTGGAAGGACTGATGCTGAAGCTGAAGCTCCAAAACTTTGGCCACCTGATGCGAAGAGCTGACTCATTGAAAAAGACCGTGATGCTGGAAATGATTGAAGGCAGGAGGAGAAGGGGACGACAGAGGATGAGATGTTTGGAGGGTATCACCGACTCAATGAACATGAGTTTGAGTAAACTCTGGGAGTTGGGGACGGACAGGGAGGCCGGGCGTGCTGCAGACCGTGGGGTCGCAGAGAGTTGGACACGACTGAGTGAGTGAACTTTACTGAGCTGAACTGAACCACTCCCTGAAAGATGTGGTATGTAGATGGCTGGAGACAAGGTAGAGTGACAGCTCCCGGGGAGACACTCCAGTCTTGGGGCCATGGAGGGAGAACCACCACCCCAGCATCTGAGGACTGAACACTTCAGACCCCAGGAGGTTCAGGGCGGGGGCGCCTCTGAGCTCTTTCTGCTTGTCCCTTGAACTCAGTGCCACCAGCTGGCCAGACAATCCTGTGGTCTAGGCTAATCTAGCAGCAGATGCAGTTGACAATTTAACTTGCTACTGGGTTTGTCATCCCTGTCCGCATGCTATAAAACTAGAAAAACTCCTTGGACACAGCCAGCTGGTCCTAAACTATTCTGCATGCCTGACACCGCCAACGGCAGCTCCTGAACCCACCCCCTTTCAACCTTGGATCTGTACAAAGGCATGCATGCACACGTGCTTGGTCATGGCCGACTCTTTGCAACCTTGCGGACTGTAGCCCGTCAGACTCCTCTGTCCATGGAATTCTCCCGGCAAAGATACTGGAGTGGGTTGCCATTTCCTCCTCCAGGGGATCTTCTTGACTCTGGGATTGAATCTGCGTCTCCTATGTCTCCTCTATTGTTGGGTAGGGTCTTTACCACTCAGTCACCAGGGAAGGCCCCCCCTACAACCTTGTTTTGATCTTAATGACAAAAATTCACATGCCTCTCCTGATGCTCAAGAAGCTCTGGTCTGCCCTATACAGCAGTTGAGGCTGAAACTATTTAGTGATGCTCTGCAATGTACCAGTTAGCCAAACCATTGTAGCAATGATCTAAATCAAGTTTAACAACAAATTCCAGACTGGAGCAAACTGTGGTCCTTGATATTATGTATTTGTATGTGGGAGAATGTCTGTCCTTTGGGGGCAAGTGTTGTTTATCTATTGCCCCTGTAAAAACATCAAAGATCTGCAGGTCAGTCTAAACTCCTTGTGTGTGTCACTGACTGGCTTTGGATTACATCTTGACTGAAATAAGACCACTGATGACCTTGGGATTCATTCCCAGTTTGCTGAGTTCAGGACTTTGAAGAGTGGAATTGAAGTCAATACTGAAAATTGACCTCATCCTGTTTCCCAGAGTCCTGATGATAATATCCTTAACCAAATGCTAAATAAGGGAAATGGATCAGATTTGACCCGTCAGATTAATCAAGTTGGCTAGTGGAGTGGCATATTCAGCCGAAACTTTGCACTTACCCTTGAAAGTGTCGGACCGTGGGATGGATTCCTGGGCCCTGTGCATCCCTGCAGTCCCTTGCTAGGAATGGCAAGAATGAAAGGCTCTGACTGCCCTTCACCCAGGCCATTTCTCAGGATTTGATGGCAGGAAGCAACTCTGAGAATGAAGCCATGTAAAATCTCCCTCTAGGACAAAGAACAGGCTTCACACTGCTTGCTATAGAAACAGTGAATCGTCAACTCAGTGTTCCTCATTTGCATCTGTGTAACTCTCACCTGGGCCCACAGTGTGTCCCCCCCACAAGGCCTGAGTGCAAGAGAAAACAGTGTAAACCTACTGTCCATGCTGACTATTGTATGGGCCTTTCCCCCCTTACTCAAAAGTCTTCTGTCTTCTGCCAGCATCCACGAAGCCGTCACAGGCTAAATTATGAACTAACTTGCAAGTAGGATAAAATCAAATCTCAGATCCAACAATAGATTTAGTGGAGGGAAGATGAGGTGGTTCTTCTCTGACTGAAATCAGAAACCTGATAATCAATGGAGGATAACAACGAGGGAGGGGTTAACAGAAGTTTGAAGAAAGAGAAAGTATAAAAAGGTCATCTTGGGAAGCAGAACTCTGAAAGGAGTATTGTCTAAGGGCTAGGAGTCTCCTTGAAATTTGCAGTCATAAATTTAAAGCGATATTCATGAGTTAAGTGTTTGAGCTGTGAGTTTTTCTCCAGCCACACTCAAATTGCTTATAGGAGTGGAGAAGATGAAGTGTGAAGTTTAATCACACATGTACTTTTGCCAGGTAAGTACAATGGAGAGAGAGACAGGATCAGGGGAGCTGAGGTTACACGCAAGGAAATAGTTGTAGTATTAGACCAAGAAGTCTTAGCTGAGACAGAAGGTGAGGCAATGAGTCGAAATTGGTTGGAACAATTGACAAGGTGCAGTGAAAAAGTGTTGGCATGTAAATGAACTGGAAAAGTGGAGGCTGTGGTCAGAGAACAGAAGAATGGAAAGTGAGGTTTTCCATGAGTTATTGGTGACAGTAGGGTCTAGATCATGACCAAAGAAGTAGATGGAAGTATCCAGGTAGCAGTCAGAGTCATTTGGAAACAAGGAGGTTGAATGACTGGGAAATGATGCTTACAGCGGTTTTCTATACAGGTGTCTTCAAGAATGAGGAAAGGAGTGAGTGAGATAGTAAACTCTTCAATGGCTGATGGCAAGGTACAGAGGATGGGCGGGAAACCACAATGAGGAGAGGCCGCATGAAGGTGGCGTCATCCTGTATTGCAGGCAGATTCCTCACTGTCTGAGACATCAGACCAGCCCGTATATGAAGACACATCTTTCAAATGAGTGGGGTTTTGAATGAAGAAGAGGAGCAATTGCCTAGATGTAGAAATAAAGTGGAAAGGATGTTGCATTGACTTTGGCGACCAGTCAAATATGGGATTTTGGAGAAGAATAAAAAACCACCACCATTTGCAAGGACTGCAGAAAAAAAGCATTCTGAGAATATAGCTAGATTGTAACTAAAGCATGTAGGTGAAAGAAATGTTTGAAAAAGAGGTAATGGAGGGAGGTTGCTGAGTCATATGGTAGCTCTATTTCAAGTTTTTTGAGGAGCTTCCATACTGTTGTCCACAATGGCAGGACCAGTTTATATCCCCACCAACAGCGTAGAAGGGTTCTCTTCTCTCCATACCCTGTCCGCATTTACTGGTTGTAGCCTTTTGATAATGGACATTCTGACCATGTGAGGTGATACCTCACTGTAGTTTGGATTTGCATTTCTCTAATAATTAGCGAAGCTGTACAACTTCTCATTGCTTTTTAGCCTTTTAGTATATGCTTTAGTTTTTTAGTATGGCTTCTTTGGAAAAATCTCTGTTTAGATCTTCAGCTCATTTTTGGATTGGGTTCTTTATTTGTTTGATTGTTTTAATATTGAGCTTCATAAACTCAATATACAATATGAGTTTGCGTATTTTGGAGATTAATCCCTTATCTGTTGCTTCATTTGTAAATATTTTCTCCCATTCTGAGAGCTGCCTTGATGTTTTGTTTATGGTTTCCTTTGCTGTGTAAAATCTTTTAAGTTTAGTTAGATGCCTTTTATTTTTGTTTTTATTTTCATTATTCTAAGGGACAGTTCAAAAAAGATATTTCTATGATTTATGTCAAAGAGTGTTGCCTATATTTTCCTCTATGAGTTTTGTAGTATCTGGCCTTACATTTAGATCTTCAGTCCATTTTGAGTTTATCTTTGTGTGTGGTGTTAGGGAGTGTTCATTCTTTTCCATGTAGCTGTCCAGTTCCCAGCACCACTTACTGAAGAGGCTGTCTTTTCTCCACTGTATGTTCCAGCCTCCTTTGTAATAGACGGGGTGGCCATAGTTGCATGGACTTTAATCCTGTTCCATCAGTTTCTGTTTTTGTGCCAGCACCCTGCTGTTTTTATTACTGCAGCTCTGTAGGGTAGTCTGAAGTCAGGGCCTGATTCCTCCAACTCCGTTTCTCCTTCTCAGCATCTCTTTGGCTACTTATGGCCTTCTGTGTTTCCATGCAAATTGTAAAATTTCTTGTTCTCATTCTGTGAAAAATGCCATTGGTAGTTTGATAGGGATTGCACTGAATCTATAGATTGCTTTGGGTAGCAGAGCCATTTTCACAATGTTGACTCTTCCAGTCTAAGAACAGGGTATGTCTTTCCATTTGTTTGTGTCATCTTTTATTTCTTTCATAAGTACCTCACAATTTTCTGAGTACCGGTCTTTTGCCTCCTTCGACAGGTTTATTCCTAAGCATTTTATTCTTTTTGACATGATGGCAATTCTCTTTCCGATCTTTTATTGTTGGTTTATAGGAATGCAAGAAATTTGTGTGTATTAATTTTGTATCCTGCAACTTTACCAAATTCATTGATGATCTCTAGTAGTTTTCTAGTAGCATCCTTAGGGTTTTCTATGTATAGAATCATGTCATCTGCAAACAGTAACAGTTTTACAGGGCATATATCTGGAGAAAACCATTATTAAAAAGATGCATGGACCCCAATGTTAACTAAAACACTATTACAGTAGCCCAGACATGGAAGCAACCTAGATGTCCATTAACAGAGCAGTGGATAAAGCAGATGTGGTTCATATATACAACGGAATGTTATTCAACCACAAAAACGAACAAAATACTGCTTGTTGCAGCCACATGGATGGACTTAAAGATTGTCATACTTAGTGAAGTCAGACAGAGAAAGACAAAAATCATATGATATCACTTATATGTGGAATCTAAAACAAGATACAAGTAAACTTTTCTACAATACAGAAATAGAGTTACAGATGTAGAAAACCAACTTTTGGTTACTGGGGGATGGGGGAGGAGGCAGAGAGGGATAAATTGGAAGACTGGGGTGTGAATGTATATAATATATAAAACAGATAACTAATCAGAACCTATTGTATAGCACAGGGAACTCTACTCAATACTCTGAAACAGCTTATATGTAAAAGAATCTAAAAAAGAAAAGATCATATGTATAATTGATTCACTTTGCTGGACAGCTGAAACTAACTCAACACTGTAAATCAAAACTATATTGCAAACAAAAATTTTTTTTAAATGAACAGCAACAAAAAAGAAAGAAACAGATGCATAGACATAGAAATCAAGCTTATGATTATCAAAGGGGAAAGGGGTCAAGGAGAGATAAATGAGAAATTTGGGATTATCAGATACAAAACTGCTATCCATAAAATAAATAAGCAGCAGATTTACTATAAAGCACAGGGAGCTATATTTAATGTCTTATAATAACCTCTAATGGAAAATAATCTGAAATATGTGTGTGTGTATAGGTACACGCACACATATATATACATGCCAGAATCACTTTGCTGTACACTTGAAACTAACACAACGTTGTAAATCAATTATACTACAATAAAAAAATAAAGAAGAGGCTAAGGAGAGTGATAATGGAGTTTATAATAAATGTTGAGACCTTTAGTATATAGTAGGCAGATCAGAAAAGGATGGGAAATCAGGTAAAATTAGGCAACGTACAGAGCATTTTGGCATCAGAGACCCGGGCTTGCCTGGCCTGAATGAAAACACCTGGGGTGCTGGGTGCCTGTGAGTGCCAAGATAAGTGTACTTGCAAGTCATGGTGAGGAACTTTAAACAAACTTATAACCAACTCTGACTCCAGCCTTTCCAAGAATACTTGCTCAATGACTGAGTAGGGAGAGGTGGTAAGTGGCTACTGTGGAAGGAGGGCTGGGTTTCACCAAGAGCAGGTGTAACAGAACTTTTTACTCCAAAGAGAGACCTAACTCCTTAGTAAATTTGTTGATCTAAGGTTTTAATGCCCTCCTGAGGCCCGGGACCTGAGCTGCTCAGGGCTGGAGTAAAGCTGCAGACAAATGCGTGTGTGTCCATGGTGAGGGAGGGGCATGTGATGGAGGAAAAGGTGCTTCTCAAGTATCTTCTGGGTGACCCTATAGAGACAGACTCTCGACACAGAACACAGCAGTGGCCTTTGGTGAAAGAGCTGTCATCTTTGAGGAAGTCAGGTGGAGGTCACTGATGCTGCTCTTTCTGAACATTGCTGTTGATGTCCAGTTGCTCAGTCGTGTCTGACTCTCTGAGACCCCAGGGACGGCAGCCCGCCAGGCCTCCCTGTCTATCACCATCTCCCCAAGTTTGCTCAAACTCATGTCCACTGAGCCGATGATGCCAGTCACCCACATCATCCTCTGTCGCCCCCTTCTCCTCTGAAGATTAGCATGTTTAAAGAAACTCTGGATGAACCTGAGCAACAGGGAATGAATGGATTGGGGTTCCAGATGGCTGTCCCCATCAGTGGCAATCCGGCCGCTGCCAGGCCGTGTGCAGGCATGGTGTGGACTCCCATCAGCCCAGCTCCTGGTATCTTCATCCGCTTCTAGCTCTTGCCTCTAACAACACCTGGCTATTATTGGGGAGTGTTACTTCCCTTATAGGTCTTATAAGTGGTGGTGGCCCACATCTCTCACACAAAAATAGAATCCAAGTCGCACCAGGGGAATGACAAGAATTATGGAGAATTTAATTATGAACTTCAAGGTGAAGGATTTGCCATGGTTTTATTCTTCTGTTTTAGAAAACTTTTCTTTTCCTAAGACATGTTGGCCAGAATACTTGGAGAAGTGACATCTATCTGCTGATTATATATTTGAGAGCTTTCTTTAGCTTGTTTCACGTTAAGTCAACAAAATAATGCTAACCTAATAAAGCAGCCCAGGGCTTCCCAGGTGGCTCACTGGTAAAGAATCCGCCCACAAGTGCAGGAGGCACAGGTTCGACCCCTGGGTGGGGAAGGTCATCTGGAGAAGAAAATGGCAATCTATTCCAGTATTCTCGCCTGGGAAATCCCATGGACCAGGAGCCTGGCAGGCTACAAAGTCCATGGGGTCACAAAAGAACTGGACACAACTGAATGACTATACAACAACAATAAAGCAATCAAGCCACAACCCGAGAAGCTGATATTATCTATCTCTGTCTTGAGGGTCTCACAGATGCAGCCATCTTTGTATCTGGCCTGAATTTGACCTTCCACATCATGACCGTTAATTTCCCCTACAAGATATCTTCATAGAGAGTAGGTGCTAAGCATAATGAAGATGATTTTCAAAATCAGTTGATATGTAAGGTGGTGACACGCCTTTCCTAACTGTTAGAGCTGAGACAGCTAAATCAAAGTAGTACATGCAAAAATGTGCTCACACGTGTACTATGAAGGGTTTTGTTTAGAGATGTTAAAATTCACAGTAAAAGCAAAGGTGAATGAATTGGATGAATCTATTGAAAATATTAATAAACACTTTATTAAGTAAATAAGGATGAGAGCAAACTTTGCTCTTCTAGGGTTACAGCTTTACATGTACATCTAATATCTGTTCAAGTTATTTAGGACTTAAAGTCTCAAACTTAGAATTATTAATAAGGGGACAAGTGCACCTCTAAGAACAGCGGGCCTGAAACAACAAAGGAACGGACTCTGTGGATGATTTCTCTATGCAGGAGTGGCTGATGGCCCCGTGTGCTTGCTTCATCGCTTCATGAATACAGGAAGCTCTCCGTGTTACGTGTTCAGCCCTGTGTGTCTATTTTAGTGGGGTTTGGGTAGAATGACAGGATTTAACTTCTAAGGAGACGTGGACACTTCATTTTTAGCAACGCTGTGCTGGAGGCGGCCAAGCCCGGTCATGTGCGGCCCCACGTGCAGCCACTCTGCCAGGTGGCTCCCATCGGGGTGCTCACTGTTGGGAACCCCGCTACTTCTGCCTGAGGTTTGGAGCCAGGACTTCGCAGGGTTCCCTGCTGCACGGCTCAGCTCTTCCCATGCACAGAGCAGATGGGTGGCAGCAGCAGAAGAGCCCCACCTCGGAGGCAGCAACGAAGCATTCCAGAGATCAGCGATGGTGCTGCTCTTCATTGGAGGAAACGCTAATTGGAGGTGGTGAGTGAGAGTTAGTGCTGAAAATTGGACCTGGCTTATGAGTCGTTGGGAAACTTGTTAGAGGTTTTATCACCACATTTTGATAAACAGAAACAAAATGTTCACATTAAAAACATGAGTCAATTGTTTCCAATTTAGCTTAGAACAGGATGCTTCAAGGGTAAGCACAGGGGTCATGACATCCTTTCTTAATGTTTAGAAGTAATGCGGTCGTTTGTATTAAAATACTACCAAGTCATCTGGATTCTTGGAATTTCCACTAAATTCTATCTGACATAAGTAGCAGACACAGGTCCTCTTTCCTGATTTCTCTGGCTGTACCTTTTTATGGTTTCACTGTGGTGGTTACTGTAATGTCTTATATTCTTGTGCATCTTTTTCCTCCTGCTCTTTCACTTTCTTTTGGGAAGAGACCATGTATTTTCATCATTATATCCCTAGAACTGTGTCCAGTACCCCCAAGTCAAAAGTTAAAAGAGGACAGAAAGAAGCAGCCAACATTCCTTCTAGTAGCGGTCAAGGATGGTCATACAAAATAAAGATAATTTATAGTTTTGGACTGAACTGAACAGTATTTTTCAACTACAGGCCTTCCCCAGTTATAGATTTATTTAGTTTACCATTAAAATTATCTATGTGGGTTTAAGTAAACAGACTTTAAATCAAGTCTTTATCCACCATTCTCATTACAAGTTGAGCATTGCAGCTATAGGCACAAAATGGCTATGGTGGTATGTGAGGAAATTTTGCCAAAGAATATGTTTAATGATTTTGAGATAATTAGAGAAGAGTAAAAATTCTGCCTGCAATGCAGGAGGTCCAGGTTCAATCCCTGGGTCGGGAAGATTTCCTGGAAAAGGGGATAGCTACCTACTCCAGTATTCTTGTCTGGAGGATCTCAGGGATAGAGAGGAGCCTGGCAGATTATAGGTTATGGTTGCAAAGAGTCGGACCTGACTGAATCGGACCCATGTCTTCTCTATTTCCCCTTTTCCATGGCTTGGAGCTCTCTTTATTTCTGTCTTTCTGGGTACCGTCTTCTTGGAACCTCAGTTAATTTCTACTCTGACATATTTCACTTTTATATTATAGAAAGTTAGAAATTACATTAAGTATGCAACCATGACTATTTTCAATATGGAACGTAACTGTACATGGAGTAAACAGCAAGAGAGACATCTTTAATTATAATTTTAAAACTGGAAAAGCTTGTAGCTATATTTAACAACTATAATGGTTTCTTTGAATGGAGGTCTGTCATTAAATGTATTAGTCACAATTGCATTTTTCATGATGATGGAAATTTATCTTAGTCTAACAAGTGATAGAACTGCAACTGTGCATAGCTTGCAAGAAGTAAACTGTCATTTATATCATCAGCAGAGATCAGTGGGGGCCCAAGCGGCACCAGATGTACCAAGCCGACCAAAACGCCACAACCCTGAAATCTAACTGGGCGCTGGGCCTGCAGAGCCCACAGAAGTAGACTATGACCTGTTGTCAAGACGAAAAAGCTGACTGCCTGGTAAAATTTTTAAAACTCAAATAAGACTGATAGTTTCCTAACACAATGTCCAAAATATCCTAGATACAACTGAGAAATCACCCATCACATCAAGAATCAGAAAAACTACAACTTGAGTGAGAAAAGAAAGTGAACTGATGTCATCAACTCAATCTGAGCTGAATCATATCGTGAAACTGTCTGACAAAGATTTAAAGTAACCATCATAAAATGATTTAGTAAGCAATTACAAATTCTCTTGAGTAAAAGGAAAAATAGACAATATCAGCAAAGAATTAGATTATAAAATATGGAAATTATAAAACTGGAAAATAAAATAGAAGAAATGATCAATTCTCTGGATGGGCACAACAGTGGAGAGAAGATGAAAGAGAATAAAATCTGTGAATCTGGGGGACAGATCAATAAAATTTACCCATTCTAAAGTAAAAAGAGGGAAAAATTAACAGAACTCAGGAATCTGTGGAAAAATAGGAAAAGACACAAAGCTTACATTATCAGAGTTGCAGGAGAAGAAAAAGAGACTAGGGCTGAAAGAGCAATAAAAAAAAACTTGGGTAAAGACATCCTAAATTTGACAAAAGACATAAATCCACAGATTTGAAAAGTTGAGTGAATTTCAAATTGGAAAAAAATAGACACAGAGACATATTCACAAACAAAATTCTGAAAACTAAAGATAGAGTTGAAGGTGTTATCACTCCATAATTTTTCTCTGAAAGGAGTCAGAGAAAGGATGCGCTACCTACAGGGGACCATCAATTTCAATGAGAGTGGATTTCTTACTTGAAAATATAGAGTGCAGAAGGCAGAGATGTGTATTTTTTCAAATGCTTAAAGAAAAGAATTGTCAATCATGAATTCTATATTCAACAAACCATCCTTCAGGAATAAATGGTCAATAAAGACCTTCTCAGATAAACAAAAACTAAAAGGATTGTCACTAGCACACCAACTCTTAAAGAAAAGCTAAAGAAAGTTCTTTAAGCAGAAAGGAACTAGTAGCATAAGAATCTTGCGGCAAAAGGCAGAAAGAAAGAACAGTGGAGAGGGCAGGTAAACAGAACACCCTTCTTTTCATAAACATTCTAAATTATATGTAATGACTAAAATAAGAATTAGAATACCATCTTATCCTCAAGACAATGATACTTTAAAGTGGGGAAGATAAAGGGACCTAAGTGGAAAAAGAGTTTTCCTGTGCTTCACCCAAAATTGTAAGATGTTAATACCAATAGGCTATGAGTTACATGTATACACTATAATACGCAGAACAGCCATACTGTATATATGAAAAATACACATCTAAAAATACTAGAACTAAATCAAGATGAAAACCTTAAAAAATGGTCAAGTACCCCATAGAAAGGTAAGAAAAGAGAAACAAAGAAATCAAACAGAAAACAAATAATAAAATGGCACAGCTTACCCCAACCACATCAATAATTACTTACAGGTTGAAAGTCTAAATATATCAATTAAAAAGCAGAGGTTGACAAAACAATTTTTAAAAAGCATGATGCAATAATGTTTTATTATGACATTTAAAAGAAACTCACTTCAAATTAAACGACAAGAGAATTGAAAGCATAAGGATGGAAAAAGACATACTGTGTAAACATTAATAGTTTTAAAAGGCAGGAGCATGATTGTTCATGTAGAAAATATGCAAGAACTGACAAAAAATATCCTAGAACTAATAAATGATTATAGCACAGTATCTGAGCACAAGGTTAATATATAAAAGTCAAAAGTCAATTACTTTCCTACCTAACAGCAGTGAACACATGGAATTTGAAATTAACAACACAGTACCATTTATAGTGGCACTCCCAAAATGAAATACTTAGGTATAAGCCTAATAAAATATGTATAAGATACATTTAACAAATTACGTATAAGCTTGATATGAGTCAGCCTACAAAGGGGCTTCCCAGGTGGCTCAGTGGTAAAGAATCCTCCTACCAATGCAGGCGAGGCGAGTTCCATCCCTAGGTGGGGAAGATCCCCTGGAGAAGGAAATGGCAACCCACTCCAGTGTTCTTGCCTGGGAAATCTCACGGACAGAGAAGCCTGGCGGGCTACAGTCTGTGGGATTGCAAAGAGTCAGACAGGACTGAGTGAGCAAACACGCATGTGACCCTGAATCTCCATCTGAAGGACGACTGATTCTGAGAACCCTCTTTGGAAGTCACATGAGTGGAAAATGAGCAATTTCATGAAGCCATACTTGGGGCAGCCCAGGACGTCTTAACTCATGTAGTCATTCCCAGCTGCTCCTCAGAAATCAAGGCCAGCACACTTTCCTGGGGTATGTTATTGCCTCTTTTGTTCAGATCTGCAGATACATCGGTCAGCCATGTTCTTTCCTCTGATGAGGCAACGTTAGCAGTGGCCTCTGACTTTGACAGAATCTCCTCTTTATAACCTTAAACCCAAGAAAAACATTTATCACTCCCTTACCTTGTTTCAAGAGGAACTTACAATGGTTAACAAAATCACTTACACTATACCACGATCATACAATTCAGAAAATGCAAGAAAAAAATACATGAAAAAAATATAAGAAACAGACAGGAAATTTAACACTGGAAATTACCAGTTTAAATTTAAACAGGAAATTTAAATAATCCCAGGGGTGGGGTAAATACAGAAATGTATTATCAGAAAAACCTATATGCTTGTAGAACTGACTTTTACCTATAAGATTTCCAGCATCTTACGTTGTTGGGAACTGTGATGTATTGCAAGATTTATTTCATGCTTTTTTTCATTTATCGAGATTTATTTGCACACTTTTACTAAGGGGAAAAGCATGCAAGCTAGAAGCTATTCAGGAAGAACTATACTTCTCCTGACGTTGAACCTGGCGAGACTTTTCTCCCATGTGTTTTCACAGAGGGGACAGTGAATCAGGACATTCTCTACAGCAACTTTATAGCAAACACTGCCAAGAATCAAAGGTCATTACACATAAAAACTGAGACATTAAAAGAAAAGGAACACTAAGGGTAAATAGACCCATCCCCTTTTTTTCTTATTCCTTATTTACTTTTCTCAGAAATCCCCAACAGCAGCTGACATTTTGCCCTCAGATATCATTGGATCTATGAAGAGAGAAATAAGGTAGAGATCTAGGTTGTGATTAGTTTTCTCAGTGGTATCTATGCAACTGCAGGTAATTGCTGTTCATCATCAAATACAGGACTGTCGCCAAACTTCAGAAAAGTTTCAGAAATGGGAACAGACACAAACACAATGGTTCATGCAAAGTTCCACTGGGTTTAGAGTAAGAATATTGTAGGGCTTCCCTGGTGGCTCAGTGGTAAGGAATCCACCTGCAATGTAGAATACTGTAGAATAAGACAGAGCCCTTTAAATTTGACATGGGGAACAACTTTCGCTAGAGAATAGTTGATTACTTGAGACTAGATCATTGTTTTCAGTGTAAATATAAAGACGCTAAATTTTTAAGCAAATTTGAACATAAAATGTAACATCACTATAAAATTTAATGACACAAAAATTCTAAAATTTTCTGTCTCTAAGGTGAAGAACTTGAGTTGGCTTCTAATTCCCCAGGATAAAGTATACAAGTATCTCCCCTTTCCTATGACTCTTCTACCCCTGTTTTTAACATTTTCCTCATGATTTGAGGGGAGAAGGCAATGGCACCCCACTCCAGTACTCTTGCCTGGAAAATCCCATGGACGGAGGAGCCTGGTAGGTTGCGGTCCATGGGGTCGTGAAGAGTCAGACACGACTGAGCGACTTCACTTTCCCTTTTCACTTTCACGCATTGGAGAAGCAAATGGCAGCCCACTCCAGTGTTCTTGCCTGGAGAATCCCAGGGACGGGGAGCCTGGTGGGCTGCCGTCTATGAGGTCGCACAGAGTCGGACACGACTCAAGCGACTTAGCAGCAGCAGCAGGAGCAGCATGATTTGAGGAAGCACGATAGGTGAAACGAGGTATTTTCCAGGCCCACAAGGGGGACTCTTTGCACCAGGGCACAGAGGTTACACAGCACCGCTCTCTGGGTGAATGCATGATCTGCCGGCAAATGCTAGAAAGTCGTCTCCCCAGCGCTGGGCCTTACCTGTGAGTCCGGGTGGACAGATGCAGACGTAACCGGAGGCTCCAGGGCGGCCGGATGCAGACAGCAGCTGGGCCAGGCGCTCACGCCCTGTCTCCGAGGACAGCTCCACACACTGCCCGCCACCCTGGCAGGGGCCACTCCTGCATCCGTCGAGGTCGGTTTCACACTGGACGCCCGTGTAACCTGCAGGATAAATGGCCAGAGAGACTGTGGGCTCAGAGCTCCTCAACCACGGAGCACGTGCCTGACCGGAGGCTGGGCAGCACCTGGTACCAGGTAACGGGTGCTGGGCCCCCCTCGGGGAGCCGGCAAGGGGATCTGATAAAGGGGCTTCCGTAAACCCAAGAGCAACAGTGGCATCACTTCCATGGTACCACCCGACACTTAACAAATACGGATGAACAAGGGGCTTCAGGATCATCTTGACTTAACCTCAAGTTTTAACTAAACTCCAATTCTTCAAACATTCCAACTGTTTGAATGTTAAGCAAGAAAAAAAATGATATATTTTTCCAGGGTATACATGTAAAGTCAGCAGACTGCAGGTGGGCGCTAGTGGTAAAGAACTCGCCTGCCAATACAGGAGATGTAAAAGGCGTGGGTTCAATCCCTGGGTCAGGAAGATCCCCTGGAGGAGGAGATGGCAACCCACTCTAGTGTTCTTGCCTGGAGAATCCCATGGACAGAGGAGCCTGGCAGGCTACGGTCCACAGCGTTACAAAGAGTCAGACAGGACTGAAGCGACTTAGCACAAACACACACTCAGGAGAAAGCACATAGCCAAGCCTAAATTCTTCTCTTAAACCTCGAAGCAGAGGGAAATGATTTCCTTACACACAGTGAGACAGAAGAAAAAACTATTTTGTATTTGAATGGATTTAGCTGGGTCATTTTGCTAGGGACAAGAATAAAAACAATAAAACATGAATGATTTAGTATTTTATAAAATATTTGGATATTAAATAAAAAAGAAAGTCCCTGCCAGAACTAATTTCTGTGGTTTTACTGACATATGCACCTGTTAAAACTATATATGTGTCTATTTATCATGTGTGTTAATGTAACTGGAATTGTACTGACTGCATGCATCCTTAGTACAGCCTGGTTTCCTTACTCCCTTGCACAATCTATCCATGTTAGAAATATAGAGCTCACTCATAATTTTTAACTATTGCCAAGTATTCCATAACATAGATGCACATAATTTGACCATTCCATTCCCTTAGGGGGTTTATATACATTTTTGCTATTACAATATTGCATTGAATAACATCATATATGTGGGTTGTGCAAATGTCTGAGTGCAACACTGGGGTCTATGCTAGGAGTGGGATTTCTGGGTTATAGGTTACGGGCATTTCAAATTTTAATAGATGCTGGTAACGACCTCTAGAGAAACTGTAGAGGTTGTTACATGTCTCCTGGCACAGGATAAGAGTATGTTTGGTCCAGACCCTTGGCAACACTTGCCACACCAAGCAAAAATGTTTACCAGTTGGCGAGATAAAAAATCATACCTTATCATTGTTTGTTTTATATTTTCCCCAGATATTATTGAATTTAATATTTTTTGAAATTTTTTTATCATTTCATATCTTTTTCCACTAGGTTGTTTTTCTTACCGATTTTGACTATTTACATACTATGTGTAGTGCTAGTCCAAAAATGTAAATTTAGTAAGATGCTAATATAATGCTGAGGAGTGTGTCCAGGATCACACCAGCTGTTTTGTGAGACGATGAAAGAGATGTATGAAGTTCTATAGGAACACAATCTGACTTATAATACAAATGACTTCGCCTACAGATCTTTGTAATGTCACTTAACTGCTGAGAAATATGTTTTTAAAATAAAATTTACAATCCAAAGTGGTAAAGGTTACAAATCAAATCATGGTCCTTATTTACTTTGAAACCATTCAATGGCTTTACTTTTCGCACATAATAAAGTTCAAAATCCTTAACCTGACCAGCCCCTTATTACCTGACCCCATTCCCAAATCTGTTCCTGTCCCTAGAATGCTTTCTGTCCCGGGCCTTTAGAACACCGTTCCCTCCCCTAGAAAACTCCCTCTTAAGTTTTCCGACTCGATCTTTTGTTGCTTTCTCAGAATGTCATTTCCTCATGGACAGATCTAAATAAGAACCTTTTTCTCTCACATACTCAATTCTTTCCTTTCATTGTCTTATAAAGATTGGTATTATGTGCTTATTTTTAAAGGTATCTTTTAAAATTCATCATGTATATGACTTTCATTTGATTGCTCAGACAGTAAAGAATCTGCCTGCAATGCAGGAGACTCGGGTTCCACCCCTGGGTCGGGAAGAATCCCTGGAGAAGGGAATGACAACCCACTCTGGTATTCTTGCCTGGAAATCCCTTGGACAGAGGAGCCTGGCAGGCTGCAGTCCACGGGGTTGCAGAAAGGTCAGACATGACTGAGTGACTAAACAAACGACATAGTTTTCACTTATTTATGTAGCCGTCTCCCTCAACAGACCGTAAGCTCCATAAAAGCAGAGACTGTGTTTTTTTATTCACCACGCTAGGACTGAGCAACACCTGAGTGCTAGGCCTTCAGTCAACTCCTGAATGAGATTCAGACAGAACTAATCAACAATTTAGATGATAATCCTTGCTTAGCAAATAAACTAGAGAGTTGATGAGCTCTTTATAAGCAAATAATGAGAACATGATATGAATGCTCATCTCGTAGTTTTAATAGAAAGCTATATGGGGTCCCATGTCAAATCATAACCACAACACAAATTTTGCTGCTCGTCAGTATAATGCTTTTGTCACATTTGACCCCTGAGGTCTTTATCAACCTTCTCAAGAAGAAACTGGGAGTTGAGAAGGAAACTGCAAGCACATCCCAGATGAGGGTCCCACCGTCCTTCATCATGACCCTCCCCACCCCTAGAACCCTCAGTCTCTGAAGCCTGAATGTTTACTTCTTAAGCGTTTTTATTTCATACTTAAGGATCTACACATATTCACTAAATAATGGTTTTCACAAGTTTTTATAAACGTGTTGTGCTACAGCTAACTTACTAAAACTCTATTTTCAATTTTCTTCTCATTCTAAGCTTGAAGACTTCTGCACAGCCCAGGTTAGGAAGTAATTTAGTACTTTCATAAATCCTTTTTTGCTTTCCGGCTCACGTGTTGTCTTTATTCTTATCCTGAACGTTAGAAAGTTCTGATTTATGGTATTACGGGCCCCATCCCTACCACAGGGCCCTGTGGGGATTCTGTTTGCTGTTCCCTTTAACCAGGTATATAAATAGATTCCTTCAGTCAAGGCTACATTCAATAGTTCTAACAAGTTTTCCTATAAAACTGTGCAAAGAAACAATATGATGCTGAGTCAAGACCCCAGGGTTCTTAAATTACATGTTTAAAAAAAAAAGCCAAACTTTTCTGGGTAGTAGGAAAACTTTTAAGATAAGCATTTAAGGTGACTGACACTTGTGATTAATTACCCCTGAAATGAGGACCCTGGGCAATTACAGTGCTTATTCTCATCATCGTGCTCACTGGCAGTCGTCTCATGATCCAAAGGAATGGTCTCTGATTCTTAGATATAGAGTAGCTTGTGGCATTAAACCCTCTCTTTATATATAACTGTGAGAACTGGGTACAAAGACATTATGAGTTTTCTCCCTAGGCAAAATTGACATCCATCCAGTGACCCAAGAGAGAAACTCAGAAGCAGAACTGTCCTAAATTGGCGCTCCTTTCCCAATCCCCATGTGATTTCCACCTCCTGAAGGTCTCCCGTGGCTGTCCTTACACTCACATCCACCCTCACCACTGGCATCTTTGTTCTGGTCCGTGACTTACCTCTTATTTAAACTGATGCAGAACTCTCACGGGACTCCCTGCGATTAGCCTTGTTTCTCTCCATCACTCTTCCATTGAAGTGCCAGGGAGCTCTTCTTAAATGAACAGGTCAGACTGCCCCAGGGTTTGCAGGGCGGACCTTGTGATCTGGCTTCAGCCTCATCCTGCTCCTCAGCCCTGCATAGCCCAGCGTTTTGAAGAGTCCCTCCAGGCCCCCCAGTGGGACGGGCTCTTTCGTCTGTGATCCTGCTGCCCTTTCACCTTTCTCTTTTCTTTTTTTCCTCTCTTCTATCCTTAAACAAGGAATGAGCTACCACCTGCTGGCCTTCGGGTCCAGAATGGCCCGTCTCCTAATTCCGGTGTCGAGTTGACATTTATCGACTTGCTGTGGTCTAGGAGCTGGGAGCTCCTTCTGTATTGCTGGACTTCACTCCACTACGACACTATGAGGCGGATATTATTATCATCATCTCTGCTTTATCTGTCAATGAGGAAGCCGAGGCTCAGAGCAGAGACGTGGCCAAAGTCACACAGCTAGTGGGTACATTGCTGGGATGTGCTTAGCGATCTCTCAAGTTTTCTAAAATGTTGCCTCCTCAGACAAGCTAAACATTTTCTCTCCTTATTCCCTTTTATAGAATTTATTAGAGATTCTTGTGAAAGTAAAAGTGTTAGTACTCAGTCATGTCTAACTCTTTGCAACACCATGGACTGTAGCCTGCTAGGCTCCTCTGTCCATGGAATTTTCCAGGCAAGAATACTGGAGTGAGTTGTCATTTCCTTCTCCAGGGGATCTTCTCGACCCAGGGATCAAACCCAGGTCTCCCGCATTGCAGGCAGATTCTTTACCATCTGAGCCCCCAAAATTGTACTGTACACAATTTTTTTCCACATTGTATTCCTGCTAGAATTTAAGCTCCTTGGAAGGAGGAACCATGTCTTTTTGATCCCCTAATCCCTCCTATATATAGTTGGCAGTGAAATCTTTGGGGCTTGAATGAATGGTACTCATAATGGTCTTTTTTAGGCAGTTCTCCTTTGCTTCCTGACTCTATTACAAACCCTTTAGAACAGCAGGACCCAACTTTTTTGGCATCAGGGACTGGTTTCACGGAAGACATTTTTTCCATGAACTGGAGAGGGGTGGGAAGCTGGTTTCAGGATGATTCAAACACATTACATTTATTGCACACTTTATTTCTATTATTATTACATCAGCTCACCTCAAATCACCAGGCATTAGATCCCAGAGGTTGGGGACCCCTACTTTAGAGCACAGAAACCATCTGTCATATACAATTTCCACCTCCTGGTGTAGAACCTGGAATGTAGTAATAATACTTGCTTTTTTTTTTTTTTTTGAGTACTCAATATGTGCCAGGCTCCCTTTTTATAACTTTACCCCTCACAACAGTACTACAAGTAGCTTCTTTATCCTTCATTTGTGGATGAAAAATGTAAGAATTCAGAGGTAATTCACCCTAGTTTACTTGGTTAACAAATGGTGGACTCGTCCTGCTCCCAAGTTGTCCACTCCACTCCCTGCTTCTGGACTGAGGTCCTGTTCAGAGTGTTGATTGAGTGTTGAGGGTTGGCTGATGACAAGAATGTGGAATAACATGTTTTGGAAAAAAATTCAGTGTTGGAGGTGACCTGTTGATTCAAGTGTTACAAATTGTTTCCTAGTCATGAGGACCAATGACCAAAGGATAACAAACACGTCCTCTTCAGTATCTGGAAGCGGGGAGACACAGGAGGTACACAGAGCTCTGAGCCACAGGCGAATTTCAAACCTCTGTTTATACTTTTAAGTTTGTTTGGTTTTTACCAAAGCATGCTAAATGTCCCTCAGGCAATGAGATGACTTTTGATCAGAAGCTGCTACTGACTAGACTGGCCCCAGTCTCCACGCCTCCCCCAACCACAGGGCCTCCCTTTCCTTAGATTATAACATGAGTGGGGAGGTGGGGATGGGAGGTCAGCAGGCTTAGATGTTAAATAATCACAAGCTTATAGGTTGTTTTCCAGTGGCTCAAGAAAGAAGAGAGACGAGATGCTCTTCCATTTCTAGCAATAAAATCCTAGTAAGAGTTAGGTTGAAATATGTCAAGCAGGTTTTCTGCCAAAATTAACATCAATATTTATGAGTGGCTTGTTGATTCACGTGCCACATACTCTTCCCTATCACTTCCACTTGATTGGATAATCAAGTCCAATTATCTTTTAAGTGTGATTTTAAATTATGGTTTATGTATGTTTAACTTGTATTGTCTTTTACATTATAAAAGGTGAGCAGAATACTTCCGTTTCTGAAAAATCATTCTACACTCTCTATGGAGACCATCAACAATCACATTGATTGGCTCCATGAATTATAACACAAGCACTTAGGATTTTAATAGAGTTTCATGGGTTTTAATATGTTCTAGGTGTCAAAGAAAACATCTTGAAGGACAAGGAAGCATCTTCCAGTGAATTTTACTCCACAAAAACCATGCTGAGATCGACCCTTCCATTGATTATTTTTTTCCTCTGTGTTTCTCCTAGAAGATTCTGATGATTGGGGCAGGTTGGTAATCAACTTCAGATAATGCATAGTGTAGCAACTGAGGTGTCTGAGCACTGAAGAACATGATTAAACCAAACAATAACTAGAAGAAAGAGTTGGTTTTGAACCTTCAGCAACAAGAATTGTTAGTTTCCATTTGCCATAAGCGATTTGTTTCTATTGTATGAAAAAGAAAAAAAAACAGTGGAAGGACTTTTGTCACTCACCAGGTTGGCAGTGGCAGGTGTAGCTGTCGGCGCGGTCCTCGCAGGTGGCGTTGTTGTGACAGGGCTCTGACGAACACGGGGGCATCAGGGTCTCACAGCGCGCCCCCGTGAACCCACTATCTGCGCAGGCACAACTGTACCTGGGGAGCAAAATGAAGTGGGGACATCAGCCCTCGGGCATGGGGACGGCATATCCTTATCCTGTCTCTCCACCCGTCCGTCACAGTGGGTTTAAGACTTGCCAAAAGCATATGCTTGCAGTCTTCTAGAGATGATCCCGCAAAGTTTTTAGTAAAAGCAAGTGTGTTAAGGAGAGTTAAGGAGACTTGCTTATCCCAAGCAAACGTTTCAAGGAGAGCTAAGGAGCGGTGGCTGCGCGGGCGCAGGAGGGCCGAGAGGAGCTACTCCATGTTCAGGTCAGGAGGGGCGGCCGTGAGAAGATACCCCTCATCCAAGGTAAGGAGCAGCAGCTGCACTTTGCTGGAGCAGCCGTGAAGAGATACCCCACGTCCAAGGTAAGAGAAACCCAAGTAAGACGGTAGGTGTTACAAGAGGGCATCAGAGGGCAGAGAGACTAAAACCATAGTCACAGCAAACTAGCCAATCTGATCGCAGGACCACAGTCTTGTCTAACTCAATGAAACTAAGCCATGCCATGTGGGGCCACCCAAGACGGTTCGGTCATGGTGGAGAGGTCTGACAGAATGTGGTCCACTGGAGAAGGGAATGGCAAATCACTTCAGTATTCTTGCCTTGAGAACCCCACGAACAGTATGAAAAGGCAAATGATAGGACACTGAAAGAGGAACTCCCCAGGTCAGTAGGTGCCCAATATGCTACTGGAGATCAGTGGGGAAATAACTCCAGAAAGAATGAAGGGATGGAGCCAAAGCAAAAACAATACCCAGTTGTGGATGTGACTGGTGATGGAAGCAGAGTCCAATGCTGTAAAGAGCAATATTGCACAGGAACCTGGAATGTTAGGCCCATGAATCAAGGCAAATTGGAAGTGGTCAAACAGGAGATGGCAAGAGTGAATGTCAACATTCTAGGAATCAATGAACTAAAATGGACTAGAATGGGTGAATTTAACTCAGATGACCATTATATCTACTACTGTGGGCAGGAATCCCTTAGAAGAAATGCAGTAGCCACCATTGTCAACAAAAGAGTCTGAAATGCAGTACTTGGATGCAATCTCAAAAACGACAGAATGATATCTGTTCGTTTCCAAGGCAAACCATTCAAAATCACGGTAATCCAAGCCTATGCCCCAACCAGTAATGCTGAAGAAGCTGAAGTTGAACGGTTCTATGAAGACCTACAAGACCTTTTAGAATTAACACCCAAAAAAGATGTCCTTTCATTATAGGGGACTGGAATGCAAAAGTAGGAAGTCAAGAAACACCTGGAGTAACAGGCAAATTCGGCCTTGGAGTACAGAATGAAACAGGGCAAAGGCTAATAGAGTTTTTCCAAGAGAACGCACTGGTCATAGCAAACACCTTCTTTCAACAACACAAGAGAAGACTCTGCACATGCACATCACCACCAGGTGGTCAACACCGAAATCAGATTGATTATATTCTTTGCAGCCAAAGATGGAGAAGCTCTATACCATCAGCAAAAACAATACTGGGAGCTGACTGTGGCTCAGATCATGAACTCCTTATTGCCAAATTCAGACTTAAACTGAAGAAAGTAGGTATAACCACTAGACCATTCAGGTATGATCTAAGTCAAATCCCTTATGACTGTACAGTGGAAGTGAGAAATAGATTTAAGAGACTAGATCTGATAGACAGCCTGATGAACTATGGACAGAGGTTCCTGACATTGTATAGGAGACAGGGATCAAGACCATCCCCATGGAAAAGAATGCAAAAAGGCAAAATGGTTGCCTGAGGAGGCCTTACAAATAGCTGTGAAAAGAAGAGAAGTGAAAAGCAAGGGAGAAAAGAAAGATATTCCCATCTGAATGCAGAGTTCCAAAGAATAGCAAGGAGAGATAAGAAAGCCTTCCTCAGTGATCAATGCGAAGAAATAGAGGAAAACTGCAGAATGGGTAAGAGTAGAGATCT
The DNA here is from genome assembly GCF_963930625.1 of Muntiacus reevesi. Lineage (NCBI taxonomy): Eukaryota > Metazoa > Chordata > Mammalia > Artiodactyla > Cervidae > Muntiacus > Muntiacus reevesi. The sequence goes on along the minus strand of NC_089253.1, from coordinate 120,958,389 downwards.
CTTCAAGAAAATTAGAGATACCAAGGGAACATTTCATGCAAAAATGGGCTCAATAAAGGACAGAAGTGGTATGGACCTAACAGAAGCAGAAGATATTAAGAAGAGGTGGCAAGAATACACAGAACAGTACAAAAAAGATCTTCACGACCCAGATGATCACAATGGTGTGATCACTCACCTAGAGCCATACATCCTGGAATGTGAAGTCAAGTGGGCCTTAGAAGGCATCACTACGAACAAAGCTAGTGGATGTGATGGAATTCCAGTTGAGCTATTTCAAATCCTGAAAGATGATGCTGTGAAAGTGCTGCACTCAATATGCCAGCAAATTTGGAAAACTCAGCAGTGGCCACAGGACTGGAAAAGGTCAGTTTTCATTCCAATCCCTAAGAAAGGCAATGCCAAGGAATGCTCAAACTACCGCACAATTGCACTCATCTCACATGCTAGTAAAGTAATGCTCAAAATTCTCCAAGCCAGGCTTCAACAATATGTGAACCGTGAACTTCCAGATGTTCAAGCTGGTTTTAGAAAAGACAGCAGAACCAGAGATTAAATTGCCAACATCCGCTGGATCATCGAAAAAGCAAGAGAGTTCCAGAAAAACATCTATTTCTGCTTTATTGACTACGCCAAAGCCTTCGACTGAGTGGATCACAATAAACTGTGGAATATTCCAACATAAACTGTGGAATATTCTGAAAGAAATGGGAATACCACCTGACCTGCCTCTTGAGAAACCTGTATGCAGGTCAGGAAGCAACAGTTAGAACTGGACATGGAACAACAGACTGGTTCCAAATAGGAAAAGGAGTACATCAAGGCTGTATATTGTCACCCTGCTTTTTTAACTTATATGCAGAGTACGTTATGAGAAACGCTGGGCTGGAAGAAGCACAAGCTGGAACCAAGACTGCTGGGAGAAATATCAATAACCTCAGATACGCAGATGACACCACCCTTATGGCAGAAAGTGAAGAGGAACTGAAAAGCCTCTTGATGAAAGTGAAAGAGGAGAGTGAAAAAGTTGGCTTAAAGTTTAACATTCAGAAAACTAAGATCATGGCATCTGGTCCCATCACCTCATGGGAAGTAGATGGGAAGACAGTGGAAACAGTGTCAGACTTAATTTTTTTGGCTCCAAAATCAATGCAGATGGTGACTGCAGCCATGAAATTAAAAGATGCTTACTCCTTGGAAGGAAAGTTATGACCAGCCTAGATAGCATATTAAAAAGCAGAGACATTACTTTGCCAACAAAGGTCCGTCTAGTCAAGGCTATGGTTTTTCCAGTGGTCATGTATGGATGTGAGAGTTGGACTGTGGAGAAAGCTGAGTGCCAAAGAATTGATGCTTTTGAACTATGGTGTTGGAGAAGATTCTTGAGAGTCCCTTGGACTGCAAGGAGATCCAACCAGTCCATCCTAAAGGAGATCAGTCCTGAATATTCATTGGAAGGACTGAAGCTAAAGCTGAAACTCCAATACTTTGGCCACCTCATGCGAAGAGTTGACTCGTTGGAAAAGACCATGATGCTGGGAGGGATTGGGGACAGGAGGAGAAGGGGACGACAGAGGATGAGATGGCTGGATGGCATCACTGACTCACAAAATCATGGGCATGATTTTGAGTAACCTCCGGGAGTTGGTGATGGACAGGGAGGCCTGGTGTGCTTCGATTCATGGGGTTACAAAGAGTCAGACATGACTGAGCGACTGAACCGACTGACTGACTGAAGGAGACCCTGGAGAGCTAAGGAGACTTACTTACCCCAAGCAAGTATTCAGTCAAAATTACTTGAAAACCATGATTGTTTATACTTTTGTTTCCTCATTCATAAATTGAAGGTACCTTTGTCACAGAGTTGTTGGGATAATTAAATGAGTATATGAAGGATGAACATAGCATGCCAAAGGGCAGAAAATACTGAATAAAACTACTGAATAGTATGAAATAGAGTAGTTAATATTTGTGAGGCAGCAGAGAATGATTTATACCATCAAGGCACTTTCTTATATCAAAATATCCAGTAATAAGGTCCCTAGTGAAATAATAAATTATAAAAAAGAGGAAAGGTCCTCATTATATAAATTGTGACTTATGTTTCCTCATTTCTAGATTACAAGAATATTTTAGTCATGTTATTTATAATGATTTGTTGATTGAATGGGATTATCTGACAGATCTAAAAAAAAAATCTGACCGGGAGAGTTGTTCACTTTATTTCAGTTTAGATGGCCTTTCCTTGAGGATCTAGTATTGAAAAATCATGGGCTTACACACTCAGCTTGGATAAAATAAGTGTCTAGGGGGAGGATATCTATGATTTAATAAAGAGTAACAGCCCCCTTCACCCTGGCTATGTGTCTGTCTGCCACCAATGCAGACATTAAGATTACTCTAACAAAAATGAAATACTAGCAAATATAAGTGACTATAATTTTCACACATAATTTTCCTAGCTAGAAATCCTCTATTCACTATTGCATTTCTGATTTTAAAAAATGCCTACAGCAAATCTGAATACCACGTGTGAGACGCTGAAGACCAGGGCCCTGCGGTCGAGGCTGGCGAGTGCGCCTTGGTTCACAGACTCAGTCTCCATTTACACCTCCCTTTGTCTGCAGGAACCTTCCAGGGGCGCAGTTTCTGCCTTTCTCACATATCTCATAGCAAATGCGTTAATCTTATCGGTGGGAAAACAAAGTCAGGTCGTATTTGCTGAACTTGCGATGAAAGAGCTACGGATACAGTAGGAAAAGTATTCACGGCACATACTCAGGTGAAGAGAGGAAACCTGACATGAAACAGGTATAGCGTTGTTCTGTTTGTGTTTCCAAAGGCATCAAAGGGCTTCCCAGGGGGCACTAATGGTAAAGAACTCGCTTGCCAATATAGGAGACATAAGAGGCATGAATTCGATCCCTGGGTCAGGAAGATGCCCTGGAGGAGGGCATGGCATCCCGCGCCAGTATTCTTGCCTGGAGAATCCCATGGACAGAGGAACCTGGAGGGTTACAGTCCACAGTTTCATGGAGTCAGACATGATTGAAGTGACTCAGCATGCACCCATGCAGGCACCAAAAGCGTTGTGTGACTTCTGTCCTGACGCCTCCTGGAAACAGTGAGGCCTGGCTGGGAGAGCCTCCTCTTTCCCTGGAGCACTTGTGTGGGAACCGCGGCTCTGGTTTGTCTGTCCACGTGTTGCCCAGTTACCAGTCCCCAGGCGTGAAGATTCTCGCCACAAGAGAATGAAGTGGGTGTAACTGGAAGTCACAGGCAAAGCTTGGATCACATTCACAGTTTACCAAAGAGGTGTTCTACCACCTTGCTCTGCTTAAAACCAATTGTTTTCCTGGATATATTTGAAGCACACAAGACTTTTATTGTTCTCCCTTTGAGTCTGACTTATTTTGAAATTCAGATTTGGGTAAACTATACCTTGTTTACTAAATAAAATTGGATTCTGGTGCTCCTTTGCAAAGAATTAACTGTATGAACCTGTGGGGGGGGGTCCCCTGACTTCCCCAAACTTTAGACTCTTTGTTGTCAAGGGGGAGTTTTAAGGCCCACCTTGCCTTCCTCTGAGCCGCCGGAGGATCTGTGAAGACACCACCAAGTGCTAAGCAGTTAAAACTCAAGGGTTTGATAACTCAATGCCTGTACTTTAACTAACTATTAGAAAGTTCTTCCAAAAAATATCTTACATGAATTCAACTACCATCACCCAAATTTATTATATGCCTCATATTAAGGTACGATTTATTGTTTTGGTTTTGTTTTTGCTGACAAGTCAATGTTAGACTCTAATTTGGAACATCATTCTGCTGGCTCAAAAGTACTCACCTAATTCCCCCAACACCTAGAAATTCAAGACATAATTAATTTAATATCACTGCCCTTGCCAACACTGTTTAGATAAAATTCCTAAAGGATTTCTTTTTCACCACTTGATTTATATGCTTGTCATTTCATAAGTACAATCTTACATTCACATACAGAATGACTCCAGCCTCATTTTCGCATCTGCCACAGATAGGGAAGGTAGATTCCCCTTTGTTTCCTCGATGTGGAAGGCTGGCACTTTTCTATAACAGAAGAAATTCTAAACTCTTACAAGAACGACTTGGAAAATGCTCTTTCTTGAGGTAGGGGCCCTCCGAAGGATGCATTTTTTAATAAAGCATGATGCTACAACCTTGCATCACTTGAACCATAAAAAGCACTCTGAAAACGTTAAGCTGGGGATGTGAGATCTCCAGGTTCGCCAGAGGTGGTGCAGTAGCTTCTGGCCAGTGCGTGCTCTCTCGGGAGAAAGCATACCTGTTGGCTCCGTCCACGCACAGTCCACCGTGGAGACACGGCCCACTGGCACACTCGTCCGTGTTGAGCTCACAGCGGTCGCCCAGGAATCCGGGGGCACAGTCACAGAAGTAGGCCCCCACAGCATCCTGACAAGTGGCACCATTGAGGCAGGGCTGGGACCGACACTCATCAACTTCCAGTTCACAGTTCACACCTTTTTTCAAAAGTTGGCACAGGAGAAAAAAAAGGAAAAGTTTTAGCAAAGTGTTAATATTTTTGCTCTTTGGCAATGCTTTGTTTGCCAAAGCTCTTGTCAAATGTGATGTTGCCCAAAATAATTTTCCTCCTTAATTGTAACTGATATTAACTTTCTGGCAGGCTTGCGGGAAGTTCACAAAGCAGAGCAGCTGTCACTTACAAAGAACTATCGCCTGCAACAGCTTGTGGCTTTTTCGTCCCTGGAAACAAATCATTTTTAGAACAAAGTAATTGTTTATTGTACTTTTGTTGGAAGCCTGAAAAGGACTGGCCAGTGTCTAAATTATTTTTAAACACTTAGTTTAATTAGGCATCACATTGAACAGCAGGTAAAAGCTCAGACTCCAAAGCCAAATGGCCTGGATTGGAATCTTGGCACATCCTCTTTTGGTTGTGTGACCTTGGGAAAGTTGCTTGACCTTTCCTAATCTCAGTTTCTTAACCTGAAAAATGGGACCAATAGTTATAATTACCCCATAGGATACTTATTACAATTCCATTGTGTTCTAAAGTGCCTAACATAATACCTGGAATATACTACATGTTTGCTAGAGAAAAAACAGGTACTTTCTCTTTCCACAAATATTTATTGTACAATGTACAATTATTTCCTTGCATATCCTTTTTGCATAGAAATATTTACATTTTCTATACCACTGTAAAATGCTGCTTTTAAATAGAAAATCCATTTGTGACTTAAACTCAACGTATTTAGTGCTATTATTAAAAGCTACTTCAAAAAAAAAAAGCTACTTCATTTTAAGGTAAAATTACATTTAAAAAAAAATCTGTATTTCCCCTCTCCCCAAACAGTAGGTGAAGATTATTTTCTAAGCAAGCTAAGTTTAAGATTTACAAAAGTAGTCACACTGAGATTGCAAAGTATTCTACTGAATCTCTCTAAATAATATTTGTTGGTGCATTCATGCTTAGTCATGTCCAACTCTTTGTGACCCCTTAGACTGTAGCTTGCCAGGCTCCTCTGTCCATGGAATTCTCCAGGCAAGGATATTGGAGTGGGTTAACATTTCCTACTCTGGAGGATCTTCTTGACCCAGGGATTCAACCTGTGTCTCTTACATATCCTGCATTAGCAGGCAGGTTTTTACCATTAGCGCCACCTAGGAAGCTGAAATAGTATTTGATACACAATAATCAAATGTGCATATAGGTTTTAAAAGATACAAAAGTGAGCTAACTATATTTGCTCATCTTTATTCCTGGGCCTATTCCGTAGGATAACAAATTTTGAATTAAAATTATAGAGGAATTTCTCAAGAACTCAGAGGTTTTTTAGTAGTTATTCGATTTTTTTGTCCTATTTTCTGACAAAAAATGAAATAGGATATTCCAGCACCACCTGCCATTTTCAGTTATGACTAGACTCTACAAATGCTGAACTGAAAAGAGATGCCAGCATGTTAACTTTGAGTGGTTTTTGAGAAGAAAAAGAATTTAAAATGTTATTTCAGTAAAAATGGAAAGTTGTGGAACAGTATTTGTTGTAGGTAAGTGGCTTGCCATTCTTTTTTTCAAACTTTAAACTGTTTATTTTATATCAGAAAGTAGCCAATTAAAAATGTTGTGACAGTTTCAGGTAGACAGCAAAGGGACTCAGCCATACATATACACGTATCCATCCTCCCAGTCATACATACGCACGTATCCGTCCTCCCAGCCACGCATACGCACGTACCCGCCCTCCCAGCCACGCATACGCACGTACCCGCCCTCCCAGCCACGCATACGCACGTACCCGCCCTCCCAGCCACGCATACGCACGTACCCGCCCTCCCAGTCACGCATACGCACGTACCCGCCCTCCCAGCCACGCATACGCACGTACCCGCCCTCCCAGCCACGCATACGCACGTACCCGCCCTCCCAGCCACGCATACGCACGTACCCGCCCTCCCAGCCACGCATACGCACGTACCCGCTCTCCCAGCCACGCATACGCACGTACCCGCCCTCCCAGCCACGCATACGCACGTACCCGCCCTCCCAGTCACGCATACGCACGTATCCGCTCTCCCAGCCACGCATATGCACGTACCCGCCCTCCCAGCCACGCATACGCACGTATCCGCTCTCCCAGCCACGCATACGCACGTACCCGCCCTCCCAGCCACGCATACGCACGTATCCCCTCTCCCCCACACCCCTTGCCCCGCAGCCTGCCCCGTGACACTTAGCAGAGTTCCCTGTGCCGTACAGTAGGTCCCTGCTGGTTATCCATTTCAAATACAGCCATGTGTACATGACCTTCCCAAAGTCCCTAAGTATCCCTATTGGAGGCCTGGCTATTTCTCACCTGGTCTGTGAATGGGAATTTCTGTATCCGTTTTATTTGGCATTTGTAAGGTTGGTGGCTCAGTGGTAAAGAAGTCACCTGCCAATGCAGGAGATGCAGGTTCAACCCCTGGGTGGGGAGAAGACCCAGAGGGGGAAATGACAACCCACTCACATATTCTCACCTGGAGAATCCCAGGAACAGAGAAGCCTGAAGGGTTATAGTCCATGGGTTCGCAAAGAGTCAAACATGACTGAGCAACTGAATCAAGGTCAAGGAAAAGACCCCTGAACTGACCGGTAGACACCAGTGTTCTCATTCTATCCCTGAAGCAGCTTTTCAGCAATACTTTGGTATCTTTACTTCTGCCATGTAAAATAATACAACAACAGATAATTTTTTTTTTATTTTTTAAGAATATATGAAAGATACAAATGATCAATTCTTTTAGAAATGTTTCATATAATTTTTTAAAAAATATTTGTTATTCAGTTGCTAAGTCATGTCTGACTCTTTGTGACCCCATGGACTGCAGCATGCTGGCTTCCCTGACCTTCACCATCTCCCAGAGTTCACTCAAGCTCATGTCCACTGAGTCAGTGATACCATCTGACCATCTCTTCCTCTGTCATCCCCTTCTCCTCCTGCCCTCAATTTTCCCCAGCATCAGGGTCTTTTCCAGTAAGTCGGCTTTTTGGAAATCAGATAGCCAAAGTATTGGAGCTTCAGTTTCAGCATCAGTCCTTCCAATGAATATTCAGGGTTGATGTCTTTTAGGATTGATTGATATCCTTTAGGATTTGATTTTGTTCAAGGGACTGACAAGAGTCTTCTCCAGCACAACTCAAAAGCATCAATTCTTCAGCACTCAACCTTCTTTATGGTTCAAATCTCACATCCTAATAGCTTTGGATTACATCTTTTGGTATTTTAGTCATCTATATTTACTAAAAGCCATTAACATATAAAGCCAAACAAGTGGTTTAAAACTTATTAACACTTTCCTAAATTTTATTTCATAATGCAAATAAAATTCATATATTCATTTGTTATACACTCAGGTTACTTCCTGTTGCTTAAGAAATAAATAAATTAGAAACCATTATTTTACATACTGCAGCTCCATTTATAACAATGTCATTCAAATACTTTAAAGTAATCCTAATACATGTGTAAGAATGTGTTTCAAAAGCTTAATTCAATTTCAGTACAAACAACTATTTGCTTTGGATTTATTTGATATGTTTATATCACTCTTAATATTACTTAACAATGTGATTCTTATCACAGCTTTTCAGTGGTATTGATACAGGAAAAAACTGCCGTGTAGACTCAGTGAGGTAGAACCAAGAAAGAACCCAAGAAGATAAAAAAAAAAAAGAAAAAGTGATTTGGTCTACATCTGAGTGCTGCCAAAACAGCTGGATGAAAAGTGATGAGCACAGTCAGTCATCCAGATGTTTTTGTATTTCCAGATGCTTGGCTTCATAGATGAAACATCTGGAAAACTAACTATGATCTTCAGTTTTCATTTGGATGTTTACTGTTTCACGCATACAGCCATGAAGTACAGATAGTTAAATGACTTTCAAAAACATACCTGAACAGTGTGGTCCAGTCTGTCTGGAGACATTCACTTTGTAACTAGTGTTGCTAAATATGGGGCTGTGTCGTTGTAACTCTATGTAGCAACAGAAACCGAATGCAGTTACTGAGTAGCCCTTTTGTGGCTAATTGTTTAAGAAAAGGAAAATTCATAACATTAAATTCTTTCACAAAAACTCCTCCAGGGGCTGAACCCATCTGTTGGAATTGGTTTATAGTTCTGTGAATTCTATGGATGGTATAGTCCACGGGGTCACAAAGAGTCAGACATGACTGAATGCCTTTCACTTTCACTTTTTTTTCCTGCATGAAAGGAAAGTAGAAAGGTTGGGAGAAAAACACAAATAAAAGGAACTCTGCGTCAAGAGAAAAATGTACAGGACAGGAAAAAAATCCTCTATTAGGTTCGGAGACGCACTATAACTTACACAGTGACATCGCCACATATACCCAGCTGACTAAGGTGTTATATCACGAATTCCTGACAGTCACGGATAGTTCCACTCTGAACTGCACAATTTTCATTAGCTGTCAAAGGCAGTTCAGAAATTCTCTCACAATCAAATATTTTTAAAGATACTAATTTCAAAGAAGAATTGAAACTGCATGCATTTAGGGGAGACCTGGCATGCGCAATCCATGGGGTCTCAGAGTCAGACATGACCAAACGGCTCAACAGCAGCAACAGAAAAGAAAAAGGATGCGAGGTTTCCATGTCGAGGCACTGGCTTTGGTGGAGAAGCAACGTTCCTGGCAAATAATCTAAAGATGCGCCCTTCCTTCTTCTATAACTAATTTAAAGCAAAAACGCACTCCATCTCGACCTGGTTTTGACGATGCTTTTGGTGGGTTCTCCTTTAGTCTCTTCAAAGGCTTCTGGACTTGATTGTCTCTTCCCTTCCCAAGTCCTCCTTTCTCTCCTCTTCTTGCTAACTTGCTACATCATTTTTCCCCCCTTTTCCTTATATGGAAAGGTCATATTCCCTGGAGGGAGGAGAGTTCACTTCAGAGAGATCTCACTTCATAGCCCTAAGGCCAAGAGAAGGGCCAGACCTTCCACCTCTGCCCCGACCTCGCCCAGATACTTTGTGAAAAAACATCCTTGCCTGGGGGGGGTGGGGGTGAGATGGTCTTGTTAGAACCCAAGAAAAGTGACATCCAAACTTCAAGTGCAAGGAGTGTCAGTCCAAGGTCACTGGGAAGTCTGCTGTCCACGGCGCTGCGGTTACCCCTTCCCAAGATCACCTACCCTGCATCAGAGAAGCGCCGGGACACACACGCTCTCAGATTCCCTTCTCCACCTGGTTCCTGGTTTGAGTGTGCCGACGAGAGGCACTTGGGGACTCGGGAGGCAGGAGAGATGCCGGGACTCTAGGGATTTTCCTAGATTGGCCCCACATGGCATCATATGGGCATCCCAGCAGCTCCCCGGAGAGTCTGGAGACCACTCATCCCACGGCTGCAGGACGGGGTGTCTGGGAACATCCCAGAGATCCTTCAGAGCTGCAGCACCTTCTTGGGAGCTTTCAAGAACCCCCACTTCAGTGCTTTGGTGAAGATCTTTCCCGGGAATTTCTGTGACTCCCCCTGCCCCAGCCATCAGACAAGCAGGGCCAGTCTCCTGGAATTCATGGCATGTGACCTTTGCTGTCACTCAGGGCCTTGCACCTAGAAGGGCAAGATGACCTAGGTGTCATCAGGACTGGCTGGCCCTTCACAGGGGTGTGAGGAAGCATCTACTCCAGGTCTCCGCCCTGCTTCTGGGGCTTGGCTGCCAGTCTCTGACATCCTTTGGTTTATGGAACCATCCCCACAATCTCTGTCCTCATATAGGAATTAAGGGCTTACAAATTATATTGCTTGTTCTGCACACAAGCCTTTAATTCCTATATGAAACTCCTCATATCTGAAATACATAGAATGAATTATTTTCCTAACTAAATCCTGATTGACACGCAGACCTAGGATAGAAAATATTGGAGGAGCACATTCGAAAAAGCAGAACTCTTCAGGGTTTGGTCCAACCTTCGATTAAAGGAGAGAAACCGAGGGTCAAAGATACAGCAGAAATGCAGTTGGAGGAGAGCCCAGACTTCTCACCCTCATCCTCGGTGAGCTGGGGGTTGGATCGAACCCCAGACACGTGCTGGGACCCAGGAAAGAGGTTGTGAGTGTCCTGTTTTTCCTTTTAGAACTCTGAAGACACATCAGGCCACCATAATTCCCAGGCTGCCATACCACAGAATGGTCAAACAGAGAAAACGACATGAAACCTGAATAAATGGAAGTGAAATGATTTTATGGGGAATGCTTGCACAAGCATGAAAAACTGCCAATGCTTTTTCTGGTGAGCGAAATAATTACTGCTTTATAACACCGGTGAGAGAATTATAAAAATTGTCCCTGCGGCTCTTACTTTCCTTTTCTCCCCCCTTTTCTCCGCTGCTCATCACAGGCAAGTAGAGGAACGTGGGTTTGAGGGCAGACCGCCCAGGACTGCACGCTGCTCTCCACCTCCGAGTGAGGCTGGATACAGCTAATGCTCAATGAAGGGTAGGGACGATCCATAGTCATTTGCTCTTTCCACTGTTCCTTCCTTGATTTCTCTAAGTAGGTAGAATTTTTAAAAATTTTGAAAAGTTATTGGAAGCAAAGATAAATTTGCCAGGGAATCTGGGATAGCTTCCAACTCAGTTAAATACAGATGTGATGCTGAGTGGAAAAACTTGAAGCAGCCACTGTATCAAATATGATTTAAAAAATCTACAACTGACATGTAAATTCCTGCTGAACAATACTGGGGCTTTGCAGGTGGCACAGTGGTCAAGAATCTGCCTGCCAATGCAGGAGACGTGGGTTTGATCCCTGGGTTGGGAAGATCCCCTGGAGTAGGAAATGGCAACCCACTCCAGTATTCTTGCCTGGAAAACCCCGTGGGCAGAAAAGCCTGGTGGGCTACAGTCCCTGGGGTCATAAAGAGTTGGACACGACTGAGCACACACACATGCACGCACGAATAATACTCAACATACAACTACAGTCAGCTAATACCTGAGGTGGCTCAACAGACCTTGAATCAGGAGAAAAGAAAGCAGGCAAGGGGGATTCCCAGGTCTGGAAATTTGCAAAATACAAATTGCAGGTCAAGGGCAAGAAAGTTAAGGAAAGAGGCTCCTCGTTCAAATAGCTCCCCAGGAAGCCCAATCTTCCCGGGTGGCCCTACAGGTGAAGAACCCACCTGCTAATGCAGGAGATATAAGATCAGTCCCTGGGTCAGGAAGATCCCCAGTATTCTCACCTGGAGAGTCCATGGACAGAGGGGCTGGGCGGGCTATAGGCCATGGGGGTCACAAAGAGTCGGACACGACAGCACAGCATGGCACAAATCCAGGCTGGTCGGGGAGACATCAAGACAGGGAAAGAGTGATGGGTGGCACAAACGCAGAGAGGCCAGGAGACGGAGATTCTGCTAGAGGTGAAGTAAGATTTCTATAGAAGCAAGAAAACAGGAAGTTTAGTTGTGAGAATGTGGTTGGTAAAACCTTTTGAACGCAGGCCGGCTCTGACCTGAAGTTGTGTTTTTGTATGGTTAGAGTGGAATAGAGATGGGGGTCACCGAAAATAAGAAGCTCAAGAAATTCTAAAATCTTGGTCCATAAAGTTCTGCAACAGCTGTTAATTTGATTTAGATAAACCAAAAACTTACTCGGGTACAAAAACATCTTTGTAATATTTCCAAGTTCTTTTCCCATGACAATTCTATCACCCCTCTACATTCTAGTCCTATGAGACCATTTGCTTTTTCTCAAACCCACTAGGTCCCTCTACTCTCGCTCAAGTTTAGACACACTGCTCTCTCTCCCTCTTCTGGAAAGTTCTTGCCCACCTATCCACCTGATGAAGTCATCCTTTAAGGCTTCTGTTAAATGTCCCATCCTCAGTGAACTGGCCCATTTTCCTTACTCTTTCCAGCCTCCTGGTTTCCACGGACCGTCCATTGTTATATTTTACTTATTTGTTACTTGCTTATATACCACAACTGCTTTGAAGACAAAGATCCATGCCTGTTATTAATGGAAACAGCTGGCATTCACTGAGTTTATTTCACACCAGATACTGTGCTAAGCATTTCATGTGCATGATCTGATTTTGTTTGTCAAAAAATTATCCATGAGGCATTACTATGATGTCCATTTTATTAAGAATGAAACTGCAGCCCAGAGAAGTTAAGAATTTATACAAGATCAAAAAGCTAGGAAGTGGCAGAGCCAGGATTAGGAAAGGAACAGCTTACAGGGAAGAGAAGAGAGCCATGAACTGCACGACAGTCTTTCAGGAGCAGTGGGCTGAGAAAGCCAACTTCCCTCTTGGCCCCGAGACTCAAGGAGAGAGGAAGGAACCCTTTAATAAGGGTGCAAAATGCTCTCATCAAAAAGACGCCAAGTTTTAGCAAAGGCCAACAAATTAAAGGTGCACTGGGAAAAAGTTAAAACATTTTACTTACTTGCATTTGAGCAAAGACTGTGGGGGTGGGGGTAGAAGCAGGTGACCATTCTCAGGGAGATCAGGAAGCAGTCTTTCCCTTCAACATCTTCTCAGAAACTCTACGATTGTGATCTGTAACTTGAGCCAGATCATCCTTCTGAATCCAACCATCTCCAGGATATCTCCGCCAACTATCTCACAGCATCATTCAGCAATTCCAAATACAAACTCTCTCTCCTCCGTCCACCCTCTCTCCCACCCCTGCTGGTGAAAGGGGTTATCATCCAGGTCACTCAAGCCAGATTTCCATGAATTACCATAATCTGCCTGGCTATTTCTCATGCCCTCATTAGCCATCAAATCCCATCATTCCTCCCTTAGAAATGGATGTAAGGTGCCATCTGCATCGCTGTAAACTTGCCCAGATCCTGCTCACCATCTCTCATCCTGTCTGACTGCCTGCTTCTCTCTTCCAAATCTCTTTACATTTCTAGGAGTGATCTCTATAAGAGACAGATCTGATTTTACCATTGCCCGTGTTAATTTTTAAAAATAATTTCTCCTTGTTTTCAAGAAAAAGCATGGTTGTCTTGGAATGCTACAGAAGCTATGCCTGGAATGCTTCTAAAAGATATGGACACGCTTGGAGCCACCTACAAGGATGGTCTTGCAGCCTACTGTCTCTCACACCCCTCGACTGCACATAGCTGTTCTCCTTCCCTGTAAAACCTGCTGCTCACCCAATATACTTAATAACTAACAGGGCTCTGTGCACAGCAATTTCCTCTTGAGTAAGAATCATGTATGCCATTCCTGGGTTCTTAGGGAGTGATGTATAGTGCATCAGTTACAACAGCCATCAGGGCGTATCTGCAGCCAGTATCAGTGCAGAGGTACGGAGCACAGTTTCCATTACAACAAGGGTTTACGGTAGAAGCCGGGGTTTCTAATGTCACTTATAATCTTTTAACCTCCTGGAGCAATGAATAGTCTATGTGATTTCCTGCTCTGATTAAAAGTGTCAAGCTACCATAATAACGGTTAGCAAGACATTATGAGAGATTAAGGGCTTCCCAGGTGGAGCTAGTGGAAAAGAGCCTGCCTGCCAACGCAGGAGACATAAAGAGATACAGGTTCAATCCCTGGGTCAGGAAGATCCCCTGGAGGAGGGCATAGTAACCCACTTCAGTATTATTGCCTGGAGAATCCCATGGACAGAGAAGTCTGGTGGGCTACAGTCCATAGGATGGCAAAGACTTGGACACGACAGAAGCAACTTACCACACACAGACATGAGAGATTAGAACTGGGATTTTTATTTTCAATGGGAGCATTTTGAATTTTTATCCAATAAGATTTCTGGCTTTTGCATTTAGACATATCTTTTCTAAAGATACCAAAAGGTATTAACACACCTTTTTAAAAAGCATTAGCTTAAAGTAGATTTTACAAGCTTAGGACTCATCTCTGAAGGACAATTAAGTTTCATCAGTTCCAAGACCACTCTGTGCCACCCTCCCATTTTTAACTTCTAGAACCACCATGGACAATCAACAGTGCCTTGGTGTACTATTATATTTTAGTTACAGAGGTTTTCATTCTTACCTTATATAGAACCAATGTCATTATCAGTGATGAATTTAACCCTGATAAAACATGAAAATAGGTGCATTCTTTTATTATTTTAATCATATTTACTCCTTACATACTATTATTATGTATTGTTATTTGTTGTTGTTGTCAGTTGTTAAGTTATGTCCGACTCTGTGACCCCACAGACTGCAGCATGCCAGGCTTCCCTGTCCTTCACTATCTCTTGGAGTTGCTCAAACTCATGTCTATTGAGTCCATGATACCATCCAACTATCTCATCCTCTGTCACCACCTTCTCCTCCTGTCCTCAATCTTTCCCAGCATCAGGGTCTTTTCCAATGAGTCGGCTCTTCGCATCAGGTGGCCAAAGTATTGGAGCTTCAGCTTTAGCGTCAGTCCTTCTTATGAATATTCAGGGTTGATTTCCTTTAGGATTCAAACCTTTAGGTTTGATCTCCTTACTATCCCAGGGACTCTCAAGAGTCTTCTCTAGCACCACAGTTCAAAAGCATCAATTGTTTGGTGCTCAGCCTTCTTAATGATCCAACTTTCACATCTGTACAAATAACTACTAGAAAAACCATAGTTTTGACTACATGGATCTTTGTTCACAAAGTGATGTCTCTGCTTTTTAATATGCTGCCTACGCTTGTCACAACTTTTCTTCCAAGGAGCAAGTGTCTTTTAATTTCACGGCTGCAGTTACAGTCCACAGTTGTTTTGGAGTCCAAGAAAATAAAATCTGTCACTGTTTCCATTGTTTCCCCATCTATTTGCCATGAAGTGATGGGACTGGATACCATGATCTTAGTTTTCTGAATGTTGTGTTTCAAGCCAGCTTTTACATTCTCCGTTCACTTTCATCAAGAGACTCTTTAGTTCCTCTTCACTTTCCACCATTAGGGTGGTATCATCTGGATATCTGAGGTTATTGATATTTCTCCTGGTAATCTTGATTCCAGCTTGTGCTTCATCCAGTCCAGCATTTTGCATGATGTACTGTGCGTATAAGTTAAATAAGCAGGGTGACAATATACAGCCTTGACGTATTCCTTTCCCAATTTTGAACCAGTCCATTGTTCCATGTTCGGTTCTAACTGTTGCTTCTTGACCTGCATATAGGTTTCTCAGGAGACAGTTAAGCTGGTTTGGTATTCCCATCTCTTTAAGAATTTTCCAGAATTTTTTGTGACCCACACAGTCAAAGGCTTTAAGGGTAATCAATGATGCCAACATTATACATTTCAGCCTTCTGTAATGATAATCTTGTAATCGTAACAATTATCTCTCTTGATAATTGCTATTCCTGAGTATTTGAGATGTTATAATATTAACAAATCCCCAATTTCTTTATGATATAGCAGTTTCAGAAATTAAATTCTTGCCTAGATACATCATAGTATTCCAGTTTAAACTCATAGAGTCCTGGGACTATGACCTCAGTTAACCCACTCCTCAGTATGGTTCTAATCTATTCAAACCGAAAGCAGTTCACATATAAGAAAATGATACCTGCAAAACGCACGGGTCAGTGCTGTGTAAACAGCTTTGGTAACAGCAGCAATATTGAAGATGTTAACATAGTGACAACCAGCATACACAGAGCCTTAAATAGTTATGAGAACAGTGTCACTAACTCATTTCATTCTCACCAAGACCCCGACATTAGGTGCTAGTATGATGTTCATTTGTTAAACTGAGGAAGTGGAAACCAGAGCTCCTGGTATTCATCACTATCACGCACCAGGGCAGGTCAGCCGGGCCTGGAATCCTGGTCCCCCTCCTCCCACCGCGCGCTGCAGCCCTCGGCGCTCAG
This sequence comes from Muntiacus reevesi, assembly GCF_963930625.1. Lineage (NCBI taxonomy): Eukaryota > Metazoa > Chordata > Mammalia > Artiodactyla > Cervidae > Muntiacus > Muntiacus reevesi. The sequence goes on along the minus strand of NC_089253.1, from coordinate 120,942,034 downwards.
CCCCGCACACCTGCGCACAGCGGGGAAGGCACACAGGGGGAGCCGGAGGGCGCTGAGGATGGGGCACGCCGTCCGCACTGCCGCTGGACCACAGGCCAGCCACCAGAGCGAACACGGCGGGAGACACCGCCTCTTCCTGAAACACCGCCGCGGTCCTCCCGCTCGCACTCAGCCCGCTGTCACTCACACAAATAACAACAAATGCAGCCAGAGTGCAAGGCTCAGCTCCCACCCTGGAGCTGTGCGCCCTGCCCTGCTCACGGACCGCTTTTCCTCCGGAGTGCTCCCTGACTCTGAGTGGCTTCCTTCTTCCGGCTTCCCTGGCACTCCGTTCAGAGAGAGACTGTGATTTTTGTTCACATGCTTTCTCCCTGAATAGGCTGTGAGCATTTTGTCAGGGATAAATTTTGTCTGAGCCATATTTAGGTCTCCATGGTCTGGCACAGTGTCCAGAGCCTCGCAAAACTGTGATGAATATTTTCTGAGCAAATAGCATTTGTTCCTTTGTGCACTCATTCAACAAACATTTGTCAACAGCGAGAAACCGCATTTCTCATAAAAACTATTTCAAATGGTTCTGTTCCGGAGCAAAGCCCTGAGCGGTATTTAACTGCCTTTGCATGACCCCACCAAAAATTGGTCAATTTCATAATTAAGACTGTATAGGAAAACCACCATTTTCCTTTGATAAAATAAAGATACAGCCTGTGAAATTCAGAATTTCTCTTTAGGCTGTTACACATTATTTGTCTTTGGGGTTTGAAAGATAATTCTTATGGGAATATTATATGGTGAGTAAAATTTGAGGTATCCAGGTAGATGCTCACAGAATCAATATTTAAGTGTTCTTTAAACTGGTGTCTCATATATTTATATAAATATGGACTATCTATGAAAATTATTCCTGGTAATGGATATAAGTTCATTAAGTTTCATGTCTTAATTTTGTAAATAGTATTACACTTTCAACAAAAAAACTTTCAACAGTAATGGTAATAAAAATAATATTTCTCATGAAATAAGATGATATTTTACATAATACTTTTATGTTCCCCAAATTATTTTCATGTGATTTTCAATCACACATTTGATTCACCATAGCTTCAAAATGATTTACCTGAACAAAAATACGTTAAGAACAGATGGAACAACAAGCCTAGGTGTGAATCTCCACATTGACTGAAATGCAAATTATGCCTTTGATAAACACCACTGTTCCGGCAGTGTCAGAGTGGGCTACCTTTTGAGAACTCTTGGAAAAAGCTTAGAGAACATGAAGAATTATCAAAAAATAAAGAAGGTCTTATAGTCTTAGAGGAGAAGTAAGTAGCATCTACATCATGAGATGCGGAGAAGCAGATAAGTTTCAGGTGTGCCGAGGACAGAAGCTGCGTGGTAACATGGTTTATCTGCCAGCCTCCAAGGGAGGCGTCCCTGTGGCTGCAGCTACCGGGAAGCGGAGACCCGTGCCGAATAGCCTGGATTTCCCGCCAGAGGGCAGGAGAGGGCAGGCCAGGGAAGGCGCGCTCTCCTGTTTGCACCGTTCGTGACCCCGCAGGGTTCATTTCTGCCCTAAAATTTAAAGGAAAAAAGGTGGTGGTGTTAAAATGTGACACTTCTCTTTCACTCTTTCCTCTCAAATAGTAGCCCGTTTACTTGGATTATTATATCACCCTCCACTGGGCACTCTCTTTCTACCCTAACCGCTCCCTTCAGTGCATCCTCAGCGCAAGGAGCAGAGTGATTTTGTTAAAATGCAAGTCGAACCTTTTCAGTCCTCTGCTCAGAACTCTGCAACAAGTTTGGGATTAACAGATACTCACAACTACATAAAAAGAGTAAAACAACAGGGACCTACTACACACAACAGGGAACTATATTCACTATGTTCTATGCACCTATAATGAATGGGAAAGAATCTGAAAATGATCCATCCAAAAGATGGGTCATTTTGCTATACACCTGAAACCAACATAACAGTGCAAATTATACTTCAACACAAATTAAAAAAAACTCTAAAGTCATTCATTAATGACTGAATGAGTTCAACAAATATTTATTTTTACCCACATCATTTATCTGGAACTTTTTCTAGTAAAAAAATAAAACTATATACATGCACATACATATGCACTGCATATAAAAATAAATATATAAGTGTCTGTGTGTGTGTGTGAGAGTTGCATCCAATTCTTTGCAACCCCATGGACTATAGCCCGCCAGGCTCCTCAGTCCATGGGATTCTCCAGGCAAGAATACTGGAGTGGGTTGCCATTTCCTTCTCCAAGAGATCTCCCCAACCCAGAGATCGAACCCAGGTCTCCCACATTGCAGGTCAATTCTTTACTGTCTCAGTCACAAGGGAAGCCCTATGTAAGTATAAAAAATAAAATATAAATATATCAAAATGCATGTATAACTACTTTGGGTTGATTCTTGTCTAACAGGCTTTGTAAAATAAGAATCAAAGATGTCACATGAAAATCCATTTAATTGCTTACATCCATGTTCTCTCAAAGTTTGGTCCCCACACCAGCAGCAGCAGCAGCACATAGGAGCTTGTTACAAATGCATGCTCTTGGACTTCACCTCCGATCTGCTGAGCTGGAAACTGTATTTTATTAAACTCCCCAGGTGAGTCTGTGACACGCTAAAATTTGAGAACCACTGAAACATATTATAAATTCATTAAGCTGGAAATGGCAATTGAATATTTAATGCATTCTCATTTTTCATATTAGAGATTTCAAGTTTCTTGTGGGTAAAATAAGTTTGAAAGTATTCTGGCTGTGATCATGTCAGCAAGTCTTCTTCCTAATGACGTGGACACCTGTTCTCCCCTTACCTGCCCTTAGTCCCTCACTCAGGCTGATCCTAATGTCTTATGCCTGGAACTTCAATGCTTTCTAACTAGTCTCCATGTACTAACTAATCTCCACATACTAAGGCATTTTCTTGAATAAAAAAATAAATTTTTTCATACATTTTTGTTTTTGAAATAAGAGATGTATCTTACAATCAATAAATACATTTATTACAGTGCTTTTTCTTATTTCCCCAAAGATTATTTTTATATCAAAGATATATATCACTTGACAGATGAAGATATTTTCCTATACTGCTTCGCTTCATCACGCATCCAGCTGGCATCCCCCTGCCCTCTCATCACTCTATTTATCTCATACTGCAGGCATATTTAACATGAAAAACGTTTATTAGTCAATCGGGCTAATTCTAAGGAAGACGTCAATTTCAGAATGATCCACTGCAAATACCTGAATGAAGAGCCTGTCACTAAGGTGAGGCTGTTAAGGTGGCCCCAATCAGACTGGTGTCCCCGTAAGAACAGGAGACGAGGACACAGATGCACAGAGGAAAGACCGCAAGAGGCATTTCACATTTGGGATACATCCTTGACATCTTTTATGCCTAAATTTAGACCCCTTAAAGGAAACCTTACAATCCAATTAAAATGTAAAAGTAAAAAAAAACAAAACAAAACACATACACTGTAAAACATAATTTTTCAAGCTATATTTTTGCAATCATCAGGCTGTTTTAGAAAACTAATTTATATGGCTGAAACATTTTCCTTTATGTCTCTTCCTTTTAGTCACCATTCATGATATTGTACTAGGAGCAGAAAACAGGAGGTATTATCTTAATTAGCTATAGTGGTTTTCCAATGCAACTTTATAAATGGAAACAATCCCAAAAGCAGTCCTATAAAAATTTACTTTCGTTTTTATTCAAACATTAATAAAATTGATTTTGATGGTGAGGACACTGTAGTGTATACAAAAGTGGAAATATAATGCTGTGTGCATGAAACATGTAGTGTTATAAGTCAGTTACCTCAATAAAAAATTTAAAATTATAATAATTGAAATTCAATCGCTATAACTCAAAAGAATGACCATGATAATATGGAATATGAACAAAGTGTTTTCATGTAGTAGTACTGTTTTATGAGTTACTTTAGTATGCCTGTAATTTTTAGCATATTAGATAATATAAAGACATTGAACAAAATAATTTTCCATGTGACACGTGTTCCACCATTGCAAAGTATGCATAAAGTAATAGAGAAAGTAAAATCTAGTTTAATATCTATTTACACCAGTTTCATTACTAGGAAGAGTACCCAGAAACATAAGGAAGAATTAATTAGACAATTCACTGACAGTTTATGTCACCATGATTCACTGTACTGTGTATTCATTCTTCCTTTTAATTCACTAACATGGCCCAAAGAAAGGCAATCCCAAAGAATGCTCAAACTACCGCACAATTGCACTCATCTCACATGCTAGTAAAGTAATGCTGAAAATTCTCCAAGCCAGGCTTCAGCAATATGTGAACTGTGAAATTCCAGATGTTCAAACTGGTTTTAGAAAAGGCAGAGGAACCAGAGATCAACTTGCCAACATCTGCTGGATCATCAAAAAAGCAAGAGAGTTCCAGAAAAACATCTATTGCTGCTTTATTGACTATGCCAAAGCCTTTGACTGTGTGGATCACAATAAACTGTGGAAAATTCTAAAGGAGATGGGCATACCAGACCACCTGACCTGCCTCTTGAGAAACCTGTATGCAGGTCAGGAAGCAACAGTTAGAACTGGACATGGAACAACAGACTGGTTCCAAATAGGAAAAGGAGTATGTCAAGGCTGTATATTGTCACCCTGTTTATTTAACTTATATGCAGAGTACATCATGAAAAATGCTGGGCTGGAAGAAGCACAAGCTGTAATTAAGACTGCCGGGAGAAATAATAACCTCAGATATGCAGATGACACCACCCTTATGGCAGAGAGTGAAGAGGAACTAAAAAGCCTCTTGATGAAAGTGAAAGAGGAGAGTGAAAAAGTTGGCTTAAAGCTCAACATTAAGAAAACTAAGATCATGGCATCTGGTCCCATCACCTCATGGGAAATAGATGGGGAGACAGTGGAAACAGTGTCAGACTTTATTTTGGGGGACTCCAAAATCACTGCAGATGGTGACTGCAGCCATGAAATTAAAAGACGCTTACTCTTTGGAAGGAAAGTTATGACCAGCCTAGACAGCATATTAAAAAGCAGAGACATTACTTTGCCAACAAAGGTCCGTCTAGTCAAGGCTATGGTTTTTCCAGTGGTCATGTATGGATGTGAGAGTTGGACTATGAAGAAAGCTGAGCGCCGAAAAATTGATGTTTTTGATGCTTTTGACCAGGAGATCAAAAACACCCAGATCAGGCCCTGGGTGTTCATTGCAAGGACTGATGCTGAAGCTGAAACTCCAATACTTTGGCCACCTCATGTGAAGAGTTGACTCATTGGAAAAGACCCTGATGTTGGGAGGAGGAGAAGGGGACAACAGAGGATGAGATGGTTGGATGGCATCACCGACTCAATGGACATGAATTTGAGTAAACTACGGGAGCTGGTGATGAACAGGGAGGCCTGGCGTGCTGTGATTCATGGGGTCGGAAAGAGTCGGACATGACTGAGAACTGAACTGAACTGAACTTGGTATAATAAATACTCCCAAAGTATTGATGAATTGAAGAATAAACAGAAAACATGATTTCTGTTATTTCAGTACTAACACTTTACTGAGAGGAGACAAAAACACAGGTATCTGAAGAAGAAAACAACATAGGGAGTTCTTTAATAGAGACACAAACTACCATGGAAGTAATAAAAAATCATAGTTACTTGTTGGCTCAGATGGTAAAGAATTCACCTGCTGTGTGGAAACCCGGGTTCATCCGTGGGTGGGGAAGATCCCCTGGAGAAGGGAATGGTAACCCACTGCAGTATTCTTATGTTTCCCTGGTGTTTCAGATGGTAAAGAATCTGCCTACAATGCAGGAGACCTGGGTTCAATTCCTGGGTGGGGAAGATCCCCTGGAGAAGGAAATGGCAACCCACTCCAGTATTCTTGCCTGGGAAATCCCATGGATAGAGGAACCCGGTGGGATATAGTCCATGGGGTTGCAAAGATTTGGATATGTCTGAGTGACTGAGTACACAGGAGCCTTATAATGAATGAGCTACTTGTTGCTCTGTTAATAAATCGACATCAGCAGAAACTTTGTGAATAGATATATGGGGTTATTATTTGCTGTTTCCATGAGATTCAGCAAGAAGTGGCTTCTTTAATAATAAAATCATGACTTATCTCAAACTCCATGCTCCGGCAGCCTTGCTATCCTTGGTGTGTTTATCACACTTGGACACCAGGAACCAACGTTCCTGTTTCCATCCGTGGCCAGCTCCCACCAGGCCGCCCACCCCCCTGGGACGAAGGGAGTCTGCTCTGATGGGGAGACTGGACTGCCTTGACCCCAAAGCCCAGGTCCCAAGAGCCCTGTAACTCTAGACTGAATCTAAAATAGCAACAGCGACAAACGCTCAAGCTGGGTGGATTCTGAGTAGCTTAGGAGGCCCCCGTCTGTTGATGAACTCCTATAAGGCCATGTTCAGAAGCTGGATGGGCCGCACGAGGTCACTTCTGCTTCCATCACATTAAGGACAGGGCTAGGTTCCTCGCCAGGGACTGGACCCGCACTTACCCGAGAAGCCGCGCGGGCAGACGCAGGTGTACCGTCCGATCTCGTCGAGGCACGTGGCCGCGTTCTTGCAGGGCGCCGACACACACTCGTCCACTTCCACGTCGCAGCGCCGGCCTTGATAGCCCGGGACACAGAAGCAGGAGTAGCCGTCGCCTCCGTCCCGGCACACAGCGCCGTGCAGGCAGGGGCTGGACGCGCACGCGTCGAGGTCCAGCTCGCAGAACCTCCCCGTGTAGCCAGCGGGGCAGACGCACACGGGGGGCCCGGCGTCCTGGCGGCAGACGCCCCCGTGCAGGCAGGAGCGGGGCCCGCAGGGGCCAGCGCTGGTGCCGCAGCCGGCCCCGCTGTGCCCGGGAGGACATCTGCACAGAGCGCGCCTCTCCCCCGGGGCGCCAACACACGTGGCGAGTCCTGGACAGGGGCTGGAGAGGCAGGGGTCCTCCTCCTCCCCGCAGCCTTTGTCCGCGTGAACGGCTGTGTCTGAACAGCGGCAACTCTTGTCTTTCGAGAAATCCTTGCAGGTAGAATTGCTTTGGCAGGAATCGGGCAGGCACTTGGTGTCATTTTTATTGCAAAAGGAACCTACAAAGAAAAACATCAGATGAAGCACGCGAACAAATGGTGGATGACAAATTAAAGAACGTCCTTATTTCCGCTCTTCATGCACCTCACACGAACTCATTAATGGAAGGCAACGTTGACTGCAGTCTAGCGACGAATTTGTCAAATGATGTCTAATAATGAGTTCTGTCATAATGATCATTAGTCATCTTTTTTTTCATATAGCTGCTAACAAGAAACAAAAATGACTGGCTTCAGATTCTTTGCTTCTCTTGCATTTCCCTTTCTCGGGTAGAAGTGCTGTTGAGGGACAGGGTGAATTGTTAAATTGTCCCATAAACCCTAAAATTTGAAATCCACATTCTCTCATGGAGGATTTGGGGGTATCCCGGGAGATGAGATACAAAATTGTCTCTGAATATACTAGCTGAAACTAACATTTGAATGAATACAGTACTTTGGCTTATGACTGCTTTATTACAATCATCATGTGTGGTCTAAAAAAAAAAGCATAGAAGAATGAAAATATAAAACTAAAATAAAACACCAACTATTTGTTGAAGGTTTACTCTGTGTACTAAGCATGTCAGCTGTTTCACATATATTATTTATAATTGTCACAGCAACAAATATTATGAGCATCTTACAGATGACAGGTTAAGTCCCACCAGAAGGAAGCAGATGTAAAGTGTATGGACTTCCAAATTTCTGAAAGCTTCTCTGTTCTAGGGAAACATTTTTGAAATTCTAATTGGAATGATGACCAGCAAGAAAGCAATACTTCTATGATTCTTTTCCAAATTCACTGGATACCTGTATGTGTATAATTTTCCCCTGAATCTACACACATTAAGATCACAACACTGTTATGTTCTTAATCATGTATACTGAGAAGCTTTTTGAATTGGCAACTCAACTGCATCAGATCACAAAACACTGTCTTCTGTGTATGGATTTATCTAGTACACCATTCTCTTATTTTTACTTCCTGTCTCACAATATTCCTCACTAATATAACAGTAAATAGTGGTCTAGGCTTATAATTTTAAAAATTATGAAATGAATAGTCTGCTCTTAGGAGACATAAATCAACTACAGTCAGAAGAAAGTAGCATGAAAACTTTGAGAAGTATGTAAAAGTGGTACATCTCTTCCTGCAGAAAAAGAATTGGTTCTCTTTAATGTGGTCTGGTCACCAAGAGTGTGAAGGGAAGATGGAAAGATGACGATTGACTGGTTTATCAATCACACAAGAGAGGGTTTTCACAGTTGTCTTCCTTGGAGTTTTTCTGGCAGCTGAAAGTTCCCCTCCAGCGCCTGTGCACAGGTTAACCTATGCTTATGTGTTATCAGGAGGGGTGATCTGAAAGCAGACCTTTTCCAGTCCCTATGGAAAAACTCAACTAATCATCCTTCTATAGTTTTTCTCAAGTACTGGCTTTCCAATCACATCTTCAAATGTATGACTGGCTTCTAGCTGTTCATGTCTTAGCTACAATGTCACTTTCTGAGAAAAGCTTTCTCTGAACCCCTTTTCTAAAACTTTATAATGGTTTACTTTCTCATATACATGTAAAGTGTTCTTACTTTTTTGTGCATATGTTTGTTTTCTGTTTTCCTCGTTGCAATTCTAGTCCGCTAAGGAAACGGGAAGACCTCCTCTCTGGTATTTTCTAAGTTTGTAACATTATCTGTCACTTAGTATCTGCTCAGTGCATACCTCCTGGAAAGGAATGGAAAATGTCCCAACACAACATGGGGGGAAGGGTGCTGTGTGATCACAGGGTCCAGGGCAAGTCTACCAGGAAATCCTCACTGGAGAAAAGGTCCTTGAGATGTCTTTCAATTTATTTTTATTAATGGATGACAGTTGGTTTACAATGTTGTGTTGGCTTTTGCTATACAATAATGTGAATCAACCATGGTGGTGGTGGTGGTGTAGTCACTAAGTCGTGTCCGACTCCTGAGACCCCATGGACTGTAGCCCGCCAGGCTCTTCTGTCCACGGGATTCTCCAGGCAAGAATACTGGAGTGGGTTGCCATAAGCATGCATATATCTGAGATGTCTTTTTAAGTGAATGCAAGTGAAGGAATGGCATTATTTTCAGAAGAAAAAAGAAAAAGCATGAGAGGTATTGGCATTGCTCTGCCAATCGTATGAAAAGCATCAAAGTATGAGAAGGCAGAGGCCTGAGAGGAGGGCAGAGGGCAGAGGATAGGGAGGAAAATGAAGAGATATTCAAAAGTTCAAACATTTGCACTACTTAAGAGTTCCTGTGTCCAAACAAAAAAGAGAAATAAATATTGCAACTCTGCTCTCTGAACTCTCACCGTCAGAGGCAGGTGATGAAATTATGTTTTCAATCTTCTTTTGTTTTGTTGCATTTTGTTAGTGGTAATGATGATGATTTTCCCCTTCCTTCAGAAATCAAGTATCTTGGAATAATAGTGGAAAGTAAGAGAAGAAAAAGTGAAAATGAACTGTAGTATAGTTCTTAAAAGATACTTTGAAGTGGTATAGTATTGTTTACAGGCATATCGTTATAAGTTAAAGATGTATATTGTAAACTCTAGAGCAAGAGTTAGCAAACTGTAGCCTGTGAGCCAAATCTGACCTGCCATCTGTCTTATAAATAAAGTTTAATTGGAACACAAAAAAGTCAAGTATCTTGGGACTTCCCTGGTGGTCCAGCGGTTAAAACAGCCTTCTGATGCAGAGGGCGTGGGTTCAATCCCTGGTCAGGGAGCTGAGATCCCACATGCCTCACAACCAAAAAACAAATAAACAAACAAACAAAAAAAAACAGAAACAATATTGTAACAAATTCAATAAAGACTTTAAAAATGGTCCACATCCAAAAAAAAAAAAAAAAAAAAGACACAACCTAAAAATGAAGTATTTTTCTTTAAGCCGTGAATTGAAGCATTTGTATAGAAAAACACATAGCAAAGGAAATTAGCATTTATCTCTTAGGTCCTTACAGTGCAATTTTAAAAGTAAACTTCTAGCAACATTTGTGTAAAGCATTTTACAGATGGAAAACTGAGTTTTATAGGGAATGAGCTATTTGTATGTGGTCATAGCAAAGGGGGATTTGAACCTCTGGTTTGTCTGATTCCAAAGTTCATTTCTTTTTCCTGCATTACTTTAGAATTTAGGATACTTCTGGGTAGAGTTTCCTACTTAACCATGGTGATATCCACCTAAGTGTTTACTTTTGCTGCTTTCTAAACCCCATGAAAAGCCTAGTGAAAGTGTTAGTTGCTCAGCCGTGTCTGATTCTTTGCAAGCCCGTGGACCCTGCCAGGCTCCTCTGTCCATGGGATTCTCCAGGCAAGAATACTGGAGTGGGTGGCCATTCCCTTCTCCAGGGGATCTTCTCGACCCGGGGATCCAACCCAGGTCTCCTGCCCTGCATGCAGATTCTTCACCATCTGGGCCATCAGGAAAGCCTGTATGGCTTAAAACAGTATGGTGACTCACTGGAGAAGGAAACAGCACCCCACCCCAGTGTTCTTGCCTGGAAGATCCCATGGCCAGAGGAGCCTGGCGGGCTGCAGTCCACGGGGTCTCAAAGAGCTGGACACGGCCGAGCGCCTGCATAGCTACTCGCCCACTCAAACAACTAAATGACAAAGGTTGACAATACCAAGTGCTGATGGGAATCTGGAGAAAACGAAACTCTACTTCACGTGCTCTTTGTTATAACTGATCTTTCCTGTCTATGTATTAATAATTGTATTCATCTTTCAAATAACTGATATTGTAGAGTTTGTACTATCTTGGTTTCTTGGTTTTCTGTCCTATAGATTTCTGCTTTTACCTTTTTTTTTCCCCCTTAATTTTACTTTCTTTTTAACTTGCTATTTACCTTTTTGGATTTCTTCTTATTAATAAGATAATTTTTTTTCTTTAAAAACACAGCTTTGCCGTGTTTCTCACGATTTCTTTTTATGATATTAAATGTTTTCTAATTTTCATTGTGAGTTATTCTTTGCCATATGAAAAATCTGTAAGAATGAATTAGATCAAGTTTGCTAACTGTGTTATTTAGATCTTCTATAGCATCATTGGAAGGACTGATGCTGAAGCTGAAACTCCAATACTTTGGCCACCTCATGTGAAGAGCTGACTCATTGGAAAAGATCCTGATGCTGGGAGGGATTGGGGGCAGGAGGAGAAGGGGACGACAGAGGATGAGATGGCTGGATGGCATCACTGACTTGACATGAGTTTGAGTAAACTCCGGGAGTTGGTGAGGGACAGGCAGGCCTGGCGTACTGCGATTCATGGGGTCGCAAAGAGTTGGACGTGACTGAGCAACTGAACTGAACTGATGGCATCACCCATTGTTTTCTACTTTTTTTCTCTGCTGAGATTTATGCATTAAAACCTCCCATAGTGATTATATATTGGGCTTCCCTGGTGGCTCAGCTGGTAATCTGCCTGCAATGCAGGAGCCCTGTGTTCAATCCCTAGGTTGGGAAGATCCCCTGGAGAAGGGAAAGGCTACCCACTCCAGTATTCTGGCCTGGAGAATTCCATGGACTGTATAGTCCTTGGGGTTGCAAAGAGTCGGATACAACTGAGTGACTTTCACTTTCTTTCCATTTTCACAATGATTATAAATTTTCTCTATTTCTCCTTTTTAGTTCTGAAAATTTTCACTTTTATATTCTGAAGCAATGTCCTTATGTTCATAGAAATCCAGAATAGTTACATCGCACTGTTGGTTTGATCCCAATATATTTTCAAAAAATCCTCTTCTGTCTTCAGTAAGGCATTGTACCTGAGAAGACTACTTTTGCCATTATCAATATTGCTGTATCAGTTACTTAGCACATACATTGCCGTTGGGAATTCAAAATAGTGTAGGAACTTTGAGAAACATTTTTGAAGTGTCTTATAAATTTAAAGATACAGTTAGCATATGACCCAGCAATCCCACACCTAGGAATTTCCCCCAAGAGAAATGAAATCATAATGTCCATACAAAAAATTGCTGAAAAAGAAAACAACTTTATTCATAATGACCAACACCAACGGAAAGACCTAAATGTTCATCAACATGTAAATAAATTTTAATATATCATACGTCGGACCACTACTCAGCAAATTGCTGACCCACAGAACAACATGAAGAAATCTCCAGAGTATTACACTAAGTGAAAGAAGCCAGACCAAAGACTCCATGCTGTATGATTCCACTTATATTACATTCTAGAGAAGGCGCAATCATATCACTGGACGCAGTTCAGTGGTCACTGGAGAACGGAACTGGTGAAGGGCCTTAATGCAGAGGATCATAAAGAAATATTCACAGACACATTCTGCATCATGATTGTGCTTCTAGTTACTGATCGTATGTATTTGCCATTTAAGAGCGGTGAATTTTCTTGTACTGTATGTAAATTATACCTCAATAAATCAGACTCACTCCCAAATCCTAAAACACAGAAAGGAATAAATCACCATAAACTTTCAAGAGCCAGGACAGAGGTTGAGGGATTAGACAGCCGTAACTGCACATACACGCTGGAAGCTGGGCTACAGGGGGTGAGAAGTACTAGACTTAGGAAGCCAACGGGAGCAGACACCAAGCCGGACGTGGGAGAGCCCCAGAGCCAGCTGATGCCACAGAATCCCCGGCAGGTTCAGGAATTACACGCTTCATGTACTTCTGAAAGGATCGTGCAGGTGGAGCTGAGCAAAGGAAGGGTGTTTGGGAAACCGTCAGAAAGCAGTTAGACGCTCTGCTCTCTGTCTCACACTAGGAAACTGCAAGTCTGCTTCCCCCACAAAGGCAGACTCAGAGGCACGGGTGGGGCTGAGTCTGGTTTGTGGAAGAATTAACTGGGTGTCTATACAGAATTGTGAGACACTCCCCAGCCTCATTTCCAATTCATTTCTAAAAATGCCAAGAGCCAGATGTATATTCCAAGCAGGAAAGGGAATTATTTCTCTTGACAAGCCTGAGTGAAAATACTTTCAGATACTGATGCGGAATGTCACCTATTGAAATGACCCAGCTGGACCGCTCTAGAAAAATCCTAATAAGCTGTAAACCCTAGCACATAAATAAAGATCTTTCAAACAGCTTTAATAAGAGCTACTATATGAAAGATTGAAGGTGGGAGGAGAAGGGGACGACAGAGGATGAGATGTTTGGATGGCATCATCGACTCAATGGGCATGAGTTTGAGTAAACTCCGGGAGTTGGTGATGGACAGGGAGGCCTGGCGTGCTGCAGTCCACGGGGTAGTAAGGAGACGGACACGACTAAGCAATTGAACTGAACTGCACTGAATTATATGAAATGTATGTAAGCATATAGGGCATGCATGCGTGCTCAGTAGAGAGTTATTTTTTAATTATACTTTAAATTATATTTCAATTCTACTCTAAAAAACAATGATAAATGAGCATTTCTTAATCAGCTTAAGAAACAGTTGTACTTCCTTCTTATATACCAACAGATTGGATGAGATTTTCCAACATTTGAGGAAAATTTCCAACTAAGATCAAACACAAAGACCAAAACACACATTGTTTTGAAAAAATGTAACTTGGAAGAGGCAAAGACAGTGTAGCGAGAGAGCCAAAATTTATGTAAACTTGAGAATTATTATTTTCAAAGAGTCAGGAAAGGATATAGCTGCAGTGAAATGAGTAGAAGGGTTGTAAAGATAAACTTCTAGAAAACAAGAAATTAAAAACGTGAGTCACAGAAATTTTAAAAAATTCAGCTGAGTGATTGAAAATTAGTGTTGGGAAGAATCTTCCCCACCTCACTCCCACAAAAGAATTTTACCAAGAGATTGGAAACAGGAGGTAGGAAACACAGGGAACTAGATGAACAGTCAAGGAGGAATTTCAAAATGAGACACCAGAAAAAGTGGGGAGGACATGAGGGGGCCAAGGAGAAGAGGAGGACGGAGCGTAAAGTTATGACAGGATATACAGAATTCCAAGCAATCATAAGTAAGAAGGTAAGTGTTAATCGCTCAGTTTTGCCCGACTCTCTGCGACCCCATGGACTCCAGCCTACCAGGCTCCTGTGTCCATGAGATTTTCCAGGCAAGGATACTGGAGTGGGTTGTCATTTCCTTCTCCAGCTAAAACTGAAGAATAAAGCCTAGCCTATTATTTTAAAACATACAAATGAAAACTATAAGAAATATCTAGAAGAGTTTCAAGTAGTTGCTTCCAGGGAGTGCATGCTGGGTGTGAGAAGCTGGAATTGAAGGGGAGGTGGTAAGAAGTGTATTATTGTTCCTCTTATAACCCTTAGTGACTTTTAAAGTGTTGCTGAATAAATGTAATAAAAGTGTTTTTCAAAGCAAAACAGGAATAGTTATAGTATAGACACGCGTACACACACACTCTTCGGTTTGCTTACACGTGCACTCTGAATTCTATTTCCCGTGCTGCTGCAGGACAAGATGGTCCATCAAGCACATCCTTTTACTGGGTCTTCTCTGGGGATCATGTTGTCATTGGCACCATCTGCTGCCTGGGTTTATGGGCGTGCCCCAGGTGAGATGCAAATAGGCCTCTTAGAAATGCACCCTGTGTGTGTGTATGTGTGTGTGCACGCTCAGACTCTCAGTCGTGTCTGACTCTCCGTGACCCCGTGGGCTGTAGCTCACTGGGCTCTTTGGTCCGTGGGATTCTCTAGGCGAGAATACTGGAGTGGGTTGCCACTTCCTCCTCCAGGGGATCTTCCCAACCCAGGGATCGAACCCAGACCTCCTGCATTGGCAGCCAGGTTCTTTACCAGTGAGCCGCCTGGGAAGCCCACGGACTGTGACCCAAGCATTTTTTTTTTTTAAGATTTTTTAATGTGAACCATTTTTAAAGTCTTTATTGAACTTGTCACAGCATTGCCTCTGTTTTATGGTTTTTGGTTTTCTGACCACAAGGCATGTTGGATCTTGGCTCCCTGACCAGTGGTTGAACCCGTACCTCCTGTGTTAGAAGGCGAAATTTTAACCACTGGCCCTCGAGGCAAAGTCTCAACCACTAGCCTAGGCGTTATTAATCAGTGCTTCAGCTGACTGTACCAAACAAAGACCACAGCCTGTCAAAAAGAAAATAACTTTTTTTCAAATATAAAAAGGAACTGTAATTTACTGCCTTATTAAAAACAAGAAATTAAATAGCCAACTAAGGAAATAAAGCAGAATATGCAGAGACCAATGATGGGAGTGTCACGAAGTAAGGGTTATGATTATTGCACTTTTGTACACCTGAATTGAAAAAGAATCTATCATGTACACATTCCTTCAGTGTATCATATACACTGTTTGTACACTCAGTGAACAATAAAATAATTCTCATAATGATAATACCTTTAGAACAAGACTGCAGTGGACATACACAGAAAAACTTTGCAGGAGGAGGATTTTGTTCCCAACTTTCGTGTGAGCCTTAGTCACTGGGTGAAAACCTCGCTGGATGTGAAGTGTCACCGCGATCCTCAGACCACTTTATAGAGGCTGCCCAGCTGTTTTCTTGCAGTAAAGTTTGCCATCTACTGGATGTTATAAGAAGTTCTAGGATAATGGGGTTTGGACTTTTCCTTAGTTATAAGAACATATTTATTCGGAGCAATGATACACCACAAGGTGATCTCAGAGAAAAGCATTTTAACATCTCTAAGACTACTATGCACGTGTGCATGCTAAGTCACTTCAGTCGTGACCGACTCTGCGACCCTATGGACTGTAGCCTGCCAGGCTCCTCTATCCACGGGATTCTCCAAGCAACAATACTGGAGTGGGTTGCCATGCCTTCCTCCATGGGATCTTCCCAATTTATTCCTTTGTCCTTGATGGCTTTAATACACTTATCTCTGAAACAGAAATGTAATTTTCAGATTTAAAAATTATCAGTCAAGAATCTAAACATTTTATCAACTTTTTATTAGCAATGTTTCTGGCAGTGTTTGGCCTGGCTGACCATATAGATGAGAGAGAGAGAAAGAGAAAGAGAGAGAGAGAGAGAGAGAGAGAGAGACAGTGTGTGTGTGTGTGTGTGTGTGTGTGTGTGTGTGTGTGTGTGTGTGTTGGACGAGGAGCAAAGTCTGTGAAGTGAGACACACCCTGCCAGGCCTGGCTCTGGAATGCACAGCCTCTATTTCCTCAGCTACTGAGAAGGAGAAACAGTAGAATCCACTTCTTAGGGTTTTTGTGATAACTGAGTCACTAGATTTAAATGCTTGGCAGACATACAGTGAAAGGTCAGTAAATGTTAGCTTTTATTGTTATATAAGATGCCTAGAGATTGTTTGGAAAAAAGTTACTGGATTAATAGAAAATGGATCTATAACAATAATAACCAAAAAGAGTGCCATTTACTAACACAGTGTCACTGCAGGAGTTTTATTTGAGGAAAAATTAACAGAGACCCAAGTGCACATTTACACAGCAAGACGACCAATGGGCTCATCCAAGACGCCAAGGACAGTTTTCCCAAAAACTACGTGACATATATGCAATGCTGTGTACAAAGTAGATCACTAACGAGACCAGACAGTCTACTCAGTGCTCTGTGGTGACCTGAGCGGGAAGGAACTCCAAGCAAGAGAACGTGTGTGTGTGTGTGTGTGTGTGTGTGTGTGTGTGTGTATATATATATATATATATATATATAGAGAGAGAGAGAGAGAGAGAGAGAGAGAGATGATTTACTTCGCTATACAGCAGAAAATAACACAACGTTGTGAAAAGCTGCACTCCAATAAAAATTAAATAAAAACCTGGACTCACTCAGGATCAAACCGAGATGAATGAGGTTCAGACTGAGGAAAAAAACCCGCTCTCACACCAGGATATCGTCACTATCTCACTGCATATTTCGAGCACCACTTAAATTTGGGGCCCAGAGAAACACCTCACAAACTGCGAGCTGTGACAAGGGTTTTCTGCTCAGAGCATCTGCTGTATCTGTGCTCCCAGTGCCTATTTATGCCCAGCAAATGCTCAGTGACTCTTTTGTGAATTTTCAGAGTCAAAGCTGTGATCTCACCTTAGAGACGTCCCTTCCTGTATAAACCCGGCCTGTGTGCAAGTCCACCTGCATTTATTTGCAGGTAACCACTGACCCTCGTTTCTCTGTTTTTCATTGAAAGGCCCCCTTATTACAGCTCTTCTTAGTCTTTTTCTAGGACTTCCTAACTGAACTCCCCCCCATTAGCACCCTCATTTTCCAGTTGAGTCCTCATTTTTATTTACTGGAAGAACCAAGTCTGTCAGCAGAAGGGAAGGAGGGAAGGCGGGAGGGGCCAGCGTCATTGCTCGTACCCGGTTAAATCAGCCGTTCTCAACAGGCCTCACCTTTCGGGAGCTCGCTCACCTGCACCCCCACGATTACGAACCAAGTGCTCTCTGCTCGTGGCTCCGCGGCAGCTGCTTCACGCGTGTCCTCCTCACACAGCTGAGGCCCGGGCAGGGCCTGGGGACGTGCTGCCCGGGCGGGAGTGGGGGCAGCCACCTCTCTAACACACTAAGGGACGGGCTTCGGTGCTGGGCTGCTCAGCCTCCAAGTACTTCCGACCCTTTGCAACCCCGCGGATGGCAGCACCCAGGCCTCCCTCTAAAGATACAGGCACAGGCTTTTAAAGGTATAGGATTTCTACTTTTAACCTAAAAAAATGGAAGATGAATTGAGGAATCGTGAACATAAATTCGATTTTCCCAGAAACATCTACTGAATAGTTTCTGATACCCTTTCCTATCAAAGATCTTTTCTTACAGAAGAATAAGTAAACATTTGTTAGTGAATTGCTTTCACTTGTACTTTTGTTTTTATTAAACTAACAACAAAGTCTACTGTCTTTATAGAGACATTTTGCTCATATCCTTGGTATTTTTAGAAGTTAATATAGATTTCCATATGAAACCAGATCTCAAAAGCCACTGTTGATTTCTATTATTGGAACAACCATTGACTTAATAAAGAGGACTTAATTCAGCTGATGCTGGGAAGGATTGAAGGCGAGAAGAGAAGGGGATGACAGAGGATGAGATGGTTGAATGAAATGAGTTTGAATAAGCTCCGGGAGTTGGTGATGGACAGGGAAGCCTGGTGTGCTGCAGTCCATAGTGCGGCAAAGAGTCAGATATGACTGAGCAACTGAACTGAACTCAGCTGTCAAAGGAAAACATTTTTATTCAAATTTTATTGTGTCTTCCTCATTCAGAAGTACGGTAAATTGGATGGATCCTGTCATTTTGCTGAACCATCTAACAATTTCCATCCCAGGGACAGAACCCCTGTCTCCTGCATTGCAGTCAGGTTCTCTACTGCTGAGCCACCAGGAGAGCTCATTTCAATAATAGTTTGTATTTCAAATAGCAAATATTTGGGATTTGGGGGTTTCAAATTATCCACAATAACTTGCCTTTAGAATGAAATAGGTTATAAACAATGCTAGAGGTAGAGGAGAAATTTCCAGATCAAAGAATTCCACGTTAGGGAAGCGGCTGGTTGGGTTTTCTTGAGCCTGGCTTTCTGCAGAGACTAAACTTTAATTCCAGGGCTGGGACTGCGGTGGGGGGCGGGGAAGGGACGTGGCAGGTGGGGTGCATCTTTATTGGGGAAGTAGCCAAAATGGCCCACACGTGGTGGGAAATCAATAGGAATGTTGAATAATGGATGAATGAGCGAGAAAACCTGGATTCCCGTTTAAGCCTGGCTGTGAAGCGCTCGCTCTCACCTCTTTTGATAAAATCAAGCGGAGCAAATCATAGGGTAAATCGCTCACTTTGATATACATGATGAGAGGATCACACGGGACAATTCAAGAAGTAGATGGGCCCTTCCAGACGTTTCTTTTCTCTGCATTCCTGTGGCCTCTAAAAAACTAGGTATTCACTCTCTCCTACCTAGCTATCTCTATAGACGGGTTTTAAATTCTAAATTGAGGCAAATGTACTGTGATGGCAAGAGTACAATTTTGTGGTCAGACAGACAGAGGTTCTGACGTTTCCCATTCCTGCGGTCTTAGAGTCAGTGTCGTGAGCCTGCCTCCTCTTTTCTGAGACAGACACTACGTAGCCTCATGCACAGACCTTCAGAGCAAGGGCTTTGGAGCTGGGTTTAAATCCTGACTCTGCCACCTACAGACACTATGAGTTGTATTAAGATACTTAACACCTCTGTGCCTTAGCCCTCATTTCTATAAAAGTGATGCCTACCCCATAATTTTCTTGGCGATATTAGCTGATATAGATAAAATGCCCAGCAGTGCTTGTAACAGCGAGAGAACTGTCAGCCAATTCATATTATTGTTATCATGAGGGGTAAAAAGGATAATATACATAAAATTCTTTATAAAAATGTATAATAAGGTAATTATCTAATCAGTATTATTTGTCTTTCCTTTCAGTGCAGGGTTCAAAGCATAGATGCCTTGGTCCCCTTCTGCTGACACGCACAGTACCACCACATGGCGAGTGCCTGGTAAATGCATGGTTAATAAATGAATTGGTGCAAGGAAAAGGAGAGTGTACGGCTATGCTGGAAAGTTATTCGTTTCTGAGTTCTGGGAAGTACAAGGGTACTGTCGTCACACATCCCTGAGAACCTGTCCTCATGGCCAGGAGGGAGCCAGCCCCACCAGCTGTGAACGTAGCACCCTCGGCTCCTGGGCAAACTCCGCAGCACGCCTTCCCTGCTGAGAAGGCTGCGCTAGAGCTTGCTGGTGTTGCCTGCCTCTCACCTGCTCCAGAGACTGCCATGGGCTCACGAAGAACTTTTCCCACAAAGATATTTTAAACCCCTTGGGCATGGGTGCCATCTTGCTAGCTGCCTTTCAGGTACGATTTCCGATCATTAACATCGTCACACTTGAGATCTGGGCCTGCTTCTCCAAAGCTTTCTTTTGCTCTCAAAGCTTCCCCGTGAGAACAGAAGCCTCTGGGTCCTATCTACACAGGCTACACACCTGAGCACAGGTCTGGATGGGGTCAGGCTGAGGGACCAATCGATCACACGCACTGACCCCAGAGAAGAGGCCCTGCCCTTTGTCATCCTTAAACATGACTAAAGAATGAAACTGCGCAGGTCATTTTTACTAAGTGTCAATCACTGACGATTGCAACGAGAATCTAATTATGTCCCTTTGACATTAAATTCATCTAAAGCTAATCAGGCCTGGGCACTCTGACCTTATTATAATCCATGTACACTTTAATAAGGATAGACTTGTAAATTACCCCTCTTATTTAAAGGGATATTTACATTTTACTAGGCCCTTGCCTCTAGCAAATTGAAATTCCACAGTAAAGCTAAAAATGTTCTAAATGAAGAGAAAAATAAAAGTTATTTTTCCCCACTCCTTAAAGCCACTGTTTTCTTAACTAATCAACGATCAACAGACATAATCTCAATATTAATTATAAAATCATCCTGCAGAATCATTTAGCTACATGGCTACTCTTGTTCTAAAATGGTACCTGAAAGTTTTATTATTTTCCACCAGATTTTTATCAGATTTTAAAGTAATTATGTTATACAGAAGTAAGGTTAAAGAAAAAAAATAAAGAAGATTGGTAAAATAAGTGAAAGCAGACCTTCACATTTTAGCTCATTCTGCTGTACCCAAAATAGTACGAACAATATAAGAATGAGAAAATTAGGATAAACTAGTGGTTCAGTTTTATTATTGATATTACCAAAATGCCTCTAATACCTGGGTTCCTAGGGATAAATATCTCATTAATTCCTACACAAAAAAATATGGGGTTGAAGGTATTATAGCTATTTTATAAGTAGGGAATTGAGGTTCAAGGACATTCAATAAATTCTCTAAAGTTATGTAGCTAACATGTGTTCAATTAGGATGCCAAGAAGACTTTAAACATTTATTTGAAAAAATTCAAATAAAAATGGAATCATAAAAAAGAAGTACCTAAGAAGTGTCTAGACTAGCATTCCCACACTTTGTCACTCATCTGAACCACGAGGATCTCATGAACTTGCAGACTTTCTGAATCAGCATTTCCAGTGAGCTCCCGGGGTGCAGATGCTGAGGGTACAGACCACACTTGAAACACCAGGCCTCTCTCCCTGCCTTGTCTAACAGAGGTATGATGTGGGTCACATAAGTAATGTGAAGTCTTCTAGTGAAAAATATCATTTAAATTATAACTAAGAGGTAAAAATAAGCAGGTACAATTAACTTTAATGATATAGTATGTTTAACCACATATAACTAAAACAGTATCATTCTAGTATGTAATTAGGGTTAAAAATTAATGAGATCTTTACATCTCTTTTCACACTAAGTTGTTGAAATCCTACATGCACTTTATACTGAGTGCATCGCAGCCCTAGCTAGCAACAGGTTAAGTGCTCAGAGCCACATGTGACTCGTGGCTACTATGTTGAATAGTGGAGATTTCAATAGTTTTCTCATAATTTTGCACAAAGAACTAATGTCTAGAAAAATTACATTTGGCCATAATTATGAGTAAGACATTCATCTTCTAGTATTTAAATTATCTTCTTTTATGGCATGACTATAGTACTAGGCATAATATAGAACTCTGTGTGTGTGATCAGTCATGTCCGATTCTTTGCAACCCCATGGACTGTAACCTGCCAGGCTCCTCTGTCCACAGAATTTTCCAGGCAAGAACGCTGGAGTAGGTTGCCATTTCCTCCTCAAGATATAGTACTAGGCATGAATAAAGATGCTTCAAGGTACTTTCTAAAAGCTTATTTATTACAATGTGTATGCAAATTGTGCACTTCCTTAGAAGCCTATGTTCCCATGAATCATTCCCAGATCTTTGCGTTCTTGTTGATCTCCTGGCCTGAACCGGCACAGAACTGATCATTGTTAAGAGATCACACTTATTTATGTATTTCCTGAATTGTTCTGTTTCACACGTGGTGACTTGTCTTCACAGTTAGCAAAGGAACTCTTTAAGCTCAGGAAACAGAACATTCTCCACTTCAGTCTGTCTGTACACAGGCTCTGTGTATTCAGGACCGACCTCACCTGGAACCCTAGCTCCTGAATGGTGCAGTAAGTACATGCTGCTGGCGTTGCTGATTGATAGGTTTTCCCCCTAGGAAATTTGTCCTTCTCACTTTAAGGCTCGCAGCACTTGGACAGAGAGAGAATGATTTTCTAGTCTGGTCTCTTCAGGTCGTTAGCCAGGTTTGAGGAAAACCCAGGTTACTGTGGTTACTTGATAACTTGGAAGCCATCGTGAATAATTTCATCTTCTCTTTATCCAGCTAAAAGCCCCGTGACACCGAGAGAAGCGAGTACAATGCCCGTGCGCCTTTGGTCTGGGCACGATTCTGGTGGCCCGCTGCCCAGGGCGCCCTGGCAGCCGCTGTTCCGGCAGGCCCGGGGCACACAGACACCCCCAGCTCCCCGGCACACCCATGACATGCACGGACAATGGGTCTGCATCTCCCAGGGCCCATTTGGCAAACTCCAGCCGGGAAGGCCGTGGCGAGGGCACCCCCTGAGCCTTCCTTGCTGAGTCCAGAACGTCGGGAAGACGAGGGAAAACTCTGAGGGAGACGCGTGGTTGCTGACGTTCTTCTGAAAGTTGAAAGAGAATGTCTCATATTTGAATTGGCAGCTTAACTGAATAGAAAATAATGAAAGTCTAAGGCTAGTTCTACTGTGGAAGTGACACAGAAGGGAGCTTCATGAGCAGACACAAGACGTGTACCGTAGGAAGGCAAGGCTGTACCTCTGCACTTAAAGTATTGTGGAGGCGGGTGGGTGGATAGGAAAAGAAGGATGAACTCAACAACTCATTAATTCCTAATAAATTAAGTAAATTAATATTTTGCATAGTAGTAGAAAACATTTTACTTGATATAAATTAGGTTTTTAAGTAAATCCCATATATTATTCATCATTGCGTATACCACCCATTTCCAGCATAGACTCAATAATCGGTAATTCATAACTGAACTGAAACAAGCAAGCTTAATCCCTATCTCCCGAGATGTAACTAACTTTTTTCTAAGCCTGGTAGGCTACGGTCCATGGGGTTGCAAAGAGTCAGACATGACTTAACAACTAAACCACCACTACCAAGCTTACTGTATTGATTTTTCTCTTGAAAAGTTGTCTGCAGCCCACCACCACCTATTAATATCCCTGCATCATATGCCATGTGTGCAGTACCACTGATCTTTCAGTGAGCTCTTGACAGATACACGTGTATGAAATGAGAGCCTTCATTGTGTTAGCTGCTCAGTCGTGTCCGACTCTGTGACCCCATGGACAATAGCCCGCCAGGCTCCTCTGTCCATGGGATCCTCCAGGAAAGAATACTGGAGTGGGCTGCCATTCCCTTCTCCAGGGGATAGCTTCCTGACCCAGGGATCAAAGCCAGGTCTTCCACATTGCAGGCAGTTTCTTTGCCATCTGAGCCACCAGGGAAACCCAAATGGGCGCCTTCATTCTTTTCTACATCATCTTTTTTTCCTACTGTGCTAAAACAATAAATTCAGAACAAGTCCAGTAAACTTCCTTTTATAACACCTAGTAAATTGTAAGTCAGATGGAAACCCTGCCTGATTTTAAGCATACTGAAGGGCATAGCCAAGGATGAGAACCCAGCTTCATCAGCTGGAGCAGAAAGATGACTTCCTGTCAGTGAGCCTGGCAGGGATAATCACCACGTGCACCAGGCTTCCCCAAAGCACAGCCTTTTGGCGCCCTGTGAGAAGGCTGGTAGATGCTACCGCATTTGGGGCAAGACAATGAAAGAAGCTGCTCTACAGACTATTCCAATTTCATGATGGAGAGAGAGAATAAGGATACAATCAGCAATTTTCTGAAATGAAGGCAGCTGAGATCCTATCAGCGAAAGCCAGGTCTCTGTAGAACAATAAAATGCTTAAGCTTTACAAAATAAAAGCAACTTTAGTTTATTTACAAATTAAAAGGCCTCCATCAAATAAGCCAATTAATATCTATCTTCCAAGGGGATGCTAATCCTGTGGTATTAAAGGGGTTAAGAGACCCTTAAAGAATCTGTTTACCTCGGGTCTGTTTCTAAAGCACCCTATCATGTTGTTATAGAAACTACTCGTGGCTGAAAATCTCCCTCTATGATTATTGCTATAGAAACCAGTTTTTCTGGTTTTTCAGAAGCCAGTTTTTCACCCATTAGCCATCACTCCCCAACCCCTCTCCAAGATGGTTTTGCTTCTAAATGCTTCTGTGCTGCTAGAAACAAGGGAGACAAAAAGGGTAAACAAATTTGGTGGGTAAGAAAAGACACAGAGAGAGAGAGAGATGAGGGCACGTTACAAGCAAGAGAGAGATCCAAGGTATTTCAGTTTTTCTTTACAGAGAAAAGAAAGATAATTAGACAAGCAAACAAGCCTTTAAACTGGTGACTAAATCTCTTCATGACCATCTGTTCAGATTAAAAGTGAGCAATAAAGAAATTGCTTTTCTCATATTTTTAAAGCCATCATTGGACATTTTCACGAATTTCCCAGGAGAATATATGTCTATGTCTGATGCTTTTTCTGCTATTCAACTCAAATTAAATATAAAAGATAATTTTCTACACCTTCCCTGGCAGTCGGGTGGCTAGGGCTTGGTGTTTCACTGCCACGGCACAGATTCAAACCCTGGTGGGGGAACTAAGATTATGCAAGCCACAGAACACAGCCAAGAATAGAAACACATTTAAAACTTAAATAAGTAGATATGTAAATAAACAATAAATAAATAAAAGACTATTTTTCTTATGATAGTTTCATAGAAGATATTGTTAAGTTCCAGTATGGTGTCATAGTGAAAAACTCATGCTTTGATAACCATAATTTAATTCATTTCCTTCCTCACAAGGTTGTAATCAGTTTTTAAGTTCTCATATGATTTTAAAGTTTGACACTGTTTTGTGTAAAAATGGCCTACATAAATTAAACCAGACAACAGAATTTTTGTTTTTACCTTATCATACCTCAGACTTTATCTTTTCATACTGAATTGCCTTGTCTGTTAATAAATAACAAATTTGTTTGGATTTTATGGCTTTTAGTTTTAAAATTCCAGCAGACATATACATAAACCTGACATTGAAATAACTCAGAATCAGATTTTTTGACACAAAGATGATGGTTTAAATGTTTAAAAATTGTCACCCCCATGAAGATCTTAGAGATATCAAGGGCTGGAGGAGTTTGCTGGCAAGATGGCAGAGCAGGACATGAGCTCACATCTTCTTACAAAAACATCTAGGTCACAACTAACTGCTGAACAATCATTGACCAAAAAAAAAAAAAAATGCTGGAACCTACCAAAAAAGATAACCCACATTCAAAGACAAAGAAGAAGCCACAGGACATCAATCACAACAAAATCAAATCCCATACCCCTCAGGTGGTTGACCCACAGAAAGGAAAATCATTGTACTGCAGAATTTGCCCTTAGACGTGAAAGTCCTAAGCCCTAAGTCAGGCTTCCCAGACAGACAGTCGGGCAATGGGACGGGGTGTCCCCAGAGAATCCAGCTCTGAAGGCCAGAGGGGTTTGTGCACTGGAATGCCACACGACTGGAGGAAGCAGACCTTGTGTGCACCTGGGCCCAGGGGAAAAGATCAGTGTCCTCGTAAGAGAGCGGGCCAGACCTGCTTGCTAGTCCTGGAGGGCCTCCTGTGGAGGTGGAGGTGGCTGAGGCTCACTGTGGGGACAGAGACGCTGGCAGCAGCAGTTCTGGCAAGTACTCATCGGTGTGAGCCTTCCTGGAGGCCGCCTACTAGCCCATCCCTAGGGCCTGTAGGCTCCAGGGCTGGGCTGCCTAAAGCCAAGTCACCAACAGGGTAGGAGAGCTGGACCATAAAGAAAGTTGAGCACCAAAGAATTGATGCCTTCAAAATGTGGCACTGCAGAAGGCTCTTGACAGTCCCTTGGACAGCAAGGAGATCCAACCAGTCCATCTTAAAGGAAATCAGTCGTGAATATTCATTGGAAGGACTGATGCCCAGATATGCAGATGACACCACCTTTATGGCATAAAGTGAAGACCCTTTTGATGAAAATGAAAGCAGAGAGTGAAAAAGTTGACTTAAAACTCAACATTCAAAAACTGAAGATTACAGCATCCAGTCCCATCGCTTCATGGCAAATAGATGGGGAAACAGTGAAAACAGTGACAGACTTTATTTCCTTGGGCTCCAAAATAAGTGTAGATGGTGACTGCAGCCATGAAATTAAAAGACGCTTTGCTCCTTGGAAGAAAAGCTATGACCAACCTAGACAACATATTAAAAAGCAGAGACATTACTTTGCCAACAAAGGTCCATCTAGTAAAAGCTATGGTTTTTCCAGTAGTCGTGTATGGATGTGAGAGTTGGACCATAAAAAAAACTGAGTGCCGAAGAATTGATGCTTTTGAACTGTGGTGTTGAAGAAGACTCTTGAGAGTCCCTTGGACAGCAAGGAGATCTAACCAGTCCATCATAAAGAAAATCAGTCCTGAATATTCATTGGAAGGACTGATGCTAAAGCTGAAGCTCCAAAACTTTGGCTCTCTGATACGAAGAGCCAACTTACTGGAAAAGACCCTGAGGCTGGGAAAGATTGAGGGCAAAAGGAGAAGGGGGCAACAGAGAATGAGATGGCTAGATAGCATCACCCACTCAATGCATTTGAAGTTGAGCAAGCTCCGGGAGATGGTATAGGACAGGGAAGACTGGCATGCTGCAGTCCGTGGGGTCGCAAAGAGCCAGACATGACTTAGCGACTGAACACCACCAACAACCCCTGAGTTGCTTCTGCTCTGGGACATTTACACCTTTATTATTCTGAAATTATAATTATTTGGAGGACTACTGTTGCTGCTGTTGTTGACATAACATATCATTCCTTCAGAAGAAAACTCCCAGAATTTGTCAGTTTATAACAATATTTTGTCAATAAAGAATTTATTTGGCTTCATTCTATAAGATAAAAGCACAAAAATTGATCTTATAGACATAATTCATCAGTTTTACAAACAGATCTCTTTTGTGAGATTTGTAATAGCTTTGAAATTTGATCTGAATTTATAGATATATTGAATCCTAACTTTCCATTGGTACACACACACACACACACACACACACACACACACACACACACAAATATTTCTTATAATTGCATTTTCTTTTCTTTCACTAATTTTAGTTGTGCTATTTAATGAACCCATTACCTTCTTGAAATTGGACCAGACAAAATATTGTGGAAAAGGGTTCATGTACTTGACATATTAGAGAAAGTGAAAAACACATGAATAAAATTAAATGTTGCCATGTGTAATCTTTGGAGAAACAGTATAAAAGTACTTTCTTTTCTTTGAATGGATAATGGCCCCTATTCTGTAGCCTTGCTCAGTTTTTCCTGTCCTAATGGTGTTTTATGAGTGAAATGGCATACTCATTTGGTTTCTATGGTGGTTTTCTGTGTGTCTTATTGAATAGCAACTAATAGCAACTGTTAGTATGTATTGATAATCATCCTTCCATTCTAAGGTTTATTTTCATATTTTTAAATATTTCCTTTTTTCAGGAATGCTCAATTTTTTTCCATTTTATTCAGTGTGGGGCAGTATGCCTAAATTATATTATTTATGAGAAATCTAGGGCATGATAATTTAGCATCATTTACGGAAAAGAAAGAAGAATATTTGAGGAAACCCTTATCTTTTACTCAGACTTGATGATTCTTGATTTAAGAAAATTTCAGTGGTCCAGTGCCTAAGACTCTGTGCTCCCAAAGCAGGGGACCTAGGTTTGATCCCTGTTCAGGGAACTAGATCCCATAAGCTACAACTAAGAATTCACATGCTGCAAATAAAGATCCCACATGTCACAACTAAGACCTAGCACAACCAAATAAGTGAAGATTAAAAAAGAAAGAAAGAAAATATCACTGGGAAAGAACCTTCATTATGGCAGAATTAACAACAAAATCTTTCTAAGATTTCCAATCATAACAGCATCTTTACTTAAAATAACACCAAGTATTTAAATATTTGGGATTGCCTGCTGGCTCAGATGGGAAAGAGTCTGCCTGCAATTCGAGAGGCCCAACTTCAATCCCTGGGTTGGGAAGGTCCCCTGGCGAAGGGAAAGGCCACCCACTCCAGTGTTCTTACCTGGAGAATCCCATGGATGGAGGAGCCTGGAGGACTACAGTCCGTGTGTTCACAAAGAGTCGGACCTGACTGACTGAGTGACCTCACCTTTATTTAAAGATTTTTTTTTCTAAGCAACTATTTGTACTTATTTTTATGTGATGTCATAATCTGTCACTGAAACTGGTGTAGGAGATTAAAGATACTTTGGTAATCCAGTTAAAGTGTTCAGAAACAATGCTGACCTCTTACAACTAACTATATATCCTAAACATACAACGAACCAAAAAACCACCTCAAGAATATTTGTTTCATAACTGAGAAGAAAGAAAGGCACATTTGTTCCTTGTCTGAAATTAGCCAAGGCACTCCACTGGGTATCATGTGAGTCTATCATTTTGTAGACATTTACCAAGCTGAGCAGCTAGTAATCAAAGGCTGGACAGTGCAGAGAGCTTAAACAAATCCTGAACTCTGCATTCGAACTCCTGCCTCGGCACAGGGTCCTGTGTGTGATCACTGAGCCTTCTGCTCATCTGCAGATGAGAAAATGGAAAGTGTACACTCCTTATGAAATAACAAGTGAGCAGGCAGAGTGTTCCTCCAATTCATGATTTCCCTGCTAGAACGACTTAGTATTTAATACCTAAAACTAATAGAATGTGTGCATCTTTCATTCGAGACTGTGATACTTATTTTAAACAATATTTTAATCCACCAATGTACAGAAATAGCCTCAAATGCAGTGCCAAGTGTAATTGGTGGAGAATCATACATAGATACTTGAAAAGTATACAGACTGTCTATAAAGAGGTTGTACTTCTGAGATGTTGTGGGCTCTAACAAGTAACTCTTGGTTAAGAGCCATATTAATTGTGATGTTTTAAGCATGTTACATTCTAGGAATAAAGTTTAACTTGGGTTCTAGAAAACTAGCTGAGACGTTTGGGTTGATGTAAAATGCAATTTTTTCCATATAAATATTACATAGTAAACATTTTTACTCTCAATGTTTGATTCTCAGGAATGAATTACTGGTATTAAGCAGGCAGCGTCTCTCCCCCACCTTTTTTCTTTGCTAAAGCAAATTTGAGTTGCATTTTAGCAACTTATAAGTAAAAGAATCCTAACTACTATTTCATTAGTATTTTATTTTTAGGGACTAGATGTTTTTGCCTTGCTTAAGAAAACCTTTTCTTTTCCAAGATTATAAAAAAAAAATGCTCTTATATGTCATTCAAATCTTTTACAGCTTTCAATATTATTGCTAATAGAAATCTGAAATTATGTCAAAATAAAAATATTAAAGTGAAGAAACTATGTTTAGCTTCGTTCTACAGATTTAGAGTTTTAATTTTCGGAAATTTATTTCTAGGCACGGTGGAAGAAGGCCAGTGCTCTGGATGCGATTACTGTCCTGCAGTGTTCATTCCTCTCCTCACCTCGTGGAACATATACTTCCCCACTCCCTGAATGTTGGGTTTGGTGGTATGATTTGCTTTGACCAAAGGGGCATCAGCAGATATTAATATATTGTAGAAGCATATTATACTTCCTACCACCCCACATGGCCTTATACATTTGTACTGAGTTTTTGTTAAAACAAGAGTCATTATATAATTAGTGTAATTATGCAAACACGGTTCTCAGGTGAATGCTCTAGTAATTCTAAAGTTCACATAGAGCACGCTAATTATGTATCCATCAGTATATATTTTCGATTTTATTCACTGAGTTTTCTGTATACCTAACTCTAATTGATTTAGTAGCTTAGTGGCAGAACTCTAAAGTTCGTCTCAATATGGTAAAAACACATTTAAAAAATTTTTATAAATCCATTCTCTTTTAGACGTGCTGATCAACAGGCTATTTAAATGGCTGGTAGGCTGAGACTTCCCTTCAAGTTATCTTTGGAATTCCTTTTCCCTGGGGCCTTAGGTCTGGCACCAAAGCAGCAGTCCAGGGTCCAACAACTTCCAGGAGGAGATGCCCCCAGCCTCCAACTTACTAAAGGATAGAGGATTTAGGTACCACGACCTCCTACTAAGGTCTGGTGATGGGGAAGGAAACGGGAAGAGAATATTTTCTCTTTAACCCCCAAATGCTCAGATTTTCTTTTATGTTTTTCTGTTCTGAAAATTGCCAAACCAGCGGGGCTTTGGTCATTCCTTGAGGCAACAAGGACAGTCACAAGAGAGGCTCTTTCCTTGTAAGAAATTTTAATTGTTTAATT
Source organism: Muntiacus reevesi (assembly GCF_963930625.1). NCBI lineage: Eukaryota > Metazoa > Chordata > Mammalia > Artiodactyla > Cervidae > Muntiacus > Muntiacus reevesi. Next base: position 120,911,560 of record NC_089253.1, on the reverse strand, counting down.
AAAAGAAATTTCAGTTATTTTGTTTTCAACTGTGAGATGACTTCTTATAACCCCATACTGTGGGTCAAACTTTGTGAGCAGGGAAATGTACCAATCAAATACATGTAAACACCGTACCATGGGACAGATGCTGCCCACCCCAAATGAAAAAGTTAAAAGATGAAAGCTGTGTACCAAAAATCACTCATTGAACCTATTTTCATTTCATCAGCCAGTGAGCAAGTGTGGATTTTTTTTCAGTTTCCCTTTTTTAAATATGTTGTTAGACTAGCAGACGTCCACGTGCTAGAAGTGCTGTATACTGTATTCAAGAACCTACAGTAGAGCAAGTGTGTTTATATTACAGTAATTCTATCAGGCTCTGTGTTCTAAGCTTCCTGGATCCTCACAGTCAAGAAATAAATTTCTCTAAATACTTGGACTCCAGTGCTATTCTTTTGGAGGTAGAAAAACAATGGCAGAAGCAGAGGAGAAAATAATGCAAAATCCACTAAACAGAAGACCTTATGCCAGCCTAGATACCAACTAGGAAATTTCATGTGTGAGTCAGAAAGACACAACAGGACATCCAAAGATCTTCATGGAAGTCCAAACCACTCTAACAATGAAGTATGAAATGTAAGTGATACCGGAACAGAACTATCTGTCCTATTTCTCTTTGATCATCAGTGAATATACATTTGCACACCGTACACACACACATATTTTTATACATTTATATATTCAGACATTTTTGGATTTTTAGTTTTATATTTTTTTCTATCTTTATAAAAGCACTTGGTATATTGTGAAATGCTAAACATACATGAGAAATTCTTTTTCTTAATCACTATCATCACAATAGTTAACATGTATTGAGAATTTGATATGTCAGGCATTTTTAAGTTTAGCCCTCCTAACACGGTTAAGAGATAAATCTCATTCTTCTCCCTGTTGTACAAAGAAATACACCAAGTGTTATTGCTAGCATCATAGTAAAAGCAACATGAGCAACAATAGATATCTTTGGCTGAGTCCGAACTGTTTGCCAAGTTTTCCAAGCACCTTATATAAATCAGCTCGTTAGCTAATTAGATTAGCTTCAGAGTAATTTTATGATTTAGAACTGATTATTATTCCCATAATAGAACAGCCTTTAGGTAACTTGCGAAAAGGTTATGTAGCTAGGAAGTAGAAAGGCCGGGTGGAGAGGGTCAGGAATGCTCCCCCGGCGGTCAGGTTAAGCCAGGATAAGACGCAGCCTGCGGAAGCCGTGGGACTCCAGCAAACCGCACCTTAGAGCTCTAGTCGTTGTTGGTGTTGTTCAGTCACTAAGTCGGGTCCTACTCTTTTTGCAGCCCCATGAACTGTCACCCACAAGGCTCCTCTGTCCAGGGATTTCCAGGCAAGAATACTGGAGTGGGTTGTCATTTCCTTCTCCAGAGCATCTTCCCAACCCAGGGATCGAACCTGTGGCTCTTGCCACATCTCCTGCATTGGCAGGCAGGTTCTCTACCACCAAGCCACAAAAAAAAGCTCTTTTACCATTAAATTGATGAGTAACCCACTCCTCCACTAGTATAAGCCGTCTAGCCATCAGGGACAGTTTATGGACACTTCTGTTCACTTTCAAATTTTAAAATAACTAAACAAAAAAAATCAGTATTTATAGAGTACCAATTGTGGTCTGGGCTTCTCTTTGCCTTTTTAGTTCCTGCCGTTAATGTTATTTGTGTGTGTTTCTCTCTCTTCTTTTAGACTCAGGACCGAAGCGGTAGAAACCATGGCATCGTTTCCTTTGCATCCCCAGGGCCTTGCATGCTGTTTGGCACACATTATTTTGTTAACAAATATCCATTAAACTAACTGAGCTGCCCATGTAAAGCCCCTTAATCTTGTCCATCTTGTAAAGCAGATTTTATTATCCTCATTCACACTTGTGAAAACTGGTGACTGGGGAAATCATCTGCTGAAGGTTTCTGCCACTTTAGAAAAAGGTCTGAAACTTGAACCTGACAATCCTGATGGTGGCTCTAAAGCTTTCACTGCCTCCCAGCTCTACAAGCACTTACTAAGTCCTCTGAAAACTTGTGTAAAATATTGTAGGTAAAGTGCAAGGCCAACAAAACATGCTTAATAAATGTTGTACTGTCCTCCAGGTAGCACATGCATTCAAAAGAAATTCAAACAGAAGAAATAAAAGTGACTGGACTTCCATTTTACAGCTAAGAATGATTTTCACAGTTAGGATTGGGGGAATTGTCCGGCTACACAAATCAAGCTTCTTTTTCAGCATCCTGCTAAAGGCACAACTGACAGCGTGATGTGAGTGGAATACAGAACACTCTGCTTGGTTGTAGCGGCTGCTTCTGTCTGCCCTGCTTTAGGAGAGGGCCCTGTGAGCTCTCATTAGGAGTGAAAATGACTGCATGACAAGGAAGCCTAGAGCGAGCCCTCCCTGCGTTTGACTTTGGGTGTTCACGTCATTATTTTCTGTGCCATTTTCCTTCTGCTACAAATGCATTTTCAGCAACGGAGTGATTTATCTTTCTTCTTTGATCCTTGGCCCCGGAGACTTCTGTGCCCAAATCCTGCCCCTGGCCGAGTCTCCCCACTGTCTCACTGGTCCACACAGCAGCCCCCCAAACCTCACCCCCCACCCCCCACCTGTGCCAGCCTCTTCGCCTCCAACCCTCAGGACAGCACTTTCAATTTCCTGGCCAGGCTGCACTGTCCACTGTGGGATAAGCTCTCCCCTAGGGTTTAGAAAACCCCCAAATCTCAGACGGGGAATCTCTGCCCAGTTACCACTATGATTCCCGTTCTTGATAGTTCAGAATGTGTTCCTTTGTTTTCTCCTAGTTTCTCCTGATTGTTGGTTGGAATATTTTCACAGCTTCCCTTCTTTGACCATTTAGTTTCCCTCAGCCCCCTGGGAACCACCTGTTCTCCCACATCCTGGACTTCACACCAGCGTGCATCTGCTCCTTTAGCACTGTCCAGAGACTCGGGGCCAGAGCCCTCCTCTGAACCTTGACCTGCTGGGTGCCCATCTTGGTTGCTTCCTGAGTCAGCGAGCTTTCTCTGCTCATGTTCCCCAAGGCTGCTCATTATCAGACACTCTTCACCGCTGTTGAGGCTGACTCCTGGACTCCTTTTTTTGCCTCTAATCTTCTTTGGTTTCACTCCCTAAAATTCAGTAACAAAGATATGCCCAGAATTGAATCTGAAAGTGTTGAAGGATCACTCAGTTGCTTAGTTTGGTTTTTTAATTAGATTCCCAAAATCAGTTTCCAAAATGAACAATTTATCACCTGCATTAGATAAATTTTTATTTAAAATATAAACATTGCAATTTGAATGGAGAGGAATTGTCACAGGATTGCAGGTGTTTGAATGTTCAGTTCAAGAAGACTGTAAAATATTCAGGTGCAGTTAAGACTGATAATCAAAGAAACTAAGGAGCTGACTGTAAAAGATAATTCTTCAGGTGCTATAATAGTTTATCCAAGGTAAAAATTATAAAAGGACTCTAGTGAAAGCTTGTTGATTATAAGGATCATTCATGTAACTATTATTCCTCTCTATCACATTATATTACTTTATATACCCATACCTATATAAAATAACTTGTCATCATCCTAACCTCCGAAAATCCTTTTAGAAAACACACTTAGTCACATATTTTTAAATCTACTTCAGACGTTTTAATCCGCTATATTTTTACACAGTTTTTTTTTTACACAAACACATATATCCACTCTTCACTTTTAATAGCAACCCCACAGCTATCCTCTGACTTACTGATTCATTAACAAACATGTTTATACACTTGACTCTTGTACTCAAAACCAATGAGTAGATAATTACTGGATGGTATTTAAATTACACCATATATAGACACTACATAGAAACTGAAATTATTTAAGAAAATAACCAAAAAATCAGAGACTGTGCAGTAGAAACCGCATGAGGAAAGTGCCCCGGGAAGATAATAGACTCAAAGAACGTCAGAGCAGAGAGCAAGTGCAGGCATTGTATTAGGGCTCAGTATAGAGCATATAAAGCAAAATATTTTAAGTGTGAACAGACTTACTATATGCGATTAGATGCAAACACCACCACTGGAAGGTCTCAAGAGGGGGCTCCAGCTGGGCTCAGAACGACTTCCAGAACACTGCAGAGCTACCCAAGCCTGCCGATGGGACTGCCGAGCGCAGAGCCCAGGGCCGGGACTCTGCGCCAGGGGTCAGGGCTTCCTGCTGCCATGGCCACCATCGCCACAGCCTTTGCCACAGCTGCCCCTTGACAACCAGGTGGGGGGCGATGGAATGCCGCCCTGGCCTCGCGGCTGGGCAAGCCTGCACACACAGCCCCAAAGAGGAAGAGGGCTAATTCTGCCTTCCAAGTGCTTTTAATTGGTGGTAGCTAATTCACGCATAGAAATTCCTTCCCCACCTGCAAGGAAACTGAGAAAATGCAGATTTTAGCTTTCCAGCACCCACAAAGCAGAAAGGCACAGAGGAGGGCAGTGAGGTGAAGGGTGAGCGAGTTGGGCCACAGCATCCACACAGAGGTCACCTGTGTGAACTCCTCCAGATCACAGAGGATAAATGTGAGAATCGTAGAGGTTAAGCCTGAACATGGTGTGGCCAATCACAAAATTGCTTTTATTGATTAAATCCAATGTTCTTTTCTTTTACTATACTGCACTGCCATTCACAAATCAATGTCTCCCATGTGGTTAAATGTTTAATATCATTTAAAATTAGCACTGATATATATTTTTAATTGTGGTCATTAGAAGCTGCTGCTGCTGCTAAGTCACGTCAGTCATGGCCAGCTCTTTGCGACCCCATAGGACATTAGAAGAGCAGGCATCAGATTGAATTTGAATTACTTTTTAAAAACTAGACAGAAGTATTAAAGGGCATATTATATTCAATATAATTCAATTCAAAAAGGTATATGAAATTCAACTTTCAAGATCTGTACTGGAAAGATTTGGGGACTCTTTTTTTCTGTTAGGAGTAATAACTCTTTTGCCTCAGAGTAAAAAGAAACAGAAAAAAAGATTTGACCAAACTCTCCTCTTCATTAGGAATAAATGACCTAGTCATTTGGATTTGGGCTTCATTTTAACAACAACAACAAAAAAAACTGATAATGAGAAAATGGATGCTGGAGACCAAGACACACGAAATGCTTGTATTCAGTGAAACTTTATGAGAGGTGGGAGATTTGGAAGTGTGTATGATTTAAGTAAGCCTTGAGAATGGATCTTTAACTACCAAGAAGAACTTGACACCCCTTCCCACTTGACTCCTGTGGCCCAAAGGAGTTGTTTAATTTCACAAGTGTGTCTGGTTCTTCTCATTCGAATTTGCTGTTGTTTCTCACCCTAACAGGTTCTAGTTCAAGATGAGCTAAAGAGACTCTTGTGTGCAGTGTTGATATTCCCCTACACCTGTCCCGAGATGTCTTGCTTTCTTTCCGCCTGGCCTCCAACCTCACCCTGGATTTTCTATTCTTCTTTCCATCCATTAATCAGTCTGGGACCAGCTGATTCACCTTCACTCCTGACACACTTGGTCACTTTTTTACCCTCCTTTTGTGTGTTTTAGACCTTTTTTAGGTCTTTATATTGGTTACTTTTGGCTTAATTATGAACTTTATAACTATAACCTAGACAGCATATTAAAAAGCAGAGACATTACTTTGTCAAGAAAGGTCCATATAGTTAAAGCTATGGTTTTTTCCAGTAGTATGTATGGATGTGACAGTAGGACCATGAAGAAAGCTGAGCACCAAAGAATTGATGCTTTTGAACTGTGGTGTTGGAGAAGACTCCTGAGAGCCCGTTGGACAGCTCTCAAACCAGTCAACACTAAAGGAAATCAACCATGAATACTCATTGGAAAGACTGATGCTGAAGCTGAAGCTCCAATTCTTTGGCCACCTGATGTGAAGAGCCGACTCATTGGAAAAGACCCTGATGCTGGTAAAGACTGAAGGCAGGAAGAGAAGGGGACGACAGAGGATGAGATGGTTGGATGACATCACTGACTCAATGGACATGAGTCTGAGTAAGCTCTGGGAGATGGTAAAGGACAGAGAGGCCTGGTGTGCTGCAGTCCATGGGGTCGCAAAGAGTTGAACATGGCTGAGTGACTGAACAACAACTAGATCATGGTTGTAGTCTATGGAGTCTTGCTCCTTTCATTCAATGTTAGATTTTTAAGATTCATGCACATAGTTGCATTAGCAGTTGCTCATTCATTTTCAATATTCTCTAATAATCTGTTGCATAACTATATCATAGTTTATTTATTCACTATCTTGTCAAGGCAGATTTTCCCCCAAGGTTTTTACCATGAGGAACATCACTGTATAGACATTTTTGTACAGATTTCCTATCGCATATATGCATTGAATATTTTTCCTCTAGCATGTAGGAGTGGAATTACTAGGACTTAGAGAATAATTGTGGTCAAATTTGTAAAATAATGTCACACTGCTTCCCAGGGTTCCTGTGCAAACTTACACTTCTCTTAATATGTAAGAGTTGTCCCTGTGCTGTCCCACAGTCCCACCTAATTGTCTTTGTAAAATTTACTAATTCTTACTCATCTGGAAGCAAAATGGCAATTTTTGTGAACATAACTTGCATTTCCCTGAGTATTAGTGAGATTGACTATATTTCCTTATGTTTTTAGCCATGCATGATGTCTCTTCTGTCAAACAACTCTTCACATCTCTTACTCATTTTATTATTGGGTTAACTGTCATTTCCTTATTGATTTATAGAAGTGCTTTACATGATAATTTTTGGTTGACTAACCTGCAAGTTTCTTCTAGTTTGCTGATTGCTTTTCACATTCTTTGTTGTATTTTTAATAATTACAGTTTTTAATTTAATGTAGATCAATTTAATCCTTAATTTACTTCACAATTATAGTCTTTAGTCTTTTAAAATGTATTCCTACATTGAGGTAAGAAAATATTCTCTTGCTTTTTTTTAGAGCTAAAAATATTGCTTTCCAAATTTAATTATTTATTTGGATTTGGTTTTTGTGTAGGAATGAGACACAAATCAAATCTAAGTTTTCCGTATGAATAAATAATTGGGCAATTCCATTTCAATACAGTTTATTCTGTCCCCAGTGTTGGCAAGACCACTTCTGTCATGTACTGTTTTCCATCTCCATATGGATCTTTCTGAGCCTCTGCTCTATTTATTCACACCCTGAGCCAATTTAACACTTTCTCAGCTGTAATATAATAATAAGTCTTGCTGTATTATCTGTTGTATTATCTGGCAGCTCTCTGTCCTCATCTTAAGGATTATGAGTCTTATTCTCCATTCAACTCCTCCATTCTAACCCAACTTCACAAGCATGAGACTCCCCTTGTCATCACTTAGCCCTGCACTCCCCATCCAGCACTCTTCCTCCTGCCATAGCCACAGCTTGGCCAGAAAGCTGATGGAAGTACTGGCCACAGAACTGACCAAACCAGAATCCTGGGCGTCATCACTGACTCCTCTCTGTCACTCAACACACTCGATGATTCCTCAGCTCTTGTAGACCCTAACTCATATCAAACCTGGTATTCTCTTAGTCTGGAAAGGGACAGTTAGGACCATATGAGCAACATTAAAGAAATTGTTTGAAGGGAGATAACCACAGTTTGAATATTGAGACTGTTGGACAAGGTCCAAATAGAGGACAGAACTGAGATCATGGAAAGTAACCAGTGAAGTTTTAGGTGCCCCAGTGTTCAGAGTAGAGAATCAAACCACAGGAATCAATGACCCAATAGTGGAGAAAACTGATGTGACAGGATTAGAAAATCCAGATACTGAGGATACCAGCTCAGACAGAACCAAATTCTCCTGTTAGGAATGGAGAGCAAAGAAGGTAAGTCAGTCAAGGGGGGAGACTTGGTTATTGGGAGAAATTGGTCATGAAACCCAGTGCTTTAAGGTCAGATAAGTTGGGGCTCAAAATTAAACCACTTTGCTTAGTCCCTGAGATCTATCTTCTCCTCTTACCTGGAGACTTCAGAATCTGTGGCAAGGCAGCTTTGACAGAATAAAGTATAAAAGAAACTCGGTGATCTCATTGGATAACAAAACCAGAAATTAAAATTTACTGTTTGCTAAGGGCCAGGCATTTTTGGGCGCCACCCTAAATCATTTCCTCTTATGATGCCATTAAACTTCATAAACACAGTAAACAATTTAATGTAAGTATCATTGTTATTCTCAGATGAGGAAACTGAGGCTTAGAAAGGTAATTTTCTCAAACTAAACACCTGGTGAGGGGTGGAGGCAAGGTTTAGCCCCAGCAGTCTGGCTCAAAACCTGCTGCAATTACCTTCTATGAAAAGCATGCCTTGTCATAGAGAACAGAGCAGAGGAAGGAGTGGGGTGAGGCGAACTGAGAGAGTAGCACTGACATGTATACACTCTCACGTTTAAAACAGACGGCTCGTGGGAAGCTGCTGCGTAACACAGGGAGCTCAAACAAGAGCTCTGCGATGACCTAAGGGAAGGGTGGGGGGGTCGGGAGAAAGGTTCTAGAGGGAAGGGATATACGTATACTTCTGGCTGATTCCTGTTGTTGTATAGCAGAAACCAACACAACATTGTAAAACAATTATCCTCCAATTAAAAATAAATTTTTAAAAAAGTGTTTCTTGTTACTATAGCTATGGATGTTATTCATGCCACCATTTAGCATGTGGAAAAACAATCCAAGAAGATTAAGAAATTTGTATGTTAGAGTTTAAGCAGTTCTAGAACTCAGATTCCCCATTCAGGTGTTCATACTCTAACACCTCATTCTTCCATATATAAGCGAAGGACTGTATCTTATCTGAGAAGGAAACCAAAAATCTCAAGAGTTTAGATACCATCTTTCTTAGAGCCAGCAGCAGAAACAAAAGAAAACTCCATTCGAGCTGTGTGATGCCACACTTCACAGTAAGGCTGACTTTGTCTTTGAAACACAGTATTTATTAGGATCATCTTACGTACATCCAGACTCAGGCAGAAATCAGATTAGACCTCAGACGTATGTTCCACTTAATAGAAAATCTAATTCACAATTTTGATCTACCCAACAGATACTCCCACTAACAAGTTTTAATCCTGGGGATGGAAGAAGAGGGGGTGACTTAAACAAAGCTGCTGAAATACCAACCAGCTACTGCATGTTGCAGGGCCGAGAGATGCAGGCTTGGAACTGAGCCATTGTAAAGAACAATGGACCGCAGGCTTGCCTGGTGGTTCAGACAGTATAGAGTCCACCTGCAATGTTGGAGACCCAGGTTCGAGCCCTGGGTTGGGAAGATCCCCTGGAGAAGGGAATGGCCAGAGAATTCCACGTACAGTCCATGGGGTTGCAAAGAGTCAGACATGACTGAGCAACTAATATTTCCACTTTTCACACAATGGACAGCAATTAACATGATGAAGCACAAACTCAGTGAGACTGTAAAGTCCTGGAGTACCTGGTCTCATGACTTAGCTCAAAAACTCTGTGTCCTCTGACATTTCTGTCCTATAATGAGATACTCCCCTGTGCTCCCGAGACCCCAGGTTCAGTTACTCTTGCCTCTGGCTTTCCCAAGCTGCTCTGTCTTCCCTGCTTTGTGTCTGATCCTTGCTCTTGCCTTCCTCATGGGACTTAACGCATTTTCTTGGCTTCCTGCTTCAGTCCTGTGGGAGTCAGATGTTCAAAACCCAAGTGACACCGTCCAGGGCCACCTTCACTCAGGTCTTGGGCTCACTGGAGGCCAAAACAGTGTCCACAGACACTGAGAAAAGAACTGAAATCATTACTCTTACACCCTGCCAGTAGGTTAAAAGAGGTTTGTGGTCTTGCAAGAATTCAGAGTATATCACTCATGCCATTTAGGAAAAAATTACTCCCCCTGCCCAAATATTCCAGTAAAACAATCTTACCTCTGTATCTCACACAAATGTCCCGAAAGAAGACAGATAGGAAAGACTGGTATGAAATAAAATATGTGTATAGATACAGTATTGTGTATTATACATACATATATGTAATATAAAAGTTAAATGAATAAAGGCAAGTTGTCTGGAAATGTGCTCTAGTTAGCACTAGGCATGCTAACCAAAAACTCTGGGAACAGAAAAGACCAATATAAATAGATACTAAATCTCTAATTCTGCTCTTACTATAGAAAGATTATATAGCATGAATATCCAACAATGTCATAAATTTTTGGTGACTGAATTTATATAAAAGTCAATTGAATGAAATTTTATCACACAATTTGAGGCTACTTTGAACGTGAGATGTTCACAATAATCAAGAACATTAATTTGAAAAGATATATAGCCAAACAATATTGGAAAGTTAAGGAAGTATCAAGATATTAAATTCCCTAATGTAATTACACGGCTTCCAACGTGGTGCTAGTGGTAAAGAACCCACCTGCCAATGCAGGAGATGTAAGAGACGCAGGTTTGAACTCCTGGAGAAGGGAATGTCAACCCACTCCAGTATTCTTGCATGAAGAATTCCATGGACAGAGGAGCCTGGCGGGCTACAGTCCATAGGTTTGCAAAGAGTCAGACATGACTGAAGTGACTTAGCACACACATTCAATGTAATTGCAAGTTAGAATAAACTTAGAAAATAAACTTAGAAAATGTTTGTATCCCACAGTGATAAGGAAAGTAAAATTCAACCATTATAATGGAAAGAAAAGACATATATCTACCATCTTACATATTTCAATTTTTTCATTATGAATATCCCTTTCAAATGTTTTTTAAAGAGTATATTGTTTAAGAAATAAAGTATTTTGCATGGATGTTTAAATATTACTGATTAAGGTTTATGATAGTAAGTCATTCTGGTTCCTGAAATTATTGCTTTTACTTAGGTCCTACTAAATGCAAACTTACAGAACTTTCCAGTTTTGAATATCCTGTGAGAATGCCATATGTATATATATAAAGAGATGATTAATGTTCACTTCAGACTTAAAAAAAAATCAGATAGTGCTTTTTAAATTGTGAGGACAACACTAAAAGAATAGAAACAAAATAATATTGTCAAATCAGAAGGCAGTGATGAGGGAGGGATAAATAAAACTGCATCAACCCAAAATAGTGCATAAATGGAGAGGGAAAGAAATGAGACTGTGAGAAAACATGGTAAACAGAAAGTACAAAATAAGATGACATAAAAAAGCCCAAATATAATAATAATTACAGTACATATAAATGAAACCAAATCCTCACTTGGATGACAGGAAGTTTCAAACTAAATGTGAACACAAAATTTAACTATAGTTTGTGTGCAAGAAATTAATCTAAAGCATGGTGGAGCAGAGTGGAGCAGAAGAAAGAATCTTCAGCAAAACTCATGTAATACTATGCATGCCTACTGGCCATCATCATGTATCACTGTTCCATGTCTAAACTTCAAAAAACAAAGTAAGAAACATACACTCTCACCTTAAAGAAAGAAACCGTTCCTCCTATAAAAGTTAAGCTTGTCTAGATTCCTGACGCAAAGAAAGTATAAATGAATAGATCTTTGTTGTCATGGAGTTGGTTTGTTCTGCAACAATAGATAACCACCTCATTCAAAGATCCTGGAATTGGAAGATGCTATGAATGATGAGAATATGAATGAAGAGTGTTCTGGTGTTTTCTTTAAAGGAGGAATAATTTCATCCTATTAGCCTGCTGGCTAAGATCAAGTGTAGTATGTGGTATGGAGGCTTCCCTGGTGGTACAGTGGTAAAGAATCTGCCTGCCAATGTAGGATATGCAAGAGATACAGATTCGATCCCTGGGCTGGGAAGATACCCTGGAATAGGAAGTGGCAATCTGCTTCAGCATTCTTGCCTGAAAAATTCCACAGACAGAGGATTCTGGTGGGCTACAGTCCACGGAGTCACATCGTCTAACACGGCTGAGTGACTGAGCACAGGACACACACGTAGTTTTCACTCTTTGATGTTTAAGCATGGAAGAGTGAGGCACGTTGATGGCCAGTAGGCATGCATAGTACTACATAAGCTTTGCTGAACAACAGTATTTGAAGACCCTCTTAACACTTAGTCAATTTCTCCCTTTATAAGCACTCAAGGTAGAAGCCACAGTTCTTTGTAATCTAATCCCAAAGTGACATCCCATTGCTTCTGTGTTATTTTATTTCTTAGGAAATAGGTTCAATCCACACTCAAGAAGGGATTTCACAAGAATGAGCACCGTTGGGGGGATCGTTGTGGGCCATCTTAAGGATGCCTACCATCCGTTGACGGTCATGTCTCTCTCACCTAGATCTCTTGATGTTGCGGCACAGCTCACTAATGCTCTGTTTTGGTGTGGGTTTGCTTGTTTTGCTTTGTTTTCTTTTTAAATCCTCTTTTTCTGTGTTTAATTTTGGATAGCTTCTATGGCCACATCACTAATTTTTCCTTCAATGTCTAATTTGCCACTAATCCCACCCATGGTATCTCATATGTCCACCCATGGTATCTCATATGTTCTTGTTTTAATCTAAATTTGACTTAAATCTTTTCTTATACTGCCCATATTTCTACTTAACTTTTTGAACGTCTGAAATACACTAGTAATAAGCATTTTCATATCCTTATCTGCTAAGATCTGTGTCATCTGCCAGTTTATGACCATTTTTGACTGGCCGGGATCTTACTTTCCTGTTTCTTTGCATGCCTCGTTTACTTGTGAACTTTACCCTGGTAGGTGCTGATTATTTTTGTCCTCCTATAAATAGTTTTGAACTTTGTCCTGGGATGCAGTTCTTTGGAAATAGTTTAATCCTTTCCGGTTTGCATTTAAGATTTGTTGTGCGGAACAAGAGTAGGCTGAACCCAGAGCTAATTATTTACCACTGCAAGACCCTTCTGCTTAATCCATGCCCCACCAATCAGGAGGTTATCTAGTCTGGCAGGTCGCAGCAGTCCTTTGTTGAGTGCTGGGTGCTACTGTCTTCCATCATTTCAGGTCATATTCTTTCCTGGGTCTTAAGTAGTTCCTTCACATGCATGAGTGGATTAGAGCTCACCTGAATGTGCAAGAGGAAGCCTCTGCAGGTCTCTGGTCCTCTGTCTCTGGGCAGCAATCTCTTCTCAGGAACTTTGTACTGAGAATTCTTTCTGGCAGAGTCTCCTCAAATGTTCAGCTTTGCCCCTCAGTTCAGCGATTCACTGGGCTCAGCTTGGGTCTCCCCACCCAATGCTGTTTCCTGGAAATTCTCTCAAGGTCATAAGCTCAAGAAATTGTAGGGCTCATCTTGCTTGTTTCTCATCACTTAGGGATGACTGTCCTTTGTTACCTGACAGCCCATGTCTTAAAAACCCTTGTTTCATATATTTTGTCAAGTTTTTAATTGCTTCAGACAAAAGGGTAATTCTGTCCATGTTATTCCATCTTGCACAGAAGTGGGAGTGCCCTTTAATTAAAATAAGTATGTATTTATATTGATGTAATTTTGGTTTATAACACTATATAAATTTCATGTGAACATGGTATTTTTGGCTTCTATATACACCACAGTATGCATGCTAAGTCACTTCAGTCGTGTTTGACTCTTAGCAACCCCGTGAACTGTAGCCCCCCAGGCTCCTCTGTCCACATTATTCTCCAGGCAAGAATACTGGAGTGGGCTGTCATGCCCTCCTCTAGGTGATCTTCCCAACCCAGGGGTCAAACCCACATCTCGTATTTCCTGCATTGGCAGGTGAGCTCTTTACGACCAGCACCACCACAGTACACTCATCAGGAAAAGTTGTTCCCACCCATCACCACGCAGTTGACCTCCTTTACCCATTTTGCCCTCCCTCCATCCCTCTTCCTCTCTGGTAACCACTGCTCTTTTATCTATGTGATTTGTCAACTTATTTATTCCTCATATGTGGGAAACCATATGGTATTTGACTTTCTCTGTAGGACTTGTTTCACTTAGAATAATACTGTTGGGGGTCCATCCCTGTTGTCACAAGACTGCATCTCTTTTTATGGGTGAGTAATACTCCATTGTGAATATGTGTGTGTGTGTGTGTGTGTGTGTGTGTGTGTGTGTGTGTGTGTGTGTGTATCTCACATCTTCTTTATCCACTCACCCATTCATCACTAGGCACTTGGGTTGTCTCCATGTCTTGGCTATTGTAAATAATGCTGTGGTGAACACATTGGTACACATACCTTTTTGAATCAGGGTTTTATTACTCTTTGAATAAATACCCAGAACTGGAATAGCTGGCTCATAAGGTCATATATCTGAAAAGGGGTTAATATCCAAAATATACAAAGAACTTACCCAATTCAACATCAGAAAAACAAACCACCCAATTTAAAAATGAGCAGATTTAATAGCCACTTTTCCAAAGAAGACATACAGTGGCCAACAGGCACGGGAAAAGATGCTCAGCATCACTAATCATCAGGGAAATTCAAGTCAAAACCACAATGAAATACCACCTCACACCCATCACAATGGTTGTATCAAAGGGTAACAACAAGTACTGAAGAGCATGTGGAGAAAAGGGAACCCACCTACACTGTTGGTGAGACTGTAAATTGGTACAGCCACTATGGAAAGCAGTATGGAGATTCCTCAAAAAATTAAGAATATGACCTTTTAATGCAATATAATCTTTAAATGTAATAAATTTCTGAATTTTGCACTTTTTTACTGAAGTTTAACTGACTTACAATTTTATATTAGTTTTAATTGTACAATATCATGATTCAATATTTTCATACATTATGAAATGATCACCATAATAAATCTAGTTACCATCTGTCTCCATACAAAGTTATTACAACATTATTGACTGTATTCTCCTCATGTTGCCTATTACATCCCCATGGCTTATTTATAGCTGGAAGTTTGTACCTCTTAATCTGCTCCTCTTATTTGTTTTTACCCAAGTTTGCGTAACTAGGAAGGAAGGCAATTCCTGGTGGATCATTTGTATTTCTTTCTCCTTCATGAGTAGAGTAAAAATAGCATTTCCAGACAAGACAGATAAATTGAGCATAACTGAATTTTGCCTTGCTACTGCCTCCAGCATCTTTCTTCAGCATCTCTCTTCCTCGCAGTGGAAAGTCAATAACCTCCTGCTGCACTGGGGTCGCTCAGGGTCCCCACTACAGGGGTCATGATGGTCAAAATCTGACCCAAGCTCTCCACAGGTGATTTGCTTTAGGTCGCACTGCTTCAAGTCTCTAAGTTAAGAAACAAAGTAAATCTGTGTTGATGAGTGCATTATCTTTTCACACGTGAACCCTCTGGAGACTCTAACAAAAGCAACAAACAATGAGGAGAAATGTGAGATACCACAGTAAGCTATTTGGAGAAGATATTGGGTTGGTTGCGTGCATGCCTGCATGCTAAGTCGCTTCAGTTGTGTCCGACTGTTTTCGACTCCTTGCACTGTAGCCCAGCGGGCTCCTCTGTCCATGGGATTCTCCAGGAAAGAATAGTAGACAGTAGGTCAAAGCTACTCTACAGTTCAAAGGACTGGGACGACCTTTGTTAAATCTTCCCAACTTAGGGTTTACCAAATTTAGCCTCTTCATTATCAAGTTCTGCCTTTCTTTCTTAACTCCTATTTATTCTTTGATCCAGAAATTTATTTCACCTGTCCAGTGACCTCTGAATATGTGATACAATGTGAATTCTTAGAATTATAAAAGCATATAAATATTGCACAATAAATGAATCTATCAACCCAAGTTTGAGAATTTTCTGATATTTATGAACTTTTATTTGTAAATGTCCATTACTCAATAAAGTAGAAAATTAATAGAATTCCAGTCTTTCTTTTACCCATGAACCAGAGACAAAATGAACCTGTGAAATAGTTAAATATTCATTTTTTCTGATGACCATATGGTTTTGCTTTTAATTACAGACATAAGCAAAAATTTTATAAAATTATAATGCAAGAAAGTGAGAACCATGTCAGTGATTTATAAAATCACGGGGTTGGGTGATGCATTAAGAAGGCATTCACAGCATCCAGGGGCCCTCAGGTACCAAGAATCTGTGATCACACTGAAGATTAATTCCAGCAAAACACTGTGACTTTATTGCGCTGGCCAAGAAGTCCAGGGAAATCACACAGGCCCAGGAAAACTTATCAAAAAGAGATTCTTCTCTAATTCAGAGACTGAAAGTGAAAGTGTTAGTCACTCAGCCTTGTGTCTGACTCTTTGCAACACTATGGACTGTAGCCTGACAGACTCCTCTGTCCTTGGGATTTCCCAGGCAAGAATACTGGACTGGGTTGCCATTTCATTCTACAGGGGAAGATCCCAACCCAGGGATTGAACCTGGATTTCTTGCCCTGCAGAAAGATTCTTTACTTTCTGAGCCACCAGGGAAGCCCCAATTCAGAGACTAAACTAAGTTAAATTAGTAATTCCTCAAAGTTAAGATTTATTGAGACAGTTTTAATTCTATGTAGATGATTCTCTTCATTATTTAATCAGCAGGTGTATTTCCCAGGCATGCTCATCCTCTGGTGAAAATGGGAGGAGCTTTGTCTCCTGACTCACCCACTGCTTCTCAAAACTTCTGGTTTGTGATCAACAATCCTTGTTTCCATCACTTTGGCTTCAATAGAGAGGAAAATGTAAGTCACAATATACTATTCATAGCTCAGTTCCACTATTATCGCCATTATTCACCATTCCATTCCCCAAGCTTTAGAAAGTAACAAAATCTTACAGAAAGTTTGGAGAGACAGAGGCTTTGAAATGCAGTAACACAGGTGAGCTAAACTTGAGACTCTGATGTCCTTGTTCCTAGTCCTTTGCACATCCCACTGAGAGGAACTTTATACCGGCTATTTTTTCTCTGGAGGTCGTGGCCTCTGCCGAGTTGACCGATCTCTCTCCCCATCCTCCATTTCTTTCTGAATTCTATGTTTTTCATTCTCTGACTCCCAAACTCATGGTCATTTATCACTAAAAGCAGTTTAGCCGTCATTCCCTTGCACAATCATCACAGAAGCCATGCCTTCGGAGCAGGTGGAGCCTCACCTTTCCACTCCCTCCAAGCTGTTATCCCAACTACCTTCCAGGTCACTTCCCAACCAGAGAGACTGCACTGCTGATCAGAATCGCCCTTCTCAGGCTAACTACCATCTCACACTTCAGTGGCCTTCACCCCTGACCTATTTCAGCCACAAACTCTCAAGACCACAACTTGTTGCCATCCCTCACTCCCACTACATGAAATTGTCCAATGACACAGTAATCATTGACCTGCAACACAACATGGTCAAAGACAGACTAGGTTTAAATTTTCACTAGAAGTGAAAGGATTGTGACAGAGCATAGGGTGAACTTCTAATTTCAAAAATCCATCAAGGAAGAAAAGATATTCCAACTGAGCAGTGGGTTTCCTTGTTCTCTTTTAAAAACTATAGTATTATAATGAACACTTGATTCATCCACTTTTGAAAGACAAACCCAATGACTGTAAGATTTTTCCATGCTTACTATGAGTCTGTGTAAGACAGGCCTGAAGATCCGACCTTTACTCTTGCAAAGCAGCAAATGATGAATAGTTATAAATTTACCTAAATCAGAGGCAAGATAACTGAGAATTCTGTGTACCAGACTGAGCGCTTATACTCATCATGAAGGCTGCTTAATGAGTAACTGGGAGCTAATGGAACAGCTGTCCTGGAGAATGGGGGCAGTTTATGTCAATGAGGGGAGATGTGACCAGTCAAGTACATGCATCAGTTCAGCTCAGTTCAGTTCAGTCGCTCAATCATGACCGACTCTTTGAAACCCCATGGACAGCAGCATGTCAGGCCTCCCTTCCATCACCAACTCCCAGAATTTACTCAAACTCATGTCCAATGAGTCGGTGATGCCATCCAGCCATCTCACCCTCTGTCATCCCCTTCTCCTTCCGCTTTCAGTCTTTCCCAGCATCAGGGTCTCTTCAAATTAGTCAGTTCTTCGAATCAGGTGGCCAAAGTATTGGAGCTTCAGCTTCGCCATCTGTCCTTCCAATGAATATTTAGGACTGATCTCTTTTAGGATGGACTGGTTGGATCTCCTTGCAGTCCAAGGGACTCTCAAGAGTCTTCTCCAATGCCTCAGTTCAAAAGCATCCATTCTTTAGCACTCAGATTTTTTTTATAGCCCAACTCACACATCCATACATGACTACTGGAAAAACCATAGCTTTGACTAGACGGACCTTTGTTGACAAAGTAAGGTCTCTGCTTTTTATTATGCTGTCTAGATTGGTCATACCTTTTCTTCCAAGGAGTAAGAGTCTTTTAATTTCATGGCTGCAGTCAACATCTGCAGTGTTTGTGGAACTCCCAAAAAATAAAGTCTCTCACTCTTTCCATTGTTTCCCCATCTATTTGCTATGAAGTGATGGGACCGGATGCCATGATCTTTGTTTCCTGAATGTTGAGCTTTAAGCCAACTTTTTCACTCTCCTCTTTCACTTTCATCAAAAGGCTCTTTAGTTCTTTTTCACTTTCTGCCATAAGGGTGGTGTCATCTGCATATCTGAGGTTATTGATATTTCTCCCAGCAATCTTGATTCCAGCTTATGCTTCATCCAGCCCAGCATTTCTCAAGGTGTACTCTGCATATAAGTTAAATAAGCAGGGTGACAACATACAGCTTTGACATACTCCTTTCCTGATTTGGAACCAGTCTGTTGTTCCATGTCCAGTTCTCCTGTTGCTTCCTGACCTGAATACAGATTTCTCAGGAGGCAGGTCGGTGGCCTGGTATTCCCATCTCTTTCAGAATTTTCCACAGTTTATGGTGATCCACATGGTCAAAGGCTTTGGCCTAGTCAATAAAGCAGAAGTAGATGTTCTTCTGGAACTCTCTTGTTTTCTTGATGATTCAGCTGATGATGGCAATTTCATCTCTAGTTCTCTGCCTTTTCTAAATCTAGCTTGAAGATCTGGACATTCACGGTTCATGTACTGTTGAAGCCTGGCTTGGAGAATTTTGAGCATTACTTTACTAGCATGTGAGATGAGTGCAACTGTGCAGTAGTTTGAGCATTCTTTGGGATTGCCTTTCTTAGGGATTAGAATGCAAACTGACTTTTTCCAGTCCTGTGGCCACTGCTGAGTTTTCCAAATTTGCTGGCATATTGAGTGCAGCATTTTCATAGCATCATATTTTAGGATTTGAAATAGCTCAACTGGAATTCCATCACCTCCACTAGCTTTGCTTGTAGAGATGCTTCCTAAGGCACACCTGACTTCGCACTCTAGGATGTCTGACTCTAGGTGAATGATCACACCATCATGGTTATCTGGGTCATGAAGATCTTTTTTGTACAGTTCTTCTGTGTATTCTTGCCACCTCTTCTTAGTATCTTCTGCTTCTGTTAGGTTCATACTGTTTCTGTCCTTTGTAGTGCCCATCTTTGCATGAAATGTTCCCTTGGTATTTCTAATTTTCTTGAAGAGATATCTAATCTTTCTCATTCTATTCTTTTCCTCTATTTCTTTGCATTTATCACCAAGGAATGCTTTCTTATCTCTCCTTGTTATTCTTTGGAACTTTGTACTCAAATGGGCATATCTTTCCTTTTCTCCTTTGCCTTCAGCGTCTCTTCTTTTCTCAGCTATTTGTAAGGTCTCCTCAGACAACCATTTTGCCTTTTTCATTTCTTTTTCTTGGGGATGGTCTTGATTCCTGCCTTCTGTACAATATCACAAACCTCCATAGTTCTTCAGGCACTCTGCCTATCAGATCTAATTCCTTGAATTTATTTCTCACTTTCACTGTATAATTGTAAGGGATTTGATTTAGATCATACCTGGAAGGTCTAGGGGTTTTCCCTACTTTCTTCAATTTAAGTCTGAATTTGGCAATAAAGAGTTCATGATCTGAGTCACAGTCAGCTTTCAGTCTTGTTTTTATTGACTGCATAGAGTTTCTCCATTTTTGGCTGCAAATAATATAATCAACCTGATTTCAATATTGACCATCTGGTGATGTCCATGTGTAGAGTCTTCTCTTGCGTTGTTGGAAGAGGGTGTTTTTTATGACCAGTGTGTTCGCTTGGCAAAACGCTGTTAGCCTTTGCCCTGCTTCATTCTGTACTCCAAGGCCAAATTTGCCTGTTACTCCAGGTGTTTCTTGACTTCCTACTTTTGCACTACAGTCCCCTATGATGAAAGGGACATCTTTTTTTGGCATTTGTTCTAGAAGTTCTTGTAGGTCTTCATAGAATGGTTCAACTTCAGCTTCTTTGGCATTATGGATTGGGGCATAGACTTGGATTACTGTGATATGAATGGTTTGTTTTAGAAACAAACAGATCATTCTGTCATTTTTGAGAATGCACCCAAGTACTGCATTTTGGACTCTTTTGTTGACTATGAGGGCTACTCCATTTCTTCTAAGGGATTCTTAGAACAATGTGCAAACAGTCTATATCTATCTATCTACACCATTAGTGTAGATTTGCCTAGAGAACGATGATCTTTTCCACAGTCAATATCTTGCTCATATTAACTACTTAATAAATATTTGTTGAAATGTTTGTCAATGTCAGCAAATTTTTAATATTCATCCTTAATGGTGGCTCAGTGATAAAGAATCTGCCTGCAATGCAGGAGACATGGGTTCGATCCCTGGGTCAGGAAGATTCCCCAGGGAAGAAAATGGCCACCCATTCCAGTATTCTTGCCTGGAAAATCCCAAGAACAGAAGAGCCTGGTGGGCTACAGTCATGGGGTTGCAAAAGAGTCCGACATGAATTAGCGGCTAAACAATAGTTATTTAAACAAATTTGTTTAGAGATTGCCCTCTGGAAGTTCAAAACAAAGAAAAAGTGAAACAGACCACACTATTTGTTTTAAATATTCTCTGCTTTCATATATCCTGAGTCCAATAACGTCAGGCTTAGTCACATGACCTGCCTTGATGAATTAAATATGACCCAGAGTGCCACAGGTCATGTATGTGCTGAAGCTGCGATGTGGTTCTACCATCACTCTTTCCCTCTGCTGTAAAAACACCAGTTCTAACAAAGGACTGTGCCTTTCTGGCCTGTACCCAGATGAGGACAGATGAAGTAGAGCTTCAGTGAGCCTGCCCCAACACGTCATGGGAGCAACATAGAAACTTTTGCTGTAAACTGATGTGGAGTTTGGTCGTTGCAATATAACCTAATGAAAGCTGCCTCATATAGGGTGAGGCTACTAAAAAACACTTGGTATATATTTCTGCTTTTGTGCCAGTACCATACTGTTTTGACTATAGTCTGAAATCAGGGAGTCTGATTCTTCCAGCTCTTTTCCAAAGACCCCAATTTGTGCTTCCGTATAAATTGTAAAACTTTTTGTTCAAATTCTGTGGAAAATGCTACGAGAAAGGATAGAAAGTTCAGGGAGAAAGCCACACACCTAACCAACGACAAAGCAAAGACAGTCTCTTCAATAAGTGGTGCTGGGAAAACTGGACAGCTACCTGTAAAAGAGTGAAATTACTACATTCTCTAACACCGTACACAAAAATAAACTCAACATGGATTAAAGGCCTAAACGTAAGACTAGATACTGAAAAATTCTTAGAGGAAAATATAGGCAGAATACTGACATAAATCACAAGATCCTTTTTGATCTACCTCCAAGAATGATTAAAATAAAAACAAAAATAAACAAATGGGACCTAATGAAACTTAAAAGCTTTTGCACAGCAAAGGAAATAATCAATAAAAGGAACTCATAGAATGGGAGAAAATATTTGCAAAATGAGGTGACTGACATAGGATTAATCCCCCAAATACATATGCAGTTTATGCAGCTCCATATCAAAAGAACAACAACAACAATAAAAAAAACTCCAAACCGACTAATCAAAACGTGGGCGGAATATCTAAATAGACATTTCTCTGAAGAATACAACAGGCACATTAAAACATGCTCAAAATCACTAATTATTAGAGAAATGGAAATCAAAACTTCACTGGTGTAAATGTAAATCAAAACTTCCACATGCAGGCAGATTCTTTACCGACTCCATGAGAGACCTGGGTTCGATCCCCAGTTTGGGAAGATCCCCTGGAGGAGGGCATGGCAATCACTCCAGTATTCTTGCCTGGAGAATCCCCATGAACAGAGAAGCCTGGTGGGCTGCAGTTCACGGGGTCACAAAGAGTCGGGCACCACTGAGCGACTAAAAACATACAAATCAAAACTACAGGGAGGTATCACTTCACATTAAATGGCCATCATCAAAAAAATCTACAAACAATAAATGCTGGAGAGGGTGTGGAGAGAAGAGAATCCTCCTACACTGTAAGTGGGAATGTTAACTGGCATAGCCATGATGGAGAACAGTATGAAGAGTCCTTTAAAAACTAAAAACAGCTACCATATGATACAGGAATCCCATTCCTGGACATTTATCCAGAGAAAACCATGATGCAAAAGGACACATGTACCCTGGTGTTCATTTTAGAGCTATTTACAATAGCCAAGACATGGAAGCAACCTATATATCCATGGACAGAGGAATGGATAAAGAAGACGTGGTACGTATATACAATGGAATATTACTCAGCCACAAAAAAAAATGTAAAAATGCCATTTACAGCAACATGAATAGACCCAGAGATTGTCATACTGAGTGAAGTAAGTCTGACAGAGAAAGATAAATATCAGTGATATTGCTTATAGGTGGAATCTTAAAAAAAATACTACAAATGAACCTATTTACATAAAACAGAAATTGAGTTACAAATGTAGAAAAATAAAAGTTATGTTTGCCAAGGGGGAAAAGAAGGGGAGATATAAATTGGGGATTGGGGTTGACATATACCTACTACTATAGATGAAAGATAACTAATGAGAACATACTGTATAGCACAGGGAATTTTATTCAATACTCTGTAATTACCTATGTGGGAGTAGACTCTAAAAAAGGGTGGATAATGTGTATGTATAACTGATTCCCATCACTGTACTGCAGAAACTAACAACATTATAAATCAACTGGACTCCAGTAAAAAATAATAATTAAAAAAATAAGAACACTACTGATCCAAGCCTATGATTCCATTACTTAGAATAATCATGGAATCAAAAAATGTAGATCTCACAGGAATCTGGTAATTGTATAATCACCCCCCTCATTCGACAAATGAGAAATCAGAGAGTGTAAATGTTGTATTTATGGCTGTGCAACTAACCAACGTTGGCCAGGGCCCAAACTTGAACATCCTGACTCTACTTATTTAAAAATTGATGCTGAATATATAAATATTTGTTCTTCAGCTACATTAAAAGGAAGAACCACTGAAATGATAGACAGGTATGAAATCAGAATAATGAATTCCCTGTATAAAAAAGTTATTGCTGCTAACTCACAACTGGTTTTCCAATAGCGCTGCTTTATTTGCTAAATGCTATTTCCATTTTCTCTTTGTGTTCAAAGCAACAAATTTGAGGCCAGCTGATCAGACTGACCAGTGCTTGTATTCACTTGGTCTCTGTGGGAAAGAAACATAATCATACAGATCAGACCACAAACAACCTCATTACCATGCTGCTCTCACCAATTTGCCTAATTTTAAGAATCAAAGAATTTTGGATTCAGAGAAAAGAATCATTCATTTGGCAATTATCAGGATAATTATGTGAAGAATCAAAAAGACCACAGGAAGGTTAATCTAGGTTACATATGAGCTAGTCTCATTTCTACAGATATTAGTCATGGGGGTGGAATAGCAGTTGAAACTGTAAATATTTTTAATTTGGAAAACTTTTAAAGGTGAAATGGATACTCAGCTATCTAATGCTCATTAAAAAAAAAAAAAAAAAAAAAAAGAAACAACACCCTGATTTGTAGTGTTTGCGAATTTCTCTGATGCCAGTTACTTCCACCATTGTTCATTGAAGCCACCGGCAGTTTAATAACTGCCTTAAAAAATTCCTGAATGTTTACTTCTTGGCTTTCCTGAGTTGGTATAAGGCTTGGGATCTGACAGACCTGGGATTAAATTTCAGTTATCACTTTGTAGCTGTCTTTTAAGTATATCACATAAGCTATCATGATTTCAGTTCAGTTCAGTTGCTCAGTTGTGTCTGGCTCTTTGCAACCCCATGGACTGCAGCATGCCAGGCCTCCCTGTCCATCACCAACTCCTGGAGTCCACCCAAACCCCTGTCCATTGAGTTGGTGATGTCATCCAACCATCTCATCCTCTATTGTCCCCTTCTCGCCCTGCCCTCAATCTTTCCCAGCATCAGGGTCTTTTCAAATGAGTCAGTTCTTTGCATCAGGTGACCAAAGTATTGAAGCTTCAACTTCAACATCAGTCCTTCCAAAGAATACCCAGGACTGATCTCCTTTAGGATGGACTGGTTGGATCTCCTTGCAGTCCAAGGGACTCTCAAGAGTCTTCTCCAACACCGCAGTTCAAAAGCATCAATTCTTCCACACTCAGCTTTCTTTATAGTCCAACTCTCACATCCATACGTGACCACTGGAGGTGTCTTAATAATAGCTACTTTGTAGGATTCGAGGTATGGATAACAAAACCCACGATACCTCTTCTCCTTGTCTCTTTTCTTGCTTAATCCGCTCCAGCAACATTGCACGCCTTGTGATACCTCAAGAGCTCTGGGCACACTCCTCCCTGGGGACTAACAGCTGCTATTTTCTTTGCCAAAACGGTTTTCACCCCCAGAGCTTCAGGGCTCGCTCGCTCTGCTGCTTTTCTCCGAAGCACTACTGGCAGCTTACATTGTACACTGTACCTGTTTTCTGTCTGTCTCAGCCCGCTAAAACACAAACCCAGGAGCAAGGATCGTAGTCATCTTGTTCACAACTGTAAACTGAGCAGTAGCAAACATACAGACATTAAATATCTGGTGAATAAAGGAGTCAATGAGGAAATGATTGAATAGTGAACATTTATATCATTATTATTCATCCTAGCTGACCAAGGTCTGTATAGACAAAGCTATGGTTTTTCCAGTGGTCATGTATGGATGTGAGAGCTGGACTATGAAGAAAGCTGAGCACCAAAGAATTGATGCTTTCGAACTGTGGTTTTGGAGAAGACTCTTGAGAGTCCCTTGGACTGCAAGGAGATCCAATCAGTCCATCCTAAAGGAGATCAGTCCTGGGTGTTCATTGGAAGGACTGATGCTGAAGCTGAAACTCCAATACTTTGGCCACATGATGTGAAAACTGACTCATTGGAAAAGACCCTGATGCTGGGTAAGATTGAGGGGAGGAGGAGAAGGGGACAATAGAGGATGAGATGATTGGATGGCATCACTGACTCGATGGACATGAGTTTGAGCAAGCTCTGGGAGCTGGTGATGGACAGGGAAGCCTGGCATGCTGCAGTCCATGGGGTCGTAAAGAGTCAGACATGACTGAGCGACTGAACTGAACTCAACTGAATCATCTGTTCCCTGGTGGCCCAAAAGGTAAAGAATTCACCTGTAATGCAGCAGACCTAGTTTCGATTTCTGGGTAGGGAAGATCCCCTGGAGAAGGGAATGGCTACCACCTCCAGTATTCTTGCCTGGAGAATTCCATGGACAGAGGAGCCCAGTGGGGTCAGAAAGAGTCAGACACAGCTGAATTACTAACACACCCATCTCCAGTTCAGTTCAGTTCAGTCGCTTAGTCATGTCTGACTCTTTGCAACCCCATGAATTGCAGCATGCCAGGCCTCCCTGTCCATCATAAACTCCCGGAGTTTACTCAAACTCATGCCCATCGAGTCGGTGATGTCATCCAGCCATCTCATCCTCTGTCGTCCCCTTCTCCTCCTGCCCCCAATCTCTCCAAGAATCAGGGTCTTTTCCAATGAGTCTACTCTTCTCGTGAGGTGGCCAAAGTATTGGAGTTTCAGCTTCAGCATCAGTCCTTCCAATGAACACCCAGGACTTATCTCCTTCAGGCTAGTGACAAATATTCTTACCTTCATTTCCCTATAGAACCAATAAGCTTTTTGCTTCAGCTAAAACTTTTCAGCTCTGGATAGCCAAGCTCATTTCTACTGCTATGTCTTTTCTTATTTTTTGGCCCCATACTGTTATTATTCTAAGTACACTGGTGTGAGTTCTCCGTGCAATAGAACTTGTCTGAGAACAAAGAGAAGGTTAGAGAATATATGACAACACACCTAACACATTGCTGAAAAACTCTGGAGGAGTCACTGCTCTTTATTAAAGGGGGAAGAAAACTCTACAAGATTGATAAAGGGTGTTAACAGTATCAGCAAATAGGACCTGCTTCTAGATGACTGAGTACATTCCTTCCTCAAATTTCACTGCTATGGCAAAATCATAAGAAAAAAATGACATTATATTAATAAACACAACAAATAAATACATTTACAACAAAGTAATTTATAATCAAAGTAATTGCTTAGAATTGATAATGAAAGACACAGTAATCTCTTGGTGCCCCAAATAATAAACATAGTTTGTGAAAGAAAAGTAGGTTAATATACTGAACATTCATTTAGGGAAGAGAGCTATTTGTCCCAAGAAAATATGAAAGTCCATTTACACTCAATTCTAGTGCCACTCTGTATATGAACCAGACTCTTATGTCATAAGGCAAACTGATATAGGAGGAAATTTCCAAGTCCTCAATTCAGAGCTAAAGGTTTAACATGGGAAAAGTGGGGACAGTGTAAAGAATGAGGAGAAATAAGAGGAAAAATATGATCATATTATACTGAGCACTTATCAAGCTTAAAAAAAATCCTTTCCTAATTCAATTCGCATATAAAGTAAATTTTGCCCAAAAAAAGTGGTATTAATCAAGCAGTTTCATCAAATATCAAGAGCTTTCTTCATAACAGATGTCACAGCTTGAACTTCATCTCTCAGGGAGATATGCTGAAGTCCTAACTCTTGGTACCTATGCCCTGCGCACTTTATAAGGTCTTTGGGAATGCACGTTGTATTAAGATGTGGTCATTAGGATGGGCCCTAACCCAATGTGCCTGATGTCCTTACAACAGGAAGAGAAGAGACACAGGCAGACGCAGGCGCACACCACACAGGCGGCGCGTGGAGTGATGCGGCTGCCTAACAAGGAACTCCAGGGCTGGGAGATCACCACCACCAGATGCTGGGAAGAGACACAGAAGGATTCAACCCAGAGTCGCAGAGGGAGCAGAGGCCCTGCTGACTCCCTGACTTGAGACTTCCGGCCTCTAGAACCAGGAGAGAATGGATTTCTGGCTTAGCCGCACAGTTTATGGCACTTGGCTACAGCTTACTTAGGAACCTAAGACCATAGCCCAAGATTGGAAGCAACCAAGGTGACCTCTAATAGGTGAATATACAAAATGCGGTACATCAACACAATGGAATATTATCCAGGGATAAAAAGAAATGAGGTATTCAAGTCACAGAACATCGTGGAGAACCCTTCAATGAAGATAGCTACTTAAAAGAAGCTACTCTGAAAAGCTTACCCATTTTATTATTCCAATTATATACCATCCTATAAAAGATAAAACTATGGAGACAGTAAGATCCCTTGGAGAAGGGAATGACAACCCACTTCTGTATTCTTGCCTAGAGAATCCCATGGACAGAGGAGCCTGGCAGGCTACAGTCCATGAGGTCAAAAGAATAGGACATGACTGAAGCAACTTAGTAGCCACGAACATAGCAACAGTAAAATGATCAGAGACTGCCCAGAGGGTGAGAGCAGAAAAGAAGGGTGAGAAAGGGGACTTACAGAGTAGTAAAACGGTTCTGTATTACATTGCAATGGAGCATTTAAAAACCTAGAGAACTGCAGAGCAAGAAGAGTGCACTCTATTGTATGCAATGATCCCAGGAAAGAATGTTGATCAGGACACACACACAAAATGTATAAAACAATCACACAGAAGGGGATGGGGGAAAGGTGCTATCCAAAGGAAACAAGCGGGGCTTCCCAGATGGCTCAGTTGTATAGAATCCGCCTGTCAATGCAGGGGCCGCACGAGACACAGGTTCGATCCCCGGGTTGGGAAGATCCCCTGGAGTAGGAAATGGCAACTCACTTCAGTATTCTTTCCTGGAAAATCCCGTGGACAGAGGAGCCTGGTGGGCTACAGTCTATGATTACAAAGAGTTGGACACGACTGAGCATGCATGCAAGAAACCCAGGGATTGAACCTGGGCCCCTCGCACTGGCAGGCAGATTCTTTACCATCTGAGCTACCTGGGAAGCATTATATAACTTATATACTTTTTAAGTTATACTTACTGAATTTAAACAAGTAAACGAATGGGAGATGGCAGGTTTCTCACTGTTAGAGTTGGAATTTATAGACAAGAAAGGGGAAGAAGCTAGAATGATCCATGTGGTAATGAAGTTAGAGGTATCAACATAAACTCACGTTTAGCTTAATATATGTGCTAATGCACATATAGACACATGTATCAGTTCAGTCGCCCCATCATGTCCACTCCTTGCAACCCCATGGACTGCTACATGCCAGGCCTCTCTGTCACTCACCAACTCCAGGAGCTTACTCAAACTCATGTCCATTGAGTCGGTGATGCCATCCAACCATCTCAGCCTCTGTCATCCCCTTCTCCTCCTGCCTTCAATCTTTCCCGGCATCAGGGTCTTTTCTAATGAGTCAGTTCTTTGCATCAGGTGGCCAAAGTATTGGAGGTTCAGCTTCAACATCAGTCCTTCCAATAAATATTCAGGACTGGTTTCCATTAGGACTGCTGGTTCAGTCTCCTTGCAGTCCAAGGGACTCTCAAGAGTCTTCTCCAGCACCACAGTTCAAAAGCATCAATTCTTGGGGGCTCAGCTTTCTTTATAGTCCAACTCTCACATCCACACATGACTACTGGAAAAACCATAGCTTTGACTAGATGGATCTTTGTTGGCAAAGTTAATGTCTCTGCTTTTTAATCAACTGTCTAAGTTGGTCATAACTTTTCTTCCAAGGAGCAAGCATCTTTTAATGTCATGGCTGCACTCACCATCTGCAGTGATTTTGGAGCCCCCAAAAACAAAGTCTGTCACTGTTTCTACTGTTTCCTCATCTATTTGCCATGAAGTAACAGGGCCAGATGCCATGATCTTAGTTTTCTGAAAGTTGAGTTTTAAGTCAGCTTTTTCACTCTCCTCTTTCATCTAGATACATGTATAGAAATGTGCATATGCATTCTATGGTGACATAAGTACTTGCATAAATTAATAAACAGTGGAGAAAAGTAAAATCTCCCATGTAGAGGAATCCCAAGTAACTTATACAGATGCTCTGCTTCTCTGCAAGGGGAGCATAATTCTCCCCTCCTTAGTCCTGGGCAGCGTATAGTAATTTCCTTCCCAAGAAGAAAATACAGGAAGGGAAAAAAGTAAGTTTACAGTGGAGAATCCTGAACAACACCACATCCCAGGTGATTAAGGTCAACATGAGAAGTCATAAATCATGTTGACTGTCCATATCCTTGGTGTGATATCTTGAGAATGACATTATACCTCTGTGGTCTTCCTCCCAATAAGCCATGACTCCACTTTTACCATGAGGAAAACAACCAAAAAATTCCAATGTTGGAGGATCCCATTAAAAATCTAAACTGTACTCTTCAAAATTGTCAGTGTCATCAAAATCAAGGCCAGGGGAACTGCCACAGGCAAAGAGAACCTAAGAATAGCACTTAGGTACTAAACCAAATGTAACATTCTGTTTGGTATCCAAACAGAATCCTGGAATAGGAAAAATGTTGGGTAAAAATCCAAGAAAATCTGAATAAACTACTGACTTTAGTTAATAATAATGTATCAATATTGGTTCATTAATTGTAACAAAGCTACCATACTGATGTAAGATGTTAAGATTGTAGGGGACCCTTCTGTACTAACCTCTCGATTTTTCTGTAAATCTAAAATTATTCTAAAATAACAAGGGATATTATAAAAAAAATAAAACCATATAAGAGTTAAAAAATACTGCCAACATGTAATGAGGAAGGGAATGCTGGAAATGCTATAAAATTCCATCATTCATTTACTCATTTAATAACTATTCTTTGAGTAACCACCCTGAGCTAGACACTACCTGCTCACTGACTAAGGATATGTCAGTTAGCAAAACACCCATGGTTCCTAAAGCCGTGTCTTAACAACCTCATAGGTAAAACAGAATTCAACATAAAAATAATATTTAAAAATTTTGGTACATAGTATAGCAAAGAAATGAAAATTGTAATATAAGGATATATAGTGAAGTTTAATGTAAATAGAGATAGTGTGAATGGGGACAAATGACACTCTCATTTTCATTTTCTAAAAGGAGAAAATTGGGCTTCTCAAAATTTCCAATAAATATGCAGCAAAATTTAAAAAAACCCTGATTGTTCTTGTCCTTTTGAATTTCAAAATTTGATATCATAGTTGGAGGCTAATTACTTCACAGCATTGCAGTGGGTTTTGTCATACATTGATATGAATCAGCCATAGAGTTACACGTATTCCCCATCCCGGTTAACCTCCAACTAAAAAAAAAAAAAAAAATTTGATATCATAATACCATTAATGGTAATTTTTGAAAGTTAGCAATGATAAAAAAGAATGCAATTCTCCTAAAAAATCCAATTCACCTAAAACAGACATCAAAAATCACACACTAAAATTAATTCTGCTGCATAATTCAGAAACAGTGAATAATCTTCATGAAGTAGAGACTTTCACTGTAAGTTGATGAGATAATTGTTTAATTTATGAAGAAGCAAAGATATCTTTTTCTCACTCCGATAATTCGGTAAGCACTTTAAAACATGCTTCTGCAAAGATGTTAACTGGCATGGTGAATAGAAAAGTTTCATGTGTTTCTACACTTGTAAAGTTTTAAAGATAAGTAGATAATTACTCCCTAATGAATAACATCGCTAGCAATGCTGGTGGCTCAGATGGTAAAGAATCTGCCTGCAGTGTGGGAGACTCAGGTTTGATCCGTGGGTTGGGAAGATCCCCTGCAGAAGGGAAAGGCTACCCACTCCAGTATTCTGGCCTGGAGAATTTCATAGACTATAGCCATGGGGTCACACACGAAGAGTTGGACACTACTGAGAGACGTTCACTTCACTTAACTTCCCACTCACACAACTGGAGAAAAAGCCTGCACAGCAGTGAAGACCAGCACAGCCAATAAATAAATAAACAAAGCTATTAAAATTCTCTCTTAATACATCACAAGTGGAAAACTTCCTGATGGCTCAGTTGGTAAAGAATCTGCCTGCCATGCAGGAGACCCCGGTTCGATTCCTGAGTCAGGAAGATCCACTAGAGAAGGGATAGGCAACCCACTCCAGTATTCTTGGGCTTCCCTTGTGGCTCAGCTGGTAAAGAATCCACCCACAATGCGGAATACCTGGGTTCAATCCCTGGGTTAGGAAGATCCCCTGATGAAGGCAATGGCTACCCACTCCAGTATTCTGGCCTGGTCACGAAGAGTCGGAAACGACTGAGCGACTTTCACGTTCACATTAAAATTCTCTCCTAATACATCAAAAGCAGAAAATAATAATTCTTCTTGAATTATGAAAATTCAATGTAGGTTATGTATGATAACCAGTTTTGTAAAACTACGGAACAGATAGGAAAACAACTGGCAGCCTGTAACCGCAAAATCATCGCATCTCTGAGTAGGAGTCTCTCTGCACAGAAGAGGAAGGGAATGTCCCTTCCTGAACTCTGCTCTGAGACTCCTCATGTCCATTCCTCAGCCGGAAGGAAACGGAATTGTAGGACACTGCATGGTCCACATAAACAGCATGCCCCTGGTAGGAGAGGGAGGCACCACTTTCATGAAAAAACTACAGTATGGAAACAAGGGCAACTCTTCTCTCTTCATTTAAAATAATGTATTTTAAATTTTCATTTCAAAAGTTCAAGAGGAGAAAAACCATTGATTCATTAAATTCATATGACCAAAATTTTCTCTATGTTTTTATTATGTTCTGAGCAGTGTGCTAACCTACCCCCTGCCCCCGCCCCCGCCCCCAGCTCCCCACACTGCTGCCGCATCATGCCTTCCAGAGAGTCAGTACGCAAGCTAAGAGCACATGGTCCAGAGTCAGGCCTCTCAGCCCTAGTCCTGGGTCCATCGTTCACGGCAGTGTGGCCTCAGCAAAGCACATGACCTGTGTGCGCCACTGTTGCTTCAGCTGTAAGACAATTAATAAAAGGTTCTGCTTGATAATGTGGTCGTGTATGTCATATGAAAAAACACTCGCAAAGCTCATATTACTTTTTTTTTTTTTTTCCTAAACAATCTCTTCAAGGAGAGACATGCTGATGTCTTAAAACTCTGATGATTCACGTTCTCAGGAAAGATGTATTGCGTAGTGCAGAACTTGTGATCACCTGTGTTTGAAACAGAGAGCTTGTTGACAAGACATTCACGGGATCCACCCAGACACATGAATTATCAGGGGCTGTACTTGAGAGGCAGCATCTTAAACATTCCAGAGACACCTGGTGTAGCCTTCTGACTATACAGTAGGGACGGTTATAATCATATCTATCTTATGGGGGAGCTGGGAAGAATTAAATGAAATATAGCACATATAAAATGTTTAGCAAGGTCAGCAAAGGTACTATTATTTTATTAATATGGGTGGAATATAGGATTTGTCACATAAGCTGTCAGAGTGGAAAAGAAGGCTGAGGTTGTGAAAGTTTTCAAGTCAGGGGGAAGGAAATGCCTAAACTAAGTATTAGGACCAAGAAGGCAGTATCATCTTTTCTTGAAAGCAAATATATTAACACAGAATTTAAGAGTTTTCCTGCTTAAAAATTAAGATGAGACTTCAATATTTTTAACTAATAAAAGGTGTTGGTTTAGAGAATGTATCGAGTAATTCCAAAGTATTTTGTTTAGAGTCTATCAATAAAATCGCCAATTCAAAGAGACAGAAAACAAATTATTTGTATGTCACTATAGCTACACAGTTATGAGACCCCCGAAAAAAGAGATGGTACTCTACAAGTTACGCATTCATCTCCTTAAAAGCTAAGTGCAGCAAACACTAGGAATTATAATACACCTAATTGGAATTAAAAGTTCTTTGCCATAAAATGTACCATAAAGTCACCTAGTCTTGTGTTTTGCCGACCTTCTCATTTCTTTAGCTCCATGTCTCCCCCAAACTTCTCAACACAAAGCTTCTGTGCCTCGCTTCCTAGTGCATAGGGCCCACGTGAAATTTCAAGGAGGATGAATAACTAAACCTAAAAAGAGATGGGAATACGAGACCACCTGACCTACCTCTTGAGAAACCTGTATGCAGGTCAGGAAGCATCAGTTAGAACTGGACATGGAACAACACACTGGTTCCAAATAGGTAAAGGGGTACGTCAAGGCTGTATATTGTCACCCTGCTTATTTAACTTATATGCAGAGTACATCATGAGAAACACTGGGCTGGAGGAAGCACAAGCTGGAATCAAGATTGCCAGGAGAAATATCAATAACCTCAGATACGCAGATGACACCACCCTTATGGCAGAAGTGAAGAACTAAAGAGCCTCTTGATGAAAGTGAAAGAGGAGAGTGAAAAAGTTGGCTTAAAGCTCAACATTCAGAAAACTAAGATCATGGCATCTGGTACCATCACTTCATGGCAAATAGATGGGGAAACAGTGATTGGCTTTATTTTTCTGGGCTCCAAAATCACTGCAGATGGTGACTGCAGCCATGAAATTAAGAGACGCTTACTCCTTGGACCCTGGAGAAGGAAATGGCAACCCACTCCAGTACTCTTGCCTGGAGAATCCCATGAAGGGAGGAGCCTGGAAGGCTACAGTCCATGGGGTCGCAAAGAGTCGGCAAAGTGAGCGACTTCACTACTCCTTGGAAGGAAAGTTATGACTAACATAGACAGCTTATTAAAAAGCAGAGACATTACTTTGTCAACAAAGGTCCGTCTAGTCAAGGCTGTGGTTTTTCCAGTGGTCATGTATGGATGTGAGAGTTGGACTATAATGAAAGCTGAGCACCGAAAAATTGATGCTTTTGAACTGTGGTTTTGGAGAAGACTCTTGAGAGTCCCTTGGACTGCAAGGAGATCCAACCAGTCCATCCTAAAGGAGATCAGTCCTGGGTGTTCATTGGAAGGACTAATGTTGAAGCCGAAACTCCAATACTTTGGCCACCTGATGCGAAGAGCTGACTCATTTGAAAAGACCCTGATGCTGGGAGGGATTGGGGGCAGGAGGAGAAGGGGACGACAGAGGATGAAATGGCTGGATGGCATCACCAACTCAATGGACATGGGTTTGGGTGGACTCCGGGAGTTGGTGATGGACAGAGGGGCCTGGCGTGCTGAGGTTCATGGGGTCGCAAAGAGTCGGACACGACTGAGCCACTAAACTGAATAACTAAACAACTCTTTTCAATAAGTACCCCTCTGGGGGAAAAAACAACCCTGCGTGTATGTGTTGTGACTTTCCTGTTCATTTGGTTTTTCTCCACTCCCTTCAGCTGCCTCAGCTATAGCATCTAGTCCTGTTTCCACCCAGCCTGGGCTACACACTCAGATGTAAGCCATACATCTGAGTAAGTAACAATCTCAGCTGTAAACCGTACCAGTAACAATCTTGCTGTAAGTCATACAAGTAACAATCTCAGCTATAAGCCATACAAGCAACAATCTCAGCTGTAAACCATACCAGTAACAATCTCAACTGTAAGCCATACCAGTAACCATCTCAGCTGTAAGCCATACCAGTAACAATCTCAGCTGTAAGCCATACCAGTAACGATCTCAGCTGTAAACCATACCAGTAACAATCTCAGCTGTAAACCATACAAGTAACAATCTCGCTGGTGCAGCCACAGCAGGTGACCCAGATTACAGAACACTGTGCTAATGCCAAGCTGTCTTGTTCAACAGCAGCTGCTCTATGCTTTGCCTTATTGATATTCAGATTCAGCAGACACAAATCACATGGCCCCTTTGAAGATCACGCACTCTGCCTGCTTCCTTTTGAATGTGTTCAATAGCTACTGTCCTGCATAAACACACAGCTGAGGCCGTTGGTCTCCTCTGATTTTCCAGACTGCCATATATCTGACAAGACTATCCCAGAAAACATTACTCTTGTTTTCATTTGGGGAAGTTGGTGGACTATGATAGATAAAACAGAAGCACATACGAGAGAAAGGAAGCCTATTCCTCTCTGGTAAAATAGATGCTCTGAACCATTATCCTTTGGGGAAAATTGAGGTTCCATCCCCTTCATCGTGAGAGCAACTGTTGGAACACAAAGTCCTTTAAAAGCGGAGATACACAGCATTGGGGATAAAATGCTGTATAGCTTACGATTAAGTTCTTTTTAGACTATCAAAGTGCCAAATCTATTCTATAAAAGTACAAACACAACAAAACAACTTCTCTATGTGACCATTTCAATCTCGTGCTCACCACTTGAAGGGCTGAAAGAGAACATTTTCTATAACTAAATACTTATTGGAAATCACAGAATCTGAAACCTGTTCACATTGACTGGTCCCACTGATTCAACACAAGACGCTTGCTAACACCAAATCCTTTTTACTTTTTAAAAAAGCCTTGTATTTTGCAGAACGTGCCACACTACACACTATTCCCATGAAGCATTTGTAAGTCAGGAAAAGTGCCAAAAGTTCAGTAAGCAGAAAAGACTCACTTTTTATGGAGATGAGCAGTGGGAGACTAAGGCAGAGGAGGAGAAGGCGGTTCGCGGTCCGTAGCGCCATGCCGCCCTGGAGGACACGCCCCGACCTGCTGCCGGTGGTCTGGTCCCCTCCAGCTCGGCTCCCAGCCCTGCCTGACTCAGGGGGAGCCAGCGTCTCAGTCTCACCCGAATGTTATCTCCGCCCCTTCCCCTCCGACAGCTCCCTCACCACAGGGACTCAGATTCCAAGAGCAGTTGTGCTTCTTAGCATCTTACTTGCACAGGGGGGTGGGGTGATTTTTCAAACCTGGTGCAGATTTTTTTCATGCTGGACTGGAGTCATCCCCCTCAAACCGTGTGTACTAGTTTCCTTCCAGGAACAATGCTACCTCACAAGGTCCTGTTTAGATGGGTGTCCTAAATCATTCTTAGCAGAGGATTTAATTTCTGATGACTGTCTTGGCACACAGCTGTTACGATCTGGCAACTGTTAAAGGATCACCCTATGTTGCCATATATTTACCTTCATCTTCAGAACACAAGTCACAGACACATCAACTTTTTATAAACATACTCTCACAACTCAGATTATTGTTACTGATACAACAGACAGAGTTCTAGAGGTTATTTAGGAGTTTTATCTCAGTTGGTAAAGAATCTGCCTGCAATGCAGGAGACCCTGATTCCTGGGTCGGGACTAGAGAAGGGATAGGCTACCCACTCCAATACTCTTGGGCTTCTCTTGTGGCTCAGCTGGTAAAGAATGTGCCTGCAGGGCAGGAGACCTGGGTTCGACCCCTTGGTTAGGAAGATCCTCTGGAGAAGGGAAAGACTACCCACTCCAGCATTTTGACCTGGAGAATTCCGTGGGCTGTATAGTCCTTGGGGTCACAAACAGCTGGACATGACTGAGCAACTTTCACTCACTCACTTTTTACAAAAAACCTAGGGTCCACTGCTAATCCTGTTCATGCTATTTATATCTGCTGGGATTTCTTGAATTTTTGCTTTACCATAATGGTTAAATGCAAATATGTTTACTTACTTTTTATATACACTTATGCTATTTCTTGTGACTTGTGGTCAGTTGTGTTCAATTCTGTGACCCCATAGACTGTAGCACAGCAGGCTCCTCTGTCCATGGGATTCTCCAGGCAAGAATACTGAGGTGGGTTTCCATTTCCTCCTCCACGGGACCTTCCCAACCGAGGATGGAACGTGCCTCTCCTGCATTGGCAGGCAAATTCTTTACCATTGTGTCACCCGGGAAGCCCATATGCTTATGCTAAGTACTGCAATATTTTCCTTCAGGTTAAATCATTCATGTTCTTAAGACTGCATTATCTTTGGCCACTTGATAGAGATGTCTCCTATTTTAAGTCAGATTCCTTATTCTCTAAGGTTAGTACTATACTGGCTTCACTTCATTGTTAAAACTGCCTACTTTTTACATTTAAAATGCAAGTTGCATTAGAAAAATTTTGTGTAAAACTTGAAAGTTTTACATATTTTGAAGCCTCTATATTTCTTGCTTGTGTATCTAAATAGGGAATAGTATCTTGATAGCTTAACAGTTTCTACTAATGTTGTACGTTGACCCACTCCCAGTGAATTTTACTTGCTAGTAAAGCTAGTGGGGCTTATCCATTTTAGCTATTTCTTTCTTACAGAGTTCATGATAGTTATTATTTTTTTAAAAATTTCCCCTACAATGCAAATAATTTACTTTAGGCAATTTAACAAAGTAATTACAGATTAAAGAGGCAATATTAATCCTCTGTTCTAATCCCTGTATTTTATTAGGTAGAGAATAAAAATGCAGAGCCATTATACTGTCTGCCCAGAGTCATCTAGTGAGATATGGCAGAGCTAGGACTACAGTCTCCCCACTGATTTCTAGAACATTATTTCTTCAATAAGCCCTGTGACTTCCATTTCCGTCTTTACTCTTATGCACTCCTTTATGCTTTGTGCAATGTGGACTCTGGGAAATCTTCCATCTGTCCTCAAATGGTCTCCAGGGAGAGATGCTTAGGCTGAGCACAGAGAACTTGGGGGGCAGTGAAAATGCTCTGTATGATATTACAATGATGGATATATGTCATTATACTTTTATCCAAACCCATAGCCTATACAATACCAAGAGTGAGCCCTAAGCTAATAGACTTTGGGTGATTCTGATTTGTTGATACAGGTTCATTTTGGTAAAAAACGTACCATCTAGTAAGTTATGCTGATAATGGGGAGACTGTTTGTGGGGAGGCAGGGTGTATACGGGAAGTCCCCGTGACTTGCTCTCCAGTTTACGGTAAACCTAAAACTGCTCTAAAAAATAAAATCGTTTTTAAAAAGGGCTCCACCATGGATCTCACGGACCTCAAGGCTGAGTGAGTGACAACATATAAGACCGACTCACAGACTGGAGAGGAAGTGAAGGGCCCCAGGCATGGAATCTGACGCTGCTAGAAAACCTTCTGTGAAACTATGCCACACTTAGAGAGAAAGTCGGGGGTTTTCAAAAGACAGAAGCATTAAAGGTAATAAGGGGTTGGGTAGACAGTTACACAAAGGATGTCTGAAGAAATTGTGTACATTGAGCCAGTGGTCATGTATGGATGTGAGAGTTGGACTATAAAGAAAGCTGAGCACTGAAAAATTGATGCTTTTGAACTGTGGTGTTGGAGAAGACTCTTGAGAGTCCCTTGGACTGCAAGGAGATCCAATCAGTCCATCCTAAAGGAGATCAGTCTTGGGTGTTCATTGGAAAGACTGATGCTGAAGCTGAAACTCCAATACTTTGGCCACCTCATGCGACTAGTTGATTCATTGGAAAAGACCCTGATGCTGGGAGGGATTGGGGGCAGGAGGAGAAGGGGACGACAGAGGATGAAATGGCTGGATGGCATCACCAACTCAATGGACATGAGTTTGACTAAACTCCAAGAGTTGGGGATGGACAGGGAGGCCTGGTGTGCTGCAATTCATGGGGTTGCAAAGAGTTGGACATGACTGAGCGATTGAACTGAACTGAATTGACGGAGCTTGAATATAGGAAGCAAAGCAAACACAGCTATTTAGAGTGAATGGCTACTATGCATCAGATGTGGGGTTAGTTAGGAAATCTCCACAAAATAGGTAATATTTAAGCTGAATTTTCAGGTATGGTTACAACAAATAACCAGAGGGAAAGTAGTATTTTAAGGGTATTTCAGGAAAAGGGCATATGTATGGGAATAGAGGCATGTAGTGGATGTGCAGATCTAGGGACTGAATATATTCTGACTTTGCAGAAATATGAGTGTGAACATGGCAATGTCAGTGCATAAAACTCAGTAAAATCAAGGTAGTTTAACTTCTAATATGAAGAAAGGAAACAATAGGTTTAAACATAGAATCGGCATAATGAGATTTGCATTTGGAAAGGTAACCTCAGTGGTCACGTGGCAATGACTGGAAGAGGGCAGGTGAGAAGCATGGAAACCGTGAGAGGGACGTTGTCACGGCACACGAGAGAGCTGAGGGGCCCAGACTGCATCAGACAGTGGAGACAGCAAATAAGTGAAAAAGCATAAACGTAAACCAGATGCATTTAAAGGGCCAGTGTAGAGACTACAGCCACAGGAGAGCTATGTTTTCCAGCTTGGGCATTGGGATAATAGTAATGCACCCAAAGAAAGGAAGGACATAAGGCTTCCAAACAAGCAGCAACACTCTCTTCCAAGTCAAACACACTGAAATATATGCATTTGGACAAACAGTAGCTTTTGTAAAAATATACAGGTGAGCTCTAAAATGAAGGGGGAATGTCCATTTGGGACAGAAATCTCGTGGCTTCATGTGGGGGCCTGATTCCAATCCCCCCGCATTGGCTACGGGATGCAAATTGGAAGCAGGACTCTTGCTCTTGAATGTGGATAGAGAGCTCCTGGTGAGACACAGAACCCAGACCTGCCCGAAGGGTGAACCTACACCAGGCTGAGGGCTCAACATGGGGCACAAAGTTTTGAGTCAAAAATCTTATTAAAAATAAAAAGGAAAGAGAGAAGTACTGGTTCGTAAATAGGAAAATCAACGGCACAGTGAGCAGAGCTGAACAGGAACCGTTATGTGGGAAAGCTGAAACTCACAGTTCACACTGGGCCATGGAAGGCAGCCTCTGCTGAAGATGACCTCACAGTCTGAAACCACAGATCAAACTAGAAGCCCGCTGCCATGAGAGACAGCAGACAAGACAAATGGGAACATTCACACTCAGAAGACTCAAAGAAAAGGGGAGCTGTCAGAAGAGACTTTAAAATAACACTGTAAAATGTCCATTTAAAAGGTTTTGAAGAAAAAAGAATGTATGAGTTTCGTAAAACAAGATATCATAAAAAACAATTAGACATATTAGAAAGTGAACCAATTATAAATTCTAAAAATGAAAAATAGTCATTGAAATAAAAAATTCAACTCAGCTTAAATGGTAGGTGACACTATGCTCAGCTAAATAGATGGTCCGGAAGAACTCATCTGTAATAGAGCAGTGTGAAACAAAGAGATGGTCCAAAGGAATGAACACTGAAGAGATGGGGAAAGTCCTATTCCAGGAGAAAGAAGGAAGAAAATAAAATGGAGAGGATATAATTCCTAAGAGCTCATGGTATACAGTTTTCAAATATGAGAAAAAAAATATGGTTCCTTGAATTTAGAAAAGCCCACTGATTCCCTGCAAGATACAGTATTTAAAGTGCATCAAAAATAAGAATATAAAGCAAAGTGAACAAAATAAAATCTTAAAGTTCAATATTTGTCTTCAAAGTTAAAATGTCTACAGTGGAATGACAGTAAGAAGTACTGAAGACTTTTGGTCAGTAAACTAGATGTCATAATAAAAGGAATATAAGAGAAGATGAAGGTGTGTAGATAGAGATGATAAGTATGGTTTCAAAATATGTTCAGTTTGAGGTGCCTACTCAGAACCAAGATGAGGATATGTGGTAGGATCTGGAAATACAACTCCGGAACTCAGGACAACAGTTCTTTTAGGTGGAAAGGACAGGTACCATATTAATGTACAAACATTGTTGAGTGCCTATTGTATACCAGACACCAGAATCAACATCAGGGTCACTGCGCTTATGAATCTCATCAGGGTCACTGCGCTTATGAATCTAGGGAGCAGATGCAATCTAGTGAGAAGAAGTACTTCATCACTTAGTTACTTGAGATTTAAAATTGATTTAATAGAGTGCAAACGGTGTTGGTTATCTTCAGCTGATTAGCTGCTCTGGATTGCAGATTCTTTCCTGGACACTGCGTGTTTATGGGATCAGTTGCTCTGTTGCGCCTGACTCTTTACAACCCCGTGGACTGTAGATTGCCAAGCTCCTCTTCCCTGGGATTCTCCAGGTAAGAATACTGGAGGGGGTTGCCATTTCCTTCCCCAGGGCATCTTCCCAACCCAGGGATCAAACCTGCAGCTCCTACATTGACTGGTGAATTCTTTACTTCTGATCTACCTGAGAAGCCCTCCTGGACACTAGCTCGTTTAAAACTCACAGAATCTCCACAAAGCATATGAAGTTATACCAATTCGACAAGTGAGTGATCCAGGTCAAACATATAATAAGTAATAGAGCTCAGATCCAAACCTAGCTCTATTAACCTACTGTTCTTAATTCTTTTTATAACAGTATTTATTTAATTACATAAGTAAATTATAAATGTATTCCTATAAAAACACTCTAAAGAATCTTTCATGAGTACCCATCTCACACTCTTCTCCAGAAATAACCATTGTTATTATTTGTGAAGATTGTTTTATACCATTATAGGCCACAGGTTGACAGATACATAGATTATTGATTGGTTGATAGAAAAGTTATTTGGCTTCTTTTCATTATTTTTGTTTAAATAATGATATTATAGCATGTGTATTATTATGCAACTTCTTCCTCTCATTCAACAATATGTCTTGGGTAGTTTTGCACATTATTAAATATATCTAACTCACACTTTTTTTTTTTTTTTGGTCTCCAGAGGGTCTCACTCTTGGGTGTCTTTGCTGACCACACAGTCAATCCCACCCAGGCCCTCCTCTCTGGACACCCCTCTTGGGGACCCTCTACCCCCAGAGCCCTCAGCCTTATCACCAGGAACCACAGGGCTTACAGGATCCAGTCGGTACCTAGATACAAGGGACTTCTCCAGCATCTGCGTGCACAGATCCACGAAGACCTGGAATCTCCTGCATCTAAACTAGCTCCAGACCAGGAGCAGAGGCTCCACCTCCAATCTAAGGCAGCCAGGGTCCACAAAGGACCAGGACCTGGCCAGGGAGGGTGGCGGCAAGGAGAAGGTGGCATTCAGCTCTCTGACTCACACTTTTTAATGCCATAAGGCAGTCCACAGGATGGATGTGCCATAGTTTAAATTTTTCATTTTCTGGGCATCAATGTTGTTCCCAATTTTCTCTATGCAAACAATAATAATAATAATAATTTTACACACTTTTTTGTGCAAATGCACAAGAGGTTCTCTAGGGCAAAGGCTTAAAAGCAATAACTTTAGGTTTCAGCGTATCTTCATTTTTAAATTAAACAGATACTTCACAAAATGAGGAGACCAACTTCAACTTTTCTCAGCTGTATGTGAAGAAACTTATTTCTTTACATTTCCCCAACATTGACAATATCAAATGATAAAACATATATCTAAATATAAGATTGGATATTTATTGATAAATTCTG
Source organism: Muntiacus reevesi (assembly GCF_963930625.1). Classification (NCBI taxonomy): domain Eukaryota; kingdom Metazoa; phylum Chordata; class Mammalia; order Artiodactyla; family Cervidae; genus Muntiacus; species Muntiacus reevesi. The sequence goes on along the minus strand of NC_089253.1, from coordinate 120,869,158 downwards.
AAACTGGTTATTAAGTATATGGAGGTTCATCATATTATTTATTCTACTTTTGTATATGTTTTTAAAATTCATAATCAAAACTTGAAATTTTAACTTGTATATTCTTCACACTTAAAAAAAACTGAGCATGTTTTGAATATTTGTGTTTTCTCTTCAGTGATTTGCCAACCCACATCTTGCTTGTTTTCTATTAGCTTTCTTAAATTTTTATTTTGTTAATTTCTTTATAAGGTTAATGTTAATTCTTAGTCTGTTATCAGTGTTCAAAGTATTTCTTCCTTTTAGGTTTGTTTATAGTTTTTTCTTTATGAAGTTTTAGATTTTTATTTAAAAATTTATCTGCCTTACACACATTTATTTATCTTATTTTTATGCCCTTTTGTTTTTATCTTATAGAAGAAAAGGCTATAAGATTACTCACATAGGATGTTATTGGTATCTTATTCCAATATTTATTTTAAATTTTAAAAATGTTTATTAAATGTTCTGTTTTATGTATTTATATGCAGTCCAATTTTATGAATGTGAAACTTATAAATCCAACTTTATTTCTAAGTGGATCACCAATAGTCAAAATAATTTCCTTTGTATTTCAAATTTGAGATCATGTGTAAAATCCCCATCTGCACATGAACTTGTTTTGTTTCTCTATCCTTATGTGTATTTCTTTGCCAATGAACTGAGTTAAAATAAGTTTGGTATCTGGTACTGCAAGCATTAGGCAGTCCTTGGGGTCACAAAGAGTGGGAAACGACTGGGTGGCTGAACAACAACACATACCTTGACAGCGGGAAAGAATCTGCCTGCTGACGCAGGAGATAGCAGGGACTCAGGTTCAATCCCTGAGTCGGGAAGATCACTTGGAGGAGGGCATGGCTACCCTCTCCAGTATTTTTGCCTGGAGAAACCCCTGGACAGAGGAGCCTAGCGGGCTACAGTCCATGGGGTTGCAAAGAGTCGGACACAGTTGAAACCACCTAGCACTCACTCATGCATGAACTCGGTAACAAAAGAATCCTAATGAAAAACCTGCTGGCTTCATAAACTGTTAACAAAAGATCAAGATCAAGGATTCGTTACATGGCTGGATAAAAATATTCATGACTTTTTGTCTGAAATATTATTGGCTTTAATCTTTGTTTTCTAGGTATAAGGAAATCTTTTCCTTTAAGCTAATTATGACTTTACAGTAATTTGATAAATTACACCTTTGTAAGCAAATTGAATCACTGACCTTTTCTCTCTACCTGATCCTCCCAGAATTTGGAAACTCTTAGTGAGTATTCTTATCTTTATAGCAATAAAACTGTTTGCATAATGTTCTTCTTGTAACAGGACAAACTGGAAACACTGACTTTAACTGGCATGTCATATTTGAGAATATGCATAGGATCATATGTGACCAATTTTAAAGAACTAAAGTGTACTTTATGGAGCCATAAATTCCCCTGGGAAAACACTCTGCTACCTTGCCTACAAGGTTCCAAGCAGCCTTACCAGGTAAATAAGGAAGGCCACTCCTGGTAGGTACAGGAATGTCAAAATATTTCAGGGACACTGAGAAGAGAGGAATTCACCCAAATCCGTAGGTACTACAGGTGAATTTGATGGCAAGTCCTTGGCATTGCTTTCTGGCCTTTACTGGCCTCTCAAAGTTTAACCTCAGGTTCCTGATGAGAAGTTCAGGGCATTCAATTTAAAAGAATCTATAGATTAATTATACTTATCTAAATAATCAGACCAAGTTTATTGAAACCGGACTCATTTTGCAAACAGTTAATCTTAATTTGGCTATAGTGGGTAGAAATCAGGGTAATTTTAGAGAGAGAAAAATTTTCAGTGGATATTAAGCTCTGGTGCTGTTATTTGTCTTTGAGGTAATAAATATGTAGTAAATACATTTCAGGTGGTATATAAGCATGATACATAAACTGAGAACAACTCAGGGAGAAGGATGGCTTTGCAAGGGAACCAAGTCAGAGGCAAGCAGAAGCTTCCCATCAGGGATACAGGGTGTAAACCAGGGGGCTGAAGACTTTCAGAGAGGAAGAATCCATTCAAGACACACTAAGTCAACTCTACTCCAGTAAAAAGAAGTATAGCCACATAATTTCCAGATGCTAATTGCATGTTCATAAGCTGTGTGCTCAGTTGTTCAGCCATGTCTGACACTTTCCAATCCCATGACTGCAGCCCAACATGCTCTTCTGTCCATGGGGTTTCCTAGGCAAGAATACCGGAGTGAGTTGCCCTTCTCCTCTCCAGGGGACCTCCCAACCCATGGAATGAAACCTCGCCTCCTGCACTGCAGGCAGATTTTTTACCATCTGAGCCACCAGGGAAGCCCTGGAGACTTTCAGAGAGGAAGAATCAATTCAAGAAACACTAAATCAACTATACTACAATTAAAAAAAATTTTTTTTAAATATAGCCATGTAATTTCCAGGTAACAATTGTATTTTATAAGCTATTTTTCAATATATGAAGCATTTTATACTCTCAACTTCATAACAACTCAGATTTGAAAATATTGTTGCACCATTTTATGGCTGAGAAAATAGAGACTAAACAATATAAAGTAAAAAATGCCTGTCACGTATTTTAAGAAGTCTGTACATCTACAATGAGTATTAATCTTTCTCTCTCTCACTATGCAGGAGAGTTGTAGTTTAAAGTGTTGGAATACATTTCAAAGAAGAAGTGGGAGAAAAGAAACACTAGCCCTTAGTTGTTGACTGAGAGTGAAGAGTGTGGGAGAGGGAGGCATGAAGAATGATCCAGGTTTCTGGCTTTGCAAACTAGGACGTTTAATGAAGACAGTGGAGTCAAAGAAACATAAAACTATTTTTTAGTTTAAAGGTTAGGCAATGTTGAAGTTTAAAAGAATACAAAAAAAAAATTACACATAAAACTCTTGCTAGGAAAAGCACACATGCACATACACACAGTAGGAGACAAATAGGACACAAATAAAGCACACAGCACACAGCAGAACCTATGTTTTCACAAGCTTACATGGCAGATTGTCTGGTGCAACAGTGGAGCTAAGTAAGGACTCATGCCCAGAGTTAGGATGTTCCAAGTCCCTCCGCTCAGAACAGAAATTCAGCTAGTGGTCGTGCCATGAGGCACTGGGCTAGACCACAATGGGGAGAATTCTGACATGATCTACTTAGGTAAAAAGTAGAGACATTACTTTGCCAACAAAGGTCCATCTAGTCAAAGCTATGGTTTTTCTAGTAATCATGTATGGATGTCAGAGTTGGACCATAAAGAAAGCTGAGAACCAAAGAATTGATGCTTCTGAACTGTGGTGTTGGAGAAGACTCTTGAGAGTCCCTTGGACTGCAAGGAGATCCAACCAGTCCATCCTAACCATCCTAAAAGAAATCAGTCCTGGATTGGAAGGACTGAAGCTGAAACTGAAACTCCAATACTTCGGCCACCTGATGCAAAGAACTGACTCACTGGAAAAGACCCTGATGCTGAGAAAAATTGAAGGCAGAAGGAGAAGGGGATGACAGAGGATGAGATGGTTGGATGGCATCACTGACTCAATGGACATGAGTTTGAGCAAGCTCTGGGAGTTGGTGATGGACAGGGAAGCCTGCCATACTGCAGTCCGTGGGGTCACAAAGAGTCGGACACGAATGAGCCACCGTACTGAACTACTTTGGGTATTCAGGGCCCCAAACTCATGGACTCTGTTCAAAACAGGGACTCAGGCGCAAAGTGAAAAAGGGAAAGAAATCAGCAAGACCAGGCAGAAGTTCAAATGTGCTGAAAAGAGTGAGAGGAATTAAGGTGAAAGAATAAGCTTCAGAGTCATATGAGAAAACACTCTAAGGCAAAAAGACCAACTCTTGTTCCCAACTTGCAATGCTTTGGCAAAAATGTCTATAGCTCCTTGGGCCTGAGTCTGCATTTTCAAGTTCCCCAGTGAATAGCTGAGATGGCCAGAGCCAAGCAACTGACTGACAGGTGAAAGGATCCTTGGTTCTCCATTAATTCAGGCCCATTTGATGTAGGCTCTTCTTTACGATTACTATTGCTCATTTACAACCAGGCTCTGAACCATGACAGGTAATGAATCGGTAAATAGTTCCCTTGGCTAGATCCTCATCTAAGAGCTTAGAATACACATGTTATAAGTAATAGGTAACCTAGAGGAAATTATTGGCAGAATACTTAATCCCTCAAAGGATAGATGAGAATTTAGGAGGAGAGGTTGGAATAGAGTAAAACCATGGTGATACCTCATCATGACAATAAGAACAGCTTAACTTCATCAGGATAATACCACTCACACAAATGAATTCTAATAATTCCCCCATCCTGTCAAAGCCAAGTGAGACAGAACCAGGTGCTCTACCAAAGTAAGGCTGGGCAGTGCACCTGGATTTGCCATGCGGCACAACCAAGCTTCCCCAAATGGAAAATTGACAGCTTCTCCAAAGCAATTCAGGATGAGGATGCTGCTGTCAAATGAAGGGGAAATGGATGCAGGCCACCAAAAGAAGCAGATGCCCATTACAAACCTAAAGAGAAATAGTAATCAAAAAGCCATGACAAGGCTGAGTATCCTTAAGAGCTTTTATTTTTATTTTTTTTCTTTTTTCTTTTTTATTTTTCAGTGGGTTTTGTCACACATTGATATGAATCAGCCATAGAGTTACACGTATTCCCCATCCCGGTCCCCCATCCCACCTCCCTCTCCACCCGATTCCTCTGGAGCTTTTAAACTACCACAAAATCCAATGAATAAATCCAGTAAATAGTCACACGTGAAAAAAGTTACTCCTCATTGAAGACAAGACCCATCACAAAATTGCTGGATATATTAAAATTTGTGTTACTGAGTTTGGCAAAGCTTAATTGAGAGATATTTTCTAGAATTGCAGAGAAAACACAAATATAAACTTGTGAAGTCACACAATAAGATAAAGGCAATTATATAATTTATTGGCATATATGAACTTGCTTTACTCAAATTCTATAATTGCCTTTAGAGATTATTACATTTCATAATGATATATAAAGATACCTTTTTATTGAAGTATAGTTGATTTATAATATATGAGCTTCTGGTGTGCATCCAAGTGATTCAGTATATTTTGATTATACTGGAATATATATTTCAAATATATATATATATATTTTTTAAAATGGTTTCCTGAGTTCAGGTTGCAGTCCTGATTCTAGGTAATCTATGTCCCTACTCAGAAATTAAAACAGATGAGGCCCTTTTGCTCCCTGTCCTCATTCAATTATCACCACCACAGAAAAGCAGAAATAGCAACAGAGCCTGGGATTTGAATGGAAGAGACAGTATGGACAAAAAAAATTCTATTCACATCATGAATCATTGTGACACTACTAAGAAAAGAACATGAGCGATTCTGACAAGCTCACCACTGACATCAATATTAATTTCTAAAATCCTTACTGGGCTAAAACTTTCAGCGCCCTCCAGTATTTCTTTCTTCTGTCCTGCTATAAATGGTGATCCCACAGACTTGTGTGTGCACTGCTCAGAAGGGAGGGAAAAATCATACAGAGGGAGTCACGCGCTAACCCTGGTCTTCAAGGGGCCTAGGTACCATCCCAGGTGAGTAACTGTAAGGTTCGTGAGCCTGCAGAGTCTCCAGGAGGGTTTTTTTTCTTTTTAATTAAATATATGTGCTGCTGCTTTCTTCCCAATAATTATTCTTATATCTGTAAATAAATGTATTTAATGGGTTGGCCAAAAATTTCATTCAGGTTTTTCTGTAACATCTTACGGAAAAGCCTGAGTGAATTTTTTGGCAAATCCAATGCTTCTCTATGGAGAAGGGAGGGAGGCTGAAGAGAAGGGAGGCTGAAGAGAACAGAGTGGAAGTTCAGATCCACAGCCGGTCCATAGTTTGGATCCATAGCTGCCTGAACCGTTTTCACCATTTGCATCCCTAGGACGTTTGGAGTGAGCTCTAAGATGATTTCTGCACCCAAGTGTTTAGGACTAAAAAAAAATCCCCAAATCTCAGACTTATAGTTGCAAGTGGTAACAGAAGTTCTCAACACAAAGAATTGTTAATTCTCTTCAAACTTGATAGTTTTAGAAAATGTAGTATAGCCTTAAAAATTCAAATCCACTAAGAAAAAAATGCAAAACAAATGAATTTAAGGGTGATTTTACTTTACCAAGTGAATCTCTACTTTGCAAAAAGATACAACCCATATACTATTTTCCTTCCAAAAATGTTAGGTTTTTTTTTTCCTTCTTTATAAAACACATTTCATGTGATATATGGCAGATGTGAGGACTCAAGTCTAAATTCTTTTGTAGTACCATTCAAAATCATTTGACAGTCCCAAGTATAAATCAAGTTTTGGAAAAACAAAGACAAATTCACCCAATTACTTACATTAAGAACCATATTAAGACTGGTGTATACAACCACGAATACAATGAATTATAACATAATGAGACAAATATTTTAAAACATATCCAAAGTACTATGAAAGTGGGAAGGCAAAAGTCATTAATTCTGCCTGATAATTCAGAGACCACTTCCTGGAAAGAGGTGCCATTTTAAGCTCAGAAGGGATACTGAAAGGTATGTCTGGAACAGTGGATGCTGCAGATTTTGTGACCCGGAATGTCGTGTCAAGGAGTTTGGAGGGTCAGTGAAGGATCATGAGGGAGTAATATAATCAGATGAGCAGTTTAAATTTAAGGATGATAATTCCAGCTGTGGCATCATCTGGATAAAAGGGACTGTGGGAATTTGAAGCAGGAAAAGGGGTAAGGGGACAAATTATGCTCTGTTGAGCAATTCTCAACAGCTGCCTATTTTTATGTCACCTGCAAGCTAAGATGGGATTTTACATTTTCAAATAGTTGAACATTTTAAACGGAATAATATTTGACATATAAAATGTAAAAAGTATATAAACTTCAAGTTTCTGTGTCCATAAATAGAAGTTTTATTGGGGCGCATACATACTGTCTGTGGCTGACTGCATTCACAGCACCATGGCAGGACCGAGCATTTACAACACAGACTGTACGGTCCACAAAACCGAATATTTATGATCTAGCTTCTTACCGAAAAGTTTGCTAGTGTCTGAACTCAGGTGTGAACAAATGGATGGCTAGGTCCAGTATGAGTTACACTCAGAAAGATTCCTCAACCAGCAGCAAATCATCAGCATCAGTGAAAAACATCCCGTTTCTAGATGTTAGCCTAGTTCTGGGGACTGATAGTGATCCAGAAGAGAGGGAAAGCTCACTACAAGAGAACACCGGGTGACCCGGCAACAAGCAGATAATCTAAAACCTTCCTTCTTCCTAACACAGTACCAACTGAAAATGATTTAAAAAAAACATTGAAATACTGGAAACCTCCACATTACACTGAAGACTTAGGGAGGAAGCTAGGTCTAAGAAACAAATTACAAGGAATTTTTAACACAATGTTTTTAAGACAATATTAAAGAGGCCAGGGAGAATAGAACATACAACTTCCATTCCAGAGAAAGTGATCTTAGTTGGCAGGAAATAATTAAAAGAGATATTCTGAGGAACAGGGATTAAAAGCACAGCCAGTCCTGTCTCTAACTCCGTCTCTATAACTTCATTTACTAAATGTGTATTTAATGAGTACTGTGTTCCAGGCAATTACATGACATTGTGCAAGCTTAACATCTCTGAACCTGTTTCTTTTTAAACAGATACAGATCTGCTGTGAAAATCAAATAACAGCCAGTCCCAGCCCTCCGCAACAAGGACGACAACAAACACGTCTGTAGTGTTTCCTACGTGCTCAGCATTGTTCTAAGCACCAGATACATTCATTTATCTAAGTCCGCATGACAGCATTTTACAGACAAGGAAACCACAGGGAGCGAGGGTTAGTAAATTACACGAGGTTCCACAGAGGTGAGTGCAGAGCTGTGCCTGCAAACCAGATGGTCTGTGCACAAGGCCCGTGTTCTCAACACTGGACTGTCTGTTCAGATCAAATAAAGTAGGAAAAGCAGCACAATGTCTGTTTCAATTGTTCAGTAAATGTGGCTATTTGCATATTTTATAGAATTTCTTTAATCACAGAGGTGAGGGCTACCAAGTGGACAGATTGGAGGATAGGTGGAAATCACTCTACTTGAAGACCTTTCTATCGGGGGCACTTAGAGAAGCTCGTCAGGAGAATCAAGGGAAAGAAAAACCTTATCACACAGAAAATAACATGGCCAGGAAGCACTTCTTACTAAGTGGGGGCTCTTCCCTGATGCGAAAAGCTGCCCTCCCACAAAGGAGGTGCCCCGAATGGAGGCTGGTACAAAAGTCAGTTGGGGCTTTCCCTAGTGGCTTGGTGGTAAAGAATCCACCTGCAATGCAGAGACACGGGTTCAATCCATGGTCCTGGAACATTCCCCATGCCATGGAATAGCTAAGCCCATGAGTCACAACTATTGAGCCTCTGCTCTAGAGCCCGGGAACCATGACTACTGACCCCAAACCCCTCAACTACGGAAGCCTGAGCACCTAGAGTCTGTGCTGGGCAGCAGGAGAAGCCACCATGAGAAGCCCGAGAACCGCACCAATGAAGACCCAGCACAGCCGAAAACACATAACTAATTTAGAAAGTCAGTTCAACTGAGGAAAGCTAGTGTCCAGTCACGGAGCATCACCAAACACAGGGATGAACAGAGAAAATGTTTCTCTGCTAGAAGCACACAGCACTGTCTCTACCTCCCAATGCTGCTGAACTGGTACAATTTACATCGAGCAGTCCTCCAAAATGAGATCTGAAAGGGGACAGTAACAGAATGTCCACAAAGCATCAAGTCAGGGAGTTTTATGGAAAATACTAGTTTCTCTTCTCGTATTAAAAGATTAATAAAGAAAAAAGGAATGAGTTTTGCACTATCAAAAAGTGGGGAAAAGACCTAAACAGATATTTCTCCATCCATTAGCCATACAGATGGCTAACAAACACATGAAAAGATGCTGAACATCGCTCATTATTAGAAAAATGCAAATCAAAACTATGATGAGATTTTTTTCTCACAGCGGTCAGAAAGGCCATCATCAAAAAGTTTACAAACAATAATGATGGAGAGGGTGTGGAGAAAAGGGAATGCTCCTGCACTGTTGGTGGGAATGTAAATTCATACAGTCACTATGGAAGATGGCATGGAGGTTCCTTAAAAAACTCGGAATAAAAACACCATATGATGCAGAAGTCCCACTCCTAGGCACATACACTAAGGGAACCATAATTGAAAGAGACACATGTATCCCATTGTTCATTGCAGCACTATTTACAATAGCTAGAACATGGAAGCAACCTAGATGTCCACTGACAGATGAATGGATAAAGAAGTTGTACTACATACACACAATGGAATATTCAGTCAGTTCAGTCGCTCAGTCGTGTCCAACTCTTTGCGACCCCAAGAATCGCAGCACGCCAGGCCTCCCTGTCCATCACCAACTCCCAGAGTTTACTCAAACTCATGTCCATTGAGTCGGTGATGCCATCCAGCCATCTCATCCTGTCATCCCCTTCTCCTCCTGCCCCCAATCCCTCCCAGCAGCAGGGTCTTTTCCAATGAGTCAACTAGTCGCATGAGGTGGCCAAAGTACTGGAGTTTCATCTTTAGCTTCAGTCCTTCCAATGAACACCCAGGACTGATCTCCTTTAGGATGGACTGGTTGGATCACCTTGCAGTCCAAGGGACTCTCAAGAGTCTTCTCCAACACCACAGTTTAAATGCATCAATTTTTCGGTGCTCAGCTTTCTTCATAGTCCAACTCTCACATCCATGCATCACCACTGGAAAAACCATAGCCTTGACTAGACGGACCTTTGTTGGCAAAGTAATGTCTCTGCTTTTTAATATGCTATCTAGGTTGGTCATAACTTTCCTTCCAAGGAGTAAGCGTCTTTTAATTTCATGGCTGCAATCACCATCTGCAGTGATTTTGGATCCCCCCAAAATAAAGTCTGACACTGTTTGCACTGTTTCCCCATCTATTTGCCATGAAGTGATGGGACCAGATGCCATGATCTAGGTTTTCTGAATGCTGAGCTTTAAGCCAACTTTTTCACTCTCCTCTTTCACTTTCATCAAGAGGCTCTTTAGTTCTTCTTCACTTTCTGCCATAAGGGTGGTGTCACCTGCATATCTGAGGTTATTGATATTTCTCCCAGCAATCTTGATTCCAGCTTGTGCTTCTTCCAGCCCAGCATTTCTCATGATGTACTCTGCATATAAGGTAAATAAGCAGGGTGACAATACACAGCCTTGACATACTCCTTTTCCTATTTGGAACCAGTCGTTGGTCCATGTCCAGTTCTAACTGTTGCTTCCTGACCTGCATATAGGTTTCTCAGAAGGTGGGTCAGGTGGTCTGGTATTCCCAACTCTTTCAGAATTTTCCACAGTTTATTGTGATCCACACAGTCAAAGGCTTTGGCATAGGCAACAAAGCAGAAATAGATGTCTTTCTGGAACTATCTTGCTTTTTCAATGATCCAGCGGATGTTGGCAATTTGATCTCTTGTTCCTCCGCCTTTTCTAAAACCAGCTTGAACATCTGGAAGTTCACGGTTCACGTATTGCTGAAGCCTGGCTTGGAGAATTTTGAGCATTACTTTACTAGCATGTGAGATGAGGGCAATTGTGCAGTAGTTTGAGCATTCTTTGGGATTGCCTTTCTTTGGGATTGGAATAAAAACTGACCTTTTCCAGTCCTATGGCCACTGCTGAGTTTTCCAAATTTGAAATATTACTCAACCATAAAAAGGAATGCATTTGAGTCAGTTCTAATGAGGTGGATGAACATAGAATTTATTATATGGAGTGAAGTAAGTCAGAAAGAGAAAGATAAATATTATATTCTAATACATATATACAGAATCTAGAAAAATGGTACTGAAGAATTTATTTACAGGGCAGCAATGGAGAAACAGACATAGAGAACAGACTTATGGACACGGGGAGAGGGGAGGAGAGGGTGAGATGTATGGAAAGAGTAATGTGGAAACTCACACTACCATATGCAAAATAGATAGCCAACTGGAATTTGCTATATGGCTCAGGGAACTCAAACAGGGACTCTGTATCAACCTAGAGGGGTAGGATGGGGAGGGAGATGGGAGGGAGGTTCAAAAGGGAGGGGACATATGTATACCTATGGCTGATTCATGTTGAGGTTTGACAGAAAACCACAAAATTCTGTAAAGCAATTATCCTTTGATAAAAAATAAAGAAAAATAAATGAGCTATCAAGCCATGAAAAAACAGAGGAACCTTAAATGCATATTATTTAGTGAACAAAGGCGGTCTGAAAAGGCATAGCTGAAAAGGCTATGGGTGGCGTTTCCATATGGCATTCTAGAAGAGGCAAAAACTATAAAGGTATTAAAAGCACCAGTAGTCTCCAGAGAACAGGGATGAATAGGTGCCGTACAGGATTTTCAAGGCAGTGAAATGTCTGTGTGACCCTGTAATGCTCTGGGGCTTCCCCAGGGGCTCAGTGGTAAAGAACCTGCCTGCAGAGTTTGATCTCTGGGCTGGGAAGAGCCCCTGGAGGAAGGCGCAGCAACCCACTTCAGTGGGAGGGCAGAGCAACCCACTCATGCCGAAGCGGGAGTCCATACTCCCATGGACCGAGGAGGCTGGGGGGATACAGTTTATAGACAGCAAAGAGTTGGACACTACTGAAGCGACTGAGCACGTTCACGCAGGCGCTGTAATGCTACATGGTATGCATTTCTCAAAATCTGTAAAACTACAACACAAAGAGTGAACTCTGGTGCAAACTATTGATTTTAGTCAGTAATAAACCAATACTGGCCCAACAACTGTAACAAACACCTAGCAAGGGAGAAGCTGTGTTTGTGTGTATGTAAGTGGGGGGGCTGAGAACACCTGTATTATCTGCTCAACTTTTCTGTAAACCAAAAATTGCCCTAAAAATAGAATCTGTTTTTTTAAGCCTGGAAAAAAAAGGTGAATAAAGAAAGAAAAAAAGAAGGAGTTTTGCAGTATCTTTAAATAGTGAACACAGACATTTATGATTACTGTAATTATTAAATATTAATTATGTAAAATTATTAATTGTATTTGTATGATCCCTAATAAGAAATCATGAAACACTAACTAATATTAGGGCCAATTCTCTTGGCTGCTTTTCCACCAGATTCCTAATTTTCTTTTCTGCTTGAGATTTCCTGTTCACTGTGGTTAAGAGCACAGAAACATCTATCTTAAAATCTTTGCTCCAAGGACTATGAAAGCCAGCATGCTATAAATGTACCAAGCTGAGAAGAAACCCAGAAGTGGGTATTTGTTTGTCTCCAGAGATGGAAGTGCAAAGTATTATACTTGTAGATACTGATCACAACTTGACATCATAGCCATAAATATTTCCAGTGCCTCCAAAAACTCAGTACAGGGTACACACAGGGAAGAGACCTCATAGCTCATTCCCTGGGATTAACATTCACCAACTACTTTTACCAACTCCACTCTTGATGGGTTCTTCCAGTCTGGACTTTGCTATTTAGAATGCCAGAGTGTTGAGTCTGCTTCTCTCACCTTGGTTGATCTCCCTGAATTTAGATCCTGACTTTCTACCTGTTCCCCAAAACATCAGTCTTCTCTGACCTCACCGTTTCGACCGCCTACATCTATCACATCACTAGCTTTATTCTATCTGGAAAAATCTTGTGATACCTTTTTTGAAAGCTCCCAACACTCCAGAGTGCAGGAAATAAGACCTCATACTCAGAGCGTTGACCTTCATAAATACTACTCATTACTTTCAATAGTTCTGGACTATTTTCTATCACATTGTTAATTATCAATCCACAGCATTCAAAGAACTGGTGGTTTACACCACCCTGCTATCTAATGATATTTCTTGCACTCCTTCACTCAGAAATGTTCAAAAACTCCATACAGGCACCATATATTCACAAAGTAAATAACTCAGTCATGTATATACATGTATCCTTTCTCCCCCAAATTCTCCTCCCATCCAGGAATGATATTGAGCAGAGTTCCATGTGCTATATAGTAGGTCCTTGATGGTGATCCATTTTAAATACAGCAGGCTGTATCTTATGTTTCTTAATTCTGAAATTTATAATTATAGTACCTATTTAAAAATTAGATTAACAAAAAATTTCATGATCTAGTCTGAGAAACCAGCTTTACCTGTGGCCTTTAATCACATTTTGCTTTAAAAAAATAACATTTTGTTTTAATCCTTGTTTAATTGCTGTGAAGACATTTCAATCAATAATAAAGACATAAATTAAAGTTTACCTAGTTGTGGGATCTCACGACTTGGCAAATACATAGGCAATGCTAACTATACCATAATTTAATCCTTTACCTGCTTTTTTTCACCATTTACTTTAACATCAACTTCAGAAACATTAAAATGTAATGTAATAAAAATGTTACCATTATGAGAGAGAATTTTTAAGGCTTAGCCCAAGCCTCGCCTCCAGCAGGCTCTCACCTGTTTCACTCAGCTCTTCTCTTTTGGTGGGCTTTTCCTTTTCTTTTTTTTTTTTTTCTATTTTTTTGTACTTAAAATATTTACTACACAATTTAGAATTGGTTACAATAAGCACCAATTATCTAACACTCATCCTGACCCTGTATGTTAAGTAGTATTGCCCTACTTTACAGATGAGGAAACTAAGGCCCAGAGTCGTTAATTAAGTAATTTAAAAAATTCAAAATCAGGTTTGTCAGACTCCAGAGCCTGGATGCCTCCCACTCAGGTATATTTTGTTTTGTCTAACTTCTAATTATTTCATTTGCTCATTCTGTAACAAATTAGCAGTAAGCTTTCTGCAGATAGGGAAATTGGTGGTGCTTAGTTTTATACTTCACAGACCAAACCTGGGAACTTAATTATTCTTCATAAAATGCTTTTATATGATGAGGGCATATTTTACTGAAAATTGTGATGTTTGGAAAAAGAGCATTTTGATATACATTTATAAGTTAAATGTGCAAATATCTTTCCAGGCTTAAGACATGCAATTTTTGATTTCCATTAATGTGGTAATCTTTTGCTGTCACAAGATTTAAAAATGGCAACACAAACAAGAGTTTATAATGTTTATTACTACGTGGTTAACAGTAGCATATTCTCCCGGGCTTATAGGCTTAGCATTGACCAAAGCACCTATTCATGGTCAACTAGATTATTAGTATTTAAGGTGCAGATTTGTGTGATGATTATTGTTCTCGGGTTCCAAAGTTTAAGCTGTTTTTCTTTAACATGCACACTTCCCCTGAGCATTTTGCATTTTACAAACCAAGCAAACTGATTCAGAGAAGATGCTGGCTACCCTCTGGGGAGCCCCTGAAAGCAATGGTGTGTGGTACAGCTCTGCTTACTTTTGATGAATTCCTCCATGAAGAACGTTTTTCCTCTGCTTTGCCTGGGGTTGATACCACCAGGGAGCAATTCCACTGTCACTGATGAATGCTAGCTAGGTCAGACCTTGTCAGTGCAAATGAAAGTCTTGTGATTAGTATTCTGTTCCTTCTTACTAATGAACCTTCTAATCAGGAAATCTGTCTGTACTTATCATCATCTTCTAACTGCTAAGTGCCCTTGAAAGGTTAGATAAGTAGGAAATAGCACCATTGGTTTGAGGTTTGTTTTTCTTTTTCTCCTTCTTGCAATATGCCTTTCAAAATTAATTTGGCGCTTGCTGTTTAGGACTCTCAGGGTTAGGATGGATCAACATTTCGACAGTGTCAACCTTGGTTATATAATTCCAATATGTACATGGAAGTTACCAATACACAACAGTTGTCTATAAGCATAACTAGAAAAATATTTGGAAACATTCAAATTTTGAGAGGACTATTCTGACAGTAGAAAAAGTATTTAAGAGTATTTGTACCAGACTTTGCTAGAAAAACATTTAGTTGGAAAAATTATGAGTGAAAAAGGTTTGGCACTAAAAAGAAATTTTTTTAAAAAGGGGGTGACCAATGTTTAAGGAAAAGTTAATATAACCCGAGTAGCTTTTGGCTTAAACTCAAAAATGTATACATTCTTAACTGCACAAAGATTTATTTGTGACTGCTCCTGATCAATTACGTATCTCATTAAAACCAAGACATCAGTTGTAAGGTGCATCCTTCTTTTGGTGGCCCAGTGGTAAAGAATCTGCCTGCTGATGCAGACAAGGATGGGTTTGATCCCTGGATCAGAAAGATCCCCTGCAGAAGGGAATGGCTACCCACTCTGGTATTCTTGCCTGGAGAATTCCATGGACAGAGGAGCCCGGCAGGCTACAGTCCATGGGGTCCCAAGTGTCAGACATGACTTAGTGACTAAACAATCACAACAATCATTCTTTCATATATCACTAAGAAGGAAAAACGCTGCCAATTAAACTATGACAAGGTATTGATTGCAAGTCACATCAGAGATGTTAAAATATAGAGGAAAATACTTCTTAGAATTGTTGAAATAAGTATCATACAATAATAAGTATATGAAAGATATGGACCCTAAGAGCAGGAGTGCAGATAACCCTCTGTCAAAGTATCACCTTTCCTAACCAACATTTCAACCAAATCTGTATTCACCAGGGCCTAAACCTGAAGAGAGTCTATCTGAATTTATACATCCTTAATTATTTTCATGTTGATTGAGCAGGTATTGTACTCAGCTCTGTTGATAATGTTCTAGTAATTCATTCTGCTTTGTGCTCTGGGGGTCAGTGAGTTTTTATAAAGGATCAGATAATAAATATTGTAGGGTTTTGAACCATAACAGTCTCTGATGGAACTACTCACCCCTGGCCACCACAGCACAAAAGCAGCCATGTACAATTAAAACTTTATTTACAGACACTGAAGTTGGACTTTCATATGGTTCTCTTGTGTCATGAAATTTTATTCTTCTTTTGCTCTTTTTTCAATCACTTAACAATGTAAAAATGTTCTTGAGACCTCTTTCAGGAAAATGGAGTAGACATTTTCTCCTATTCCTTCTGCTAATTACAACTAAGAAACGTGTACATTATTCATACAAAGCAAACATAAGGAGACTCTGAAAGACAGAAGAAAGCAGTCTGGCTACTGGACTTCAGGCTCTAGAAATGGGACTACGATAAGTTCTTTAGGTTTTTTGGGGGTGTTTGGCCCTGTATATCCCAGACTTGAATCTGAAGAAGTTACAAACTCAAAAATGCTGATGGATGTAGACAAATAAAAGTTGAGCGAAAGCCTGCTCTCTTTAGCCAAAGATTAGGAAAGAGGCAACCTAGTAAGACAGACATGTCACTATTGATCAGATGAACAATAGAAGGAAGTACTATAAACAACTCGTGTCCACCAATTTGGTAACTTAGATAAAAATGAAACATTTCCTTTAGAGACAGAATATACAATATCTACACAGGAAATAGTAAATTATCTTAATAGGCCTATATCTAGTAAAGAAATTAAATTAATAATCTTCAGACAATCATCTTCAAAATATAAAGTGTTACATCCAGACTGTTTTACTGGTAAATTCTAAAAAACATTCAAAGAAGAAATGATACCAACTGTCTACAACCTCTGCTAGAAAACAGAGAGACTACTTCCTAATTCTATGAGGCCAACATTACACTAATGCCTAAAACAGGTAATGGTAGTAGAAGAAACCCTTCTCAAACACCGTACGATCCAAAGATCACTCTGAGAAAAATGGACATTTATTAATGACTAGACTTTCTGAATAAAATCATTTTCTGGTGACTTGACCGGGGCCATGAGTGAAACTTGGGGATATTCTTTCTATTTTATGTTAGGCTTATCCTGAAGCCATGCCCTTGTGGCTTATCCTCTGGTTCTAGCTTTGGTTCAGGTTGGAATTCTTGACCTTATCACATAGTTCTGATCCTATGAGCTCTAGTACAAACGTGTTACAGACAGAAGTAAGGTGGTGTGATTATAGCCTTATGCTTTATGGTATTTACTTGAGAAGTAGCTCTGTACCCATTGTGTAAGAATGATCTGTATGGCTTTTATTTTCTTTTAATGCCTTATTGCACTGACTAGAACTTTCAGCACTATGTTGATAGGAGAAGTAAGAGTGGGCATCCTTTGATTTGCTCCTGAGCTTCTGGTGAAAGCATTCCATCTTTCATTATTAAGGGTAATGTTAGTTGTGGGGTTTTGGGTAGATGTACTCTATCAAGTTAAAGACATTTCCCTCAATCTCTATTTTTCTAAGCGTTTATATCATGCATGGGAGTTAAATTTTGTCAATAGCCTTTTCTGCATCTAATGATATGCTATATGATTTTTTTCTTTAAGCCTTTTAATGTGGCAGATTACACTGATTTTCAAATGTTAAAGCAGCCTTGTGATGTGGAATCAATTCCATTTGGTTATGGTGTATAATTCTTTCTACATATTTTTTTTTTAATTCAATCTGTGAGTATTTTACTGAGGTTTTTTTTTTTTTTTTTTTTTTTTTTTTTTTTTTTTTGCATCTATGTCCATGGGATATATCAATCTGTACTTTTCCTTTCTTCTAATACCATTACCTGTTTTAGGCATTAGTATAATGTTGGCCTCCTAGAATGAGGAAGTAGACTCTCAGTTTTCTAGCAGAGGTTGTAGACAGTTGGTATCATTTCTTCCTTGCAAGTTGTCTCTACCCTCTGGTTCTGTAACAAACTACTCTAGAACATAGGTACTTAGAAAGACTATCATTTATCTAGTTGTGAGTCTGAGGTCTGAACCACTCAGCTGTCTCTTCATGCTCAAGCGGGGGCTTGCTCAAGCCCCCACTGCACTGGGCTGGTGGTTTGGCTGGTGGGTAGGTGACTAAGCCTCAGTCACATGACCAGTATTTGGCATATTACTCATGGGAGCAGCACGGGTCCTGGGCCTGCCTAGTGTCCGTCATCACAGCAGGTTAGCACAGGCTGAACCACAGGGTGATCACAGGATTCCAGGAGCAGCGGGAGAGCTGGCCACAGAGCGCTACATACTTCAAGCCTCTGAAGAGCTGACTTTGCTGGGCGATCAGCTCTTATTATCTCCACCAGATGCTGACGCCTTGCCCGCCTGCCTGCCCCTCAGCATGAGGAACCCAAAGTGCCCAGCTGGCAACTGTAGTGGAGAGTTGCATGAGTGCTCAGTCATGTCCAACTCTTTGTGACTCCACAGACTGTAGCCCACCAGGCTCCTGTATTCATGGAAAATTTTAAGTCAATAATACCGGAGTGGGTTGCCACTCCCTTCTCCAGGGGAACTTCCCGAACCAAGGAAGTTAAACCCACATTTCTCACATCTCCTGCATTGGCTGGTGGATTCTTTATCACTGAGCTACTTGGGAAGCCCATAGTGGGACCCAAATGCAATTATTCCCCCTTTGAAATGAGGTCCTCATATTTCAATATCTCTAAGTCACAGGGACAGAAAGTACAAGTCCCCCAACTGAAAGGTGGTCAGGCTGGGCCACTCGTGCTTCACTCTCAGTTCCCATATACTTGCCCACTGGGGACACAGAACCACATGTGCTCACTGATTTGGAACAAATGCTACTTCCTGGAGGATGACGCTCCACTATTGAATTGTTTATTGAGCTGACTTCTTCAGTTCAGTTCAGTTCAGTCGCTCAGTCGTGTCCAACTCTTTGCGACCCCAGGACTGCAGCATACCAGTCTTTCCTGTCCACCACCAACTCCTGGAGCTTACTCAAACACACATACTTCGAGTTGGTGATGCCATCCAATCATCTCCTCCTCTGTCGTCCCCTTCTTCTTCTGCCTTCAATCTTTCCCAGCATCAGGGTATTTTTCAATGAGTCAGTTCTTCATATCAGGTGGCCAAAGTATTGGAGTTTCAGCTTCAGCATCAGTTCTTCCAATGAATACTCAGGACTGATTTCCTTTAGGATGAACTGCTTTGATCTCCCTGCAGTCCAAGGGACTCTCAAGAGTCTTCTCCAACACCACAGTTCAAAAGCATCAATTCTTCAGCACTCAGCTTCTTCATAGTCCAACACTCACATCCAAACATGACTACTGGAAAAACCATAGCTTTAATTAGACAGACCTTTGTTGGCAAAGTAATGTCTCTGCTTTTTAATACGCTGTCTAGGTTGGTAATAGCTTTTCTTCCAAGGAGCTGTCTTTTAACTTCATGGCTGACCACTGAAGAATTGCTGCTTTTGAACTGTGGTGCTGAAGAACACTCTTGAGAGTCTCTTGGACTCAAAGGAGATCAAATCAGTCAATCCTAAAGGAAATCAATCCTGAATATTCATTGGAAGGACTGATGCTGAAGCTGAAGCTCTAATACTTTGACCACCTGATGCAAAGAACTGTCTCATTGGAAAAGACCCTGATGCTGGGAAAGACTGAAGGCAAGAGGAAAAGTGGGTGACAGGGGATGAGATGGTTGGGTAGCATCACCGACTCAATAGATATGAGTCTAAGCAAACTCTGGGACATAGTTAATGGCAGGGAAGCCTGGTGTGCTGCAGTCCATGGGGTCACAAAGAGTCGGATATGACTTAGTGACTGAATAGCAACAACAGGGTCTATTGTCGTATTAGATAAATTACTACCATATATACACTTTGAGAATCCCTCCCATTGGAAACCTGACCTCTCCTTGGCTCAATGGGTTTGAAAACTGGTTCAAATCCATAAACTGGTATTTTTTGAAGTTTTTGAAGTTTCTGGCTTCAGCCTCTGGTCATCCATCCTTGATTTCTTCTCATTGTGTAGACTGAGCAGTGTAGATGGTCTGCCCATTTCTCTTGCTTCTTTGGGGCCCCATGTATCGGGAGCCACAGCCTCTCCATGGGTCAGTTCTGACTGCCACTCAAACCTTGCTCCTCTTTACCATGACTGCATCCACCTGATTCCTAACTGCTAAGCACGGCCATTTAGTTTCTACTGTTTCAGGGGGTCATCCCCATTAGTAAAGTTCTTTAAAAGTGAAGTCTCTTATTTCCATTGTAACATAGTACCAAAAACAGTGGCTAAAAACTACACAAATTTATTCTCTTGCAGATCTGGAGGTAAAAATCCAAAACAAGTCTCACTGGGCTAAAATCAGGGCTCGCTTAGCTGCATTCCTTCAGAAGGCTCTAAGACACAATCATTTACTTGCCTTCAGCTTCCGCAGGTTGCCTGCATCCTTGGCTCATAACCCCTTCATTCCATTCCAACCTCTGATCCCAAGTCACACCTCATTCCCTAACCCTCTGTCTCTCATAAAGACCCCTGTGACTAGAGTAGGCCCACCTGATTAATACAGGATTGGCTCCTCCTCTCAAAATCCTTAATCAAATCTGCAAGGTCCCTTTTGCCATGAAGGTTACATCTTCACAGGTCCTGGGAACTAGGACCTGAACATCTTTGGGAGGCCATTATCATGCTTACCTGGACTTCCCACATGGTGGCGTGGTAAAGAATCTGCCTAAAAATGCAGGAGACATAGGAGCTGTGGGTTCAATTCTTGGGTTGGGAAGATCCCCTGGAGAAGGGAATGGCATTGCATCCCCATATTCTTGCCTGGAGAATCCCATGGACAGAGAAGCCTGGCAGGCTACAGTCCATGGGGTCACAAAGAAGTCAGACACAAATGAGTATGCACACATGCATGCTGTCCTGCACACCACAAACAGCCTCTTGCTCTCCGGCCTGTGGAGGAGAACGACTCCTGAAACTCTTGCTCTCCAGCCTGTGGAGGAGAACTACTCCTGAGACTCTTTCTCACCCACTCATCCCTCACTGTGAACCAAGAATCTTTCAGTCCCCCATGGAGCCAGCCCCTAGTGGGCTTCCCTAGCGGTGTATCCAGTCTAGCAGGCCCACTATGCCTAGTCGTTTGCCATCTGCGATGTCAGTTCTGGCATTTCCACCTTGCTTGTCACGGCCGCTCACCTCTCCCTCGTACTAATGCCGACCTTTCGGCATGGATGCATTGCTTCCCAGGGTCCTTGCTTGGCTGTGATACTCTGTATCCTGAGAGAGTGTTTCCATATTGTACTTGATCCACTTTACGATACACTTCTCTTTGGTTCCAGCACCCTCAGAATCCAGTTACAGGCTTATTCTCCTGAATAGACAAGTAGAAAACCGTATGAGACAAATCCAGCAGCAGACAAGGTAGAGGACACTTTTCAAATTTTAAATGCAAATTGTGAAAGCATTGGTAATTAGATGGGGAGGAGACAGTCCTGTCCTACTTGCATTGGGCAAAGGTGTTTTTTCCTTCACGTAAAGCCCTCAAGGGCATTCTGCCCTGTCTCATGAGTACAGATTTAGAGGTAGTACAGACAACTCAGTGTATCTGCTCTCAGACTTAGGATCCTGTCACTACAGGACTGACTATCTTAAATTTTACTCTAACTATTGAGGGTTTGTTAAATCCTATCCACCTGTGCTACCTTCCCAGATAGCCACCTGTGCTATCATTCAGGTAAAACCCTAAATTGAGTACACAAAGCAAACCTGTGTCTTATGTAACACTTTATGTTTGTATGTGTAAGCTTTACTAAAGGCTGTAACGAAACCTAACCAACAGTTCTCCTGAACCCTTGAGGACACTGCAAGTGTCTTTAATCATCACACAATGTCCTACTTTCCATATGAAATGCCCCATCCATTCCCCTCCTCACCTTTTAGCTCTTAGTCTTAGCTCTTCTCTGAAAATTATCTTATCAAATTCATCTCATTTTAGATATTGATATACTGAAACTAGTGTCCTGTTGCTCTAATTTATTTAAGTCCTGGATGTTAGGTGACATGGACTCACCATCAGATGCAAGTCGCTGAGGAACAAGAAGCAGAGGGCAAATGCTGAGGAGGATACAAGTCATCCTTCCTACCGTTGTTTCACTCATTTTTTCACGCCCAGTATGTCTTTACCTAAGTGTTTTCAACACTTGTGTGCTCTCCCAGCACATAGTTTTAGGCCATTCTGAAAGGAGTTAATCTGAGAAGGTGGGAGAGAACGCAGAAGAGCCCACTGGGGGCTTTCTTTTTTGTTCTTCCCTCGTGGAGGCAAGACTGCGAATGAGCTGGACTCTCACTGTAGGAGGTGAAGTGAGGGAGGGCATCAGAAACAGAAACCTAGGCTCTGAGCTCATCTTCCCTTTGATGTGAGGCTGGCTGCCCTGGCCCCGCAAAACTGGACTAACAGGACATTCAGAGCTGCTCAGCTCTGCGGTGAGGATTCCCACTCCTCACAGACTTAGGCTGAGTCTGTCCTAATCCATGAAAATGTATTTATTGGTAATATAGATAATTCAGAGAATTTGCTCTCAACCTTAGGATCCAGTGGCTCAGATGGTAAAGAATCCGCTTGCAATGCAGGAGACACGGGTTTGATCCTTGGGTTGGGAAGATCCCCTGGAGGAGGGCATGGCAACCCACTCCAGTATTCTGGCCTGGAGAATCCCCATGGACAGAGGAGCCTGGCGGGCTCCAGCCCACGGGGTGGCCAAGAGTTGGACACAACTGAGTGAGTAGGCACACTTAGGATCCGGTTGCTAAAGGACAGTCCAACAGGTCTAGATCTCATGCTTATTTTGCAGTCAGCTCACAAAGTCTTAGATATCATATTTGTATAATTTTATGTACAAAAAATAAATTTCAGAGACAAATAGCTGAAGGGGGGTAGAAGTATTTTCTCCAAAGAATTCCATCTTAGTAGCTCATCTGCTAGTGGGAAAGTGTGACTGTCTCCTTTCATTTCCTGACAGCTGTTAAAGAATTTGAATAATGAGATGAACATACAGATTAAAAGTTTTGAATCAAAAGCTGTAATTTTGCTTTAAAATATTCATGAAGAATATTATTGTCAAAATCCTTTTTAACTTTTTGTAACAGACTAAAATAAAAATGTGGTAAAGAATCCATCTGTCAAGCAGAAGACACTGGTTCAATCCCGGGGTCAAGAAGATCCCCTGGAATAGGAAATGGCAATTCACTCCAAAATCCTTGTCTGGAAAATCCCATGGGTAGAGGAGCCTGGTGGACTGCAGTCCATGGGGTCGCAAACAGTCAGATATGAATTAGCAACTGAGCATGCACAAAAACAAAATTAAAGGTTAGTTCATGAGTTTATAAACGTATGATTTTAAAATGAGCTAGGAGGAATTCCCTGGCAGTCCAGTGGTTAGGATTTCATGCTTCCACTGTAGGGTGTATGGGTTTGATCCCTGAGTGGGGAACTGAGATCCCATAAGCCATGCAGCATAGCCAAAAAAAAAAAAAAAAAAAAAAAGGAAGCTAGCTAGGAATTGCAATCTAATTATTCAGTACTTTAGATAATAACTGAAACTTTTTATAAAAATATTTTATTAAAAAGCTATAATATCTCCTGCCTTTGTCTTGGTATGCGAACCAGTACTAAGTTGTTGGTGGCATATAGTACCTGCTTTCTCTGATGGAAAACAAAATCTAATTAATAGCAGCCAAGTCGCTTGCTCCTTGGAAGAAAAGCTATGACCAACCTAGACAGCATATTAAAAAGCAAAGACATTACTTTGCCAACAAATTTCTGTCTAGTCAAAGCTATGGTTATTCCAATAGTCATGTATGGATGTGAGAGTTGGACCATAAAGAAAGCTGAGTGATGAAGAATTGATGCTTTTGAACTGTGGTGTTGGAGAAGACTCTTGAGAGTCCCTTGGACTGCAAGGAGATCCAACCACTCCATCCTAAAGGAAATCAGTCCTTAATATTCATTGGAAGGATTGACGCTGAATCTGAAATTCCAATACTTTGGCCACCTGATGCAAAGAGCTGACTCACTGGAAAAGACCCTGATGCTGGGAAAGACTGAAGGCAGGAGGAGAAGGGGACAACAAAGGATGAGATGGTTGGATGACATCACCGACTCGATGGACATGAGTTTGAGCAAGCTCCGGGAGTTGGTGGTAGACAAGGAAGCCTGGCGTGAATCGAACATGATTGAGCAACTGAACTGAACTGAACTGAACTAAATGTTTATACAGGGCTTCCCAGGTAGCCACTAGAGGCAAAGGACCCTCCTGTGAATGCGGAAGTGAAGAGAGACATGGTTTCAATCCCTGGTTGGGAAAGATCCCCTGGAGTAGGAAATGGCAATCAACTCCAGCGTTGCTTGGGTAAATTATCTTGGTCAAGTTTTTTGATCAATATGGACTTTATCTTTCTCTGAAAAATCCAGGGAGTATTTAATTGATTTTAGGAATATTCAGCCCTATATGTCGTTTTTTTGGGCATACTCTTGGCGGACATGGGAGTGAATTTTTTTTTTGTAACCTACAGGACAAATCATAAGTGAAGAGAACTAGATATAATCAACACCTTATCAGACTGAGTTAATTTGCTGCATGATGATTCTCTCCCAAGACTGAATCTAAACCTGACTGTAATGTCTATCTTAAAACCTGTATATAGTGAGGTCATGCATGTCATGTGTTCAGTTGTGTGTGAATCTCTGTGACCCCACAGACTGTAGCCTGCCAGGCTACTCTGTCCATGGGATTCCCCAGGCAAGAATACTGGAGTGAGTCGCCATTTCCTATTCTCGGGGATCTTCCCAACCCAGGGATTGAAGTAGAGTCTCTTGCAGCTCCTACACTGGCAGGTGGATTCTTTACTGCTGTGCTATATATATATAGTGAGGTCATAGAAAGATAAAAATAAAGAATTTGAATGACTACTAAGAATTGTTTCCTTTGGAAATTAACTTGGTTAAAAAAAGAATTAAAAATATTAAATTATTCAATATGATTTTAATATTAATTCAAAAAGATACATACACCCCTATATTCATATATCAGTTCAGTCATGCTGTCATGTTCAGCTCTTTGCGACCCTATGGACTGCAGCTCACCAGGCTTCCAGGTCCGTCACCAACACTCAGCACTTGCTCAACCTCATGTCCATCGAGTCGGTGATGCCATCCAACCATCTTATCCTCTGTTGTCCTCTTCTCCTCCTGCCTTCAATCTTTCCCAGCATCAGGGTCTTTTCCAGAGTCAACTCTTTGCATCAGATGGACAAAGTATTGGAGCTTCAGCTTCAGCATCCTTCCAATGAATATTCAGGACAGATTTCCTTTAGGATTGACTGGTTTGATTTCTTTGCCGTCCAATGGACTCTCAAGAGTCTTCTCCAACACCACAGTTCAAAAGCATCAACTCTTTGGTGCTCAGCTTTCTTTAGAGTCCAGCTCTGACATCCATACATGACTACGGAAAAACCATAGCCTTGACCAAATGGACCTTTGTTGGCAGAATCTTAAAACCTGTATGATGTTCTACCTCCCATAGACCTTTGGTCATCTTCTCACCTAGGAAGTTTCATGTAATTTTTCCCAAACATTGATTAAACCTCAAGGAAAGGGCCTTAAAGCAAACTTCATTTATTCTTTTCCTTAAAATAAGAGGCTGGTGGCAAGTTTAAAGAGAAGTCGGCAGAATCAAGGCTTGTTTCTGAGCAAAGAGGAAACGCTGGGAATCCAGAAAGTTAGTGAATTTCTTTATACAAAATAACTGTGGCATACTTTTTCTTTACTGCCAAATCATGTTGCTAATCTTATAAAAATACTTTTAACTTCTTTGACCTCAAGAATAGTACACTATAGTACTCTTCCTGGCTATGAAAAGGGAAGTAACACTTGGCATGAAGTAAAATATTTTAAATTGACAATGGTAAAAAACAAGTTGCAAATTATTACCCTGTGTAGAAGAAGCTTTGCAACTAATTTTAAACTATGGGAAGAAGCAATCTTTAAAGAAATGATGGTGTAGAATTAAGCAAACGTATCACTAGCCCAATAACATATTCAAAATTAATATAGCTGAAAGGATGTAGGGTCACATCTGCTGAGAAAGGCTGTGGTTGGGTATTGACTGAGGATTGACAACATGGGCTTTTAAACCTTGCAAAAATCCATAATTGGTAATATGATTAAAGACAGCGGCCTGTAACAGAAAACCTCAAAATAGAGGCTTACAAGAGACAGAAGTTCCTTGCCTCTCTTGCTCTTCATCCCAGCATCTTGCCTGAAGGTCTAGAATGGCTGCTTAAGCTCTCGCTGCTCTTCATGCAGACACTGCAAGGCCGCAGGAGAGAGTAAGCAGGAGTAAGTGTCACAAACCACAGACCTTATATCTTAAGAAGTCCCCCTGAAAGTCCTACCCAACAGTTACACTTACCATTTCATTGCCCACCTGGTTACAAGCCATGCATCTCTGAGGCTGCATGAGCTGAGACGATGCAGTCCTTTCCTCTGAGTGGCAATCTTAGTGTCCTGCTACAGGCAGGGGAGGAGAGAAGAGCCACTGGGATAGACAATTAAGAGTCTGAGTCACCATTTCTCTAAGTCGTGATTAAGGGAGATCTACCAGTTTTGGCCAACAAAAAACCATAATAGTTGATGGACATCTTTGAGACATTAGCTGCAAAGCAAAGTGCCTGCCTTCAAGTATCTAAAATAAAAATCAAGACATTGCTATTTGGGTAGCAGGAATTGGCAAAGACAAGTCAAACATAGCTATTAAACAATGATCACATCTGGGCCATGCAGTCAGGCCACCCAGCTTGAGCTGTGGTAAGTATAAACTTGGGTAAGTCATAAGACAATTCAGATTCCTCTTCACTGAAGTTGGGAAAAATGTTACCTATTTGTTGAGGTTGCTGTGAGAACTAAATAAGTTAAAAACAGAAAGTTAATCAGTACAAAATTCTGCTGAGACACAATTGATTGGTAATCAATAAATATGGTTGTTATTAACATCTATATTTTATTAATGTTATATCTAAGGCACACATTAAGAGCCTTCATACTACATGAAGGCATATAATGAAACAAAAAATTAACTAAATGAACACATTTATTTTATGCTTATTAAATATATATTTAATTTTAGACCACACATTATTACTGCACATAGTCTAATAATCTATATTTCATAGAGAATTTTAAATAAATACAGACTGCTAAAGAAAACCACCACAAAAACTTCACAATAAGTAGGGCTGTATTTCTCTTTATTATGATTTATTAGCATGCATTTTTGCAGTATTAAAAACCAAGAAAGTCATATGTAGTATCCAAAAAAGAAAATAAAAAAATACACTTAGCTTAAAAATCACTTGATCCTAATTAAATCAAAAGTATATTATAGAATAAAGCCCAGATTCCTATTAGTGAAATTTCATTTATTTAAAGTTTCATAAAATCTACACTGCATTCCACATGGAAATAATCATATCTCTGATATTCTTTATAAAGTATACTCATTAAAGGAACTGTAGAAATATTGATACACTGATGAATTGCACCCTCCAGTGGGAAAAAAAGTATTTATCCATAAAAATTTAGTGTGCTTCTGCAGTGCAGGTTTAATATATTCAAAAGAATTTTTACCTAAAAAATTTAATGTAACTGTGTTTTATGACCTTCATTAATGTATATCAACATCTATTCATTTCCTCTGGGTTCCCAGGAAGTTGCTCTGAGTTTCAGAATCTATTATGTATATAGGCCATTCGATTCTGGGAAAGTAAAAGACTTTCAAAGTAAAAATTTTAAAAGAAAAGTAAAAGATAAAATTGGACACACACATGCATATATTGGATGTTTTCTAGAATAATATCCTTTACTCTGTGTTTAATGTAGAAATAATTTAGATATAATATACCACATCACCAGACAAATATTTCATTCCTCTTCAAAACATGTTTGATTTTTTTCAATGGGAAAAAATGTGAATCACTGATTGTAAAACTATTATTTTTCAGAAAGAAGTGAAAGGCTGAGCACATCTCTGTGATTTTCACTATAGTCTGAAAAGCATACAAGCTGACACCAACAGGATTTAAGAGGTATGCTTTGACTCCAAAACTGAACTCATCCCATGATATTTTATGTCACTCCTATGGTTATCAACCCCTTGCTCCATCTTTTTCTGTTTCTCATGAATCAACAGCACACTATCAAACCAGGAGAAGGTATCACCTAAAACTGAGGTCTTTTTCTTAACTGTCATCTCTCCTTGAAATGCCTCCCTCCTTTGCTTTCTTCTCTCTGCTGCAATGTGACCTCTAAAAATCTCCTTTATTTTCCTGATTCTTCTCTAGCCTTGCCTTACACACCACACACACTAGGCAAAATGAAAGCCTGATGACCCAACTTGACCACCTTCCATCCCAGCACACTCTTTAGAGGATTTACAAGTCTCTTCCTTGCAGATGGTCATGCTAAGCAATAAAATTCTCATTCCATGTTACCACTTTGCCAAACAAACATCTGATGTCCTTGACAAATCAACTTAAAGCTTTCTGGCAGAAGAAAGCAAACCGGATCTTTGTTACCCGAGGCTCTTACAGCACAGGGCCTAATTCTGACACCCTCCATCTCCTCCCTGCTTCTTTCATCTTGTCTCATATCAGAAACCCTTCTGGAATCAGCGTAGGCATTGAGCTGTCAAGTATGATTTGTTTTCACCCCTCTTGAATACATTCCTCAACCTAATTCAGTGTGTTGCAGTTTCCAGGTTTAACTTCTACTTCTTTAAAGTGTTTTGTTTAATCCACTTGTTTTACTTATTACAAATATTTCTACTTTATTTTACTCAGTTCTTTTTTTTCCATTCTTTAAAAATGTAACCCCCACTCCCTCAACTTTTTTTAACTTAAATGTAGTTGATTTACAATATTGTGCTAGTTTCAGGTGTAAAGAATAGTGATTCAGTATTTTTACATATTATATTCCTTTATAGGTCATTGGAAGATAATGAGTAGAATTCTCTGTGCTATACAGTATATCGTTGTTGCTTACCTACTTTATATATAGTAGCTTGTATCTGTTAATCCCATACCACTAATTTGTCCCTCCAGGGGTGAAGATTCTGCCTTCCTGTGCAGGAAATGCAGGTTGGATCCCTAGCTGGTAAACTAAGACCTCACATGCCTCAGGGCAACTAGAGAAGCCCACACACCACAATGAAGATCCCTCATGTCGCAACTAAGACCCCACTCAGCCAAATAAATAAACTTTCAGGGGGGAAAAAAGGATGCTTTCCTGGTGGCTCAGGTGGTAAAGAATCTTCCCGCAATGCAGAAGACCCTGGTTCGATCCCTGCATTGGGGAGATTCCCTGGAGAAGGGCAAGGCCACCCACTCCAGTTTTCATGCCTGGAGAATCCCATGGACAGAGGAGCCTGGTCACAAAGAGTTGGACACGACTGAGCCATTAACACTCTTCTCCTTCCTTTTACCCTTTACCCTTTAGTAAGCACAGATTTGTTTTCTGTATCTGTGAGGCTGCTTCTGTTTTGTATATACATTCATTTGTATTAGTTTTCAGATTCTATATATAACTGGTATCATACAGTATTTGTCTTTTTCTGACATTTTACCAAGTATAATATTCTCTAGGTCCATTCATGTTGCTGCAAATGGCATTATTTCATCCTTTTATGGCTGAATAATATTCCATTCTGTATGTCTACTACCTCTCCTGAATCCAGTCATCTGCTGATGAGCATTTGGGTTGCTTCCATGTTTTGGCTATTACAAACAGTGCTGCTATGAACACTGGGGTACATGAATCTTTTCCAATTATTGCTTTCATTTTTTTCTGGATATATACCCATCACTGGATAATACAGTAGTTCTATTTTTAGTTTATTAGGGTACCTCCATACTGTTCCACATAGTAGCTGTACCAATTTACATTCCCATCAACCGCTCCAGTATTCTCGCCTGGAGAATCCCATGGACAGAGGAGCCTGGTGGGCTACAGTCCATGGGGTCGAAAAGGATTGGATACAACTGAGCAACTATCACACAACAATTTACAAAGATGTCATTTCCTTCACATCCTATCCAACATTTGTTATTTGCAGACTTTTTGATGACAGCCATCTGATAGGTGTGAGATGATACCTCATTATGGTTTTGATTTTCATTTCTCTAATAATTAGTGAAGCTGATCATCTTTTCATGTGCCTGTGAACCACCTGTATGTCTTCTGTGGAAAAATGTCTATTCAAGTCTTCTGCCCATTTCTCAGTTGGATCATTTGTTTTTTGAGTCCGAGTTGTATGAGCTGTTTGTATATTGTGGAAATTAACCCCGGTCAGTTGAATCATTTGCAAATACTTTTTCCTGTCCCATAGGTTTTCTTTTTGTTTTGTTGATGGTTTTCTTTCTTTGCTGTGCAAAAGCTGTTAAATCAATTATTACAGGTCCCACTTGCTTTTTATTTTATTTCTTTTGCCTTAGAAGACTGATGAAGAAAATATTGCCATGATTTATGTCAGAGGGCTTCCCCTATGTTTTCTTCTAAGAGTTTCATGGTTTCATGTTTTACATTTAGGTCTTTAAACTATTT
The DNA here is from genome assembly GCF_963930625.1 of Muntiacus reevesi. Lineage (NCBI taxonomy): Eukaryota > Metazoa > Chordata > Mammalia > Artiodactyla > Cervidae > Muntiacus > Muntiacus reevesi. The sequence goes on along the minus strand of NC_089253.1, from coordinate 120,838,765 downwards.
TGAGCTTATGTTTGTATATTATGTGAGGAAATGTCCAAAGAGATCCATATTTTTAACTTCCCTACCCCACATATTGTGTTTTTGATGTCATTATTTTGCATCTTCATGCTTATCACTTTGCTGTTCATTGTAGTTATAGTTGCTTTCACAATTTTGTTTTCTTTTTTTAAATCTACATACTGGCTTATTTAAGTGATCTTCAATCCTTCTATGTATTTGCCCTTCCTGTTGGGATTTTCATTTTCGTATAGATTTTTGCTTCTTTTCCATTTAAAGGGAACCTAAAGCAATCTTGAAAAAGAACAAAACTGGAGGCATGATACTTCCTGATTTCAAGCGGTGTAATCAAAGCAATATAGTATTGGCATGAAAACAGATACACTGATCAATGGAATAGAATCGAGTCCCCAAAGTAATCCTGTGCATATATAGTCAATTAACTGACAAATGAGCAAGATATACAATGGGGGAAAGACAGTCTTTTCAGTAAATGTGTTGGGAAAGCTGGACAGCCACATGCCAAAGAATGAGACTGGACCCCTTCTCTTACACCATGCACAAAAATAAACTCAAAATAGATTAAAAACTTAAATGTAAGACGTGAGGCCATAAAACATTTAGAAGAAAACAGATGGTAAACTCCTTGGCATTGCTATCAGCAATGATTTTTTGGATTTAACAAAAGCAAAAATTAACAACTGGAACTACATCAAGTTAAAATCTTCTACATAGCAAAAGAAACCGAATGAGCAAACCGAATAGTCAACTTTCAGGATGGGAGAAAATATTTGCAAACCACTTACCTAATAAGGGATTAATATCCAAAATATACAAGGAACTCATGCGATTCAAGAACAAATAACCCAATGAAAAAATGGGCAAAGGACCTATACAGACAGTTTTCCAAAGACATACAAATGGCCAACAAGTACATGAAAAGTTGCTCAACACCACTAATCCTCAGAGAAATGCAAATCTAAACCACAATGAGATGTCACTTCCCATCCATTAGGATGTTTATTATCAAAAAGACAAGAGATAATAAATGTTGGTGAGGATGTGGAGGAAAGGAAATTTTTGTATACTGTTAGCAGAAATATAACCTGATACAACCACTGTCAAAAACAGTTCGAAGGCCCCTCAAGAAATTAAAAATAGAACTACCATATGATACAACAATCCCACTTCTGAGAATATATCCATATAAAGTGAAATCATTATCTCAAAGTAATATATGCACTCCTGTGTTCATTGCAGTATTCAAAATAGCCAAATTATGGAAACAACCTCAGTGTCTGTAAACAGATAAATGCATAAAGAAAATTGTATACTTCTTTATATGTATTATTCAGCCTTAAGCAAAAGATGGGAATTCTGCCTTTTGCAACCTAAAGGCATCATGCTAAGTGAAATAAGCCAGACACACATACAAAGACAAATACGAATACTGTCAATACATATTACCACTTACATGTGGAATCAAAAAAAAAAAAAAAAAGGTCAAACTCATAGAAACGGAGAGTACAAAAGCAGTTGCCAGGGCCTGGGAGGTAGGGGAAGTAGGGAGAGATTGACAAAAGGGCACGAACTTTCAGTTATCAGATGAATAAGGTCTGAGGCTCTGATGTACAGTATGGTGACGATAACATAGTGCTGTATGACTGAAATTTGCTCAAAGAGTAGAACTTAAATGTTTTCACTAAAAAAGTAATGTGAGGTGATGGATGTGTTGAAAACATGTGAGGTGACGGACGTGTTAATTAACTTGATGGTGTATTAACTTACAATATATATGCATGTCAAATCACCACATTGTGCATTTTAAATACATTACAATTTTATTGTCAATTATACCTCAATAAAGTTGAAAAAAAATTTTTCTTCTAGGTAGCAGAGAAGTCCCCGGGACTATGTTAAGTTTTCATAGCCCTTGTGTTTTCATAAGGTGACAATGACGAAGCTTTCTTATTCCTTGCTAAGCATATGTGACACGCTTTGACTTTGGAGTCTAAAGACTAAGAGCCTGTAAGCACTATGACATTATCTGACACATTTTCTTTATGGTACTTTTCAAAAAACTTATTCTTCCTCATTAAAAAATGTTGTTGCTGTTCAGTCACTCAGGCATGTCCAACTCTTTGTGACCCCATGGATTCCGTCTCCCAGAGTTTGCTCTGTCTCCCAGAGTTAACTCCAACTCATATCCATTGAGTCAGTGATGCCAACCATACATGTTTATAATAGAAGAGTTGAAATATTTTTTTTTTAAATTGAAGAAAAGAAAATATATCATGCCACAACCTATAGAGAATTAATGTTTATTATTAATGTTCTGACGCATTTTTCCAAACTTCACTCAGTGTAACTTTTTTACACGTGATCATACCATGTGGACAAAAAGCACTCTTTTACACATAAAAATTATATAAGCATTTTCTATGCTGTTACAATTTAAAAAATGAGTATACCATTTTTATTTAATGTAATTCATATAAAATCAAATTTAACCTTTTAAACCATACAATTCAGTGATTTTTCAATTCCTGAGTTGGGAAGATCCGACGGAGAAAGAATACACTACCCACTCCAGTGTTGTTGGGCTTCCCTCGTGACTCAGCTGGTGAAGAATCTGCCTGCAATGCAGGAAACCTGGGTTTGATCCTTGGGTTGGGAAGACCCCCTGAGAAGGGAAAGGCTACCCACTCCAGTATTCTGGCATGGAGAATTCCATGGACTATATAATCCATGGGGTCGCAAAGAGTCAGACACAACTGAGCGACTTTCACTTTCACTTAGAGTATTCGCAAAGTTACACAAGTAAACTTACAATCTAATTTTAGAAGTTTCATTACTCCAAAGGAAATCTGCACCCATCATTCCTCTACTCCCCTTTTCCTTAGCCCCTTACAACTACTAATCTACTTTGTTTTTGTGAATTTCACTATTCATTTCATATAAATGGAATTATACACTACGTGGTCATTTACATTTCACATTTTTCACTTAGCAGAATTTTTTCAAGACTCTATGTTATAGCATGTATCAATACTTTTTTTCCACTTATTTTTATTAGTTGGAGGCTCATTACTTTACAATATTGTAGTGGTTTTTGCCATACATTGACATGGATTTACATTTATTCCCCATCCCAATCCTCCCTCCCACCTCGCTCTCCACCCGATCCCTAGATGTCCATCAGCAGACGAATGGATAAGGAAGCTGTGGTACATATACACCATGGAGTATTATTCAGCCGTTAAAAAGAATTCATTTGAATCAGTTCTAATAAGATGGATGAAACTGGAGCCCATTATACAGAGTGAAGTAAGCCAGAAAGATAAAGACCAATACAGTATACTAATGCATATATATGGAATTTAGAAAGATGGTATCGATAACCCTATATGCAAAACAGAAAAAGAGACACACATGTATCAGTACTTTAATACCTTTTATGACAAAACAGTATTAAACTCTATGAATAAGCCAGACTTTATTATCTATTTATCAGCATGGACATCTGGGTTGCTTCCACCTTTTGGCAATTATGAATAATACTGCCATATACTTTTGTGTACAAGTTTTTGTGTGAAAATGAGTTTTTAGTTTTCTTAGATATGGTTAGATAGCATCACCGACTCAATGGACATGAATTTGAGCAAACTCCAGGAGATAGTGAAGGAAGGACAGGGAAGTCTGGCATGTTGCTGTCCGTGGGGTCAGACTTTGAGACTGAACAATAGGTATATACCTAGGAGTGGAATTGCTAGGTCATATGGTAACCCTTGTATTGTAACTCTTGTTTCTCTTTTTGAGAAACTGACAAAACATTTTTCAAAGTGGTGCCCCATTTCATGTTCCCACCAGCAGTGTATGAGGGTTTCAACTTCTCCACAGCCTTGCCAATGTTTGTTATCTATCTTTTTAATAATGACAACCCTAGTTAGTGTGATGTGGTAGGTATGTACCTGTGGTTTCAATTTACACTTCTATACAGACTGTGACATTGAACAACTTTTCATGTTTTTATTGGCCTTTATATATCTTCTTTGGAAAAATGTCTATTCAAATCCAATGTCCATTTTAAAAAATGGATTATTTTATTTTTTGATTCATAAAGTTTTAAAATAGAATCTGGATACTATATCATCAGATTTATCATGTGCAAATATTTTCTCCCATTCTTAGGTTGTCTTTTCACTTTCCTGATAGTGTCCTTTCTTTCTGGTACTTTTACAAGATAGAGAGCTTGTCACTTTCCAACCACACTTTTCTTACTTTTTAAAAATCTCTATTTTTCCCTGCAGAAACTAACAGGGAGCCAGCCTGCAAATCTGAGTGCCAGCCCAGCATCACATGCAGAATTTTGAAGGGAAGCCTTGAAGTTAATACACAATAACTTAACAAATGGCACACAGGAAAGTAAGAGTTCCTTATCAACTGAACTGATGCTTTGGTTAGTATTTGCATAGTGTATAATTTTCCAACTATATACTTTTAACTTTTCTTCAAATTTAAGCAGTCTGTAGTAATCAAGTTTTTGTAGTAATGAAGTCTATAATAGCAAGTTTTTATCTTTTTTCACTCAGTCTGTTAATCACTGTCTTTTTAATTGAATAATTTTGTCAATTTCCAGTTAAGTCATTAATTATTATATTTGACTTTAGATCTTCCATCTTACTACATTTTTCTATTTGTTTCAAATGCTGTTGCTCTTTCTCTCCTTTTCTTCTTCTTTTTTCAGTGTTCAACTTCCTTACCTCTTTTAGCCTACTTATTAAACATTTATTTAATTTGCTTTTAGTAGTTACCAGAGGTTATAATAAACACCTTTGAGTTATTATAGTTATATATAAGTTAGAACTTTTAACACATGCTGAGTCTGGAGCTAGTGAATCCTCTCAAGATTGGCTTATTTCAACTAGTTTTTACCTTTCTTCTCATTTGAAGGATTTTTTCTAGCTTAGCAGTTGTCTTCTACAAGCATCATGAAGATGTCTTTGGGCTTCAAAAACCTCTACTGGGAAGTCAGCTCTTGGTCTAGTTTTGCTCCTCTAATGCCAATATTCTTTTTTTTCCCCTCCTGAATGCGTGCCCGCTAAGTTGATTCAGTCACGTCTGACTCTGTGCGACCTTAGGTACTGTAACCTGCCAGGTTTCTCTATCTATGTGATTCTCCAGGCAAGAATACTGGAATGGGTTGCCATGCCCTTGTCCAGGGGATCTTCCCAACCCACGGATCGAACCTGCATCTCTTTTGTCTCCTGCACTGACACGGGGTTCTAGCACCACTAGCGCCACCTGTGAAGTCCCTTTTTTCTCCTATGGATGCTTTAAAATTCTTTTCCTTACTTCCAATTTTCAGCAGTTTTACTATGACGTGCCCAATTTTACTTTTCTATGAACTTATCTTGCTTGGAATTCCTACTTTTTCTTGAATCTCTGGCTTGATATTTTTCATCAATGGGAAATTCTCAGCTATTCTTTTTAAAATGCTATGTCTGCCTCATTCTCATTTTCCTCTCCTGCTGCTGTGGTTCTAATAAAAATATGTTTGGTGTTTTATGTATTCTAAAGATTTCTTTTCCTCTTTTCTGTATTACCTATTCTTGGTTTCTTTGTGTTTTATTCTGGATATTTCTTCTGATTTATCTTTTACTTCAATAGTTTCTCTTCAGTTCTTTCTAATCGTAGGTTAAACATACCCACTCTTCTTAGATTTACCTATTATATTTTCCTGTTCTAGAATTTGTATTTGATTTCCATTTTTTTGTTTAAAATTTCAATATTCTCTGTCAATTCCTTGAACCTGTCACTCATAGTTTATTTGTTGTTGCTGTATTGGTCTAATTTCATTTTCTTCATCTTCTGTGGATCTGTTTTATCTGTTTTGTCTCTTACTTTTTTGGAAATAGCCTTTGTATGTATAGGTGTGTGTTTGAGGCTGGATATTAAATATTAAAACTTAACAAGTTAGGGATTCCTTGGTGGTACAGATTATGACACCACACTCACTGCTAAGGGCCCAGGATGGATAGCTAGTCAGGGAACGAAGATCCCACAAGTCATGTAGAATGAGGATGATGTCATCATAATCAAGACAGGATTGGTTCTGCTTCTGGCAGGCAGGTAGGCTAAAAGAAGGAGTAGTTTCTCATTGTCTTTCTCAAATAAGGAAAAAAAATGTTAAGAACTTCAGTGCATGAAGACTGGTCTATTTCTGGTACATTCTTACGCATAGGTTGGGACTTTCAGAGTTCCAGCTGAAAACATGGGGTGTTTATTAGGGTCCTTTTTTTGTGGGCTTCCCTGGTGGCTCAGATGGTAAAGCATCTGCCTGCAATGCAGTTCAATCCCCGGGTCGGGAAGATCCTCTGGAGAAGGAAATGGCAACCCACTCCAGTACTCTTGCCTGGAAAATGCCATGGATGGAGGAGCCTGGTGGGCTACAGTCCATGGGATGGCAAAGAGTCGGACACGACTGAGCAATGTCACATTTTTGTGGGAGGGGTGCTTTAATTTCAATGTTTATCTCCCTGCCTCATGGCTCTGTCAAGGATCTGCTCGTGTTATCAGTCTCTCAGTTGCTTCTTTCCAGTCAGTAACTGCTTTCAGGGAGAAGCTCCCCACCAACGCCAGATCACCTCTTTGAGCCTCTTTCTCTTGCAGTCCAGGCCCTCACAATTCCTCATATACAACCTTGGTAGCTATGCCATGCATTCAAAACAGTAGCTTTTGTCAAAAAAAAAAAAAAAAAAAAAAAAAACTGAACTAGCTGTTTATAGCAAGACAGTTGGTTCCAGCTACTTAATATACCATTGCTAATACTGGAATTCTTCCATGTAAAATATTTTTAAGTTTCTATAGTTGATTTAACAATTTTCTTCCCTTAATTGCTTCTAAATTCTGACTCATGGTGAGAGAGACCTTCACATTTTACTGTTATTTTGTTATAGTCCTTTTATGAGTTAGATTTTTAAATTTACATTTTTTTATTCATCTGGAATTTATCTTTATTAGCTGAGGTTATATACAACTTACTTTTATTTCTGATGCCTACCTGTTTATCTATTTTCATTTATTGGACAGCCTTATATTTTTGTCACAGACTCGAAACTTTACCTTTTTAAATAGTAAACTGACCTGTGAATTTTGATCTGTGGACTTTCAACTTCTCCATTGTTTCCTTGCATGTCTGTGTGTCTGTGACATGTTTTAATGACTTTAATTAATATTGTCATGCAATACTCTGTATAAATTTAAGGTATATAATTTGATCAGCTATATGTATACACTAGTGAAATTATCACTAAAATCAAATTTTTCTTGTGCGCTTTTTTAATCTATACAAATTCTGGTGCCACCTGCTGTGACTAAGCAAAAACTGTCATTTTAATCTGTAGTTTGTGTAGTTTTTTGATAAATCAAATCACATAGAATATACTCATTTTGTCTTTTATTCAGTTATTTTGAGATATGTTTTGTTGCCTTTGGCATTAGTTTGCTCCTTCTTACTGCTAAGTAATGAAAGTGTTAGTCACTCAGTCATGTCTCACTCTTTGCAACCCCATGGACTATAGGCCGCCAGGATCCTCTGTCCATGGAGTTTTCCCAAGCAAGAATAGTGAACTGGATAGCCATTTCCTTCTCCAGGGGATCTTCCCAACCCAGGGATCGAACCTAGTCTCCTACAGTTCAGGTGAATTCTTTACCATTTGAGTAGTTTGAGACTCACCCAGGTTGTTGCCTTTGGCATTACTTTGTTCCTTCTTATTGCAGTAATAGTATTCTACATATTTGTCTATCCACTTGCCTCTTATTGGACATTTGGGTTGAGCCCAATTTGGGGCTATCATAAGTAAAGCTGCTATAAAATTTTGTATATAAGACTTTGTGTGGATATAACACTTTGATTTCTCTTGAATAAAGATGGAATGGTGGCTAGTCTATATGACGTGTGATTTTCCAAAATTGTTCAACTGTTTTCTAAAGTGCTTATACCATTTTACATTTCAGGAAGAAGTGAATAAAGGACTTCCCTCGTGGTTCAGTGGTTATGAATCCACCTTGTGATGCAGGGGATGTGGGTTCAATCCCTGGCCTGGGAACTATTGAGCCCTCCCACAACTAGGGAGTCCACGCACCGAAAATGAGAAAATCCTGCATGACGAAGCAAAGATCCCAAGAGCTGCAACTAAGACTGGATGCAGTCAAATAAATATTTATTTTTTAAAGTTAATGAGATTTCCAGTTGATGTATCATCATCAGTTGGTATATCTATCTTCCAGCTGAAACATCTTCATCAACACTTGACATTATCAGTCAAGTATAGTTATTCTTATGGATGTATCTCAGTGTGGCTTTAATTAGAATCTCCTTTAAGATGCAATTTAAAGATAATACCTTTCACATATTTATCTCTTTTCAAGAAATGTCTGATCAAGTATTTTACTCATTTTAAATATTTTTTTTTCCTTCTCATTAGCTGTAATAGTTCTTTTTACTTGGTGGACCTATGTTTTTCAAATATATTCCCTTCATCTGCCTTTTGATTTTCTTAAATATGTATTTAGCTACACTGGGTCTCAGTTGCAGCATGTGGGATCTAGTTCCCTGACCAGAGTCCAAACTCCAGCTCCCTGCATTGGGGGCATACAGTCTTAGACAATGGACCAACAAAGAAGTCCCTTGATCCACATCTTTACAATATGGACTCTTCTAATCTATGAATATGACATATTTCAATTATTTAGGTCTTCTTTAATGTCTCTGAATTGTGTTTTAGGGAGAGTGCTCAGGTATTTCATATTCCCAGGTATTTTATATTTCTGATGCTGTCAAATAACACCTTTTATGACTAAGTTTATTTAAAATGTTACATGCAGGGTACAGAATAGTTGTTCAATGGATATTCAGTGAGTAAATGAAGAAACACATTTTCATTTTCAGAAATAAATTTGTGAAACAGCCTTTTAAAGGATGTTGAATTAAGACCATGACAGATCAGCAAAAGGAAGCTATAGGAAAAAGGTTCTCAAGAGTGTAGATTTCCTTCTGTCTTGTCTTTCTGGCTCTGCGCTTTCCTTGTGGGCACACACCCCACTGCTACTTCCTTTGACAAAGACTTCTGACACCTTAGGGACCTGGATGTTGGTGCCATATGATTGAGGAAAATATGAAGGCATTATTTTTCAATTTTATTTTCCTACTATTCATTGCTAGTGTACTAGTGATGGTTCTCCAGAAAAACAGAACTGACAGGATAGATAGATATTCTAAGGAATTGACTTGCATGGTTGATTCTTGGGGCTGTAAGTCTGAAATCCATAGGACAGGCCTATGGATAGAAGTTTCCATAGGAAACTCAGGTAAGAGTTGATGTTCCAATCTTCAGTCCAGACACTTCACGGCATCAGGCTGAAAACCCAGGCAGAGTTTTCAGGTTGAAGTCCCGAGGAGAACAACTTTGCTGGAAAGCTCAGTCTTTGCTCTAAGACGATCCACTGATTGGATGAGGTCTAACAAAGATTCTCCTTGACCAAATTTTAATCAGGCTCCTCTAAACTCCCTGAATTCTCAGGTTCTCACTTTGAGCTTCTGTACTTGTCTCTGCATTCCTCAATTATCCAGCTAGGTCTGTTTAGCCGGAATACCCCACCCTCTATATCTGATATCTGGTTCCTTAACCTCTTCCCCAACCCCATCCCACCAGGTGATGTCTGACCAATCCCAACTGCCTACAACCAGAATCCTGTTGGGTTAGTTTAGCCAAAATCCCCCCACACCCCGAGTTATCTCTTGGCAGTTCTCCATCCACTGACATGCCTGCCACCCCCAGGCAGCTCCTGGTCTGCAAATTCCCACTCTTCCTGGTCTGGAATTGAACCCAGTCTCTACCCACCCCAGGACAAAATCCCACTGAACAAAGTTTGCCTTACCGTTAACAAGTGTCAGGAATAACTTTTCTGTACCAGGTCCATCCACAGGGGAACCGGGAACGGGTTCTGGAAACCACACGACTAGGACCCTCTACTAAACGTGTAGTCTTCGGGGGACCAACCCCGGCACCACCCGGGACTGTGCTACAAACGCACAATCTTGGACACTGGCCCCAAAAGTTAGTCTGTGCACCTTCTTTTCTCCTTGTTTCGGCTTTGTTTCCTGTCCTACCAGCTGTATGCTTATACGTACACTTTTCTGTGGACGGTAAGAAGTCAAACACTAATTTTAGGAGCAAGTGCGTTAGCTACGTCCGGCTGGGTTCTTCAGACGCGGTGCGGCGTTGGCGGAGACGCTGTCGCCAGCCGCTGCGGGGCCGCCGCGAACTGCCCCAGGCCGGGAGGACGCCGTCCGCTCGCGCCGCGGTGCCCCCGCCCAGTCCTACGCAACTCCTGCTCGTCTTCTCTTCCGCCGGTCCCCGCAAGGCTGTCCCCCAGGGCCAGACTGGCTCGGTCACAGCGGCCTCAGAACCGCCGCGGAAACCTGGACTAACGGGCTCGCGGTGTCGTCGCTGGGGTCGCGCAGGAGCGGGGCATCACGGAGTATGCGCGGGGACGGTGAGCGCGCACACATGCGCAGGGCCGCGCGCTGGGTGGGGGCGGTGTCGGGCGGCAGCGAGGCTGCGCGCGGCTGACGTGTTCGGTGGCCGCGGCGGCGGCGGCGGGGCGACGGCAGGGGAAGGGCGGGCGGGGCCGGGGGCTGAACCCGGAAGTGGCTCGGCGCCGGAGCGAGCGCGCCCGGAGTGGAGCTTGGCGGCCGGGAGCCAGCGGGGAGCCCTGCGTTCCCGGGTAAATGGACGCGCGGGGCGTCCGCGCCGGGAGCCGGTGGGCGGGCGGCGGGGGGTCGCCCTCGGTGGCGCGGTCTCGGCCCGGCAGGGGCCCGGGGAGGCTCTGCTCTGGCGGTCGTTCCCCGGGTGACCCCGATCTCCTCTCCGTGCCGCTCCCGGGGCAGTCCCGCCGGGCGCCTCCGGCCTTTGGACGCTCGCCGGCCGGGATGAGGTGCGCCTCACGGCCCGGGGGAAGCGTGTTAATGGTGGGCGGGGAGCGGGGGGTGGAGAACGTGGGTTCCGCGGCCGCGACGGCCTGAGTGTCAGCGCCCCGGCGCCCTTGCATCGCGAAGGTGGCCGCCTCAACCTGTCCCCCGGGGGACGCGGGGGAGCCTCCCTTTCTGCCCCGTTTCCCGCTACTCTGTTCGGGAATAGGGCCTGCAAGGTGTGCCCTTCCTCCTTCAAAATTATTCTTTTGTTGGCTGTCTTTTTCTAACCCGGCCCTCCTCGTTCTCCGCCCTAAAATCTCAGCCACGAATGAGTGGAAGCGGTGACTTTGTCATTATTTACTTCTCCTTTAGGAAGGATTTGTTGACAGTACCGCGAGTGATTTAGGATCGCTGGGCCGTGGAGGTGTTTTACGTGGTTCTTACTCTCTTCTTCACAGACCATGCAACCCTCGGGCACGCCCCTCCAGAAGCTGTGATCCCAGACAATCTTGTTTTCCTTCATAAATCCCTCAAGACACTTATGAAGTTTCTTGTTCTGAAACCGTTGTACTGCAATGAAGAAGAGGAGAAAGGTTACTTCACATCTTGACGAGAAGATCCATCTAGGCTACCATAAAGATTCCCCGGAAGGAAATGTTGTAGAGGAGTGTGACCAAGTAACCTACACTCATTCCACAGAAAGACCAGCTCCTGAAGCCCTGCGCTGTTATCAGGAACTTCCTCCCTCCCCGGATCAGAGAAAACTTCTGAGTTCTTTGCAGTACAATAAGAACTTGCTGAAGTATTTGAATGATGACAGGCAGAAGCAACCGTCTTTCTGTGACTTACTTATCATAGTAGAAGGAAAAGAATTTAGTGCCCATAAAGTTGTCGTTGCTGTTGGCAGTAGTTATTTCCATGCATGTTTGAGTAAAAATCCGAGCACGGATGTTGTCACCCTGGATCACGTAACACACTCCGTTTTTCAGCATTTGCTTGAATTTCTTTACACATCAGAATTTTTTGTCTACAAATATGAAATCCCTCTTGTTTTAGAGGCTGCAAAATTTCTGGATATTATAGATGCAGTTAAGCTGCTAAATAACGAAAATGTTGCCACTTTTCAGTCTGAGCTAACTGAAAAGTCATCACCAGAAGAAACACTAAGTGAATTAACTGGAAGACTATCAAGTAATCATCAGTGTAAATTCTGTAGTAGACATTTTTGTTATAAGAAGTCTTTAGAGAATCATTTGTCGAAAACCCATAGGTCCCTTTTATTAGGGAAAAAACATGGGTTAAAAATGCTGGAGAGAAGTTTTTCCACAAGAAGATCAAAACGGAATCGAAAGTGCCCTGTTAAGTTTGACGACACCAGTGATGATGAGCAAGAAAGTGGTGATGGGTCAGACAATTTGAATCAAGACAGTTTTGATAAGGAAAAGTTAGATAGAAATGATTCTGAGGATCCCGGAAGTGAATATAATGCTGAAGAAGATGAGCTAGAGGAGGAAATGTCAGATGAATATTCTGACATTGAAGAACAGAGTGAAAAAGATCAGAATGATGCAGAAGAGGAGCCAGAGGCCGGTGATTCTGTCGGAAGCATTCATGAGGGGTTAACCCCTGTAATCATTCAGAACAGTAACAAAAAAATACTGCAGTGCCCCAAATGTGATAAGACATTTGACCGCATAGGTAAGAAAAAAAAGCTTGTTTCTTGTCTCTAATAAGAAAAAAAGCATGTTTCTTGTCTCTAATAATTTACTTTTTATGGATATTTTAAAGGTGATAATTAAAAACTAAGCTTTGAAAATAACTTTTGAAAAGTATGGAGGGTATTTGATTTTTGATCTGTGTTTTATCCTATTATGATAAGTTTGTTGTGACTCAGGAATTAAGTATTTACATTAGCTTTTATTTTCTCTTCCTCATGCCCTGGCAGTAGATCATTAGTTCCTGTGTTTAGTATGAAAAATTCCAGAGTGTCATTAATTATGAATGTAGCATTTTGATTTATATGCTAATTTAATTTCATTTAAGTGCTATTTTTGAGTCATCATAGAAAATTGAAATAGGTCATATTGTATGTAATTTAATAATTCCTATACTGTTTCCCCTTGAGTGTGGTAATATGTGAGTTATAAATATAGTCACTCTTCCAGTATCCAGTGCTGTTTAGAACTGGGATGTTTCAGATTAAGAATAGTTAAGGATAAAACTAAATTACTAAATGTAAGAAATGCCTTCATTCTGTAGGCAGAGACTTTAGGAAGTATCCTAATAGTAGTCTTGGGTTATTATAATAATAAATCAATTTTTTCTTTATTAGAAAAGCATATGTATGAAAAGCATATGAAAAGTGATTTGAAAGTGAAAAGCATATGAAAGTGAAAGTGCTAGTTGTTCAGTTGTGTCTAACTGTTTGTGACGGCATGGACTGTAGCCCACTAGGCTCCTCTGTCCAAGGAATTCTCCAAGGAAGAATACTGGAGTGGGTTCCCATTCCCTTCTTTGGGGATCATCCTAACCCAGGGATCGAACCTGGGTCTCCTGCATTGCAGGCAATCACTGAATATTTAATTTCAAGAGAGCTTACTTGCTAGTAAAATAAGTTTTGGAGGTGTCTTATATGGACTTTATAATGTGAACTTCAAAATTGCAACAGTTCACCTATTTACATATAAATGGGAGTTATGAAATTGGGGAATATATTTTACCACATAGAATGATAAAAGAAACAGGTAAGTATTATTTGACCTTGTAAAATTACTTATACATTTAATATATCCCCATGTGTCCCTAGTGGGTCAGATGGTAAAGAGCTTGCCTGCAGTGCTGGAGACCCAGGTTCAATACTTGGGTCAGGAAGATCTGCTGAAGAAGGAAAGGCAACCCACTCCAGCATTCTTGCCTGGAAAATCCCATGGACAGAGGAGTCTGGCAGGCTTCAGTCCATGGGGTTGCAGAGTCAGACATGACTGAGCAACTTCACTTCACTCATTTATGTTATTGACTTAGGAGGAAATTGGTTAAATAAGGTATTGGTAATCATTTGCTCTCAAAACTCAACAGTGTAAACTATGACATAGCAATAGGTACCTTTTTTTTTTTTTTTAATGCCTTTGAATATTTTTCTCTAAATTAGAATGCTCTTGACAATTCAACTGAATAATTATTCATTGCTATTTTTACTGTGTTTAAATTTCTGTACAAATGAATAGAGTAACTTTTTTTGAGCAACTAGTCAGTTGGAAGAGTGTGTGGATACAAGTAGCTTGTTAAACTAAGGCTGGTAAATGTTCTTGTAGAGCTGTGAACATGTACTGTGAGCATTACAGGGAACAGAATAACATTCTTGAATTGAGGTAGCTGACAGCATTTCATCTTTCCAGTTGATTCTGCTTTTTTAGACTTTGTATTCTTATCACATGCTTCCTGTATCATACCTTGTTCTCAGTCGTGCCCAGTTGCTCAGTCGTGTCTGGCTCCTTGCCACTCCATGAACTATAGCCCGCCAGGCTCCTCTGTTCATGGGATTGTTCCTGGCAAGGATACTGGAATAGGTTGCCATTTCCTTAATTTGGCCTAATTTGATTTGAGATGTGTGAGAGCAGGGTCAGTCTGCCAGTGGCATTGTGGGCCCAGCAGATAGATATCAGGCTCTTGTATCCAACATTGGGCTTGTGGGATGCATTGTGAGCAAGGGGTTCTGTGTTCAGGTAACACAAGGAAGACGATACTCAATCTCTGCTAACACTCTCAAATTCTCTAGCAAAGAAACCTGTTAATTTTACTTAACCTGTCATTTTCTCAGATAACTTTGTCACGGGACATTTGGAAACCCCCCAGAAACTAGAGTTCTGTGCACACTATTTGGGAAAATACTGCCTAAGTTAGGGTCTTGATGTACTAAGAAGGCATTTTTCAGCGTTTTGAATAAAGGTTAGTTCAGATAATCAGATAAATGTGGGAATCAATAGATCACATTATCAGCTTATTTACAGCCTCCTTTCTGAATGTGTTTTATATTATCCCCCTCTTATTGAACCCCTCTTTTGCTTAGCCTCATTGGGGCTGCTGACTTCTCCCCTGTGCAGAGAAAGAGAGAAGAGATTGAGATTATGATTTTATCACACTGGTTACGAAGCATTGATGTAAGCTGTGATGATGTCAGACTGCCTGCATTTTTGATTCCAGGTCTTATGTGAGTTACTTCACCTGTGTGTACTTTTGTCTCTTCACAGATAGAATGGATGATAGCTAATAGTACCTTCTCATGGGGGTTACTGTGAGGATTAAGTAGGATAATCTTTGTGAAATTTGTGTGAATATGGTATGAAATTACAATACTGTGTGAAATTTAGGTGTGCAATGAATGCTAGTGGCTCTTATTCATCATTAGTATAGTTTCTGAGTGTCTGTACTATGCCAGGCATTAAACAACTATGAAGTGATATGTTCTTTGTTGTCAAGAATCTTACAGATTAACGAATACATGCAAAAACAATTATATTATAATAAAGATGATCTTATCAGGACAGGGACAGAGGCTTAGGGGAATTGGGAAAGATTTCATGGAGCAGGTAGCATTTGAGCCGTTTCCTTCTCCAATGCATGAAAGTGAAAAGTGAAAGTGAAGTCGCTCAGTCGTGTCCGACTCTTAGTGACCCTGTGGACTGCAGCCTACCAGGCTCCTCCGTCCATGGAATTTTCCAGGCAAGGGTACTGGAGTGGGGTGCCATTGCCTTCTCCATCAGGGTGGGCAAGTAGGCGTAATGAGAGATGAGGATTGGCAAGTGAGCAGAGGTCATGTGTTGAATGGTTTGTATGCAGTGCAGAGGAGTTTTTATCCAGTAAGTGACAAAAAGTTGAGAAAACAGAGGAAATGATCACTACAGGAGTTTTAGAAAGGTCGGCTGGCTTCAGGGAAGAGAAGGAAGTTGGAAAGAGCAGAGGGTTATTGCAGGCTTGGACTAGGAAGGTGAGTGGCATTGGGAACGGGACGCAGGATAGGCTGGATCAGAGCTGCAGGCTTCAGTGGACTGGTGATGGGTAGAATGAAAAGAACAGGCAGATGGAGGAGACCTGTGATTCTTCACTATCCTCCTGTATCATCTCTATCAGAAGTCCTCTTTATTCTTGAAACACTTCCAGGGCTACTTTCCAATAACCCTCGTATCACCCACATTTCTTAGGAGGTTTTTAAAATGTCCACCTAGGATTGTGGTTGTTATGTCCCTGCCCCATCAGATTGTGAGCTGGAAGTTGTTGTCTGTTACTTTTGGTTAGTATCCTTCATGATACCCCAGGTCATTTCAAATGAAATAGTAAGCTCTTGTTAATTGAACTAAGGTGAAAGATTGACATCTGACTTGTAAGAAGCCTTTAACTTGCTGTCTCAGAGTGGGTTTATGAGAGGTAACTAATAAGCTCTGGAACCATATGTAGTTTACTAATTTGATTCTCTCACTTTGGATCTCTTATCTTTTTTGATGTGTTTCATAGATGCTCAGAGTCAGACTCCTGATCCATTAGTGTTTTTCCTGAGGCTCCAGCTGTCCTCCTGTCTGCTCATTCTCATGCAGATAAGAGTCCTTTGACCTTTCCCCCTTAAACTGAAAACCTCGGGGTGAAAAGGCAAAAATCATATAGGGAAAAGATGACAGATTGGAGTGAGAGAAAAAAAATTTGGATGATTTGTCTTTTCTGTCCTTCCTACTGGGAACTAAAATATTTCCTTAGATTAAATTTGATCTCTTCTAGAAGCAGAAAATATTTTGTAGCTTTTAAAAAAATGTGACTTGTTTAGACTATCCTGACAGATTCTGGTTGGTTCTGAATAGGGAAGAGTTTTGACTTATGGCATAATTCTCTACTTTAAAGTTAAATATTTTAGTGACGTGTTCTTCATGCATGCCAAATGAATAAATTTCAGGTATAATTTAAGATTTGGTGTATGAGATATATAATGAGCTAATTTGGTGATGTTTCTCTTTGAAAAAGCTCCACATGAAATCTGATAATAAGTTTGCATGACCCATTTGGAATGAAACCCAAGGTCAAGTTTTGTTACGTGTAAATATGTGTATTCTGTGTCTCCTAATTTGGGACATAATTCATATTGGGATTCAGTCAGAAAAATGCTGTGGATGAAATTTCTTAATATTATGTATTTTCTATTGGTGATCAAGAATGGTTGGGCATAACTTAGTATTCTGTGAAGGAACACCAAGGGTTTTTTTGATGGAAACTTTATTTGATAATCTTGAAGTAAACACTTGATTTATACATTATTATTGAATTTCCCCCCCCCTCACCCGATATGAAAAGAGATTTGTTGTCTGTGTTTATGTGAGGAGAACCCCCACCCTCAACACCCCTACCAGTTGATTTAAACCTGGGATTTCTTTGTGCATTTACCTGACTTTGTGGTTCAGTGTTCCCTCAGAAGCTGTGTATCTTATTGTTCAGAAATTCAAAGCCATGCAGATAACATATCCTGCAGTGCCTCTGTGCATAAATTTGAGTTGACATAACAGAAATGTGTTTTTTATTTTAGAGACTCTGATTGTTGCAGTGAATTATTCAAATTTATGTATTTTCATAGGTGTCTTTGGACTTTACTGAATTTATTTTAAAACAGTTTTCTTTTTGGGGGGTTAAATCCTGTTAAGTCTTCTGGTCTGTAGGCAAATGAAAGTTTAACAATCGGAAGTAGTTTTGATCTTTAACTGCCACTTATGGCTTTATTATTCAACTACATATAACTTAATTTGCAAGCAAGACTTTCTTGACTCTAAATAAAGGGAAAATTCTACTAACTGTTAATTTAACATCTTCCCAACACAGGTATTTTCATAGAAAATAAAAGGTTTGGGGAAGATTTTTCTTATAATCTAAGATTTTTATTAAGTTGCTCTTCCCAGTCACTTGGGTAAGAATCAGGAGACTTGAGTAGTAGGAAGTTAAGTTAGCTTTCAGTTCTGAGACTCTGTGCTAAGTATGCAGTCAATCCCTCCCCTGGTGAGAATAGCCCCATTCCAAAAATCACTTGTAACTTAGTCATTTAAAAATCATACTATATACTCTTGATTCATTATTTACATAATTTAAAAAGCAAGCTTATGAAAAATGTGAACGTGAAAACTTTTACAATCACAGAAAACTTTTTTGTTTTAATTCCATAAAATGACCCCTATCTTTGCCAAATTAAAATCGTGGGTTATTAGTACATATTGACTCTTGAGAGTCCCTTGCATGCAAGGAGATCCAACCAGTCCATCCTAAAGGAGATCAGTCCTGGGTGTTCATTGGAAGGACAGATGCTGAAGCTGAAACTCCAATACTTTGGCCACCTCATGTGAAGAGTTGACTCATTGGAAAAGACCCTGATGCTGGGAGGGATTGGGGGCATTGGAAGGACTGATGCTGAAGCTGAAACTCCAATACTTTGGCCACCTCATGTGAAGAGTTGACTCATTGGAAAAGACCCTGATGCTGGGAGGGATTGGGGGCAGGATGAGAAGGGGATGACAGAGGATGAGATGGCTGAATGGCATCACCGACTCGATGGACATGAGTTTGAGTAAACTCCGGGAGTTGGTGATGGACAGGAAGGCCTGGCGTGCTGCAATTCATGGGATCGCACAGTTGGACATGACTGAGCAACTGAACTCAACTGAACTGAACTGAGTACATATTGATAATGTTTGGATTCTGTACCTTTTCTAATTAATTAATTTAATTTGAGTATAATTTAAGCATGCCATATTATAATACAGAAAGATTAAAATCAACTCAGAAAACACTTCCCCCAAGAAATTATGTTATAGCAGTATTATTCTGGTTATATCCTGCAAAAAATAATAAAAATACATGCTTTTCCAACTTTTTTTGGATAGTTCAAGGTTAGAAATACATAATTATGCTATATGCATATTAATATGTATGTGTATGTTCAGTTGATCAGTTGGGTCCAACTCTTTGTGACCCCATGGTCACAAAGGCTCCTCTGTTCATAGAATTCTCCAGGCAAGAATATTGGAATCGGTAGCCATTCTCTTCTCCAGGACATCTTCCTGACCCAGGGATGGAATCGTAGTCTCATGTGTTGTAAGCAGATTCTTTACTGTCTGAACCACCAGAGAAGCAAAAGATGCATAGATGGTCATATGGTCTGTGCTTAAATACCTTGTGGATTTTTATCATATTTTGGTTTTTCTTTGCTTATAATGTTATCCTTCCCTCCTCAATTAAGGGAAATACCTTGGTTCCCTTTCTTCAGTATTGTTATATAAGTGCAGTGCAATTAATTTTTAGATAATACACTTTGTGTTTATTAAATTTAATCATCTTTAAGTTTAATTAAGTCCCATTTGTTTATTTTTGCTTTTATTCTCATTACTCTAGGAGATGGGTCAAAAAGGATCTTGCTGCGATTTATGTCAAAGAGTGTTGTTCTGCCTCTGTTTTCCTCACAAAGAGTTTTACAGTGTCTGGCCTTGCATTGGGTCTTTAATCCATTTTGAGTTTATTTTTGTGTATGGTGTTAAGAAGTGTTCTAGTTTCTCTCTGTTACATGTCCAGTTTTCCCAGCACCACTTACTGAAGAGGCTGCCTTTTCTACATTGTATATTCTTGCCAACTTTGTCAAAGATTAGGGGACCATAGGTGCTTGACTTTGTTGCTGGACTTCCTATCATGTTCCACTCATCTATATTTCTGTTTTTGTGCCATACTGTTTTGATTACTGTAGCTTTGTAATGTAGTCTGAAGTCAGGGCGCCTGATTGCTCCAGCTCTGGTTTTCTTTCTCAAGATCACTTTGGCTATTTGGGGTCTTTTGTGTTTCTATACTAAGTAAAATTTTTTGATCTAGTTCTTTGAAAAATGCCATTGATAGTTTGATAGGGATTGTGTTGAATCTGTAGATTGCTTTGGGTAGTATAGTCATTTTTACAATATTGATTCTTCTAATCCAAGAACACGGTATGTCTAAATGTCCATCAATAGATGAATAGATAAGGAAGATGTGGTATATATGTACTGTGGAATATTACTCAGCCATAAACAGGAGTGAAATTGAGTCATTTGGAGTGATGTGGATGAACCTAGAGCCTGTCATACAGAGTGAAGTAAGTCAGAAAAAATAACGTGTATTAACGCACATGTGTGGGATCTAGGAAAATGGTACAGATGAACCTATTTGCAGGCAGGAACAGAGGCAGATGGAGAGAACAGACTTGTGGACCCCGGGGTGGGTGGGAAGGGGAGGGTGGACTGGGAGGTAAGATTGACATATATACACTAGTATGTGTAAAATAGATGGCCAGGGGAAACCTGCTGCATAGCGCAGGCAGCTCAGCATGGTGCTCTGTGATGCCCCGGAGGGGTGGGGTGGGTGGGAGAGAAGCCCAGGAGGGAGGGGAGAGATGTCTGCATGCAGCTGGTTCACATGGCTGCACAGCAGAGACCAGCCCAGCCATGTGAAGCAGCTGTACTCCAAAAGTCATGTTTAGATACATGTGATAAGTTGGTGAACGTAGACAGATGATTACGATTATCTTTTCCCCTCAGTGGCCTTAGAATATTTTGTGTTTTATCTAATCTCCATGATACATATAGGACTTGGCATTTTTTTAAAGTATATGGGCGAAATGTTATACTTTCCTATTAGCTTTCGCCTGAAGAAAAATTTTTGTATATATATTTTTTCAGGACACAGCAAAGCTAAGCTTATCATAGAAAATTACTCTTCATATTGATAGTGTTTTTTTTTTTCCTTTCTGTTGCCTTTCACTCAGAAGTATCCTTAGTTAAAATTTCTATTGTATGCTACTAGATGTGCATATTCACAACTTTGATTATAGGATAATAATATAGCCAGTGTTAATTGATACCTTATAATGGGTTAGAAAACAGTAGTGTCTTATGTGTATTAATTGACTTATTACAATAATCCTCTGAAGTAAATACTATTATTCCATTTTTATTTGTGCATATTTTCATTATTCCACTATTATCTTTTTCAAATAAGAAAGATTTGAGAAAAGTTACTTGTCCAAGGTCAGATAGCCTGCATGTCCAGGTGCCTGGATCCAGGGTCTCTGCCCCTGTCATTGATATTGGTCTGCCTCTATAATGTGGAGTTGTATATTCTAAATAATGATGCAAAAGGCTTTTAGTATAAGATGGCTCAGTGGTAAAGAATCTGCCTGCCAGTGCACGAGAAACAAGAGATGGGGGTTCAATCTCTGGATCCAGAAGATCCCCTGGAGAAGAAAATGGCAACCCACTCCAGTATTTTTGCCTGGAGAATGCCATGGACAGAGGAGCCTGGCCAGCTGCAGTCCATGGGGTCGCAAAAAGTCAGACACAGCTTAGCAAGTAAACATACCACCACTACCATAAGTAGGAATATAAATAAAAATTAAGCCAAAATGTATCCTTTATTTCATTTTTTAATTGTTACTTTTCTCTTTGGACAAGCTGTGTTAAATTTCTTTTTTCAATTTTTTTTTATTGAACTATATTTGATTTACAATATTGTGTTAGTTTCAGGTGTATAACAAAGTTACTCAGTTTTATATATATATAAACTCTTTTCCATGATAGGTTTGTTAGGTATGTGAGTCTGTTTCTGTTTGTAAATAACTTTATTTGTATTATTTTTAGATTCACCTGTCATATGATAGGTGACTTTGTCATATTTGACTTTCTTTGACTTACTTAGTATGATAATCTTAGGGTCCATCCATGTTGATACAAATGGCAGTATTTCATCATTTTTTTATGGGTGGGTAATAGTTCATTATATATGTGTGAGTGTGTGTGTGTGTGTATACATGTGTACATACATACAACATCTTTTTAATCCATTCATCTGTTAATGGACATTTAGGTTATTAGGTCCTATAATTTAGGACATTATATTCAGAATATAATACAGATCTCACATTAATATGCCTCCAGGTGTCTGCATTATACCCATGCATTTTGTCATTTCCTTACTTCTCTTTATTCCCTAACTATGTTGGCCTTAGTAACTTCGTGTTAAGCATGCAGTCAAGTCCAGGTGATGTTCTTGTGTCCTAATGTCTAACAAGTTGGAGAAGTCTTGTATGAATGGGCTATAACGAAGGACACATTTTGTTGAGTAATGCCAGATTTGTAGTACCCCTTCCAGATTACCTTCTGTGGAAAGAGAGATGAAAATATGTGAGCTATATAACATATTATGTTGCCTTTTGTGATATTTTTAAAAGGTCTGCTAACCTGTAACTTCCTTTCAATTTGTGTCTGTTAAATGTACTGTTTATCATGAGATTTTATTCCACTGTCTTAATTTCAGTCACTGTGTAGTAAATGTACAGAATTTAATTTTAATTTCCGTCTCTTCATAGGGAAATATGAGAGCCACACACGTGTTCACACAGGTGAGAAGCCCTTTGAGTGTGATATTTGTCACCAGCGCTATTCGACAAAGTCTAACCTAACTGTTCACAGAAAGAAGCACAGTAATGAAACAGAATTTCATAAGAAGGAGCACAAGTGCCCTTATTGTAATAAACTTCATGCAAGCAAGAAGACTTTAGCCAAGCATGTTAAGAGGCAAGTATGATCTTGCTTCCATAGTAGACTTTAATGTGCCTTCTAATTTAAATATGTAGTGAGCTAAACACATCTATGGAGTGCTTGTCTCCAGTCCTTTCATTGCTTAAAATTTTCTAGATGACAAATTTTTTAAGAAAAGAATAGCAAATATTAGTTCATATTTGTGAGATTAAGTTTTTTGAGGTTGAAACAAAAACAACAATCTATACTCTAGAAGTTTAAGAAACAGCATTTTTATTATCCTTGGTTTTGTGTCTTGGGTTTTGACAAGTATATTTTCAACATATATGATTATACAACTCCAGAAAACTTATTCCTCATGCTCAGCTTTGTCTTTAGTATATAAAAATTTGTGAGAGAATATTTATATTTAACTGAGAAATTAAATTTACTGAACTATGGACTAAAGTCAAATGAGTTGCCTTGAAGATTCTCTGTGAATAGATAGGTTCCTGAATATATTTAAAATGATTACATTTTACTTTGACTATTTCTGCATAAACTTAGGCACGCACATTCATATATTAAAATGATAGCGATTCTTAAAATACTCAAATGTGCCTGTCTCTAATTAAGGAATCACTGCTTGATTCTTTTTTTTTTTTTTTTTAAATTTTATTTTGTTAGTTGGAGGCTAATTACTTCACAACATTTCAGTGGGTTTTGTCATACATTGACATGAATCAGCCATAGAGTTACACGTATTCCTCATCCCAATCCCCCCTCCCACCTCCCTCTCCACCCGACTCCTCTGCTTGATCCTTATAATCACTGTTAACATGTCAAATAGAGTACTGACTTAACTAATATCATCTTTTCCTAACAGTGTTTTAATTTTTTTTCTTGTAGATTTCATCCTGACAATGCACAGGAATTTATTTCCATTAAGAAGACTAAGAGTGAAAGTTGGAAATGTGATGTAAGAGATTTTAATTTGTGATAGAAAACCCCAAATTAAATGTAGTGTGAACTTTTGTGAAAGTAATTAAATTTTAAAGTAATATAAACTTAGCTTATATCACTTTTAGAATCTTTTATACAGTGTTATCCTAATATTTTTACAAATCAAGCCTGGTATGAGTTACTTTTTGGATGATGGACCTGGAAAATAGAAATCCTAGATTTTATTTTTATTGTAACCACTATAACATATTTCTATAGTTGTCTATATAAACCGTGACATTACTGTTGTATACAATATAAAATGTTAGAATTTTCCCTCTACTTCTGATTATCAGTTGCTATATGTCAAACCACCTGAAAACTTAGTGGCCTTAAATTACTGTTTCATTTTTCATCTCATCATTTTGTGGGTCAGTAATAGCAGTGGGGCAGGATTTTGCTAGGTAATTCTTCTGTTCCACATGGTTCCAGCTGAAGTCACTCAGTCGTTTTCAGCTGATAGGTGGTCTGGTCTGGTCTGGTCTGGTCTGGTCTGGTCTGGTCTGGTCTGGAGCTGCTCGCAAAGCGCCTCATTCGCCAGGCCGGAAGCTGGTGTTGGTCTGTAGCTGAGAGCTTTGCCCGTTCGCTGGCTGGGGCCGCTTCCTGGGGCTGCTGGAGCTTCCTTCCAGTATGGCAGCTGGGCTCCAGGAGGGAAAGAGTGTTCCAGGAAACTGAGGTGAACAGTATCAGGCTTTTTACGGCCTCACTTTGGAAGTCTCAGAGCACCACTTCTAGCATGTTCTGTTGGTCACACAAGCCACTCCAGCTAGGGAAAATTTCAGGGAAGTGGAATCAGTCTCCATTTTACAATGATAGGAGAAGCAATGAATTTGTAGGTATTTTTTATTCTTCCATACCCTCTAAAGTAGTTTTTCATTAAATAGGTAAATACTGTTTAAATGAGTCACCAGCCATCATTTTGTCTTCTTTAGTCCGAGGCTTCAGTTTATGTGTATGACAGCATTCTCACCATTTCTCTGATCTCAGCTTCTAGGAATTGAAGTTAATTATTTGGATCTTATTATAAGATGGTTTTCTTACCTTACTGAGTTTTATCCTTCTCACATGTAAAATGATAGTAATTGTATCTACCTCCTAGGTTTGTTGTGAGAACCACTTAGCTTTGTGCCTGGGATACAGTACCCGCCGTGTTCCGCTTGCCGTTCAGTACGTGCCATGTTGTTACACCTGGTGTAGAGTCCATGTGCTATTACAGCAACCTGTCCCCCCACCCCGCTTTCTAAATCTGATGTCTACCAGATTATTTTAAAAGTTGTGTCTATTCTTTCTGACCACTTTAAGAGATAAACTTTTAAGTAATTTTTCTGAGGTTTTTTAATTCCAATTCCTAATCAAATAAATGGCTAGTATGACATATAATTAATTCTCAAATATACAGTTAATGAATTTAGAAATGTTGACCAGGATTAAGATTGTATAATCTGAGGAATTAGCCTATTAGAAATGTAAGATGTTGAAATTCACCTACCTTTAGTACTAATTTAAAATATTTTCTTGCTATAATTCCTCTGGGGCTTCCTTGGTGGCTCAGTCGGTAAAGAATCTGCCTGCAATGTGGAGACCTGGGTTCATTCAAACCCTGGATTGGGAAGATCCCCTGGAGGAGGGTATGGCAACCCACTCCAGTATTCTTGCCTGGAGAATCCTCATGGACAGAGGAGCCTGGCGGGTTGCAGTCCGTGGGGTTGCAAAGCGTCGTGACAGGACTGAGCAATTAAGCACAGCACACATAATTCCTCAAGGCATTCTTTTTTTTCTGTACAATCAGTTGATTATACTTTGGTAATTTTCCTTTGGGAGAAATTTCTAACTACTTGAATTTATATGCTTTTTTATCATCAAAGCTTTATATTTTTATTTTAGAGTCACATTCCCTCACATTTTATGTGCATTTTCCTTTAGATTTGTAAGAAATCTTTTACTCGAAGACCGCACTTGGAGGAACATATGATTCTCCATTCTCAAGACAAACCTTTTAAGTGCACCTATTGTGAAGAACATTTCAAATCACGATTTGCACGGTTGAAGCATCAAGAAAAGTTCCATCTGGGTAAGCAGGTTACTTTTCTAGGAGCATCACAGCCACCGGTGGTGAGCACGTTGTGCTGGGGAGACGGCTGCTGTGGGGCCACTTAGGAGGGGAGCTCGTGGAGTGGGGTGGGGCTCTTGGAGATGAGTAAACGCTGGGTTTGTTTTGTTTTTTGGTGGCAGGTGTGTTCGTGGTCAGAGCTGCATTTATTCACAGTTGATTGTCGGATAGGTTTGTGAGTGCCTGGGGTATGCATTTTTGTTTGTTTTAGAAAACCCTCATTTTTCAGAGAGTGCAGTAAACTTAGTATACTTGGAATGCAGTGCTGTATTTGCTGAGTTCTCTCCCTCCTGCTTGTGACCACAGTGGACACTTGTGTTCCAGATAGGTACATTTATGACAGTTTAATCCCAATTATGAATTATCATCATCCAAGTAGCCATTTCCCTGTCCTATTCACTGTTTTTATTGACAACTTGGATAAAAGATCATATACTTCAGATTTCATCAATAATGCAGCATGGCATAAAGCTCGCAGGGGGAGTGGTAGCAGAAAATAAAAATGTAAAAAAAATCCACTGTCAAAAAAAGTTAGAACAAATTAAGTTAAAATTAATTATGAATAAATACAAAGTTGTCCATACGGGAATGATCTGACTTCCAGTCATTGGGACTTGCAGAGCTGTAAAATGGTACAGAAGCCAAATGCCTCAGTTTTCAGATGGGCTTATTAATAGCAGAGGCTTTTTAGATACTGTCTGAACCAGTAATGTCATATGACTGACAAAAGCAACTATAGTTTTAAACTACATTAGTGAAAACATATTGTTCAGAATAAGGAAGGTCATCATCTCACTGATTTTAAATTGATCTGGAACATCACATTCATTTATGGAGACCACATTCAGGATGGATATTGACATATATTCCAGAGGTGGGTAATTATGGCAACATAGGGCCTTAAGATAATGTCATCTGAAAAACTTTTGAAGGACCTTGAAGTATTTTATTTGGGAAAGAGAGACAGAAGAGCTGTCTTCAGATATATTCCAGGCTCTCTGTGCACAATGAGGAATACAGTTGCCCCTCAGTATCCGTGGGGGTTGGTTCCAGGACCTCCCCAGATACCCAAATCTCAGGATGCCCAAGTCCCCCATGTAAAGTGGGGTAATATTTGCCTATAACGTGCAAATCCCCCTGCATGCGTTAAATCATCTTTTGATTACTTACAATACCTAATACAATGTAAATGCTATTTAAATAGTTGTAAATACAATGTGAGTTTCCCTGGTAGCTCAGTGGTAAAGAATCTGCCTGCCAAGTGGGATACCCAGGTTCGATCCCTGGGTCAGGAGGATACCTTGGAGAAGGAAATGGCAACCCACACTGGTATTCTTGCCTGGGGAAATCCCATGGACAGAGGAGCCTGGCAGTCTACAGTTCTTGGGGTCATAAAAGAGTCAGACATGACTTAGCATGTAAACAACAACAAAATACAATATAGATGCTATGTAAATGGTTGCCAGGGCCTGGCAAATTCAAGTTTTGCTCTTTGGAACTTTATGGAATTATTTTCAGATATTTTCTGTCTGGAGTTGGTTGAAATTGCAGATTCTTCAGGCTGGGGTTCAGTGGGCAGGGCACAGCAAGCACACCATACTTTTTCACACATCTTTTGTCTACCTTTTGGTTTGCCCTTCAGTAGAATTCTGTCTTCTCTCCAGTCATTTATTTGGTAAAATTATGGTGACGTTTTGAATCCAGTTAAAGGTCAATATTACTATAAGAAATTTGTGCTTAATTTTGTAAGACTAAACAGAAATGTACCACAGTATTTTCAGTCTAGACAATATCATTACATTTTTTTGGTTATAAGGAGCAACAGTAGATTTCCAAACCATGAGCTCTTTTAAGTCCTCTCTTTATTCTTTGAAAGTTTCTTATTACCTCTTTCCCCCCCAAAATTTGGTAGTTAGCATTTTTTTACTTTGACCCAGTCTCATTTCAAGCTAGGAGTTGGCCATTTCAGTTTATGAACCCATTGGTTTATTCACCATTTATTCTTCCAGATGCCTGGTGCCATACTCATCTCTGGAGATCTAGAGATGTACCCTGTCTGCTGGGACTAAATAGAAGGAAAGAGAAAACTATAAATAGATAATTGGTTGTGTTATATGTGCACTAGTAGTGGGAGGTATGAATTTATAACACAAGTATTAAATTTACCTTAGTATCTGTTCTTAAACTTTAGATGCAAACTATTTCTTCCTTTGTAGGTCCTTTCCCATGTGATATATGTGGTCGCCAGTTTAATGACACTGGAAATTTGAAACGCCATATAGAGTGTACCCATGGTGGAAAGAGAAAATGGACTTGCTTTATCTGTGGAAAATCAGTACGAGAAAGGTGAGGAATTATCTAAATACCCAGAAAAATCCCAGTACTGTTATGTAGAAATGATCAATGAATATATTTTACAAGGTTTAAGGTAACATAAGATACTTGAATTATGCTTTAATTTGAAACTTAAGGATAAAAGAAATTACATAAAATGTTACCGAAGGTGATATGAAGTCAGGATTTTCAAATTTAGATGGTGAATTTAATAGAGACATCATTTTGTCTCTTTCTGGAACTCCAATAAATATACATTAAAGGTTGTTTGTTCATTCATTCATTCATTTTGAAGACATAAGCTACAAAGACAGTGAGACAGGACAGCAACAAGAGCAGCCCAGGTTTGGAAGCTCAAAAGCAGTATCAGTGGGAACTGACCTAGCAGGTCTGAGGAAGACAGATGCCAGAGCGGTTATGGAGGAATGGAGAGCCTTGTCTCCTTGCAGAGTTCACAGACGGTGCGGGAGCCGGCGGGCCCAGAGGCCTCTGGAACCAGGGTGAAGGGCAGGCGGAGTTAGGAGCAGGAGAGTCAGAACTGCTCTGCAAGTGAAGTCAGAGCCGTGGGTTCTCCTCTGTCCCCGATCAGGCCTGCTGCTGGACAGCCACCCTCCCGCAGGGGCAGAGAGCTGTGTGGGGTCACAGTCGGACAGAGAGCAGTGAGCCCCAAACTGTGTGGGGTCACACAGTCGGACAGAGAGCAGTGAGCCCCAGACACGGCACAGTAGGATGCGCTGCTTAGTGATGTGTGCTACACGGGCAGTAAACAAAGACAGGAAGGCTGAGGACACGGCTGTTTCTGCGAGGGAGGTGCGGGGGAGGAGACCGAGGAGAGCAGGTGAAGTGCTGTAGCGACGGGAGTGTTCTCTGCCTCATCCTGCCTACCGCACTCTTCTTAAACCGTGTGCCTGTTACTCCTCTCCAGTATGGAGAAGTTCACTATTTTAAAACCATTGAAGTGACACTTTCCTAAAAGAACAGATGGGTACAATGGCAGGAAACTCAGTATTCTATATTTATATGAAAACTTGTATTTACGAGGTTAGTAAAATATAAAGTATATCTTATACATTATAAATTATTTTTTCCCTTAAAGGTCTTTCTGTAGAAATAAAAACCAAACAAACTGAGAAGGAAAACAGCCTTTCCATCTTTTTACCTGTTAGGGTCTAGGAATAGTTTTCCTGGTGGTGGTGGGCTTGGTGGGGGAGACCCCCTACTGCTGGAGCTCTGCCTCCAGTTCACATTCACCTTCATGCCCACTGGACTTAGGGCTGAAGTAAAACCAGTGGTCGTGACAGGCAGAGGCCCGCCATGGTCAGACATACTGTGCTTTCCTTTCTTTCCCCTCAAGATAACTTTGTCTGCCCTTCCTCAGCCTTTAGTTTGTGTGTGGGGGGAATCTCCTAATGTTAGAGCTGTAATATTAGAGCTGTCACATAACAGTGGCTACACAGTGACCCGTCCACGGTCGGTAGGACTGGAGGATTTAGGACTGGCAACAATTAATATCCTTTACATGGTTTCCCTGTGTAACATTGCCGTCTGGAAATGGCAAATGTCTGTGAAGTTTTCTTTGGCTTAAAACATTACTTTAATAAGTTGTGAGCACCTGTTGGAAAGGAATAGTACTGATAAACTGGATTTCTTATATATTGTTAAACTCTATCCACTAAAATTTAACATCAGTTTTACTGAATTGTCACTAAAATTCAGTAGTGACAATTGAGCATTTTTCATTTGTATGTCTTAGAAGTTTACATAAGCTATATATAAATCTTTGAGCAAACCACTAGCAAAGGAAGCCAAAGCTAAATTATTTGCTTTTTTTAAGAAGAGAGACATAATAAACATGTTTGTATACTGGTGCAACTAATCCAATAAAAAGCAGAAATGTAGGAAAAGGGGAACAGTTGACATGTTAGCTTTAACAACTTTCTAGTAAGCTTTCTAGAAATCTGTGTTTCTGTATTAGGTTGGCATTAAGAAATCTGTAGCTGCATATTTATGTGTATACTTTTTTAAATACAGAACTACTTTGAAAGAACATTTGAGAATCCATAGTGGAGAAAAACCTCATCTCTGTAGTATCTGTGGACAAAGTTTTCGTCATGGAAGCTCATACAGGTAGGTCAAGCCATTTGCCCCCTATATTAAGTAAGATAAAATTCTATTTCCATTTTATGCTGTCTTTTCTTAACATTGTGTTAGTTTTTTGATGAGTTAAGACATGTTTTGATGTTTGCGATGAAGCAAAGCTGTGCAGAAAACTTTATAGACTTTTACCTTTTCTTTATGCCTTTTAATAGTCTTCATTCTGTAGTATGAAATGTTAATATATTTCCTTATCACTAAGAGTAATGCTTTACTGAGTCATTTTTATTTAAATATTTCATTACTTTTCTTTGAATCAAAATTCATGAAAACTCTGGAGTTCTAAAGTTGGTGTATTTTTTCAGTCCTAATTATCAAAGAATATTTTTGTTACAAAAATATAACAAAGTTGAAAACTCGAGGATTCTCAATTTTAGAAACTTTTCTGAAAATAAGTTGTAACTTAAGTGATTGTTTTTACAGCTGAATGCTGACTACTTTTGCAATTTATAAAAAGTTGTTTTTAAATGAATAAATAATAGATGACTACTTATTGTGAAATATGTATACAATTTTAAATCTTATCAGTGTTCTCAGGATTTTAGTTTTTACACTATTATTTCCTGTTTTTAAATTTAAACAGAATGCTGATTTTACTGATTTTAGTCATAGCAGAATCAACACCTGTTTTGACAGCTTCAATGGAAAGGCTGTTCATTTCACTAGGATGTATACAGATGGAATATTGTGGGGATAAAAATAGCTCAAGTTAAATGAATCCTAATTGTTATCTATGATAACCTTTTATAATCTGTTTCTGGGTGATTATAAAATGAGCCACACTTTATTTGGTTGGTGTGAAGGAAAGTAGTGATGTGTGACTGTCAGAAAGTTGATTCCCTATCGGCTTTGCTAAGTTCTCAGTTGTCCGGAATAGGACTGATTCTTAGTGATTTGCTATCATCACACATCCGTCACTTGTGCACTTACCCTGTTTGTTGACTCTGATTCCGTCCCATTCAGTCCTGCAACACCGGCTGACACCCCTAGACGTCCAAGAGGTTCCCAGAAGCAGGTTAGGAGGGTAACATCAGGAAGGAATATCATCCAGAGGTAGTGGAGTCTGTGCAGATGTTGAAGTGCAGCCCAGAAACAGCGGAGTGGGAGCCCTGGAGTCAGGTGTGAAGTGGGAAGGCCCCTAGAAGTCAGAAATAGAGCAAATAATGATGGGTGAGCGTGGTTGAGTAGCAGCCCAGCTCTCGTTATTGAAAGTGAATCAAGTTTTTCTCCTTCCTTGTCACCAGTGTCAATGGGCTTCATTTTTTTTTTTATAGAC
This sequence comes from Muntiacus reevesi, assembly GCF_963930625.1. NCBI lineage: Eukaryota > Metazoa > Chordata > Mammalia > Artiodactyla > Cervidae > Muntiacus > Muntiacus reevesi. The sequence continues at coordinate 120,807,359 of NC_089253.1, read as the reverse complement.
TTCATTTACGAGTACATCATGATGACAAAAGATATGAGTGTGATGAATGTGGGAAAACATTCATTCGTCATGATCACCTTACGAAGCACAAGAAGATACATTCAGGTGAGGCGCATTTTGTAATGAGTTTTCCAGAGCACCTGAAAAACCACACCATGATTGTGCTGGCTGTAATTTAAATAACTTGGTATATTTGGTCACCCCTTTGTAAACAGTGCTGATTATAAAAACTTTTTTTAAAAAGCATCTTTTTAAGTTTTTTTTAAGCATCCTTTTAAAAAGAGACATAATTTTGTGGCATGTTTTTTTGGTCTCTGTAATTTTTAATCATTTGGTTACCCTTTATGATCACAAACTGACTTTTAAAATTTGTTTTAATCAGATTCTAAAAATTTGCATTTTGCATATTATGTGGACATGTGCAGTAATTACCATTGGCACTTTTTTGAATGAAGAAATCAAGATTATATTTCTCATTTTAATTGGATTTGAGAGAAGCTAGCAAAACTTAGATCCTTCAAGTATTATTGTAATTGGGGTATTGGAAAGTTTATGTACCAGTGAATTTTTGAAACCCTATCTTTGGAAGAACACCTTAATAGTCCTGATCAATTTCAGATCTTTATTCTGTATTTGTTATTTTTATACTCTGGGGATTTCTTTCATATTTTCCTCTCAGATTGATGTTCAGGAAGTGCTAAGAGAGCCACCTTTATGAGCACAATGATGAGAAAGAGCCATCTCTCTGAGCCCAGTAGAACAGGTGATTATTATTATTATTTTAAAAATAATTTAAATGGAAAGTGTACAGCAGATGTAACGTTTTCTTAAATGATCCCAATGAGGCAGGTTGCAGTTGTTATTACCACCTTTAATAGATGCTAAAGGTCTGATGACTTTTTCATTGGAATTATGCATTTCCATTTTCAGGAGGAGAATTCTAATTTTCTGATTCTAGAAGTCACATGGTTTGATGGCACCCGGGTAATGAGACTGATTTTTAAAGAACAAGTCTTTGTAACTGAAAATAGGAATAGAGGTGACAAATTGGACTCATCTAGAATTTTCCTTTATATTTGTATTTTGGCTCATTGCGGATGTAAGAAATCCCCACAGATGAAAAATCTTTAAAAGTAAAGTATAAAGATCTGAAAATGTTCAGGTCCTTTTTTATAAAAAATAGGACAGCCTCATCTTGACTCATTGTATGTTCATTTGAGGTGTTTAATATCCAGACTTATATATTCCTAAAAAAAAAATCCTGAGTTTTGAAGTCCTTTCATTATCTTAACCCTGTTACACTGAAAGTCAAGATTTGAAGTCTGCAGTGAAAGACTACTGATTACTTCTCCAACTGGGGGGGGAGGATTCACATACCTAAAAATAAGTACAGAGTCACTGAAGAAAGATAAATTTTGAGTATTAATATAAGGCAAACAGCCCAGATAAAGGGTGGCTTTACCTTTCTGGTATCTATTTTCTACCACGGTGTCTTGCTGCTGGATAATTTGTTTCTGGGGATAAAAAAGATTGGCATGCATATTATAACAAAAATATTTGGGTCTTTTTTTTTCTTTTAATATTTGGTCTTTAAGGTGAGAAGGCTCATCAGTGTGAAGAATGTGGAAAATGCTTTGGCCGTAGGGATCATCTCACTGTCCATTATAAAAGTGTACACCTTGGAGAGAAGGTGTGGCAAAAGTAAGTGAAAAGGCAAAGTTTCTCTCATCATCATTACCTTGGATAAAGCTAGGTTGGAGAAAAGTTGTTTCATAGTTTATTTTATTTAATCAAGGATAGGTTAATCAGTGACCTTTCTCCAGTTTATCTAGCTTCTCTGCAGATGTAAAGGAATTGAATGTAGCATAATTTTTCATACTTGTTTTCAGTTGATTCAAACACTAGGAGATGGTAGACATTGAAGTGAATGACTAATATAAAATTGTGGCATTCTTTGGGGATTTCATTTATATTTGGTTGCAGTAGCTCTTGGAGAGCTAAGTATAAATGAACATACTGCCTACATTTTGTACTTAATATGACAGCAATTATTGGAAGCTGTTGTCAGAATTTAGATCCCTTTAATGACACTGATAAATGGTACTTTATTAGAAGGAGGCATGTACTTTCTTTGAACATCAACTTTTTAATACAATTTAGATATCCAGGCTTGATAACTTGGATTGTGTGAGTATGAGATGTTACAAAATTCATGTTCTTGGAGTAGGTGTTTGGAGCAAATGGTCTAAGGTGTCAGGAAACTCAGTGTAATGCTGACCTAGATAATCATGGAACCAGAATATGTCTCTTACGCGTTCTGCATGGGCTGCTAGGAGTGGGTCTAGAGTGGAGCCTTATGATCATTTCCACGGTGCACTTTTGTAGTCAACCCCTGCTTACCCATCTCATTGATTTTTTTTTTTTTGGTCCCTATGATTTTTCCTTCTCATTTTTAAGTAGAAAATAATAATATAAAAGTTTGATGATTTGAAGCTTAAAGTGGTTTAAAGTTGAAAATCTAAAAATATCTTTTTATAGATTATTTGTTGAATATAACTAGAGGAGGAAGAACCAGAGTTAAGGTTGATGCTTAAAAAGTATTTGTGTTCATTTGGCGTTCTCTGCTTTAATAATGAGACAGTTATGTATGAAGTTATAACTTATTTTCACTATTAAAACACTCAAATCTTTTTCTTTTCTTAGATATAAAGCAACCTTTCATCAATGTGATGTTTGTAAGAAAATTTTTAAAGGCAAATCAAGTCTGGAAATGCATTTTCGGACACATTCAGGTAATACCTAATGGATTTTTTATATATATATATATATATAGTGTAATTATTCAGAAGTGATAAATGGATGTTTATACTTTGTTGTTCTTGGTGAAATTGGTTTTTTAACTGCCAGTAAAATTTTTACTTATTAAAATTAGTGTCATGAATAGGCATTAATCTGATCATTCTGTTCCATATTATGTAAGCTTCAATACTTTTGAATATTATTTTGTAGAATTTGGGGAACATTTTTTCCATAGGAAATTTATTATTTAACTTTCAGTTCTCATTTTCTCCTTTCCTGGTTTTTTATGGTTCCTCTATATCTGCATGGCTGTATGAAGACATTTATTTTATTTCCTTATCTTTTAAAAGAATAATTCAGATATGACCTTGCTATTGCTTATCAAATCAACCATTGTATGGTTTTCCTTTTTACATACTCAGTTGTGATGTATAGGTAGCTGTAGTAGAATGATTCACTTTAGCTGCTTTCTAAGACTTGAAAGTGAAAATGAAAGTTGCTAAAGTCGTGTCCAACTCTTTGCGACCCCATGAACTATACAGTCCATGGAATTCTCCAGGCCAGAATACTGGAGTGGATAGCCTTTCCCTTCTCCAGGGCATCTTCCCGATCCAGGAATCTAATTGGGGTCTCCTGCATTGCAGGCGGATTCTTTATCAACTGAGCTATCAGGGAGCCCTTTCTAGGACTTATCATTTTCTAAATCTTTCCTTTTTTCCTTTGGTAATTCTACCATGTTTTGAAACATAGATTGTTTGATTTTTTCCTATATGTTGTCATAGTTCTTGTTTTACTTCTCATGTAAATTAATCATTTTTAAAGCTTTCTTTCCTTCTTTTTGGGCTTCCCACGTAGTCGGTAAAGTGTATGCCTGCAATATGGGAGACCTGGGTTCAGTTCCTGGGTCGGGAAGATTCCCTGGAGAAGGAAATGGCAACCCACTCCAGTATTCTTACCTGGAGAATCCCATGGACAGAGGAGCCTAGTGGGCTACAGTTCATGGGATCGCAAGACTTAGACCTGACTTAGTGCTATCTTTCTTCTCCTTCTTTTTAAGAAAGAAATCTATTAATGCATTTATGGTTGTTTGCTTTATATTTAGGTTGTAATTTGTCAATTTGCTGTTCTGGAAGGGAAAATAATTTATTTCATATTTCTCATATTTAATGAGAATTAGAAATAACTGAATTTGGGCAATTTTAATAGCATAGAGTTACAGTAAAAAAATCTATTACTGGGACTTCTCTGGGTCTGGTGGTTAAGTGGTCCCCATGCAAGGGGCCTGGGTTCGATCCCTGGCCAGCAAACTGGGTCCTGCATGCCGCATCTAGGAGCCCCCATGCTGCAGCTAAGACTTGACATGGCCAAATCTTTTTTAAAAATAAAAATAGAAAAAGGAATTTGTTACTGATACAGTACTGTGTTAAACATAAAAGTACATCTCCCTGAAAATGAAAAAGTCATAATTTGGGGGTTACATAAATAGGAGTAAGAAATGAGGAAGCTATATTAATGCTATTCTCAATGCTAGTTATAAATAATACACCTAATAAACTCATGATTTGAAGGAGATAGTTAAAAGTTAATTTGACACCACTGACGATTTAAGAATTTTAAAACTGTAGGAATTACCTAGAGGAGAAAGTTATTAAGGGCTGGCTTTGTAACTGCATTAAGTTTTTTAAAACATTGATTTGTTGTAATTACTTGATAACCAGTGATTTTGGAATTCTCATCTCTGGATATCTCAGAGTTGGTTAGAATCAGGGACAAGTGCCTCTGCCCATGGAAAACTAGGGAAATGAGCTCTGTTACAGATTAAGACAATACTTACGGAAGTTACGAAATGAGATAGAGGAATCATTTGAAGCAGAGGTCCACCTACTTTTTTGGTAAAGGACTAGATAGTAAACATTAAAGGTTTTGTGGGCTCAACATTCCAGATCACAAGCACTCAGCTCTCTGTGGTAACATGAAAGCAGCCACAGACAAGGTATAAATAAAAAGAATGTGACCACATTCCAAGAAAATATTATTTACCAAAACTGTCATTGTGCTATTTGTCCCCTCTGTTGCTTAATGCTTTTTTCCCTTGTCTTCACTTCCTTGTAATTGTGAAGTATTTTTATTACCCATTTTCCCCTTAGTTTGTTAATTGCATATTCTTTCAGTATTCTTTTAGTAGTCACCCAGTAGATCACAATGTGTGTTCTTAGATGATTAGCCTCTATCTCAAGTTAGTTCATCATCCCCTTTCAGACAATTCAGAGACCTTACAACACCTCATCTCTCTCACCCTTTATGCATTGTATGTGTTTTAATTTTACATATACTTTAAATGACATAAGACATTATTGTTTTGTTATTTTGCTTTAAATAACTTGTATTATTTATTTTTACTCTTCACTCCTTCCTGCATTACCATTCTTCGACCTGGAATCATATTCTTTCTGCATGAAGAATTCCCTTTTGTGCATATCTGCTGGCACCAAATACTTTTAGGTTTTGATTTTCTAAAAATGTTTTTATCCTTTTTACTTTATGAAGAACATTTGGCTGACTGTAGAATTTATGTTAGTGGTTATTTTTCTTTTAATATTTTAAATGTCATTTTTTCCTCTTTGACCTCCAGTTTTTGTTGAAAAATATACTGTAAGTCTTATTGTTGCTCTTTTAAAAGGAATTTCTTTTTAATTGGCTGCTTAAGATTTTTCTTTTATTTATTTTTGATAGTTTTTTATAGTGTGCCCAGATGTGCTTTTTTTTTCTCTTTTGTATTAGTATTTTTTGAGATGTGTAGAACTTACTGCATCTATGACTTGATGCCTTTCATTTAATAAGATTGTCATCCAAATTCTGCTTCTGACATATACTCTGTTTTCTTTCTGGGGCTCTGGTTATATGTATATTATTAGACTGTTCACTTTGTCTTGTGTATCTCTCATGAAAGTGGCTTCCAGTACAAGCTTATGGTGTTACAGCTCTATAAGGTGAGAAGAATGACCCAAGCTAAAATGTCGGTGTTAGTAGGGCTCCATTTCTTTCTGGAGTCGCTAGGGAAGAGCCTGTTCCCACTCCGTTGGATTATTTATTGACTTTCAGGAGTAGGACTGAGGTTCTAGTTTTGTAACTAGTCGTAAGTTGAGATCTTCCTGGCTTCCAAAGGCTGGCACATTTCCTGAGTCTCGGCCTCCTCTTCTGTTTTCAGAACCAGCAGTGCGGGTTTGAGTCCTCTTGTCACAGCTGTCTGACCCCTTAATCTTCAGTTATCACCGCTTTTAAAGATCTGTGTGATTAGATTGGGCCTACCTGGTTAATCTCCCCACTTCAGGGTCTTTAAGCTTAATCATATCTTCAAAGTCCCTCTCTCCATGTAAGGTAACAAAATCTTTCCTTTTGGGGATTAACCAACCACCCTGGCTACTTTAGGAATTTACAATGTTAATAGGAAGGAATAGTAGGAAGTCTCCAACTACAGTGTGAGAATCTGACTCAAGGACAGTCGAAAACTGGCTTCCCTATTCTAGATCCTGATCAGCTCTCCTTATTTTAATCTCAGGCTATAGACACCAGTATTACTACTTCTTGTTCCAATCCAAAGACCCAGGTTAATCAGAGTTGCTGTTTTAGTTTTTATCCTTCTTGATAGGAAGGCATCAAATGCTCTAGTTTTACAACTTCTTTAGGGGCTATAGTGAGAGCAAGCCTTGGTACCAATAGCCTGAGTTTATCAGGTCCTCACCGTGAGCCAGTATAATGCTAAGCACTATTATGTACATTTCTCATTCAGTCCTTTCACCAAGTCTGTGACGCAGGTACTGTTAACAGGTGAGGAAATTGTGCTTGGAGGTTGGGGAGTTTGCTCCAGGTTTGCCTGGTAAGTGGTACTGCTAGAATTCAAACCCAGATCTTTCTGATGTTTGACTTCATTCTCTTCACCAGTTACTGTACTGTCTCCACTTTGTGATAGCATATATTAATTGCTTTTATTAAGTTCTTGTAAGTATTCACATGGAAAATTTACTGCTTAATTAATATTATTGTCTTAACTGAATGTATTTTACAGTTAATTTCATTTGTGTTCAAACAGGTGAAAAACCATACAAGTGTCAAATTTGCAATCAATCTTTTAGAATTAAGAAGACTTTAACAAAACACCTGGTCATTCATTCTGATGCCCGGCCTTTCAATTGTCAGCACTGTAATGCAACATTTAAACGGAAGGACAAGCTGAAATACCACATTGACCACGTTCACGGCATAAAGTCTCCCGATGACCCTCTCAGTGCTTCCGAGGAGAAACTTGTATCCTTGCCGGTAGAGTACTCATCCGATGATAAAATCTTTCAAACAGAAACAAAGCAATACATGGACCAGCCCAAAGTCTACCAGTCGGAAGCCAAGACCATGCTACAGAACGTGCCTGCCGAGGTGTGCGTCCCCGTGACGCTGGTCCCGGTGCAGATGCCCGACACGCAGGGGGACCTGGTGCGCCACACCACCACCCTCCCGCCCCCCGCGCACGAGATCTTGTCCCCGCCGCCGCCGGCCGCCGATTACCCTCGAGCCGCCGACCTAGCTTTTCTGGAGAAATACACGCTTACTCCTCAGCCTGCAAATATAGTTCACCCAGTCCGGCCCGAACAGATGCTGGATCCTAGAGAACAGTCTTACCTCGGAACGTTACTGGGCCTTGATAACTCCACTGCTGTCCAAAACATGTCTAATAGTGAGCACCATTCGTGAGCAAATCCAGACATTCCACAGACTTCTTCAGTGGCTATGCGCAATGGTGGCCTAGCGCTGACGGCTTTTAAATTAGTGGGGCTGCTATTTTTTCATTTTCTCTATAGTTTCTCAAGTCCTCAGAAGCTTTTCCAATCAAGAAAAATATGTATCTCTGTTTACTGAACATATTTGAATATTTCGACCCATTTTGAGGTATATAATATTTGAAATGGACATTTTGTGATTTTTTTTAAAAAAATTATTTAGTGCTAATTTTTAACTTTTAACTCTTTAACTTTTCAAAACTACCAGCTGTTGACACTATGGGGGTATTTGTTTTTAAACATCAGTGGAAGTTTTTATTCTCCTTTAGTCTCATTCCTCTTTTCTCCTCTCCTCATCTTCCAAACAAGTGTTAAGGAACATGCAGCCTTTAAGACAGAATGTCAGTGTCCTGGTGATTGCAGCCGTTCCTTATCCTGACTTAAGTTTCATGATTATTTCTTCCAGATTTTTAAAAAGTGAAATTAGGAATTTGAATTTATAAGAAAGTCTTGGGATAGATCTGTGTTGTTTTTTCATCTGACCATAATTTCAGTTTATCACTATTCTTTAGTCTTTTGACAGACTCAAGACCAGAAAGCTTACTAATATAGGATTAGCTTGTTAAATGAAATGTAGAACTGAAATAATCCAAATGGTTGGTTTTTGCCTGTGCTTCACTTATTATGAATAAGAAATGCAAATACAGATGTAGGCATTAAAATATACAAGTTGAAAATGTGTTAAAAGCAAAATATGGCAGTTTTAACTAGATATTTTTTAAAGTAAGTTCACCATTTGTATTTTGCCATTTATTTCAGAAACATTAACAGTATATCAGCATATACCATCATCTAACTAATTAAAATTCAGTTAACAAGCCACTTTTGGTCTCATTTACCTTGACCAGCTGTAACTCTGGGAAATAGAATCTAGAGATTTCTGTTTAATGATTAGAACCGGTGCCAAACAAATTACAAAATTCTTATCTAACTGAACTGAATGTTCATTTACTTTAATTAGAGGGAACCACTCCTTGTATACAAATATACATGTAACCTAGATCTTTATTTTTGCTTTACACATAACCGCAATGTCTGTGATTATCCTTAATTTTTATTTTTGTATGAGACAAAAGTTGAGGACTTGGTAAAAGGAAATAGCAGTTGGAGTAAAACCTCACTGATTAAAATTAAATGAGGAAAAAGACAGCCAAAATTGTGAAATACCGTAAAGATGTGCACTTTCCATGCTCTGAGGTCAGTTTAAACTTAACTAGGATGCCTCCTAGTGGAGCTGCTGAAGGGCTAGATACTAGGCAGGGCTGACTACTGTTGGCGTGGCGTGTGTGAGCCACTGGGAACAGCGGTTTTAAGGGTTTCTATTTCAGTTCTGTTTACACTCCTAACTGCTTTAAGCACTTTTTTTTGTGTAAAGTCTGGCCCAGCCCTTGTGAAAAAAAAAATCACAAATAAAATAATGAAGTTTAGTGAAAAATTTTAACCACTTAATAATGTGGAATCTTGTTTGCTGAAGCACTTAAGAAATAAAGGTACTTTGCAGGAATATTTACCAGACTAGACGAAATTAAAAAAACAAAAAAGTTGAGAATTGGGGCAGTTAACCAAAGTAGCTCATATAACTAGTAAAGCCAACCTGAATTTTGCCTCATTTGTTGAAGTTTGGTTATAATTCTCCTATGACTGATAGATACAAGCAATGTATCAATATTCTTTTTAAAGCATTCTTACTTTTGTGTGGAAATGTTGTGTCTAGGGTACTTAGCATGATAGAACTTGACTATATGAGGTACTATTATTTTGTCTTTCAAACTGACTTTTAAAAACATATCTCTTTATGATTTTTATCATAAAGACTTACAAGAGTTTTAACTAAAAGACTTACTATGATGAAAAGAAATCATTTCTAAAAATGTACCCTGCCTTGAATATAAAACAATGTAGAAAAGTTTGGACTTACACAACGGCAAATAGTATATATGTGTATGTGTGTGGTATATTATATGTTCGGTAGCAGAAAAAGAGGGTGTTGCATTTTCACATTCAAATGAATACTTTGCTTTTTGAAGGTATTGACTTTAGGGTTCTTTTAATAATAATCTCCTAATGCTTTAAATATATAATTTGATTGTAGGAATTGGTTTACAATATAGAACTTTTCTTGAATACATCTCTTATATAAGGTGAAACATAATTATATTTAATTATTGTAGATAACTTAAACTTGAAAAGTAGTTTACTGTTTTATAAAATGCTTTCACAGTTATCTCATTTAAACCTCATAGCCAGCTCTGAAGTACAAAGGGCATGCTGTATTCCCATGTTAGAGATGAAGAATCTGAGGTTAAGCCTGCATCATTAATAAGTGGCAGAGCTACTAACAGGCGAAGAAATAAAGCATTAATGAATGCTCTTCAGGTGCCAGGCACTGCATTTTCTCATGTAATCTTAAAAACAGTGTGGGAGGTAGGTAGTATGATTCTTATGAAGAAATAGTCTCACCGGGCAAGCAAATCTGCTGCCTCTAATCTCCAAATCAGAATAGAAGAAGTCTTACAGTTATGAAAACCTCATGGATTTGGGCAAACTGAATGTATATATAAGTTTTTGAAGTTGGCACAAAAAATATGAAATGAGGCCTGCTCTTTTCAGTTAACTGTTTGTCACATTTGATTTGGAGTATTTGGGACAAATGCTCCATTAACTCTAAAATCCATGAATTCTGTAACTATACTTAAAATTTTGAATCTTGCAACTAAGGTCAGCCTCATAAAGAATTTTTTATTTTATGAGCATAATTTATTGTTTTAAATTAATGTTGTAGCTGATAGCAGTTAGCACTTATGTAAATTGAATAATTTATCAAATGTAGAAATTTGTTAACCTAATCCATTTTTACTTAAATGCGCCAAAGATTTTTAGTAGGTTTTAAAATAGTTTAAAAGAATTTAAATTCTTCGTTGTTTGAATAAATATTTGTCCAAAGAAGCACAGTTGAAGTCCTAGGATTATGGATTTTCTAAAAAAAATCATTAGTTTGAATACTAAGATTAAGTGTTTGTGTTTATATGTATTAGAAATAAGAACAGAAGAAAATACTCTGGGAATAGTCATACTGACAAACGAATTACAAGTAAGAATATTCTGTTTTCCTCAGTTTAATTGAATGTTATCTTTTAAGTGGACACTATTAATTGCTAAATAATACTAAGCTTATTTTTTACACTACACTATTAAAATAATTTTGCCTTAGAATTTTTTTTAGGACAAACAAGATTTTTTTGTAACAAACCCCACCTATTTTTTTGCAGCCTAAAATACCATTTAAGATTAGGGTTTATTCTTCATGCCAGCAAGATTTCACTAGCTATGAAGGCAGTGATCTTTGCATACTTTTGAGTAACTTAGTCATTTATTGAAGAGGAGTAGCAAAAATAGGGTTTTAAACTGGTGCTTTATTAAGTGACTTCCTTTAAAGTGATGGTACATCATGAAGTAGGTACACTAATAATTTTCTGTCAACCTTAAAATTGTCAAAACATCTTTGCAGAGTGAGTGACTATAAGCTATTAGTTAAGGGCTAGTAGGTATTTAAGTATAATTCATTGCTTTCACTCTGCAATTGACAAGCGAATTAAAGACACCGTTAACTGGTGTGTGTCCGTGTAAGTTTGCGTTCCCTTCTAGCAGATCATCCTGCTGTATCATTGGTGGAAAGTCAGATGTGGAGCGTCAGCTCCGTGACAGTGTCCTTCTGTCCACGCCCAGTCATCCCTGGATTGAATGCTTCGTGCCTTTTCAGTTCGAGGTAGCAATTTGTAGTAGCTTGGAGTTGACTCTGCTGGCTAGATTGTGCTGGTTAATAAACGATTGTGGTTGTTTTGTTACTGTTATGAGTCTTGTGTTTGTGTTGCCTGCTGGTCAGGCAACAGTGTTTTCTTTTTTTTTTTAGATTGCTTTATAATTTTGTAGGGAAACTGGCATCAAGTACTAGTATGAATTTTTTTTTTTAATCTTTACTATTGTGGCCTTTCTAGTTACTGCAAAGCCACTCCTGGGCCTGTCTCTAGATGCTCACTAGAGGAATCTGACAAGTAAAATGAGCAGTGTGTCTGCCTCTCCATCTCCTCCCATCTCCCACCTTTTCTTCTGAATCATCCATTACCAAACCACCCTGCTCTGAAAAGCAGCTTCTTTTCTCAGTTTGCCTAAAACTGAGCCAGAGGTGATGGTTTGAGATGAGTCTCTAAAAAGCAGCAACATCCCAGCCAGCTGACAACTTGAGTTGATGAACTCAGGAAAAATTAGGACTTTTGAAGTCATACGTGGATCATTCTAAGATCAGTGCCAAATTTTAAATGACTCAAAATGTATTTTTTAATAAGGAGCAAGTTGCATTTCTAAAACCTGTAATAGTGTTAACGGTAAATGTCACTTACTATTAGGCTGAATAATGGATAATATGAGAATAATTTTCTAGTAATTTCTAGGAACCACAGACAATTGTTTTTAGGTCCTCCCCTTTCTTTTGCACATTCCTCTCTGTAAAGTCTATAGTGGATTTTTGGGGAGGGGGGACCATTCCCTGTTTCCTCAAAATTTATTTCTACTTCAAGGTACTTTTATTCTGGACTAGTAGCATGCTTTCTGTGCTTCCTCTTTGGCAGTGGCCTTAAGAAGGCAGAAGTAACAACAGTAGGTCACGTGGAGGATGAGGGGAAGGGCTAGTGGAAGGAGTATCAGCCCTGTATTTGCTCTTCATCTTTCAACTTGCTGTGCATTGATCTTGAGTCTTTGACTGTTGAAAAATCCCCAAATAGTTTGAATTGAGCCTCTATAGCCATTCGTATAAAGAGAAAATAAGAATTATATTCAGAGAATAGAGGTTATACAAAATGGATATGTCTTTTTGTTCTGCTTTTTTCCCCCTAACTTCTTAGGTAAAGAAGTAATTTTGGTGCTCTTATAACTGCTAGAGATTCTAAAATATGTCTTGAATGAAGAATGTGCACACTTATTGTTATCTCACCTTGCTTGGTATTCCTGCTTTATGATTACACAATTTTTATTCCTTGTAACAATCGGACTTTTCTTATCCCTGTGGATAAAACTGTATTACAGCTGATGAGTGAGGCTGCCAAAAATGAGCACAGAGGTGGGCACTTGGATTATGAGATTTATGATGTACATTAAAGTGGAAATGCCTTTGAACCCTGTTTCCAGTCTCCAATCTTAAATTTTGTTTTTAATCATTAGAACTTTTAAAAACAATTACAAAGAAAAATCTAAAATACCGAGATTCATTATTTTGTCAACTGTGTGTAAAGTATCTTGTGAGTTTTATAGATATTTTGACTGTCTTGTGTTTCCTGAATACCAATGTCTTTATAGAAAAATTCAGTTCTCTGTGAAGACTAGGAAGTGTGTTGTATGCTGAATTAGTTCTTTGTGTTGTTTTGATATTTAAATAAAGTTCTTTGGTCCTAATAAAGCATATCTAGGTTTTATTGAACACATTTTCACAGCATGACAATGCACAGTGCCCTGCCTGCCTCCTGAAAAATTGAATGAAAAGACAGCACATAGAAAACCAATCTCTTGGAGCACAGGTATTAAAATTTTATTCACTTTTCATAAGCTAGATATAATTTCAAATATTTTATATGTTAAATGTATAAATCATTAATATTTAATGGTTTTTAATCCAACCAGTCCATCCTAAAGGAAATCAGTCCTGAATATTCATTGGAAGGACTGATGCTGAAACTGAAACTCCCAATACTTTAGCCACCTGATGCAAAGAATTGACTCATTTGAAAAGACCCTGATGCTGGAAAAGATTGAAGGCAGTAGGAGCAGGGGACGACAGAGGACAAGATGGTTGGATGGCATCACTGACTCAATGGACATGAGTTTGAGTAAACTCTGGGAGTTGGTGATGGACAGGGAGGCCTGGCATGCTGCAGCCCATGGGGTCTCAAAGAGTCGGACATGACTGAGCAACTGAACTAAATTGAAGTGGCTAATTAATATATATTCAAACATTAATAACATCTATTATGGTTGAAGCAGCCACCTGCTGTTTTTCCCCAAGGAGTCTTAAGTGCAGAAAACCTCATGGATGGGCTGTCCCCTGTGACAGTGAGGGCCATTCTCACCGCTGCCCCTCACTCCCAGAACTGTACACTCTGGTCATGGGAGGGGCCACTGCTGGTTTATAAAAGGCACAAGCTCTGTCACAGGACATGCCTGACCTTGCCAGCTGCTGTCTGCATCTGACACCATAATTCAGCCTCCGCGGGCAGCTGGTAGCTCAGTGAATTCCACAGACAGGAGTTCATTTCTGCGAAGCATGTCTTCCCACTGGAGTCAGTGCTGTGTGAGATACCTAATTCTCTACTGCTGTGTAACAAATTAGACCAATTATAGCAGACAGTGTCTTAAAACAGCAGGCATTTATTGCCTGCCAGGTCCAGTGAGTCAGGAGTCTAGTGACTGAGTTGGTGGCTCTGGCTCAAGATCTCCTCTGGAGCTGAGGTCAAAGTTCATGGCAGTGCAGACTCTAGAGGCCATCCTGGAGCAGACTTCACCTCCGAACTCACATGTGGGCCAGAGTTCCTCCCCACAAGGTCTCTCTCCACAGGGCTGCATGGTGATAGGCAGCTGGCTACTCCCCCTGCAAAAAATACTACGAGTGAGAACACAGGATTTAAGCTACAGGCTTTTATAAATGTAATTTAGGAAATAGTATCATCACTTCTGCCACTAAAGTCCCCACCACTGAAGGGACACAAATTAAGCTTCCCCTCTTGAAAAGAGGAGTGGCTGAGAATTGAGACAAATTTTGAAAACCACCACAGATTCTTTGGTTCCAGAAGAAGAATTCTACAGGTCCATGGGGAGGTATAGCCCCCAGACTCAGCAAATGCATCTACGCCAGAGAAGACAATACCACCTCATCCATGACAGAAGGGGTTTAATGTAACCCACACACCAGGGGCAGCTGGTTGGTTCTAGGTAGGGGTGTTACACTGGGGGTTCTGCTTGGCCTTTGTTAGTAAGAAGGAGATCCTGACACCTGAGCATGACAGGTTGTCCTGTTTGCTTGAGTTGTGAACTCCTTCTTGGCCATGGATGCTCTCTGATGGGCATTTACTTGGGACACAATTTTTTTAACTTCCTGTCCCTATATTGGGACGCACTTTAACATACCTCTCCTCCCCAGACCTACTCGTCACCAACTTTTCATTTTGCTTTTTCCAAACCTTTGACCAGCTGCCCAATCTGTTGGCTGCTGCCTTTGAGTCAGCAGAGAGCCGACTCACATCTTCTCCCTTTTGAAGTGGACCAGATGCCCCAACGCAAATCCTGCTCTTGAGAGTGTTGTCATCTACTCCTGAGAGGAAGACGAAGTGTAGCTCTCTACTCACATCTGTCCTCCACCCACATCCATACATCAGTTCAGCTGACTTCAGTCACTCAGTTGTGTCCAACTCTTTGCAAACCCATGGACTGCAGCATGCCAGGCCTCCCTGTCCATCACCAACTCCCAGAGCTTGCTCAAACTCATGTCCATCGAGTCGGTGATGCCATCCAACCATCTCATTCTCTGTCGTGCCTTTCTCCTTCCACCTTCAATCTTTCCCAGCATCAGGGTCTTTTCCAATGCATTGGATCTTTGCGTCAGGTAGCCAAAGTATTGGAGCTTCAGCTTTAGCATCAGTCCTTCCAATGAATATTCAGGACTGATTTCTTTTAGGATTGACTGGTTTAATCTCCTTGCAGTCCAAGGGACTCTGAAGAGTCTTCTCCAACACCACAGTTCAAAAGCATCAGTTCTTCAGTGCTTAGCTTTCTTTATGGTCCAACTCTCACATCCATACATGACTACTAGTTTGACTAGATGGACCTTTGTCAGCAAAGTAATGTCTCTGCTTTTTAATATGCTGTCTAGGTTGGTCATAGCTTTTCTTCCAAGGAATAAGTGTCTTTTAATTTCATGGCTGCAGTCACCATCTGCATTAATTTTGGGGCCCCCCAAAATAAAGTCTCTCACTGATTCCATTGTTTCCCTATCTATTTGCCATGACGTGATGGGACCAGATGCCATGATCTTAGTTTTCTGAATGTTGAGCTTTAAGCCAACTTTTTCACTCTCCTCTTTCACTTTCATCAGGAGCCTCTTTAGTTCTTCTTTGCTTTCTGCCATAAGGGTGGTGTCATCTGCGTATCTGAGGTTATTGATATTTCTCCCGGCAATCTTGATTCCAGTTTGTGCTTCATCCAGTCTGGCATTTTGCATGATGTACTCTGCATATAAGTTAAATAAGAAGGGTGACAATATATAGCCTTGACGTACTCCTTTCCTAACTTGGAACCAGTCCGTTGTTCCATGTATGGTTCTAACTGTTGCTTCTTGACCTGCATACAGGTTTCTCAGGGGCAGGTAAGCTGGTCTGGTATTCCCATCTCTTGAAGGATTTTCCACAGTGTGTTGTGATCCACACAGTCAAATGCTTTGGCATAATCAATAAAGCAAAAGTAGATTTTTTCTGGAACTCTCTTGCTTTTTCGATGATCCAGTGAATGTTGGAAATTTGATCTCTGGTTCCTCTGCCTTTTCTAAATCCAGCTTGAACATCTGGAAGTTCTTGGTTCACTACTGTTGAAGCCTAGCTTGGAGAATTTTGAGCATTACTTTGCCAGCATGTGAGACGAGTGCAATTATGTGGTAGTGTGAACATTCTTTGGCATTGCCTTTCCTAGGGATTTGATTGAAAACTGACCTTTTCCAGTCCTGTGACTACTGCTGAGTTTTCCAAATTTGCTAGCATATTGAGTGCAGAACGTTCAGAGTATCACCCTTTAAGATTTGAAATAGCTCAACTGGAATTCCATCACCTCTGCTAGTTTGCTCGTAGTGATGCTTCCAAAGGCCCACTTGACTTTGCAATCCAGGATGTCTGACTCTAGGTGAGTGATCACACTATCATGGTTATCTGAGTCATTAAGATCTTTTTTTGTGTGTAGTTCTTCTGTGTATTCTTGCCACCTCTTCTTAATATCATCTGCTTCTGTTAGGTCAATACTGTTTCTGTCTTTTATTGTGCCCATCTTTGCATGAAATATTCCCTTGGTATCTCTAATTTTCTTGAAGAGAGCTCTAGTCTTTCCCATCCTATTGTTTTCCTCTATTTCTTTGCACTGATCACTAAGGAAGGCTTTCTTATCTCTCCTTGCTTGTCTTTGGAACTCCACATTCAGATGGGTATATCTTTCCTTTTCTTCTTTGCCTTTAGCTTCTCTTCTTTTCTCTGCTATTTGTAAGGCCTCCTCAGACAACCATTTTGCCTTTTTCCATTTCTTTTTCTTGGGAATGGCCTTGATCACTGTGTCCTGTACAATGTCACAAACCTCTCTCCATAGTTCTTCAGGCACTCTATCAAATCTAATTCCTTCAATCTATTGCTCACTTCCACTGTATAATCGTAAGGGATTTGATTTAGGGTATAGCTGGTCTAGTGGTTTTCCCTACTTTCTTCAATTTAAGTCTGAATTTTACAATAAGGAGTTCATAATCTGAGCTACAGTTAGCTCCTGATCTTGTTTTTGCTGAGTGTGTAGAGCTGCTCCATCTTTGACTGCAAAAATATAACTAATCTGATTTCGGTGTTAACCATCTTGTGCTGTTCATGTGTACAGTCGTCTCTTGTGTTGTTGGAAGATGGTGTTTGCTATGATCAGTGTGTTCTCTTGGCAAAACTCTATTAGCCTGTGCCCTGATTCATTTTGTCCTCCAAGGCCAAACTTGCCTGTTACTTCAGGTATCTCTTGACTTCCTACTTTTGCATTCTAGTCTCCTGTGATGAAAAGGACATCTTTTTTGGTGTTAGTTCTAGAAGGTCTTCATAGAAGGGTTCTAGAAGGTCTTCACAGAAGGGTTCAACTCCAGCTTCTTTGGCATTAGTGGTTGGGGCATAGATTTGGATTACTGTGATATTGAATGGTTTGCCTTGGAAATGAACAGAAATCATTATGTCATTCTTGAAACTGCACCCGAGTACTGCATTTTGAACTCTTTTGTTGACTATGAGGGTTTGGTTCTCCTTGGATGGCAAACATCCTTCCATTAACCAGGCTTTTTATTCCTTTATGAAATATTCAATGAGGACCCCCACCTTCCCAAGGTACAGACTGAGGCAGCATGGGAAGAGGAGATATTATAGGACCCAAGTCATCTTTGCAGGTTGTGAACTCTGGGCCCACTCAGCCCCAAGCTGTTGGACACTGCTGATTTGATAATGGAAGTTTGTTTGTCACAACCAGTGGTTTGGTTCTTTGGATTAGATTCCTGATGGCAAACTTCTTTGTAAAGGACCAGATACCAAATAGTTTAGACTTTGGAAGCCACACAATTTCTCCTGGAACTGTATTGTAAAAGCAGTCATAGATAATGTGTAAATGAATGGGCTCATTTACTGTGTTCCAATAAAACTTTAGTTGTATAAAATCTCAGACTCTCACAGTACCTGACAGCTATTTCTTGCTCGTTAGATTTAATCAGCAAACGTCATCAATATAATGGACTGGCAGAAGGGGCTGACTCTGCTGGTAAGGGAGGTTTGTGGAAAGAATTACAAGTTCTCAGCCTTTAAAATTTTACCCAAATAAGATACATTTTCACAGGGTTCCACTCTTTCCCCTCAGCTAAGAGGCTGGCAGGGCTGGGTATTTAATTAGTGCTGCCACATTTACCAGAAGATGTGGGCTTGGTCCTTGGCCATACACTCCCTGAGACCACAGGACGTGAGGGGCTTCTTCAGAGCTCCTGTCCACACATTCTTGTTCTCAATATATGTTCTTAGTGGTACCTTCATTTTCTTTTTCCCTATGTATTCTCTCTAGTGTGTTAGGTAAAACCAGATGACACTAAGCTTGGATAGTGTCCAGTGGATAATTTGAGGACTCAGGATGCTTCCCCACCCTTTGGATTGTCATGGTGTGTTTCTTGCTAGTAAGAGTTTATCCCTGTGCTCCTCAAATATGAACAACTCAATTCAGAATTCCACCTGAAGAGGCAATTTCCTACTGTTGTATCAGCCAAGGTCACTAAGGAAATAGTTGGCCGTCTCCAATTTACGGTAATTCAAGGAAGCTTAATAAAGGGACTATTCACAAAGATAGGTCTGGGTTGCAGAGAAACAAGCAATAGGGTCTTATCCTGGGCCTAGTGACACTGTGGTGTCCCCACACCCAGATCTCCAATAGATGAGGGCACTTCTCCAGCTACTTGTGACTTTAATGTGGAGATGGAGCCAGCTCAAGGTGGGTGTGGTGGGGGGAGTACTCTGGCTTACCTCTTTGAGTAAAACAGACGTCACAGAGTAAGAAACCTATGGATGTAGCAAATACAGAACACAGCCAGCATCTCACAGCCAAGAGCAGGCTGGAAAAGGGTGAAGGGTGGGAGTGGAGGGCAAACAAAAAATATTCAGTATAGTTCATTTTGGGTTTTTAAAAACTGTGCGTCAACAGCATTGCTTTGTGAAGAGAAACCTGTGAGGGGAGAACATATAGAAACAAAATGTGTTCCTATCGTGTTAAAAAGAGTTGAGACAAATATTTCAGTGACTTAAGATTAAGAGGGCCTATATCTGCAATGTTAATTTCATGAATAAAATTCACTGTACAAAATAATAAATATAAATTAAGTGTATTTAAAAGTTACTGTCATTCATTTAAACATTTTGCTAAAAATGTATGTAGTAGCATTCTCCTTGTGCATCAGTCCTGAAGGATTTTTAAGAAACCTACATAAACACGTTTGATTAAATATCGTTGAGGTAACAGGGCTACTTATTTAACTTATACGCAGAGTACATCATGAGAAACGCTGGGCTGGAGGAAGCACAAGCTGGAATCAAGATGGCCGGGATAAATATCAATAACCTCAGATATGCAGATGACACCACCCTTATGGCCGCAAGTGACGAACTAAAGAGCCTCTTGATAAAAGTGAAAGAAGAGAGTGAAAAAGTTGGCTTAAAGCTCAACATTCAGAAACCTTAAGATCATGGCATCTGGTCCCATCACTTCATGGCAAATAAATGGGGAAACAGTGGAAACCGTGGCTGACTTTATTTTTCTGGGCTCCAAAATTACTGCAGATGGTGAGTGCAGCCATGAAATTAAAAGACGCTCACTCCTTGGAAGGAAAGTTATGACTAACCTAGACAGCATATTAAAAAGCAGAGACCCCCCCCAAAAAAAAGCAGAAATATTACTTTGCCAACAAAGGTCTGTCTAGTCAAGGCTATGGTTTCTCCACTGTTCATGTATGGATGTGAGAGTTGGAATATAAAGAAAGCTGAGCACTGAAGAACTGATGCTTTTGAACTGTGGTGTTGGAGAAGACTCTTGAGAGTCCCTTGGACTGCAAGGAGATCCAACCAGTCCATCCTAAAGGAGATCAGTCCTGGGTGTTCATTGGAAGGACTGACGTTGAAGCTGAAACTCCAATACTTTGGCCACCTGATGTGAAGAACTGACTCATTGGAAAAGACCCTGATGCTGGGAAAGACTGAAGGCAGGAGAAGGGACACAGAGGATGAGATGGCTGGATGGCATCACTGACTCAATGGACATGGGTTTGGATGGACTCCGGGAGTTGGTGATGGACAGGGAGGCCTGGCAGTGCTGTGATTCATGGGGTCACAAAGAGTCGGGCATGACTGAGCGACTGAACTGAACATCAGGTCAAATTGGGTGCCAGTGAATACAATTTCCTATCTCACTTTCCTCGTTTTGGTTTTCCATTCAGGGAGTTTTCATGTATTCTGTGTAGCTGTACGCACATCCACAGGTTATTTTTTAAGTCTCCTCCTGTCTTTAGAGGCAGCGCGGGGCAGCGGGGACAGCAAGAGGAGTCGAACCGCCGGTGCCCCTCCTGGCCTCGCCACTCCCAGCTGGCTGGACGCCTGGCCTCGCTCTTCTGTGAATCACGAATAACGGTCCCTTCCCCCAGGGTGGAAGGGAAGCTGGAGATAAATACGTGCAGTGCTTAACACAACCCCTGGCAGAGAGTAACATGTAAGCTACAATCATTATTATCAGATATCTACAATTAAACTGAAAACCGAGAAGTTATCTGTCGAGGGCCATGCCCGTCAAGACCACCACTTAGGAATTACTGGGAATCTCGGTTTTTGTTTGTTTACCTGGTTTTGCTCTTAGAATCCCGAAGTAAGAACCAGCAGGTAAATTACTGAGCCGCTGCACCGACACCACGCACTGATATCAGCACGTTCACACTAACTGTACATTTAATTTTCATTATCCTCATTTTCTCCCTTTTGGGCCCAGGAAGTGTCGGAGCGATCCCGGGCGAGTACATTGATCTCCCTCAAAGTACTGTGAGGGAATGACTGTGCCGGCAACCGCCAAGACAGCTGCATTTCCGGTGGAAGTGCTGTGGCTCTCTTCGCTTCCACCAACCTGTTCACAAAACCGAAAGGCGAATTCTAAGCCTGAGCCCCAGCCTTCAGGGGCCGCCGAAAACCCGCTGCCATCGCAGCCTCCTCAGCGAGAGCGACCCGCAGCCGTCGCCACCACGTTTAAATAAGGCGCCGTCTTCTCATTGGCTGGCACTGCTGCTCAGCGATTGGCCCCGCTCGGAGGTGGGCGGAACCGGGGAAGCCCATTGGTGGAGACGGGAATTTTAAACGGGGCAAAACCCTTTCTCGGTTCGCTTCTCTCTGCAGTTTGAGTTTGTGCGTCCGGACGCCTTTCTGGGTCCTGGCAACTGGACGAGAAAGGGGGCGAGTTCTCTCTCGATCCCCGCAGCTCCTCGAGGGGAGGCCGTGGGCGTTCTTGCGGAGGCCGCTCGGAGCAGCCGGGTGTACCCAGAGGCTTCGATGGCGACCTGGCAGCGGGGGCGCGGCTGCTGGGAGTGGAGCCCGCCGGAGCCGAGGCCGCGGGCGGGGCCGAGGGGTCCCCGCGCCGAGGAGGAGGCGGCGTCCCCGGCCGTCCTGTCCCTCAGCCACTTCTGCAGGTCGCCCTTCCTCTGCTTCGGGGACGTGCGCCTGGGAGCCTCGCGGACGCTGCCCCTGACCCTGGACAACCCCAACGAGGAGGCGGCCGCCGTGCGGCTGTCCCGCGGCCCCGCCGCCGAACGCGGCTTCACGATCTGGCCGAGCGCCTTCGTGCTGCAGGTAGGAGGCGGGTGCGGCCTCCGCGCCACGCTCCGGAAGCCGGGCTCGGAAGGGGCAGTAGCGGACCTGAGTAAAAGCTGGGTGCTTCCCTCAGATGCTGGTGAGCCCCGGTCCCCGGGCAAGAGGAGCCCGGGTGGGCGGGGACCCGGCGGTGACAGCGCGCGCGCCCGCGCCGGGCAGCCTTCAGAGCACTTAGCTCCCTTCTGTGACAGAGAAGCGTTTCTCATTGACTTAGGGCCTCGAGAAGATTGGCAGTTCTAGAGGAGTGGACGGCACGTTTACAGTTAATATTCTTATCTCTCATCTATTCATCCATCTATCCATCTACCTGTCTGCATTTAAGTTTGCCAGGAGTACTCTGTTTAGAGCAGGGTTTTTAAACTGCTTTCTGTCAGTCATCTTAATACGCGCTTTAGTTTCTAAAGGGAAACTGACTCCATGGAGTGTCAGAGTAAGTACTCTGGTGAGCTTTGTTTTGGCCAAATAGCAACAAAACCAAAAACACTTTCTCAGGGTTGTTTTCAACAAGTATGCACACTTTATTATTTTAGTCTTTTTTTTCCCCTTTGCTGTAGTGTAGTTTTAATGGTGATTCAAATTTAATTTTGTGACTGCTGTTTCAAGGATTTCCAGGGTAAGTTTTCTGCATTACATTGGCCACAGTAAAGCTCCCATTCCTGTCATAAAAATCCAGAGCATTTGCATCCTTATTTGGACTGCAGTTAGATTGGTTAGAACCTCTGAAAGTGTGAGAAGAGAAAAAAAATTAGCTGAGGGAGTCCCACTCCTTGTCTAAATAACCGCTTCCTAAAGCAGTGATATAGAGAAGGAAATGGCAACCCGCTCCAGTGTTCTTGCCTAGAGAATCCCAGGGACGGGGGAGCCTGGTGGCTGCCGTCTGTGGGGTCGCACAGAGTCAGACACGACTGAAGCGACTTAGCAGTAGCAGCAACAGCAAAGCAGTGATACAGGGCTCTAAGCTGAGGTCCATTGACTTAAGCACTGGTTCAGTTACAGTTAAGAACCTGCCGTTCCCCTCTAGTTTATAAATGCTTGCTTTTCTTTTTGTGGGGAAACACTTATTTTTTCCATCTACACTATACTTCTGCTTGTTCTTTTTTGTTTTGTGGGACTAAAGTTTTTTAATTTTGTTTTTTAGAATTGGACTTTTATATTGTAAAAGTTAACTGTTCTTTTAAACCATATATTTGTGTTGTTTTATGGTTTCTGCTTTAAAACAAAGCTTGTCTTTTATTAGCTGTTGATTTCCCTCAGCTTCAGGTTTGGGTGTGTTGATTGCACCCAATCACTAAGATAATACATACAAACGATAATGTTTACCTTTTACAAATTGTTCTCAACTCTGTTGCCTTATTTAATCCTTACAACAAACTCATGGGGTCATTATTTACATTAGAGGATAAGGCACCGCTGTCAAAGGGTTTGTGTGCAGTGGATCGGAGTTAGGCAGCTCGCTTCACTCTTCTGAGTCTCTATTTTCTCGTCTGTGAGTTGGAAGTATTGCCAGCTAAAGCTGTGCATGGTGCTCAAGTGAGAGAAAGCTTCAAGCAAAGATCTTGACTGTGACCTGAATAAATGTTCCCTTCTTAATTTTTAACGAAGCAATATGCTCAGAGGATGAAAACATTTACGTATATAGTTTTATTCTTGGCAATTGACACAGTTGGGATTCTCACCAGGTCTTTAAATATTGTGCATTTTCGCTTATATTGATTCAAAGACAGGAGACATAGTTCCTTCCTAAAGACATATGTTAGGTGGATGAGGGGAAGTTCTAAGAACAAGGAGAAGTTGCATCAGATAGCCACCAAGAAGGATGGGATGTTTTGAGGAGACTGGTGGTTCTAAATTTGAGGGCATCAGAATCATCTAAGCGTAAAATACTTGGGGCCCCTCAGAGTCTGATTCCATAGGTGCAGAGGACAACTGGAATTTGTTTTTCTTAAAAGTTCCCAGGTGATGCCTCTGCTACTGGTCCAAGGACCACATTTTGAAAAGCACAATAGTAGAAAATACCTATGTGAACTTCCCTTATCTAAAACACACCCTTGGTGAATTAGCATATCACCGTAGGCCTAAGCAGTATTTCTCTGAGATGCCTCAACCACTCACATCAGATTTGTCTGGATTTGCTTGTAATATGGGAGATTTCTGCTTATCACTCCACACTTGCTAATGTGAATCTCTGGGGTTAAATACAGAAAACTGCATTTTAAACAAGATCTTTTGTATACAGATGGCATCTCAAGAACCACTAGGTAAAGTGTATACCTGCCAGAGAGTGACTTCACAGTTGGTATAAAAATAGGTCTGCAATACAATGTATCTAGGCCTGAAAAGGAATGAAGGACCAGAGACTCATTCAGGATATTTTTTTGCGGAGCAGATTTATGGACGGCCCTTTTCAAGGAAAAAACATTATTTTTTTTGCATCCTTCTTTGTATACTTATCTATTTTTTTTTCCATGATACATTAAAAACTGTATATTTCATGCACCTACTTTTTGCCAGGTACTGTATGAAACATTCAGCTTATAAAATTCAGCTTATAAAATTGAGGACAAAGGGGAAAAAAAATTTAAATGATTGTTTGGGTTTCTCTTACTCTCCTAATCATGCTTTTTAAAACTGTGATAATACTGGTGTGCTAGAATCTGCCCATGACGGCTGTCATGTAGGGGTTGTGTCATTTGGGTCTGAGTCTTCATAATGACAGTCAGTTAAAATCACCACCCGCCACACTGACTGCTTGCCTTGTAGCTCAGTTGGTAAAGAATCTGCCTGCATTGCAGGAGATCCGGGTTCGATTCCTGGGTCCGAAAGATCCCCTGGAGAAGGAAATGACAACCCACTCTAGTATTCTTGCCTGGAGAATCCCATGGACAGAGGAACCTAGCAGGCTACAGTCCGTGGGGTCACAAGAGTCGGACACGGCTTAGCGACTAAAGCACACCACACCGAATGGAGTTAAGCTGTGTGTCCGTCCTGGCTGTGTGTCACCTCCTGGTGAGCTTTGAACAACCACAGATAGCAGGTCCCCGCTTCAGCATCACTCCTGGGAGGCCATGGAGAGGGCCAGGGCATCTTTACTCTCCACAAGCCAGGTGTGTGAATAATTTAACTGGATGGTTTAACAGACTCATTGGTGCCAGTTATGGGAATAAGAGTTTCTGCTACAGATGAGTAGAAACTAGCATGAGGCCACTTGCACTTCTTTAATAAAACAAGCCATCCTTCTTCTGTCTGCAGTGAGTGTGATGCTCTTTTGATCTGACTGGAAGACTTGGATGAACTGGCTTAATAGCAGCCCCAAAACTGACCCTGCCCCTCCCTCTCTTCACCTCTGGGCTTCTGAGACTGCTCTGCCCATTGCACTTATGGCCACCAGGGGGCGAGCCAGATCCAGTTAATAACCACGCACCTTCCGTTGTCACTTGACTACAACTGTCATTTTCTGACTTGTCACTAATAAGGGTGTAAACAAAGACTACAGAATCTTAGGACTTGAGGGAAATGACAAATGATTTTGTTCACTGATCCCCAGCTTTAAAAAATTTCCTCCCCAAGAAGAGATGCAGGACACATTTTTAATTGCTATCCTGACTTTCTAATGTCTCTCTTAGAAT
Organism: Muntiacus reevesi; assembly: GCF_963930625.1. Taxonomy (NCBI): domain Eukaryota; kingdom Metazoa; phylum Chordata; class Mammalia; order Artiodactyla; family Cervidae; genus Muntiacus; species Muntiacus reevesi. The sequence goes on along the minus strand of NC_089253.1, from coordinate 120,781,913 downwards.
CTAGATAAAATAGTACCACTCTTCTCTCAGACACTTGCCAATGCTTCTGTTCAGAAAAATTAACAGTGATGCATAGACTGACACTACTGAAGGTATTTAAAAGAAAATATATAACAGACCTGTTCCCTCATTTGTTTTGTTTGAGTTACTGAGAGGTTGAAAGCAAGGGGGAAATGGGTAGGGAATCCAAATGAAGATTTACCAAGGGGAAAAAACCAAAATGCTTCATGTTTTATCTCAGTTTTTATACCTCTGAGAGTATTTGTCTCCATAAAAAGTCAAGTTTTGTAGATAGACTATCACCATCACAGTCCGAAAAGCAGGTATCAGTTATAAACCCCTTTTAAGTGTCTCTCAGAACTGACTTGCTCTCAGTGGCTTAGTCTATGAACTGTTACAAATTAAAGAAGGACTTCCTCATGGGAGAGTGGATGGAGGAGGAGAAGGTAGGAAAGAGTAAAGGGGGAGGAACATTTTGAGCATCTTTTTTTTCCAATGTACTCTCCTGGGTTACAGGATTAAGCCTTCAATTAAGGATAAAAAGACTTGAACTTCATTTTGGTATGCCTTAAAGAAAATAGCCAAACAAACAAAACAAAACCTCTGAAGCCAACTGTACACCTAAGTAATGTTTACAATGTTTAGATGTGCTAGAGAGTTTTCAAACATACAGCAGTCCTCTGCTTCTCTCTCCAGCCTCATGTATCGCAGGTCATTTGCCTTCTCACTACTGTTAAGCCACACTGGTCCTCTGTCTGTCTCTGGGGTTGTCCTACGAGGCAACCCTAACAATAACCCTGACCCTCTGGTTCTAGCGCTATGCATGTGCTGGTACCTTCTGAACTGCTTCTCCCTGACAGCTCAGATGGCAAAGAATCCGTCTGCAATGTGGGAGACCCTGGTTCAATTCCTGGGCTGGGAAGGTCCCCTAGAGAAGGGATAGGTGACCCACTCCAGTGTTCTTGGGCTTCCCTGGTGGCTCAGCTGGTAAAGAATCCGCCCGCAATGCGGGAGACCTGGGTTCAATACCCGGGTTGGGAAGATCCCCTGGAGAAGGGAAAGGCTACCCACTCTAGTATTCTGGCCTGGAGAATTCCATGAACAGTCCATAGGATCGCAAAGAGTCGGACACGACTGAGCTACTTTCACTTATCTCTGTGTGTCCAGCTCATTCTTATACTTTGTTTTAGCTTAAATATTATAATTATTATAATCTCTGATCAGGCAGTTAGAGATTATAGTTCCCTTCACTATTGCTGTGCCTCTCAACCTTTTATTGTTTCACTGATGACAGTACTGGGGACTTGTATTTTTGTACTTATCTTTTTACTTAGATTTTGTCATTTCTTTTTATTGAGCAGAATATAGTGTCCATGAGACCAGAGGCCATGTGTGTTTTTCATTCATTCAATAATTTTGTCACTTAAATATTTAACGTACGCCACCTCTGTGTCAGGCACTATGTCTGCCATTAGGCACTCAATAACTATTTGTTAAATAGTTCCTTCTTTAGAAGGAGCTCCCCCTTTTAAATTAAAAAAACAATTTTTTATGTATAAATTGAGAAGCAAGTAGTAAGAATTCACACTCTTGAATTTATCCTAAACAGATAATTTCATCTGAATCTCAGTGACAATGAAATTTGAAAGATAAGCCCATTAAGTACAAGTGGATCTCAGATATTGTGGGTTCTCATCCAGACCACTGCAATAAAGTGAAAACCATAGAAAAATGAGTCACATGAAATTTTTGGTTTCCCAGTGCATATAAAATTTATGTATATACTATTCTGTAATTTTTTAAGTATACTATAGCGTCATGTTGAAGAAGACGCTATACATATCTCAACTAAAAAGACTACTACTAAAAGATACTAACAATCAATTGCGCCTTCTGCAAACTATATCTGTTTTGTGATTGTAAGGTCTGACCTTGATGTTGGTGGCTGCTGACTGGTCAGGGTGGTTGTTGCTGAAGGCTAGGGTGACTGTGCCAATTTCTTAATATAAGACAGTAGTGAAGTGTGCTGCGTTGATTGGCTCTTCCTTTCATGAATAATTTCTCTGTAGCCTGCAGTGCTGTTTGATAGCATTTTCACCACAGCAGAACTTCTTTCAAAATTAAAAGTCTCTCCTCTTCAGTCTTGTTCTGCTTTCCCAACTAGGTTTATGTAATATTCTAAATCCTTTGTCATCATTTCAATAATCTCCACAGCCTCTTCACCAAGAGAAGATTCTGTCTCAAACCAGTCTCTTTGCTCATCCATAAAAAATAACTTCCCACCCATTCAAGTTTTATCATGAAATTGCAGCATTTCAGTCACATCCTCAGACACTTCTAAATCTGTTACTGAGTCCACACTTGTACTGCTCACCACACAACAGGCTCTTAATCCTAGAGGCAAGCTGTTGGGGCAAGGAGTAGTGACTTTATATGGAAATTCAGCTGACCAAAAAGACGGTGGACTAGTGTCCCAAAGAACCATCTGACCCTAGTTAGAATTCAGGCTTCTTCTTCTTTTTGTTTTTTAAGAGGAGGGCACATGGTCTATTGTTACAAACTTCTTGGTGTCAGAATCCTTTGTTCTTGCAGCTGTCCCTATAGTTCAGGTCATGATGTTCCCATAAACCCCCAAAGGACAAATGCTGTAATGTATTCTACAACTTTTTAATCTCTGTCTTAATGGGAAAGTGTAACACTTAAAGGTCAGAGCCTTGAGAATGGGCTCTCCTGTATGTTTCAAGCTACCTGCAACATTCTTAGCTTGTACAAAAGCAGTGGAATACAAAGTTTAAAAGAAACAGCTCTACTGTGGAGTGGGATTTATTCTTCCCTATTACAATTCAAGTTCTCTTGCTATTTCTCCCACATCTGCACCTTTGCTAAAGTCTTGAACCCCTCAAAGTCATTCCAGAAGACTGAAATCAACTTCTTCCAGATCCCTGTTGATGTTGACATTTTGACCTCTTCTCATGAATCATGAATGCTCTTAATGGCATCCAGAATGTTGGATCACTTTCAGAAGGTTTTCAATTTACTTTTCCCAGATCCATCAGAAAGAAGAAGCACTCTCCATGGTGGCTATAGCCTCATGAAATGTATTTCTTAAGGCTGAAATGGAAACTACTCCTTGTTTCTCTGGGCTGCAGAAGTCGTAAAGCTTCCTGAACCTTGATTACTACTTCATCTATAAAACATACGTCATGATAGTATCTGCTTCCTAGGGATGTGAGATTCAGACTAGTTATGTTAGATACCTGGAACTAGGCCTGGACTATCAATAATGGTGCTATAGACTTTAGAGAAGCTCTTGGGGAGCAAGGAATTTAGCTGATCATCTTTACATTTCTTTCCGAAAATGTCTTTCTCATATAAGGTATTTATATTTGAAATGGAAGTTCTGTACATAGTCTAAAGAAGTGGAAATAATGTGATTAAATTTTCAAAAAACCACTGAACTAAAATAAAGTGATTTGTAGACTCTCTGTTCCACTGCTTTCATATACAATTAAGAGTTTATTATAATTTTATTTTGTTGTGAACTTTGTTATTACTGGTAGCCTTTTTCCTTAGAATGAAATGAGCTAGGGTAGGAAGATACATTTGACTTGTTAAATGTTGGTGACTAACAATTGTTAATCCTCTACTGTATTCTCTCTATTGATAATGGGGATGTTAGTTGCTCAATCGTGTCCAACTCTGCAACCCTATGAACTATAGACCACCAATCTCCTCTGTTCATGGGATTCTCCAGGCAAGAATACTGGAGTGTGTTGCCATGTACTTCTCCAGGAAATCCTCCTGACCCAGGGATCGAACCTGGGTCTCCTGCATTGCAAGCAGGTTTTTTACTGTCTGAGCCACCGGGGAAGCCCCATTTGTAATAATATGTAATATGTTTGTGTTGTTATACCTCACTACCATTATAGTCATTTAAAATATGTTCTTTTGGTTATAGCCTAAAGAAAAAATTGTTGTTTCTATTACCTGGACACCGTTAAAAGGAGGCCGAGTAAGAGAGACCGTGACATTTCTTGTAAATGATATTCTGAAACACCAAGCTATATTACTAGGAAATGCAGAAGAGCCGAAAAAGAAAAAGGTAACAAGTTTTCATCATTCTGTAATTTACTCTAGGAAATAATATGTAAAATCATTTTGTTCACAGGTCTCTTGAAGTAACATACATAATACTGCCTATAAGTAGTATTCAATAGTTATCAACTTAATCTGTATGTTTTGCTTATCTTTGCAGAGGACTCTTTGGGATACTATTAATAAGAAGAAAGTATCAGCGTCTTCAAGTCATAACAAGAAGGTTTCAAATATTCAAAATGTGAATAAAACATTTAATGTTTCCCCCAAAGCTGACAGAGTTAGGAGTCCACTACAAGCCTGTGAGAATCTGGCTACAAATGGAAACTCTTCCCCACCAGAAAGCAATCCTTTAATCCTTGAAGAAAATAAACTCCCCATATCACCTATCAGCCCCGCTTTCCAAGAGTGCCACAGGGAGACCTGCTTGCCACTTCCTATTCGTCGATCTACGACCTATACATCCCTTCCTGCTTCTGAAAATGGGGAACTGGTGAAAGCAGACGGTGCCAACACTGCAAAAGATTTTCATTTTAATGAGAAAGGCATAACTGAAACTTCCTTTGACTCCATAGGTAATGTTAATAGTCAAATTGAAGAGAATGGTAAACTTACTCTTACCCCAAATTATTCTTCAAGTCTGAACATCACCCAAAGCCAAGGACATTTTTTAAGTCCAGATTCTTTTGTGAATAATAGCCATGCATCCAATAATGAACCAGAATTCGTGATGTGTCTCTCACCAGATACGTTTGTGAAAGGTAATACAAGGCCTGTGCTTTTGGAATCAAAAAGGGTACATGAAATCTGTCGGAAAATTTTAAGTCCAGATTCTTTCATAAATGATAATTATGGACTAAATGAGGATCTAGAAACAGAGTCAGTCAACCCAATTCTATCCCCAAATCAATTTTTAAAAGATAATATGGCATATATACATATATCTCAGCAAACATGTAAATTGTCACCATTATCTACTGGATGTTTTCAGGACTCACAGCCTCCTCAAAATGAGAGAAAAAATGCAGCTGTACCTTGTATTTCTGAATGTCAGCAGTTAGAATCTTCAAAAGCTACTTTTGAAGCATCCAAAGCTTTAGAAATGATGTCAAACTGTTACACTTTTAAAAAACAGAACCAGCCTAAATTTTCAGCAGTTCAGGATATTTCTAGTTGCAGCCGTGATAAACCTAATAAGAGACGCCCAATACTTTCTGCCACTGTGACTAAAAGAAAGACCACTTGGGCCGTAGAAAACCAAATGGAGACTGTTAAACCAAAGGCAAAAAGATGTCTCAATGTCGTAGTGGGTGACTGTGAAAAAGAATCAGATGATCAAAAACAGAAGGATGATTTTCATCCTTTTCTTCCAGCTAGAGATTTAATATCGAGTAGACCTAAGAGCTCTAAAAACACAGTAACTCCTCCCTGCAAGGTAGCTTCAGTTGCTCGTAAAAGAAAGAGTGAGGGACACACAGGAGATGAAAATGTGACAGTGACAGTTACAGAATGCACAGAAGTACAAGAAGTCAAAAGGATCCATTTTTCTCCTGTGGAGTCTAAAACATCAACTGTTAAACACACAAAAAAAGTGGTAACCGCCTCCTTGAAACGTGTTAGCCACAGAGAGAAATTAAACCTGAAGAAGAAAACCGGTGAGTCTCGTTAATAAAATCTTTCATACGTATACCTGTATGGGGGATATTTTCTATTTCTTTTGGTTTAGTAAATTGCTATTGAGAAGCTTGAATCAACTTGTACTTTTAAGCCACCACTTGGTTTAGTGGAAGATGAGTCAGACGTAGAGTAGGGCCGAATTCTGAAATCACTGTGATCTCATTCTTATTTACATTTTTGATGTTTCATTCATCATGATTTTTCTGCAGTAATTTTTAAGAACTATTGCATTAAAATACTTGTTTTTCCATTTATAAAAAATATTTTAACATATTTGTTTATTTGGTTGTATCGGGTCTTGGTTGCAGCATGCGAACTCTTTTTTTCCCCCCCAAACTTTAAAGTTTTATTTTGTATTGGGGTATAGCCGATTAATAATGTTGTGACAGTTTCAGATGAACGCTGAAGGGACTTAGCCATACAATTACATGTATCCATTCTCCCCTAAACTCCCCTCCCATCCAGGCTGCAACATAACATTGCACAGAGTTCCATGTGCTATACAGTAGGTCCTTGTTGGTCATCCATTTTAAATATAGCAGTGTGTACTTAACCTTTCCAAGGTCCCTAACTATGCCTTCCCTCCCAGCAACCATAGTTCATTTTCTAAGTCTATGAGTCTCTGTTTTGTAAGTTCATTGATATAATTTCTTTTTAGGTTCCACACATAAGGTAGGTATGTCATAAGATATTTCTCCCTCTCTGTCTGACTTACTTCACTCAGTATGACACTCTCTAGGCCCACCCATATTACTGCAAATGACATTATTTCATTCTTTTTAATGGGTTGAGTAATATTCCATTGTATGTATGTGCCACATCTTCTTTATCCATTCCTCTGTCGATTTAGACTGTGTTTCCATGTCCTGGCTACTGTAAACAGTGCTTCAGTGAACATCCGGGTGCATGTATCCTTTTGGATCATCCTTTTCTCTGGATACATGGCACGCAAACTCTTAGTTGTGGCAAGTGGGATCTAGTTCCCCAACCAGAGATGGAACCTGGGCCCCCTGCACTGGGAACATGGAGCCTCAGTCACTGGACCATCAGGGAAGTCCCTACCTGCTTGTCTTGCTGACAGTGTTTTGCTCCCTCTGCAAGTGTCGCGCCCAGGAAAGTATTGAATGTGCCTCGCCTTAGTCCAGGCCCCAGGGTGAGGGCCCAGTGCACACCTGGCCCCATCACACTGTCTGAGGGGCGCAGAGGAGGCCTTCACCCAGGGACGGCATTCTCCTTAGCCTGTACTTGGCCGTCATTCAGGGATGAAGACAAGGCCCCGAGCTCCTCTTTCCTTTAGGAGGAACCTCACCGTTCCTTTCCCAGACCTCCTCCGTCCCTCCCCCGTCCCACCCCTGTCCGCCTCAGAAACTGTCAGGACTAATCCCAGGCTGCCTCGGATGCCAGTCAGGGTCCAGGTAGGAAAACAAACCACACAGGCTACGAAACAGATAATTTAAAGGGACTCCGGGACTCACAGGAAATGTCACGGCCGAGCACTTGAGCTCACTTCTCCTTGTGCGCTCCCCAGTGGGAGCCACCTTCTGCATCTCCCCAGCTCTCTGCAGTGCCTGTGCACTCTGGACTGACTGCCTTCCTTCGCATCTGTCTTTGCTGAATGCTCCCTCCTCCTGTTCCCGCCCTGACCTGGCCCTCTCCCGAGAACACGCTTTCTCTCCTCCTCTGGCCCGGAACCTCCTGGGACCGTGGACCACCCACCGTCTCCAGGCTGCTTCCAGACTGTTGCTTCTCCTTTCTTCCTTGGAAACAGATGACAAGAAAGCAAAGGGCCACAGACAGCATGAAGCTCAGTTTCCATACCACCCCACCTTGAATTCTCCTTGTTGCACGGAGAGACGACTGAGAATTTTAACATTTGGCTCATAAGACCTTCTCTAAAACGTCTACTTTATGATGCGTCTTTATGATTTCAAGATCCTTGAAGGAGATCCTTCCAGTACTCTGGCCTGTGAGTTCCAGCCTCCTTAGGCCACACTCTTAGAGCGTCTCCCTCGCCGGGATTTCAGCGTTTTCTCTAAAAGCCAGTGAATCCGCCTCCATTTCCCCAGCCCTCACCCCTGACCTGTCATCATTTTCTCACTTGGCTTGGCCTCCACGGCTCATCGTAGTCCCTTGTTCCGTCTTCGTGCTTTTCTGGCACATTCCAGCTCCCAGGCCAGCTCCATGCCTGAACCTTGCTGCTTGAGCTTTAACTCCATGACCGCTCATCTCCAGGAAGCCCGCAGCTCTTCTCGGCTCTGTCGTCCTTCTTTGTTGACTTTATCTCTCTGCTGCAGACTACTGCCCCTTCCCCTCCCTTTTTGTCCTGAAACCTCAAGCACCTCCTTCCTCCTCTGAGGACAAGGTAACAGTAGCCAGTGTTTGCTGCCTACGTTCCCGCAGCCCCCGCTGTGAGTGCCTTGCTGTGACCTACAGCAGTCAGACGGAGTAGACGCTGTCATGAACACACATTCAAGTCAGGACACCTCCGCATCCAGAAGCTGAGTCCTTGCCTGAGGTCAGGGGGAGTAAGTGGTCAGGCTGGGGCTCCCCCAGGCAGGAGGCTCAGCAGCTGGTGCTCTGGGCCCTCACCTTCGCCGGCAGCCTGCTTCCTACCTCCCTGAGGACGCAGAGGTGCTGAGGCAAGTCCCAGGGCATCCTCACCCGCTGTGCTCCCATCCCCTGCTGCCTGCCCTCCTGTGGCAGTCTGAGAGGTCTATGCGCCCGTGAGGCAGGCTCTTTACTAGTAACAGTAAAGACCCCAGCCGTCTACACGGTTGTTGTTTTAGCAGCTGCCTTTCCCCACGTCTCCAGGGTTTTACTCCCTATCGGGTCATTTCTGATTCATGCACAAAGCGCTGTTCTTACTTCCATCTCCCCCAAAAAACAGACTTCTCATTGATACCACATATCCATTCACACCTGGCATCTTTCTGCTTTCCTGTAAACAATACTCCTTGAAAGAACCTACATGTTCATCTTGTGATAGTTCACTGATTCTGTATACTTTTCCATGTAAACATTATGCTTGAATTAAAAGGTGCTTTTTAATGTAAAAAAAAAATCACTTTGAAAGATGCTTTTATTAGCTGTTTCTAGTTCTCCTGTTTGTTGAAGTCACTTCAACCAGATTTTGATGACTCTAGTAAAACCTTTTTTTGTCAAGGTCATCAACACCTCCACACTGAATCCAGAGGTTATTTCTCAATCTTCATCTTGAACTATTAGGCAACCTCTCTCTTCTGGGACTGCTTTACCCTGCCACTCCCACTTCCTCCTGGTTCTCTTTCTGCCTCCCTGGGGGCGCCTCTGTATTTGTCATTCCAGCCTCTAAACTTTGCGGTACACGAGGACTCAACTACTGAAACTTTTTCACCCTTTTGCTCATTCCCTTAATGCTTTCAGGCCATCTCACAGCTTTCAGTACTGCCTCTACATGGAGGCCTTCATTTTACATCTCTAGGATGGACCTCTCATCTAGACTTGTTTATCCAACATCTTTTATTCCCACTTGACTGCCTCGTGAGCATCTTTACTTTGTCCAAAAGCAACCCTTTGCTATCCCCAGCCCTGCGACGTCTGTCCCCAGTGTGTCAGTCCAACACACTTCTGTTACGATCTCCTCGCATCTCAGGCCCCAGACCTTGGGGTGTCCCTAAGTATGTATCTCTCCTACCCTTTCTCTAGAAATTCAGACAGTCTGCCTGATTCTAAATTCATTCCATCAACAAATCCTGTCTTCTTTCCAAGTGCATTCAGAACTGGGTCACTTCTCACCATCACTGACGGCCCCATCCAAGCCTATATCTCTGTAGGTCCCCTATCGGATCTTGCCTTCACCCTTGCCTTCTCTGGAGTCTGTTTTCCACTTAGCTGCCAGGGAGATGCTTTTAAAATATTCATCAGTTGGATTCTAACATGCTCCATTTCTATACCCCCGATGACCTTTCATCTCACTGGAAGCCAGGTTCTTACAGTGATATGCAAGACCCTGTAAGGTCTGCAGAGAAAGAAGTCAGTTTTTTCAAGGTGCATTGATTCACCTCTGATAAGGTACCTACTTTGTGCTATGCATTGTTCTAGGCTCTGTGGATACTAGGAGAAAAGACATCATTCCTGTCCTCAGCCGCTCCCAGTCCTTGGAGCTATGCCCAGGGAATCATACTGGGCTTTATGGGAATGACAAGAAGCTGTGAGACGTTTCCAAGGAAGTCTCCCACAGAACAAAATGGTTGTAGGCGGAGGGACTAGCTTTTGCAAGCTTTCAGAATGAGGAACTCCTCATATTTTTAGTTTTTTAGTACGTTAAGCTGGAAAGAAACTTAAAACCTAATAGATATTATGTAACAAATTGGTCATAGTCCTTACTTTGACCATTGGCATGGATTTGCAATTCTTCTAAGTCAAAGCTAAGCAGACTCTTTCTCTGAAGGTCCAGACAGTAAATATCCAGGTTTTGCAGCACATGTGACCTCTGTCACAGCCACTGGGCCCTGTCATTGCCAACGGGGAAACAGCCACAGACAATGTGGACATGAGCAGCTGTGATTCCATGCCAAGAAGACTTTATTTATGAACACCAAGATCTGAATTTCATATCGTCTTCATGTGTCATGAAATAAAACTGTTTGGAGGTCTATTTTGTTTTTAAGTAGTGTTCATAAACATGAAAACTTCTTAGCTCACAGACTATACACGAACAGCTGTGGGTTGGATTCTGCCCTGGGCCTTAGCTTTCCCGCCTCTGGCTTTATTGTTAATATTAACTCCTGGTTTGTATGGAGCATCAGCGCAAGCTGGTGTGAAACCCACCTTTGAGGGAGTGAACTGCACTAGGACAGGTTATTTTCCTCTGACTTTCCCGTACTTTCCCTGTAGGTGCCCGCCCCCCACCATCTACCTCGTGTAGGTACCACTCACCATCTACCTCCTGTAGGTATCCCCACCATCTACCTCCTGCAGGTACCCCCACCATCTACCTCCTATAGTTACCCCCACCATCCACCTTCTGTAGGTACCACTCACCATCTACCTCCTGAAGGTACTCCCCACCGTCTACCTCCTGTAGTTACCCCCATGGTCTACCTCCTGTAGGTACCCCCCACTATTTACTTCATCACCTGGGTGAGGCCTGGGAACCTATCAGGGTTCTCATTGTCCATCATGCACCTAGTGAGTTGACATTAAGCCCTTTTACAAGTTCTGCTATGAAAACAGCTCTTCTCTGGTTTTGTCTCCACTGCTTCTGTGTTCCTTTAAGTTCTCACCATAGCTGACTCAGGCCCCTGGGATCGCTTCATTTTCGCTACCATCTCTAGTCTTGACTCCAGTCCACTGTCCATTCCATCTTCTGAAATACATGTGACAGTGTGACTGCCTGGACCTTAATCCTTCACTGGCCCGCCAGGTACTTGGAACTGAATTACAGTGCAAGCTCTGAAGCCATACTGTCCAGCTCAGCCACCTACTAGCATGCATGACCTTGACCAAGTAGCATAGTTGCTCTAAGCTCCATAAAACATGGAAAATGATAGTGCACTTCTGGTCACTATAGATAGATTTCTGGTGCTGACTATATCAGGTAATCTAAATTACAAGACTCTGATAGTGCCTGGCGCAAGTATTCAACTACTAGCTATCACTGTTATTTTTCATAGTTTTGAATTCCTTTCTTCCTCTTCCAACCTCTTTTTTGTCTTGCTTTTCTTGTCTGTGTTCTTGGCTCCGGTACCACCTTGCAGTTCAGTCAGAGGCCCCGTTCCTGGTGTGTCATGTCCACTACAGGGTCAGCTCAGGGGCGCTCCCTCCAGGAGGCTGTCTGCTTTCCAGTGACTCAGCTTTGCCTCCGCTTGTCCCCGGCTCCTCGTATATTTCTGATGTAATGTGCTGTGACTCTTTCTACTCCTCTGTTCTGGACCCAGAACATCCTGAGGGCTGGGACCACATCTTTCCATTCTGCATTCTCAGCGCCTAGTTGTATATATATACACACACACACACATGCACACACACACACGCACACACACAGTGAGCTGGTTGACTCTCGGTCATAGCTTTTGTCAACACAAAATACACTGTAGTTGCTGGTCTGTAACTTCCAGACATAGGTTTTATTTACCCAAGCTCATACCCTGGAGTATAGTGGTTACTCAGATCTGCTAAATGGAGATGATTTTGGAGAGTGCAAATTTTAAGTTGATAGCAGTTCATTTGCAGAATTTATTTTGCTTTTTAATGCTATTCTTTTTCTCATGATTGTAGATTCATTAGGATACAGAACTCCTACCTCTAAAACAAACAAAAAGGCAAGACCCTTTGTTCCTGTGGCTCAGTCTAACTTGACCTTCATAAAACCACTAAAAGCAGGCAAGTGTTTAATATCTTTAAAGTCTATGAAAAATTGACACTGAATGAAGCATTAATTGCATTTCAAATGGAAATGAATTGATTTTTTTTTAATGGAATAAAAGCCTTGAAGAATTGTTAAAAGGTATGTATCCTAGTAACAATTAGGATATTTTCTGAGTTCAATGAAGTTGACTCACTTTTCTTGGGATTTTTAAATAACCAGGAGGTACTGCCTTACTTTTTCTCTTTTACTTTTACTACACTTTACACCCCAAAATGGGTTTCCCTAGTAGCTCAGCTGGTAGCAAATCTGCTTACAAAGCAGGAGACCCCAGTTCGATTCGTGGGTCAGGAAGATCGCCTGGAGAAGGGATAGGTTAACCGTCCAGTATTCTTGGGCTTCCCAGGTGACTCAAATGGTAAAGAATCCACCTGCAATGCAGGAGACCTGGGTTTGATCCCTGGGTTGGGAAGATCTCCTGGAGGAGGGCAACCCACTCCAGTCCTCTTGCCTGGAGACTCCCATGGACAGAGGGGCCTGGCGGGCGACAGTCCACGGGGTCACAAGGGCCGGACAGGGCTGAGTGACCAAGTACAGCACAGCACACCCAGCATGCTTTCAGCTGCTTCCAGCCAGAAGCAGAAACGCAGACACTGTTCAGGGTCTTAAGGTGATCTTGCTGTAGATGGCATAATAACTTAAAGGAAAAGCTTTTATGCCTTAACCTAATTGTATTCCTAGGCATACCTAGACATCCAATGCCGTTTGCTGCAAAAAACATGTTTTATGATGAACGCTGGAAGGAGAAGCAGGAGCAGGGCTTCACTTGGTGGCTAAATTTTATATTAACTCCTGACGACTTCACTGTAAAAGCAAATATTTCTGAAGGTAAACATGAAGTTAATGTTTTAATTAGATAATACTTTTGTTTTAAGGGGTCATTTTTAACATGATTTTTTCATTCTTTAGTTGTACAGATTTATTGGGCTTCCCTGGTCACTCAGATGGTAAAGAGTCTGCCCATAATGTGGGAGACCTAGGTTCAATTCCTGGGTTGGGAAGATCCCCTGGAGAAGGAAATGGCAGCCCACTCCAGTATTCTTGCCTGGAAAATCCCATGGACAGAGGGGCCTAGCAGGCTACAGTCCATGGGGTCGCAAAGAGTCAAACACTACTGAAGTGACTTCACTCTCACTTTCACAAGTGTATCATAGAGTAGTTAGTGGCACAGCACACTAGGTCATTAACACAGATGCTCATTATTGTGCAGGTGAGAGAATTTTGTGCTGTAAGTACTGAACAACTTTTTTTGTTCATCAGTTAGTGTGATTTCCAGCTTTTCCAGTGAATGGGTTTTATTGTAAGACAGATTCAGTCTGCATTAACAGTGAGACATGACTGCCTAGAAACCCAGTCCAGTCTTAGCTGCATCAATAAAGTGGAATGTCCTAGTGGATCATTTTGTCTTGTATGGCCTGTTAGGGATATTGTCTCCACTGGACCCTGTTTAAGATGTTTGTGGCTAAGTATATAATGATGAGCAGTCTAAAAACCAGTGGCTATGAGGAATTTTTAAAATATTTCACTGTAGTTCTAGAAAAGAGAAAAACTCAAAGTATGGAATGTGATGAAAACATGGTGTTCTTCAAATATTTAAAGGGTTTTCTCCTGAGAGAAGGAGGGTTCACTTGGGCTACTCTCCCATAGAAGTTACAGAGATCAGTTCAACTCCAGATAAGGAAAACCCCTTTAAAATACTTAACTTGCCCAGGCATCACACAGGCTGACTTTAAGGGGGATGATTTCCCTCTTGCTGTAGTGTTCCAGCAGACACTGGTCTGCATTTGTTAGAGAAGTGTGTATAGGAATTCTACCTTTGATTAGGTACTTTTCTTTTTCTCCAAAATTAAACAAAACATGATTTTAGTTCTTTCCTTGAGAGAAGATGTGCTCTATGAAAATTCAAGTTGCATTTCAAAATTTGACTTTAATAAATCATATTCTTTTTTTTAACCTTTATTAATTTATTTTTAAATATTATTTCTATTTGTTTGGAATAGAGAAATATAACTTTTTAAAAAATGTATTCAAGCATATTGACTTTTTACCTTTTTTATATTTTCCATTACTTTTTAAATTATTATTCTTTTTTAATTTATTTTTGTAATTGAAAGATAATTGCTTTTAGTGTTTTGTTGGTTTCTGTCATACATGAGCATGAATCAGCCATGGATATATGTATGTCCCCTCCCTCTTATACTCCCTCCCATCAAACCCCATCCTTTAGGAGCTAATCTTTTGATGAAGGGTATGGAAGCAGAGATGCCAGCTAGGAGGCTCTCTGATGAGTCTGGGTTAGAGGCGATCACGTGGGGCCTGAACGACAGTGGTTATGAGAAACGGTTAGACTTGGGGCACAGTTTGCAGGTACAGCCAGCTGGTTGTGACCATAGGACAGCCTAAGCTTCTGAGTGAAGGATGACACCTTCACTTTGAGGTGGGAAGGAGAGGAGCAGGCTGGAAGGCACAGGGAATAGATCCCGTCTTGGCCACCTGCAACTGCATTTATTGCTAGATTTTAAAGTGTATGCACACATTGTTTAACCAGACCTGTCCTTTCTTTCATTTTGACCCAGTAAATGCTTCCACTCTTCTTCTGGGAGCAGAGAGTCAACGTAAAATAAGTGTCCCGAAAGCTCCTACCAAGGACGAGGTGTCTCTCAGAGCTTACACCGCTCGGTGCAGGTTGAACAGGTTACGTCGTGCCGCGTGCCGCTTATTCACTTCTGAAAAAATGGTTAAGGCTATGAAAAAGCTTGAAATTGAAATTGAAGCTCGGCGGTTAATTGTTCGGAAAGACAGGCACCTCTGGAAAGATGTGGGTAAGAAGATTATAGAAATCTTGAGATTAATTCTTTAAAAACACTCTAGAAATTTTTTGTTTCAGAGTCAAATATGTACATGGTTTCACTTGACTGCCTAAAATGCCATAAACTTAAACGAGATCATGTATATATATTAAAGAGTAGAAGTATACTTAAACATATTTCATATATGTGATGTTCCTTTTTGGTCTCTGATTTCTCTCCATGAAATTTTATTCACTGTCTCATATTTGATTAGTGGCCTGTGCTTACTTGGTTTTATATGCGTTTCAGGAGAACGGCAGAAAGTCCTGAATTGGCTATTGTCATATAATCCTTTGTGGCTACGAATCGGCCTAGAGGTAAGTACACCTTCCAGTTTTTGAAAAAAGATACTTAAAAAAAAAAAAAAATATATATATATACTTTTAGTAGATTCTTTAATAAAATGATGGTTTCAGTTATCAAATTATATGGTTACTTAATTAATCTCTCAGTATGAAATTTAAGGTCCCTTCATAAATGCTCATTAGGTTAATAGACCCTGTCGTTCTATATTACTGCTATTTTGTTACATAGCTGTTTTCCCATTAGTTTCTTATATATATAAAATTTGGTACAAGATGTGATAGCAAGTATAGTTAACTCCTTTCTGAGCATTTACCAATGACAATACTAGATTGTTTAAAACACATTAAATACATTTTCTAATTTAGATCTCTATAAAATCCAGTGAGGTATTTATTGTTATTCCAACTTCACTGACAGAACAGAAGCTGAGATGGTAAGTGACCTGCTGAATGCCAATGAAGGGGCAGGATTGGAATTCACACCAGTCTGAAGTCACCAGAAACATTTAGATGGAACACTACTCATGAAAACATCAGAGTTTGAGTTTTTCACATGGTGTATGGTTTAATAATATTTAGAATGATAAAGCTAACTGAGTTAGAAAGCCACTAGGAGTTGACTGTTAAAAATATTCTTTTATTCCAACCCTCAGTGTTTCCATTCCCTTTAGTCTTTTACTGGTGAACTCTTGTATCTTGTGTAGGCTTTTTACCTTTGTCACGTGGGATATCCCATTCTTCAGTTTTTTCTAAGTTTTTGAATAGGAAAATCTTTTGTACTAAAAAGGAATTTTTACAATAATCTGGCTATTTATCAGAAAATTGAGGTGTTGAGAGAATGAATGATAATCCCACTATGGTCACCCAACTAGATAGTGAACTTGTTAAGATTTCTTACCTTAATTCTTATTTCAATTGATTTGAAATTCAACATCTCATTTCTTTCAATGAAAAGTTAATCAGAAAGTTGCATATCAACTGGCTATGCTTCGGCTATCAAAGAGTTCCAGAACCTCAATTAAAGTAGAACCTGTGTAGGGCTCCCCTGGTGGCACAGATGGTAAAGTACGACCTATCTATTTGGGGCATAGCTCTTTTGTGGCAGAGGTAAAGCGTAGGGGAGTTAGAAACATGCAATGCCCTTTGAGGCTTCTTCTTAGACGTAGTGTGCATCACTGCATCCATAGTTCTACCCAAAGTGCATTATCTGTTCAGACACAGATGAAGCAGAAATATTTATTCTTTCACAAGAGATACAGCAAATCTATGCAATTTGGTGGGAAAGGGGGCTTCTAAAGGGAAGGGAGGAATGAATAATTATAAACAAAACATTCTACCATCACACCTTAGAATTCTGTTAGGGGGCATGACCTTTGAGGATCTTAAGAAAGCATCACATGCCAAAAAAAATAAGTAAATAAAGATAAAATGTCTCTATTTTGGCAGATATTAGTATTTTTCTATGCTTTTCTCTAGTTTTATCAATGTAAAGTTATAAAATACAATTTGATGTTTTTAGTTTTTTCTAATTGCTTTAAAAACCATTAACAATCACACTGATGTTAAATTAATGACATATTTTAATCCTTGATTATATACAGATCTGAACATCCCAAGTTATTGTCATAGATGGTTTACAGATGGTTTTCCATTTGTTAACTGCCAAAGCATTTAGAATCATTCAGATGTGTGTTGTACCTTCATGATACACTTGCGGGACGTGCGTTCCTGTGTGCTGAGTTGCTTCAGTTGTGTCCGACTCTCTGTGACCCCATGGACTGTAGCCCACCAGGCTCCTCTGTCCATGGGATTCTCCAGGCAAGAATCCTGGAGTGGGGTGCCATGCCCTCCTCCAGGGGGTCTTCCCGGCCCAGGGATGGAACCTGAGTCTCCCATGTCTCCTGCACTGGCGGTGGGTTCTTTACCACTAGTGCCACCTAGGAAGCCCACTAACAGGACAGTTGTCATTAAATTTGAACAAAAGGGCTACATTTGATAGTTCTTAAAAGGAAAAACTGCAATATAAATATCACTTGTCATATAATTTTTAAGAACCTATCTTAGTCATGAACTTTCGTCTCTTCACTGTGAAGAAGAGTGCACTAAAAATTGCAGAGAACATACATGTTCATCCCAAAGAGCCTGGGCGAACATCCCCGTCTCTCCCAAGGGAGTCAGAATCTCGCCAGTTCTTAGACCAGCGCCGTCTGTCCCTCCCTCCCCTCTGCATCCCTGTGCCCCGGAGAGACAGCACAGCCCTGACTTGGGCTTGGATTTCTTTTCAGACGATTTACGGAGAACTGGTGCCCCTGGAAGACAACAGTGACATCACGGGGCTGGCGATGTTCATTCTGAACCGCCTGCTTTGGAATCCTGACATCGCAGCCGAGTACAGGCACCCGAGTGTCCCTCACCTGTACCGAGATGGTGGGTGGCTCTGCCTCCGTCTTGTGCTCCCCACGCTGTGTGCAGAGGGCGTCCCGTCCCCGTTGCTGTCTCTGTCCGCCTTCACCTTCCAGAGAAACCGGTCTCGTTCTGCGGCCCGCGCCGTCCCCCTTCCCGCCTCCGCTCTAGCCCTGTCGTCCTGCGCCCGTCGTCTCCCCTCTCCGCCTCACAAGTGGGCCTCACGCCCTGCGGAGGTCACGTCTGGCTTGGGCTGCCGCTGGCTGTTTTAGTTTTCTTGGCCCCTAGGTCGGTGCCTGCAGGTGCCTCGAGATGCGTTTGTCCTGTGAAGCTAACTCAGTCTCTGGCTGTGTCTGTGCCCCAGTTTCTTCCATCAACCGGAAACGTTAAATAGTACCTGCCCCATAGAGCCGTCGTGAGCCTGAAATGAATCTGTACATGGAAGGCCTAAGAAAGACACGCAGTGTGCTCCTCGTGCTCATTATGGCTGTTTTGTTCTAGCAGATTGTAACTATCCTACTTTTACATAAAACTTGTCTTTTTATGTTTTTTTAATTGAAGTAGAGTTGATTTACAATGTTACAGAAGTTTCAGCTGTTCTGCATAATGATTCATGATTTTGAAAGGCTATACTCCACTTATAGCTTTTATAAAATATTGGCTATATTCCCTGTGTTGTACAATATGTCCTTGTAGTTTATTTATTTTGTAAGTAGTAATTTGTACTCTTAATCTCCTACCTCCGTCTTGCCCCCACCTTCCCACTTCTCACTGGTAACCACTAGTTTGTTTTCTGTATCTGCAAGTCTGTTTGTTTTTATCATATTCACTAGTTTGCTTTATTTTTTACATTCCACATATAAGTGATACCATGCAAACTCTTTTTAGTTTTTTGAGTCATCTCCATACTGTTTCCCATAGTTGTTGCTCCAATTTACGTTCCCCTGCCAAAAAAAAAAAAAAAAAAAAAAACCCAGAAAGAAAAGGTAAATAAATATAAGAAATTTTATAGACTTACAAAGAATTCCAAGATAATTTGACTTTAAAATATAGGACACATCTCAAGAATCCTTAGCAGGAATATATAGACCAAAAGCATATCAGAATAAATAAATATAGAAAAATATTTCAGAACCCCCCCCAAGAAAAGAAAACCAAACTTGTCTTGCATAGATGAATGTGCTATGCCTTTTTGTACTTTATTTCAGGTCATGAAGAAGCTCTGTCTAAGTTTACATTGAAAAAGCTATTATTGTTGGTTTGTTTCCTTGATTATGCTAAAATCTCTAGACTTATTGATCATGATCCTTGTCTCTTCTGTAAAGATGCCGAGTTCAAGGTATGGTTTTCATCTTGTATTTTTTATTTCACATATAAGACTTTTGTTTGTTTTTATTGTGTATTTTCTCCTCAGAAAAAGTGATTTTCCCAAAGAACACTAGTCTGATTCTTTGCAACCCCATAGACTATATACATATACAGTCCATGGAATTTTCCAGGCTAGAATACTAGACTAGAGTGGGTAACTTTTCCCTTCTTCAGGGAACCTTCCCAACCCAGGGATCTAACCTAGGTCTCCCGCATTGCAGATGGATTCTATATTAGCTGAGCCACAAGGGAAGCCCAATAGTTTTCAGCCTATATTTTATATTTCACGTATAGAATTTTGTCTGTTTTTATTGTATATTTTCTCCTCAGAAAAAGTGATATTCCCAAAGAATAGTACTCTGGAGTAGAACAGAAATGCCTGCCCAGCAGTTCGAACCCTGCCTAGCTTGTTGGTTGACATTTCACCAGTGCATCACCCTGTTCTTAGCTTTGCTTTGAGAACGAATGTAACGGTGCTTCTGAGGAATTAATTTGGGAGAAAGTTTCTTTCCTAATTTAGCATGCTATCAAATTAATTCTAATTTTTAGAGTGTATTATTATTTATGAGCCCTTTCTTAAAAGGTCTTATATTGGAAATATATGAGGTTTGCATTGTTACCATATGAAACTGTCTTTTTATACTACTGTTAATGGTACTTTATTTCTATATGTGCAGAATGATTTGAAAAATGTGTTTTTATTATAAGCAGAATAATGATCCTTGACTATAATACCTTCTGCTTGTTTCTCCACAGGCCAGTAAAGAAATCCTTCTGGCTTTTTCACGAGATTTCCTAGGTGGTGAAGGTGACCTTTCCCGTCACCTGAGCTCACTGGGATTTCCTGTGACCCACGTCCAGATGCCTTTCGATGAGTTTGATTTTGCTGTTAAGAATCTTGCTGTAGACTTGCAATGTGGGGTGCGTCTCGTGTGAGTATAAGAAATGGAATTATGTCTCTCCCTAGAATAGACTAAAATTTTCTGGAAGACACTTTTTTCTATGCATACACAGTCCCTCTTGCTCCTTTATGTAATGGGATAAATCTAGGGTTTAAAAAAGTTGGGGTAAGTTCAGGGAAATGGTGTGACTTTTAGGCCAAGAAACCTTGTCTCCCATCCACATTGTTCCCTGCTGGCAGGTGATGAGGTCTGAGTAGGAACCACTGATGCCCCAGAATAGGAGTTGGGGAAAGCATGGGGCTAATTAAACAGCACTTTATCTGCAGTGGTTTCATGACTTCTATATCATTTGAGACCAATTTTAGTTGTGTTAACCATGTTGCACATGTAAGGATGCAGCCCTGAAATTAAAAGATGCTTGCTCCTTGGAAGGAAAGCTATGACAAACTTAGACAGTGTATTAAAAAGCAGAGACACCACTTTGCCAACAAAGGTCCATATAGTCGAAGCTAAGGATTTTCCAATAATCATGTATGAATGTGAGAATTGGACCATAAAGAAGGCTGAGCACCGAAGAACTGATACTTTCAGATGTTGGTGCTGGAGAAGATTGTTGAGAGTCCCTCAGACAGCAAGGAGATCAAAGCAGTCCATCCTAAAGGAAATCAACCCTGAATATTCATGGAAGGACTGATGTTGAAGCTGAAGTTCCAATACTTTGACCACCTAATTCGACGAACCAACTCATTGGAAAAGACCCTGATGCTGGGAAAGATTGAGGGCACAGAGAATGAGATGATTGGATGGCATCACCAAATCAATGGACTTGAGTTTGAGCAAACTCCAGAAGATGGTGAAGGACAGGGAAGCCTGGCATGCTGCAGTCCATGGGGTCACAAAGAGTTGGACAAGACTTAGTGACTGAACAATGACAACACTTGAGGAGAAGTGAGATGAAGACATGGTATGGTTTGCCCAGGTTTTACACGGCCGTGGTAGTGGGCACCAGCTCATGATGTCCAGCTTCACATCACACGTGTTTCCTCACTAACACACTAGAGTCCTAGGCATTGGCCTTGATGTGATAACTGTGAGTCACCACTGCCTTCTTTGGAGGGAGCAGCCTTTACACTGTACCTCAGGTGGCTTCTTTGCAATGTGTGACTTGAAGGCATCCTTCTTGTTTCTAAGAAACTCTCTATAATAATATTATGTCTGACATTTGTGAGGAAGTTATCCCTGTATCTTTGTGAATCCCCAGTTCTTCACAAATAGCATACATGGGACTTCCTTTGGTAGTTTAGTGGTTAAGAATTTGCCTTGCAGTGCAAGGGATGCAAGGTTCGATCCCTGGTTGGGGAACTGAGATCCTAGGTGCCTTAGAGCAGAGAAGACCCAGCACAGCAAAACAAACAATAACAGCACACATGTCTCTGGTTGCCTTCTAAATTAAATTTCCATGAACCTTCTTTTCTTTTCTGATCATATATTCTCGTGACAAAGTAATAGTCTTGAACTTTACTGTAGCTTCCTCTCTTGAGTAATTTCTAAATGGCTGGAGCATTTCCTGAGAATGTTCTCCACACTATTTTTATATTTAATTTTAATTTGTTCATTTCATAAATCCAAACCAGCACATCTGTTTTCTGGCCAATAGCAATTCACGATTTGAAACTTTTTCCAAAAAAAAAGAAAGAAACTTTTTCCACTGTCTGGGAGGAGCAGTGATTGGCTTCATGTTCGGTGTAATTTTGTGATGAAGAAAGACATTTTTTGTTCTTTTATAGGTGCTACTGAGGACTTCCCAGTGTTGGGTGTAGATGCTTTATCATTGTTAGGAACTCTCACTGGTTAAGAGACTCAATCTTGCTTGACAAACTTCTGTTTTCTTGTGTGTCCCCACAATAAGCATAGGTCTCGGAGGTCATTTGAGGTCACTTGGGAAGGGTTAATCCACTGACGCTGTAGGTGACGGTCAGTCAGTCAGTCTAGTGTTGCAGAAATGCTTCAGATGCTGATTGAGTGTTTGGCCTACACTGATCTTATGTTGCTTCCTGACGTTTAGAAATTATGGTTCTGTAAATAAGTCTGCCAAAATTTAACCAGACACAGTCATTTGTTGGGCTCGATTTTTCTGTGGAAACAATGCTTTTTGTCTAGTGTAAAACACTAGATGGTATTAGGAGTTTGAATTTAAGCTGTGGTAGAAATGATTTTTTAAGGTAAGCACTCAAATATTTTTGCTTTACCTGGTATAAATATAAGAGAATGACTTCAGAAACTGTAAAAGTAGGGTTTAGTTCTGATCTTAGTCCTATCATTACTAGTTGTAAGATCACGGGAAATTTATTTTACTTTGTGGGCTTTGGTTTCTTCATCTGCCAAAAATGGGATAATAATTGCCTGACTGTGGGATTTGCCATGGACAAAATAAGAAAAGAGAGGACTAAAATAAGAAAAGATGTCCGTTTTCCTTTCTTTTCCCTACAGAACCTTGTTCTGTTTCTGTGTGCATTTGTGTGTGTGCATCTTATTTTCCATTCTTATATTGTGTTCATAGACCTTAACCCCCAGGTTTAAATGAGAAATAACTCTATTTACTATGGAGTAACAGTTTTGAGGTAACATTTTGGGATCTTTCTAACCTAAAACCCTTTAACTCTGTAAGATTGATATGGGCGATTATTTAAACGAAGTTAGTTTTTCCTGCATGTTTTTTTCTTTTTTTTTTTGGTTTGTTTGTATTCTTTTTTTTTTTTTTTTTAGTTGGAGGCTAATTACTTTACAATCCCTTCATTGTTAGGCGAACTATGGAACTTCTCACGCAAAACTGGACTCTCTCAAAGAAACTCAGAATTCCTGCAATAAGTCGTCTTCAAAAGATGCACAATGTTGACATCGTTCTTGAAATTCTTAAATCACGAGGAATTCAGTTGAATGATGAGCATGGTAAAAACCAAGTAACGATAAAAGTTTTCTTCTCACTGAAAATCAAGTTGTATGTACTTTGTGCTAACAGACTCTTTCCATTTGCAGGAAATGCAATCCTGTCTAAGGATATTGTGGACAGACACAGAGAGAAAACCCTGGCATTGCTTTGGAAGATAGCATTGGCTTTTCAGGTGCTGTACATTTGGTGCATTTTGTACTTTTTGTCAGTTTTCAGTATTGACTTATAAAAGTCTTTTGTGTCAAAC
The DNA here is from genome assembly GCF_963930625.1 of Muntiacus reevesi. Lineage (NCBI taxonomy): Eukaryota > Metazoa > Chordata > Mammalia > Artiodactyla > Cervidae > Muntiacus > Muntiacus reevesi. The sequence goes on along the minus strand of NC_089253.1, from coordinate 120,758,711 downwards.
AAAGACTAGCAGTAGTAGCTGTTACTCGCTAGACTTACTCTGTCCCAGGAACTGCGCTAACAGCTTTATGTACACTCCAGTCTAATCTTCACAAGGCCGCCAGGAGGTCGCTGTCGTCATTTCTTTCTAGGGGAGGAGACTAGAGCGCACTTACATGTTCCATGACTTCCTTGTAGACTGTGTTTGTCCTAAAAAAATATTGATAGTAGCAGACTTGAACTTTTGTGGGTCAAAAATAATGTATGAAAAATATGATATTTATCCTCTTTTTGTATTCCAGGTGGATATTTCCCTTAATTTAGATCAGTTAAAAGAAGAAATTGACTTTTTAAAGAACACACAGAGTATAAAGAAAACAATGTCTGCACTGTCATGCCGTCCTGATGCTATTATCAGTAAGAAAAGAGACGAAAGACATAGCGGTCCCTTTGAACAATACAGTGAAAGTGTAAAGCTACTGATGGATTGGGTAAATGCTGTCTGTGGCTTCTATAATAAAAAAGTAAGTTCTCTGTTTTTGTTTTAGCCTAATTTCTTTAAGCAAATTTTGGTTAAAATCAAATAAACAGTGCATGAAATATTTTCTTTAATTTCTTTTCTTTAATGTCATATAAGGTAGTAGAATTTTATTACTATATAGATTATTATTTATAGAGATATTTTTATATGATGTATTTATATATGTATATATTAATACATAATAATTAATATAAACACATAATTATATAACTATAATGATACATCTTATTGTACAGATTTATTATATGATAATACAGATGCTAATATAATTTATATTATAAACAATATGGTGTTAATACCAATTAAAAATTATAATAATAATGATGCTGATGAATTTCTTTTTTCCTTGTTTTTCTTATTGGCGTATAATGGCTTCAGTGTGTTCATTTCTGCCATACAGCAGAGCAAGTCAGTTACATGTATCCCCTCCTAGTTAATATGTACAAGCAAACTTTTCTTCTAATGAGTCAGGGTGCCGTCACATACCTAGTTTCGTCAAATCTGTCACTAATTGTGTAATACACGGTTACTTTATGTCTCACTAGGGAAAAAAAGTGCCCTAGTTGGTAGTCTTAAAAGGAGACGCTTGCACAGAACTAGGGCGCCAGAGGATCATACCCGTATGACAAAGTGAAGTCACTCAGTTGAGTCTTTGCAGCCCCATGGACTGCAGCCCCGCAGGCTCTTCTGTCCGTGGGGTTTTCCAGGCAAGAATACTGGAGTGGGTTGCCATTTCTTTCTCCGGGAGATCTTCCTCACCCAGGGATCAAACCCAGGTCTCCCACACTGTAGACAGACTCTTTACTGTCTGAGCCACCAGGGAAACGCTTATTACAAAGGTGAATGCAAATAAACCCACTATGCACAATAGGACATTAGAGAATTTTGCCCCACTGGGTAGAGAGGGAGGAAATAGTCTCCCTCTAACAAATAATCATTTGTTAGATTGGTCCTGCATTGCTATATGAAATGTATGTTTAAGTATAAATACATGAAAACAAATGGTCCTGATGCACGTGAATAACATATCCTGTAAGGAATGTAAGACAGAAAACTGTCAGATATGTGGTCGTCTATGTTTTAAGTAAGTACTGGAGAGGCCCAAAGACCCTGGTACCGCAAGTACTGTGTCCACGCCTTTCCCTTGACTCCAGGCCCTTGCTGTCCTAGATCTGTAGACGCCGCACGCCATTCGCTGCCTGTCTTCACATGGCATTTTCCCTCTGTGTCTTGTCTCTGTGTCTCCCTTTCTCATAAGGGCAGCAGTCATATCAGATTAAAGCCTCATCTTACTCTAGTGTGATCCCATCTTAACTGTTTATATCTGCAATGACTCTATGTCCAAACAAGATCAGATCCTAAGAGTCTGGGAAGGACATGAATTTTGGATGAACACTATTCAACCCAGCACAATAATATTTTAGAGGAGAGAATTTGGCCATGAATGTGGTAGTATACAGTATAACTTCCCAGGTGGCTCAGTGGTAAAGAATCTGCCTGCCAATGCAGGAGACGTGGATTTGATCCCTGGGTTGAGAAGATGCCCAGAAGGCAATGGCAAGCCCTTTCCAGTATTCTTGCCTGGGGAATTCCATGGACATAGGAACCTGACAGGCTATAGTCCATGTGTTCACAAAGTGTCAGATACACCTGGGCATACATGTGGTATTATACTAGGTGCTACTATAAATTAGCATGCTAGTCCTAGCTATTAAAAGGAAACGTGGACTGTAAAATCATCAGTATCTGTATTCTTACCTAAATACAATCCATTCTTTTTCTAATATTTCTCATCAGGTGGAGAACTTCACAGTGTCTTTCTCGGATGGCCGGGTGTTGTGTTACCTGATCCACCACTACCATCCTTGCTATGTTCCTTTTGACGCCATATGTCAGCGAACCACCCAGACCATGGAGTGCACACACACTGGTTCCGTGGTGCTGAATTCATCATCTGAATCTGATGGAAGTTTTCTGGATTTGTCTCTTAAATCACCTGATCAGGGTTAGTCCCTTTCACTTAATTTACTTCTCCATTGTTTTCATTGGCCTGTCTGATTTCTGGCCATCACAGTCTAATCTGATTGGTTTTACTTGCATTGCAGAAACTAGTTCAGAACTATACAAAGAACTCCTAGAAAACGAAAAGAAAAATTTTCAGTTGGTTAGGTCTGCAGCTAGAGACCTTGGTGGAATACCTGCCATGATCCATCACTCAGATATGTCAAACACAATCCCTGATGAGAAGGTAAAGTAAAAGTTCCTTAACAGTAACTCTTAGTGATCAGAGTCTCAGATGATAGGCAGTTTCATGCTCTCCGTCTTATAGAACCTTCTGTCTTCATCTTTCATATTCTCTCGTAGGTGGTGATTACCTATCTGTCATTTCTTTGTGCAAGGCTTTTGGATCTTCGTAAAGAAACGAGAGCCGCTCGACTTATACAAACAACTTGGAGACAATATAAGCTAAAAAAAGATCTAAAACACCATCAGGTACTCCTCAAAAATGAAGTGTGTGTGCGCTCAGCCACTTGGTCGTGTCCAACTCTTTGAGACCCCAGTGGACTGTAGCCCACCAGGCTCCTCTGTCCATGGGCTTTCTCAAGCAGGAATACTGGAGTGGGTTGCTATTCCCTTCTCCAGGGGATCTTCCCCACTCAGGTTCCAACCCATGTCTCTTGTATCTCCTGCATTGGCAGGTGGATTCTTTACCACTGAGCCACCTGGGAAGCCCAGTCAGTAATGAAATACTATAATGTAAATTGTTCATAAAATGTCAGCTGAATGATTCTTGATATGGTGTTTACATTTTACTGACATAGGAAATTACCGAGGTAATTTTCATGATTGTGTGTGTTTTGAGTAGGGGATGAATATTTCTCCCTAATCTCCAATGTTTCCTTCATTGGGTATTTTTTCCAGGCTTTGTCCTTCCTTTCACTGTGCTCCAGGGGACATGGAATAACTCAGGCACATTGTGAATTTGTGAAAAGTAAACTGGGGTTTTCTGACTCATCTTTTCCCTCCTTCCTCTTGAATGCTGATGTGCCTCTAGGAAACAGGAGCTTTCCTTTCATTTTTCATGCTGTGTTCTGGGAGGCTTGCCCTCAACCAGTGCCTCTCTGGCCTGGGTGTCACCTGCCGGATTCTGCAGTTCAATTAGCCAAGCTCATTCTGTCTGCCATGAAACTGTCTTCCAGGCTATCCTTTGTTAGTTTAAAAGTGGCATTTTGGTTTCCATCGCTTAATTTCTCAGAACATTTAGGACCTGAGCACAGGGAGAAGGGTTGTCCCTCTGTGTCCCTGATACTATGAATTTTGCATTAACATAAAATAAGTGTTTTCTTGAGTTTGGGAAAAAATGTCATTTTTAACAATATTAGAAATGGTCTCCTTGGCCAAACTGAATAAACTATTTTAATCCTTTACTTTTTTCACTAATAATGCTGTATTTATTCGGAGAAAGCAAAAGAAGTATTCATGTTGAATAAATCTTAGCATGTATTTCAGAAATATATTTCACCCACGATTGCTCCTTAGTTCGGAATTACAGTGTATTAATGATAACATTCTTAGTACCTGTAAAGTAGCTAAATTTCGGTGATTCATATCATACCATTTATTCTCTTGCACCATTTCAGACCTGGGTTGTTGTCATTGTTCAGTCGCTTAGTCCCATCCAACTCTTTGCAACCGCATGAACTGCAGCACACCAGGCTTCCCTGTCCTTCACTATCTCCTGGAGCTTGCTCAAACTCATGTCCATTGAGTCGATGATGCCATCCAACCATCTCATCCTCTGTCGTCCGCTTCTCCTCCTGCCATCAACCTTTCCCAGCATCAGGGTCTTTTCCAATGAGTGGGCTCTCGCATATGGTGGCCAGATTTAGAATGGTGCACTGTCCCACACAGCAACACAAAGGGTCGTCAGACAGCCTGTAAGTTGTTCTTTTCCACCAGAGGAATAATTTATATTTATATTCCCATTTCTAATTCAAGTGAAGGGGAGTAATAAATCTAGCCTTACAGAGTAGCAAAGTGATTAGGAGCACGAACTCTGAAGCCAGGCTGCCTACGTCAAATCCTGGCTGGCTGACCCCTGGGAGACCAGCTGTCTACTTGACCTCCCTGCCTGGGTTTCCTCACGGCCATGAGGGTAGGGCCGGTTCATCTGTTCTCACGGTTGTTATGAGGTTGGATGACTCATGCTCGCAGTGTTTAGAATGGTGCTTGGTACCTGGCATTTAACCTGTTACTATTCCCTGTAATTCATTATTAGAAGTAGAGATATGCAGGGCGCTGGCCTCTGGAGCTCCCAGGCAGTCAGCTCCTCTTCGGACACTGACACCACAGGCAGTCCTGACATCACTTGTCACAGCCCCGAGCTCTGTCCTCTTGAGCCTCTATACTTAAAGCCACAGTGTATTCTGGGGGTAAAAGAGGATATTTTGCGTCTTTTTTTCTTTTTTGTGAATTCCTTTCTTCAAATTGCAGCAAAACAATACTTCCAGAACTTCCCTGGCGGTCCAGTGGTTAAAACTCCTAGCTTCCAATACAGGTGGTGTGGGTTCAATCCCTGGTTGGGGAACTAAGATCCCACATGCTGTGAGGTGCGGCCAAATAAGTAAATACACATTAATAATAAATAAACATAGTACATCTAATTAAAAACAAAAAACAATATTTCCTTATACTATAAGGCATTTTGTTTGAGTCTCTTTTTCCTTTCTTTTTTCTCCTCCTTTGTTGTTCAGTCACTCGGTCATGTTTGACTCTTTGCAACCCCATGGACTGCAGCATGGTAGACTTCCCTGTCCTTCAACCGTGTCCCAGAGTTTGCTCAGACTCACGTCTACCGAGTTGATGATGCCATCCACCTATCTCATCCTCTGTTGTCCCCTTCTCCTCCTGCCCTCAATCCTTCCCAGTATCAGAGTCTTTTCCAATGAGTCAGCTCTTCACATCAGGTAGCCAAAGTATTGGATCTTTGGCTCAGCATCAGAACTTCCAATGGATATTCAGGATTGATTATCTCCTTTAGGATTGACTGGTGTGATCTCCTTGCTGACCAAGAGACTTTCAAGAATCTTCTCCAGCACCACAATTTGAAAGCATCAATTCTTTGGTGCTTAGCCTTCTTTATAGTCCAACTCTCATATGTGAACATGACTATAGCTTTGACTATATAGCCCTTTGTTGGCAAACCCTGTCCCAAAAATCAAGCATGAACTCACTCCACCATAATCTGAGACACTGTTATTGCTGCTTAGTTGCTCAGTTCTCTGACTCTTCTGACCCTGTTGACTGTAGCCCACCAGGCTCCTTTGCCCATGCGATTTCCCAGGCTAGAATACTGGAGTGGCTTGGCATTTCCTCCTCTAGGGGATCTTCTCCACCCAGGGATCAAACCCGCATCTCCTGTGTCTCCTGCATTGGCAGGCAGATTCTTTACCACTGAACCACCTGGGAAGCCCAATCTAACTTCTGACAAATAATAGCTTAGGGTCTCAAATGATTGTTTAATTCATATTTGCCTTTTTTTTTTCTTTTAGGAAAGAGACAAAGCTGCAAGAATTATTCAATCAGCTATAATCAATTTCCTCACTAAACAACGATTTAAAAAGAGGGTCAGCGCAGCATTGGTCATTCAGAAATATTGGCGAAGAGCCTTAGCAAAGAGAAAACTATTAATGTTGAAAAAGGCAAAACTAGAAAGAGTTCACAGTAAATCAGCATCTATTATTCAGGTATGGTATTCTGAATTTTTAGATTTAAAAAGGTTTAATGACATTTTTAAGAGAGTAAAATATGATAAAGTTTTAAATTAAATTTTAGGCTTCTATATTTTATCTAGCACTTTAACAAATATTTGGTATCTCCCACCACATGTAAAACTCCTGGCTGTGTTCAACATGAGGATCAAACAAATCGAAGCACCTACTTTGCTCTGACAGAGGGAGCAGTTTAATTCTGCACCCATGCTGGCTTGCTTGTTTTACGTTTTGCTGTTGCTGCTCAGCTGCTCAGCCATGTCCAGCTCTTTGAGACCCCACGGACTGCAGCACGCCAGGCTCCCCTGTCCTCCACTCTGTCCTGAAGTTAGCTCAAATTCATGTCCATTGAGTTTGTGATCCAACCATCTCATCCTTTGTCGCCCCCTTCTTCTCTTGTGATCATCTTTCCCAGCATATGATATCCTACAATTTACTCATCTGTTCTATTGTTGGTGGATATCTGTGTTTCTGGTTTTGAGCTGTATAACTAAAGGTTTTATGAACGTGCCTTTTGGTGTGAAATATATACACTCTGTTTGGCGCATACCTACAAGTACAGTAGTTTGCCTTAAGGCATATGTGTTTCAGTTTTAGTAGATACTGACAAGGAGTTTTCTAAGGTGGTTATAGGACCACCCGTTGTTTAAAATACTTGGAGGTTATCTCTTTAATTTCAGTGATTCTAGTCAGTGTGTACTGGTACCCTAGAATAGTTTTAATTTGCATTTTGTTGATAATGAATGACATTGAACACCTCTTCATATTGAAAATCTTTTGTGAAGTGTTTTTTCAAAGATCTTTTTTTTTCCATTTTTTATTTTGATTGTTTGCCTTCTTGTGGATTTGTGTGAGATCTTTATATATTCTGGTTATTGCTCCTTGTTGGATATGTATGTTGTAAATATCTTCTCCCAGACCATTACTTATAGTTTTATATCTTTCCAGTGAAAATTCTTAATTTTCTTCTGTGCTTAGTGGGTTGTGTGTGTGTTTTTTGTTTTTTGTTTTGAACCATTTGAGGAGTACTTGTTTAACTACTAAGACCTTAAAGATATTCTCCTATACTATATTCTATTCTGAAAGCATTAATGTGTTGTCTTTCATTTTTAGATCTCTCTTGAAATTCATTCCTGCATCTGATTTGTGCTAGGGACCCTATTTCTTTTTGTATATATGGATAGCCATTGTTTCAGTTTCAGGTCACTGAAATGACCACCCTCACCTCACTGCCGTGCTACCTGTAGTGCACATCAGGTCTTCTTTTCGCTGCCCAGTGCAGTGTGTGGGGTCTTAGCCCCCCAACAAACTGAACCCCCGTCCCCGGCAGTGGAAGCCAGCATCCTGACAGCTGCCTGGGAATTCCCCTAGGCACAGATTCTTACACGTGTGGTTCCGTTTCTAGAATTATTTACTATTTCATTGTTCTTTTTGTCTACCATTGAACCATACACTCTAGCTTTACAAGAAATCTGAACGTCTGGTAGACTAAGACTTCTTTTGTTTTCTTTAAGAAGTTTTTAGCTATCCTAAGTCCTCTGCATTTTCTTACAGATTTTGAAACTGAAGTTTAAAAAATATCAGAATTTGAGATTTAACTGAATATGTCAGTTTAGTTAGAACTGATACCTTTACCTACTGAACATGGTATTAATAAATACCTATTTATTCAGGCCTTCTTTAAAAGCCTCCTAAAATGGTTTTATTATCTGATGCAAGAACTCTTAAATACCTTTACTTAGACATAGTATCCATTTTTTAAAATTTAAATTTAATAAATTTTAACTTTATGCAGATCAAAATTAAAATTTTAATTTTCAAATTATTAATAATACTCAGTAAAATGTGCATGTCTTTTTTGGTGTGCAGTTACACAAATTTAAACACACACACAGGTTTTGAACAGTCCATCTCCCAGAAGAACTTTTGCATTCCATTTCTCTGTGGTCCGTTCTTCCTCCACACCCATGCACCAAGCTCTGTTCTCTATTACTATAGTTTTGCATTTTAAAAAATATCGCATAATGGAGCTATACAATAGGTAAGCCTTTGAGACTGGCTTTTTCTCCCTCTGCAAGAGGCCTCTGAGCCTCATCCAAGTTGTCGCATGTATCAGTGGTTTATTCTCCTTCATTGCTGAGTAGTGTTCCCTGGTATGGTTGTCCCACAGTTTGGTTATATATTAATCTGTTGAAGGATATTTGCATTGTTTCCAGTTTTAGGTGATTTCATTCTGTTAGGGTAAATATCTAGGAATGGGATTGCTGGGTCTTTTGGTAAGTATATGTTTAGCTTTATAGTTCAGTTCAGTCGCTCAGTTGTGTCCAACTCTTTGCGACCCCACAGACTGCAGCACAGCAGGCCTCCCTGTCCATTATCAACTCCCAGAGTTTACTCAGACTCATGTCCATTGGGTCAATGATGCCATCCAACCATCTCATCCTTTCTGTCACCCCCTTCTCCTCCTGCCTTCAATCTTTCCCAGCATCAGGGTCTTTTCAAATGAGTCAGTTCTTCCCATCAGGTGGCTAAAGTATTGGACTTTCAGCTTCAGCATCAGTCCTTCCAATGAATATTCAGGACTGATTTCCTTTAGGATTGACTGGTTGGATCTCCTTGCAGTCCAAGCGACTCTCAAGACTCTTTTCCAATACCACAGTTCAAAAGTATCAGTTCTTTGGCACTCAGCTTTCTTTATGGTCCAACTCTCACAGCCATACATGACTGCTGGAAAAACCATAGCTTAGACATCACCAAACCGTCTAGACTGGCTTATTCCATTTTGCATGCCTACCCACAGTTCAATTAGAACCCAGTTAGTAAGAGTTCTAGTTGCTCCATATCCTCAGCAATGCTGATCACTTGTATTTTACCCGTTCTGATAAGTGTGTAGTGGTCTCTTGGTTTTAATTTGCATTTTCTCAAAAGCTATGTATATGTATTCAAATGCTTAATTGCCTTTCAGTCATCTTCCTTATAAAGTGTGTTGAAATCTTTTGACCATTTTTATAATTGAGTGCTAATCTTATTGAGTTTTGAGATTTCTTTCTATATACTGGATACAAGTTCTTTGTCAGTGATTTGTCTGCAAATGTTTTACAGAAAAAGTTGGTCCTTGGTCTTGGTGAATGTTCTGTGTACTGGAAAAGAATGTGTATTCCGTTATTGTTGGGAGTAGTGTTCTATAAATGTCAGGTCGATAGTTCTTTTATGTCCTTACTGATGTTCTGTTTACTTATTCTTGTGCCAAGAAAGCAGTATTTAAGTCTCCAACATAATTGTGGATATTGTCTTTCCCTCTTTGGTTTTATCTACATGTATTTGAAGATGTTTTGTTAGGTGTGTACACATTTGGAATTGTTCTGTCCTCTAGGTGAGTTGAGTTTTTTATCATTGTTTATTGTTCCTTTTTATCCCTCATAATTTTCTTTGTTCTAAAGTCTACTTTGCATGTTCTTACTATAACCAAACTAGTTTTCACTTGATTATCATTTGCAGGGTATATTTTTTTCCTTTATTTATTAGTTACTTAAATTGTTATATACTACAGCTTGAAGTCTTGAGAGCATTTAGTTTTTATGTTTTGAAAATCTCTGTCTTTTAATTGGTGATTTAGGCCATTTATATTTCAGATATTTATCAATATGTTTGGGCTTTGGTCTGTCATTTTATCATTTACTTTCTGAATGTTAGCTTTCTTTCATTTTTCTCTTTCCCCTTTCCTATCTCTTCAACTATTTGAATACTGTTTAGTGTTTCATTTTAGTTTATCTTTTTTTGTTTTAATTATTATTTTATTCCTTTGTACAGGGATTTGTTTGGGAGATTTTTTGTGTTTTTTGGTTTTTTTGGGGGGGGTCTTTGTTTTGTTTTTTTTTTTTTTGGTTGGTATAGGCATTTCAGTATACAAAACTTTTACTTAGGATCAATACTTTATCACTGTTAAATGGAATATAGAAAACTTACCACTATCTAGATCCCTTTGCTCCCCTCCCTCATTTTTATGTTTTAGCAGCGACTTAGCAGAAGTAGCAGCAGCAGCAGTTTTATTTATTAAACTTATATACAACTGAAACCACATCAGGCAATATTATAATTTTTCCTTTCAATCATAATAAAATTTTAAGGAGTACATGAGAATCATATTCTATTTGTGCAGATTTTTATCATTTCTGTTGCTTTGCTTTCTTTTTTTATGGTTTAGTATTTGCAATTTATGAACCAACAATGATGCATTATAATTAACTGAAGTCCTTAGTCCAAGGGTTTCACTATTCATGTGGTATAGCTATGTGTTTGACAGAAGTCCTGCCCTAATAATCCTTTCTGCTTTACATATTCATCTCTTACCCTTCCTCAAAATCCTTGGCAACCACTGTTGTTTTTACTGTCTTTCTATTTTTGCTTTTTCCAGGATGTCCTATAGTTTGAATTCAGAGATATATAGCCTTTTCAGATAGATTCTCTCACTTCACAAACACACATTTAAGTTTAGTCTTTTCCTGCCTCAGTAGCTTATTTCTTTTTATCACTGAATGCCATTCCATTTTATAGATATACTACAGTTGTTTATCCATTTGCCTGTTGAAGGATATATTGATCGAGACAATTTTTTCCCCAATCATTTTTTTTTCCTTTCTTGTTCCGCATTGATACTTTGCATTGATCTTCAAGTTCATTGACTCTTCTGTCATATGCATTCCACTACTGATTCCATATCTGATTCCACTACTGAGGTTTTGTTGTTTTGGTTATTGTGTTTTTTAGTTCTGATATTCCCATCTGGTTCTTAGTTGTATCTTTGATTTTTTTATCCGAGCCTTTTAATCCTTCCATTAGTTCCCACCCCATCTTAGCAATATTTGGAGTGTTTTGGACAGAAGAGTCATCTTACTGTCCAGACTGTCCAGAGCTTGATGACCAGCAGCCAGGATCTGCTCGAACTTCACAGCTTGCACATTGCTGGGATAATTACAGGGTTAGGGAACAGGGGGTGCTGGGAAGGAAGCAGACAGCAAACGGCTTCTTACCCCTCAAGTCTTTCCAAAATTACACTTTTTAACCATGTAACTAGAATTCCTAAATTTTCTTCTTAATGAAAATACTGACTCAGAAAGTGATCTGGCTCACTTATTTCTCAAAACTATTTGTTGACATTTGTTGTTGTTCAGTTGCTAAGTCATGCCTGATTCTTTGTGATCCCAGGGACTGCAGCATGCTAAGCTTCCCTGTCCTTCACTATCTCCCAAGGTTTGCTCAAACTCATGTCCATTGAGTCAGTAATGCTATCTCACCATCTCATCCTCTGCTGCCCCCTTCTCCTTTTGACTTCAGTCCTTCCCACATCACTCTTCTCCAGTGAGTCAGCTCTTTGCAGCAGTTGGCCAAAGTATTGGAGCTTCAGCTTTGCATCAGTCCTTCAGTCCTTCCAATGAATGGGCTTCCCTGGTAGTTCAGACGGTAAAGCGTCTGCCTATAATGTGGGAGACCTGAGTTCAATCCCTGGGTCGGGAAGATCCCCTGGAGAAGGAAATGGCAACCCACTCCAGTATTCTTGCCTGGAAAATCCCATTGACTGAGGATCCTGGTAGGCTACAGTCCATGGGGTCACAAAGAGTCGGACACGAATGAGCAACTTCACTTTCTTTCTTTCCTTTTCCAATGAATATTCAAGGTTGATTTCCTGTAGAATTAACTGATTTAATCTCCTTGCTGTCCAAGGGACTCTTATTAAGAGCTTTCTCTAGCACCATAATTTGAAAGCATCAATTCTTTGGCTCTTAGCCTTCTTTATGGTCCAACTCTTACATCTGTACATGACTACTGGAAAAACCATAGCTTTGACCGTATGGACCTTTGTCGGCATTACCAGGCCTGTAATTCATGGTTCCTCCTATGAACAGTTTCCAATCATTATAAGATATCTTATCAACCTTGAATGAAGGGGGAATATAAGAACCAGAGATATATTCACAGGAACTTACTTAGAATCAATAGATAGCAGAATATTACTATAGCTTTATTTTTCTAATGTTATTCTAATATAACATAAACTTATTTATATTTCTTATGTCTCCTGAGTACAAATGCCATGTAAATATCATCAGTATTTCAAGAAAGATTTCTGGATTGGCTACAGTTGTATCAACACAGAAAAAAACTATAAACAAAAGAGACAAGTATCTCCTTCAAAAATATATTGCTTTTAAGTTTAATATGTTTGTTTTTAAGCAAAATGTTAGAAAAAATGATACTTTCAAAGGTCTTAAGCATAGAATGTTGTGTCTATTTTATTTTCTGTCCTTTCTTACTTTTTTCAGAGACACTGGAGAAGATATTCCACTAGAAAGCAGTTTCTGAAGTTGAAATATTATTCAATTATCCTGCAGTCTAGGATAAGGATGATCATTGCTGTCGCTTCTTACAAACTATACCATCGGGCTACCGTGACAATTCAGAGGCGCTGGCGTGCTCATGTGAGAAGCAAGCAGGATCGACAGAGATATGAACTGCTAAAATCATCCACCCTTGTAATCCAGTCCGCCTTCAGAAGATGGAGGCGACGTAAGAGGCAATCACAAATAAAAGCTGCCATAACATTGCAAAGAGCTTTCAGAGAATGGCGTGTCCGGAAACGTGCTCAAGAAGAAAGAGCTGCCGTGGTCATACAATCCTGGTATAGGATGCACAGAGAATTACAGAAGTACTTTCACCTTAGATCTTGTGTTGTCATCATTCAGGCAAAATTTCGGTGCTTTCAAGCCCAAAAGTTATATGCAAGGACCAGAAAGTCTATCCTGACTCTGCAGAAGCACTACAGAGCGTATGTGAAAGGAAAGGTTGAGCGCACAGGCTATTTGCAGAAACGGGCTGCGGCCATCCGCCTGCAGGCCGCTTTCAGGGGAAGGCGAGCACGTAAGTTATGCAGGCAGATCAAGGCCGCTCGTGTCTTACAGTCGTACTGGAGAATGAGACAGGACAGACTCCGATTTCTAAACCTTAAGAAAAACATCATCAGGCTGCAGGCACACATAAGGAGACATCAACAATTACAGACATACCAGAAGATAAAGAAAGCTGCCCTCGTAATTCAGATTCATTTCCGAGCTTACATCTCAGCCAAGGAAGTTCTGGCCTCTTACCAGAAGACACGTTCTGCTGTCATTGTCCTGCAGTCTGCGTGCAGGAGAATGCAGGCCAGGAAAAAGTTTCTTCACATCCTCACATGTGTTGTAAAGATTCAATCATATTACAGGGCTTATGCTTCCAGAAGAAAGTTTCTGAGGCTCAAAAAGGCTACAGTAAAGTTACAATCCATTGTCAGGATGAAGCAAGCCCGCAAACACTACTTGCATTTAAGAGCAGTTGCACAACAGAGAGAAGAACGCCTGCGGGCCTCTTGCATCAAACTGCAAGCTTTGCTCAGAGGGTACCTGGTTCGGAAGCAGGCGAGGCTGCAGAGAAAAGCCGCTGTTTCGCTGCAGTCTTACTTTAGGATGAGAAGGACGCGGCTGGACTACCTGAAGGTCCATCACGCAGCTGTTGTCCTTCAGCGTTACTATCGTGCGCACCGAGCTCGGGCCCAGCAGAGGAAGCACTTCCTGCAAGTCAGAAGAGCCGTGACCTGCTTGCAGGCCGCTTACAGAGGGTACAAGGCCCGCCGGCAGCTCCAACAGCAATCTGCAGCTGCTCTGAAAATTCAAGCTGCCTTTAGAGGCTACCGTCAGAGGATGAAATACCAATCCATGCTTCAGTCTGTGCTCAAAATTCAGAGATGGTACAGGACACGCAAGATCGTTTCTGCCGTAAGAAGCCAATTCTTCAAAACAAGGACAGCTGCGATTTCTCTCCAGTCCGCTTACCGTGGCTGGAAAGTTCGGAAGCAGATCAGAAGGGAACATGAAGCTGCAGTGAAGATTCAGTCTGCTTTCAGAAAAGCCAGGGCCCAGAAGGAGTTCAGGGTGTTAAAAACGGCTGCAGCCCTGATCCAGCAGCATCTGAGAGGGCGCGCCGTGGGGCGGAGGCAGCGGACGGAGTACAGGGCGCTGCGCCGGGCGGTAGTGACGCTCCAGTCCGCCTGGAGGGGCCGAGCAGCCAGGAGGCGGATTCAGAAGCAACAGAGATGTGCCATCATCATACAGGCCTACTACCGGAGGCACGTGCAGCAGAAGAGGTGGGAAATCATGAAAAAAGCGGCTCGCCTAATTCAGATGCATTATCGAGCTTATCGTACAGGAAGAAAACAGCATCATTTGTTTTTGAAAACCAAAGCAGCTGCAATAATCCTACAGTCATCTTTCCGAGGTGTGAGAGTGAGGAAGAAAGTGAAGGAGATGCACCAGGCAGCCACCACCATACAGTCTAGATACCGAGCATACCAAGTCAGAAAGAAGTACGCCAGCTCCAGAGCAGCGGCCGTCATCATTCAGAGGTGGTACCGAGCGGCTAAGCTCGCAGGCCGTCAGCGTGAGGAATATCTTGCAGTAAAGAAGGCAGCACTGAAAATCCAGGCCGTCTATAGAGGAGTCAGAGCGAGAAGACAGATCCGGCGCATGCACACGGCAGCCACTCTCATCAAAGCCGCCTTCAAAGTGCAGCAGTCACGGAGGAGGTATCTGCAAATGAGAACAGCAGCCGTTGTAATTCAGGTAAGGTACAGAGCGTACCTCCAAGGTAGAGCGCAGCGTGCAGAGTACCTGACGACTCTGAAAGCCGTAGCTCTCCTCCAGGCCGCTCTCAGAGGGGCAAGAGTTAGACAGAGCCTGAGAAGGATGCGGACCGCGGCCACGCTCATCCAGGCCCGCTACAGGGGGCGCCGACAGCAAGCCTATTTTAATAAGTTAAGGAAGGTGACGAAAATGGTGCAGCAGAAGTACCGGGCAGGGAGGGAAAGGAACGCACAACTGCGAAGGTACAACCAGCTGAGACTCTCCGCGATCTGCATTCAGGCTGCTTTCAGGGGCATGAGAGCGCGAAGACGCTTAAAAGCCATGCACTCCGCCGCAGCCGTAATCCAGCGGAGGTTTAGGACTCTGGTGAGGAGAAGAAGATTCCTGTCTCTCAGGAAGACCACCGTGTGGGTTCAGAGAAAATACCGTGCAAAGATTTGCGCAAGGCATCACTTACAACAGCTCCGGTTGCAGAAGGCGGCTATCAAAATCCAGTCCTGGTACAGGGGGTGGGTGGTGAGGAAGAAGATACAGGAGATACGCAGGGCGGCCACGGTCCTCCAGGCCGCGTTCAGGAGGCACGACGCTCAGGCTAGGTACCAGGCCTGGAGGCGCGCCTCGCAGGTCATCCAGCAGCGATTCCGGGCAGGCCGGGCTGCGCGCCTGCAGAGAAGACAGTACCTCCAGCAAAGACACTCTGCCCTGGTTCTCCAGGCTGCATTCAGGGGTATGAGAGTCAGAAGACGTCTGAAAAGGATGCATGCCTCCGCGACCCTGATTCAGAGCAGGTTTAGGTCTATAGTGATGAGGAAAAGATTCCTTTCCCTCAAGAAAGCTGCTGTTTTTGTTCAGAGGAAGTACCGAGCCACTATCTGTGCCAAACATCACTTACACAGATTCCTAAAGTTACAGAAGGCCGTCATTACAATCCAGGCATCTTACCGAAGACGGATGGTAAAGAAAAAGTTACAGGAGATGCACAAGGCTGCAGCCCTCATCCAGGCAGCTTTCAGAATGCACAGAGCACGCCTGACCTTTCAGACCTGGAAACACGCCTCGGTTCTCATTCAGCAGCGTTACCGGGCCTACAGAGCTGCAAAACTGCAAAGAACACTTTATGTCAGATGGAGGCATTCTGCAGTGGTCATTCAGGCTGCATTTAAAGGGCTGAAAGCAAGGCAGCTTTTAAGGGAAAAGCACAGAGCAGCTGTCATAATACAAAGCACGTACAGGATGTACAGGCAGCGTTTTTTCTACCAAAAGCTTCAGTGGGCTACAAAAGTAACACAAGAAAGATATAGAGCGAGTAAAAGGAAAGCTCTTCAACACGATGCACTCAAAGCAGCAACCTGTGTCCAAACTGACTTTCAGGATACGGCCATAAGGAGACTGATTCAGGAAAGGCGGCATCAAGCTGCCATTACTGTTCAGAAGCACTTTAGAGCCTTTAAAACACGGAAGCACTATCTCCACTTTAGGGCAAAGGTAGTTTTTGTTCAAAGAAGGTACAGAATGCTAATGGCAGTGCGAACCCAGGCAGTTATCTGTATCCAGTCTTGTTACAGAGGCTTTAAGGCACGAAGGGGTATCCAACGCATGCACCTGGCTGCCACACAAATTCAGTCGTGCTACCGAAGGCACCGGGCCAGAGCTGATTATCAGGCCAAGAAAAGAGCAATTGCTGTCATACAGAATCGCTACAGGTCGTGCGTCAGAGTGAAAATGGAGAGGAAGGAATTTTTAGCCATTCAGAAATCTGCACGAACTATTCAGGCTGCTTTCAGAGGCATGAAAGTTAGACAGAAATTAAAAGCCATGCCCAATGAAAAGATGGCAGCCCCCACTACCCAGCCTGCATTCTACTGTCACAGGACTGAGAGCTGGCATGAAGCTGGCCAGAGTCCAGCACTTGTGGCTCAAGGGCTGTATAAAGCTTCTCTGGTTGGCCCTTCACAGGAAGCAGAGCATCATTCTCAAAGAAAGGCTGCGGTCACAATTCAAAAAGCTTTCCGTAAAATGGTCACAAGAAGACTGGAAAAACGGAAGCGTGCTGCCATGCGAATTCAGTCCTTCCTTCAGATGGCCGTATATCGCAGAAGATTCCTTCAGCAGAAAAGGGCGGCCCTCACATTACAGCGGTGCTTCAGGACACAGCAAAGCAGAAGACAGTTCTTACTGTACAGAGAATCAGAAGTGGGTTTGCAGAATCCCCACAGAGCCTTTCTGCCTGCAAAACATCAAAGAGAATTGTACTTACAAATAAGGAGCAGTGTAATCATTATTCAAGCTAGAGTGAAAGGATTTATACAGAAACGGAAGTTTCAGAAACTTAAAGATAGCACCATAAAAATCCAGGTATTTATGCATTTAAATACAAAGCTTTCATTCATCCTTTGACCAATATTTCTTAGAATTTTCAAAATGAGCTGTATCAGGTTATAAAGAATAAGAGGTAGTTTATGTAACCATTTCTTTTACCTTCCAAAATGGAAGGTTTTTGAAGTTGGGTAAAAAGTTCCAATAATTGTCCACCCAAGACAGCACAGAACAAGATTGTTCTGGACATGATCACCCTAAACTTAAGTTATGACTGCATAGTTAAAAGCAGAGACTTTGATTCCATACGGCTGCAGCTGGCAACCTTACATGTTTTGAGAACATCTAGTGGTGTCCTTGAGTCTAACATAAAGTTCAAGTTCTCAGTGATGCTGAAACATGTCAAACCACATCCACGATAACCACTTGGCTCCATTTCGGATGCCCGAACCACAGTTAATCCATTTTGATTTTTAAATGCTTTCTTTTCTGTAACAGCTAAAGCAGATATACAGTATATGTTTAATAGGCCACAAAACAGACTGTTCTAGTTAACATAAAGTTCAAGTTAAATCCAGTGATAGCTGGAATGACTTCCCCATACATCAATATATGGAGATTTCGTCATCATAATACAGAATGAGAAATGTATGTGGCTGGGAACACAGAGAAGGGAAACCTAAGTTGGTCCCAGTGATCAGAGAAGGCTTCTTGGAATAAGTGGGGTTTAAGATAAGAGTTAAGCTGAAGCTGAAGGAAATAGCCTAATGAGCTGTACTGAAGGAGTATTCCAGCTGTAGGCGGTAGCATGGAGCTCTCAACTGAGAGTGAGCACAGGTGTGCAATAAAGGTGATCTGAGACCAGGATGGCGGTCCATGGAGTGAGAGGTGGGCGCTCTGTAAGACAGAAAACGGTTAGCCTTCATCCTCTGGACTGAAAGAAGTTCTAGATGAGTTTAAGGAGAGGACCAGAATCCTAGTTTATTTTTTTTAAATTACTCAGTCAGGGTCTTGCCTGGAAGCCCAGCCTCTGCACTCCCAACGCAGGGAGCACTGGTTCAATCCCTGGTCAGGGAACTGTGATCCCACATGCCCCGCAGTGTGGCCAAAAAAAATATTCAGGCAGGAATGTGGAAGATGGACTAGGTTATGGGTGGCCAGTCAGGAGGTTGCAGGAAGTAGATTGGGAAAAAGTGAATTACACTGAACAGAGGGCAATGACAGTAGGATCTTCAGGTTCCACGTGAGCGGAGGATGGGGCTGGCCTTATATAGAGCCTAACTAGAGCCAAGCCACCTTTGAGGCCGAGGAGACAAAAAGACTGATACCTGGCTCCCACTAGGCGATGTCTGTCTACATAAAACCATATAGAAACACTCTGAGTCAAGGACACCACAGGAGTCAGTTTGACCATACATATCACTCTCGCCTGTCAACTGAATTTAGAAACCAACCCCCATGTAGGGTGTAGTTATCCTATTTGTTGTAGGTATTTTGAAATCAGATAGACTCAGATTCATATTTTGACTCTATTCACTTACTATGAGGTAACAAGTCTCTTAGCGTTAATTTCTGTTTTGTGAAATAGAGAGCTTAATTATCATCTCACAAGATATTTGTCAAGATTAAATAAGATAGGTCTGCCGCTTATTACCTCTGACATCAGCAAGTTCTTTTACTGGTGTCAGTTCCTCTGGGCCTTCATTTCCTCATCTCTAAATTAGAGGTAATAGTACCTACCTGTGTTCACATAAGGACTTGTAGCGCTGAGTATAGTGCTAAGCACTTAAGAAGCTGTAACTCTCACTTAAGCTTTTAGTCAGCTGCAGTGTTGCCAGAATTGGAAAGTCTGATGGCCCCGGGTAGATGGATGCTGGGATTCCACAGCCGGCTGGCCTGAACCCAGGTACATCTGAGGAGGGGTGGGGAGATCCCCGTCCTCTCCCCGGAAGTGGAGTCAGCGTGTGCATTTACTCTCTGTTCCTTCACAGGACTGAGAGGGTGAGGGCAGCACACACACCTGGCTTCCCCGGCTTTGTGCAGATCTCACAGCTTAAATACTTGCTAGGGTTGCGTGAGGCCCAGCCGGAGCCAGCCCACTGTTCTCAGAGGGCTCACGTGTCAGGAGTGAGCGAGCCTCACAGAAGAGTTGGGATGTGACGGCGTTTCTGCAGTTGATCTCGTCTTCCTGAACTGATGTTAGTTGTTTTCCAATACCGAATAAAAAAAAAATTAGACATCTCATTGCATATTTGTTATATTTTTTTGCTTAACAGACTGTGTGGAGGAGACACAAAACCAGGAAATATTTACAAGAAGTGAAAGCTGCCTGCAAGATTCAAGCCTGGTTCCGGTGCTGGAAAGCACGTAAGGAGTATCTGACTGTGTTAAGAGCTGTTAGAATCATTCAGCGTTGCTTCTGCACCCAACAGCAGAGAAGACGGTACTGTCTCAGCTGTGTAGAGGGCAGTGTGGTGTGTGTGTGTTTGTGTATCAAATAATACCGCTTGTTGGATTTTCTTTTGAATAGTTGCTATGCTTAATTTACATTGTTCGTTGATGTTTGCTCCATTATTGTAACAAAATTATCTCTGAGATTGTCTTATTTTTTGAGACAGAGCCTTGGTGGTATAATCCAGCTGTTGTTGTCCAGTTGCTCAGTCATGTCTGATTGTTTGCGACCCCATGCACGCCAGCCTTCCCTGTCCTTCACTGTCTCCCAGAGTTTGCTCAAACTCATGTCCACTGAGTGAGCGATGCCATCCAACCATCTCATCCTCTGCCGCTCCTTCTCCTGCCTCCAATCTTTCCCATCATCAAGGTCTTTTCCAGTGAGTCAGCATCAGGTGGCCAAAGTTTTGGAACTTCAGCTTCAGCATCAGCCCTTCCAATGAATATTCAGGCTTGATTTCCTTTTCAATTGACTGGTTGGATCTGCTTGCAATCCAAGGGACTCTCAAGACTCTTCTCTTAGCATCACAATTAGAAAGCATCAATTCTTTGGTGCTCAGCCTTCTTTCTGGTCCAACTCTCAAATCTATATGTGACTACTGGAAAAACAGCTTTGACTATGTGCACCTTTGTTGGCAAAGTGGTGTCTCTGCTTTTTAATATGCTGTTTAGGTTTATTATAGCTTCTCTTCCAAGGAGCAAGCATCTTTTAATTTTGTGATTGCAGTCACTGTCCACAGCAATTTTGGAGCCCAAGAAAATAAAATCTGTCACTGTTTCCACTTTTCCCCCATCTACTTGCCATGAAGTGATGTGAAAGTATTTACTTAAACTTGATTAACGCAGGTTCTTAAGGATAAGGGTAGGGATGGAGGAATGGAAAGTAGGTAAATTGATCTAGTTATGTTGTTTTCCTTGTTAGTACACTGGTCCATTTTGTTTGTTGATGTAGTTATTGGCAGCATTTCTTTCCTTTTTTTTTTTAACCTTATATTATCACCTGTTCTCTATCATTAATGATGACATAATTACCAACTTGTCTATGTTAACTCTATTTCCCTCTTGCTACTTCATTTCTCTGAAACACATTTTCAGAAGCTGTTACCAGAGTGTTCATATTATTGTTTATTCCATAGTGTAAGAATTTTTTCTTCAGTTCCCAGAATTGATGAATTATTGTATCAGTGGTTTAAAGATTGTTTTAGGAGAGGATATTCGTCTTAGAAGCATTTCTTGATTAATTCCATGGGTAGAGTAAGGCTTAAGAAATAAATGTATAGTTGCTGCTCTCAGCTATTAAGGACCAGTATCTAGTTTTCCTGTTGACATTCAGCCTTATTTTCTAGGAAAAGTGACGACATGACTTAGTTAATCTCTATCTTTTCCACACAGTTGTGAACAAGCAGATAAAGAACCTGCTTATTCTCAGTTGTTGCCTATTACTACTATATTGATGCTAAAGTTTAATCTCTAGCCCTCACATTTTAAATTTTTCTCCAGTTCTGTCTTTTTTAGATCTTTTGATAGTGCTCATCTTTTCTTTCAGCTGAGTGTCCATTTCTCATTTGCTGATGCTGTTCCACTCTCCCAAGCTCTCTTCCTGACCACCTCTGTCTGCTTAAAGACTTGATTACAGTGTGGACTCGGATTCTATTCTCTACCATTCATTCTACCACCACCCCTTTATTGATGTTTTGTCTAGATCTGGCTAATCCTACTTTCTTCTGATCTGGTTCAGAATTTTTTGTCATTCTAGAACTTAATATTTCTTGACTACTGAAATATTTCCAATTGTAAAATTTCTTTTGCATTTTGTTACCCTGTGTGTGTCTATGTGTGTGTGTTTGTACTATCATGATTCCTAGAACCTAATATAAATTACTCATTTCTACTTTTTATTTATTCTCTCATTGCCTTTCTTATACCTTCTTTCTCCTTTAGTATTTATAGAGGGCAGGCAATAAATACTTACTGAATAAGTTAATTTGAAATTGCTTTCCAATAATCGCTTTGTAGGTTTTTGAATGTGAGAACATCAGCAGTCATCATTCAGAGAAGATGGAGAGCTGTACTTTCTGGAAGAAAAATTCATGAACAATCCTTAATGACAAAAGTAGGTGTTAAAAAAAGCAATTCATGTGTAAAGAACTGCTTTAGAAAACAGAAAACAAAAAGAGTAAAGACCTAACTATACATTTACTTTAAGCACATCATTGCAGTCAGTTAAAAATTATATTCACTCATAAAAATACTGTTTGTGAATATTTTGTGTGCGTGTGTACCTGTATTTATAAAGTATTCTCAAACCCAAGTTTGAAGTGATTTTTTTGGAAAAAAGTCATAATAGATGTAGCATATCCTATCTGTATGTGTCAAACACATACTCTTTCAGCCACAATTGGTAATCTATTTAAAATATTTAGCATCAGTTTTAGAATAGTAGTAGTACCTATGATCTTTTAATAAAGAAATTAAAAGTTTACTTGTAAATTTTTACATTCAGGTAATATTCACTATGTATGATTATATACCCACTATTATTATTACACCTTCTATTATATATTTACTAAGGGGATTCTCATGAGATAGTTATTGTCAGCATTCCCATCTTATAGATGAGTAAAGCAAGGTCTGGAGACGAAAAGGGATTTGCTCAAGGTCACTCAGCTAATATGTGGGGGTCTATGTCATAAAACAAACCTAGTTCCTGTTTCAATCCAGAGATGTTACATGTCTTGGAATTTGATTGTAAGGATGTTCTGGAATTGAGGAATCTAAGATAGGCTGGGACTACACCATGTTTCTTGAAGCTGCCGACAGCTTCCCTCATAGCTGCTTACATCCATTCTCTTCTCTAGAGTGTAACTAGCTGTTTTATTAAATGCACTTGTCTTGTAGTAATATTAGTCCTGTGCTCATTAACAATGAAAAGTGTTAAGAGGAAGAGAGGGGAAGAGTACCTACTATCTATGTTCCTGGTTTACACCTTCATAAAACTTCACTTTCAGCTATAGACTTCTATGGGTTTTGAAATCTATGAAATATGACATCTTAAACTAAAAAATATACATTTTATTTTACCTTGAGAAATTACAGAACCTCCAGTGGGTTGAAGTATTATTTTTATATGTTAACATTACTCGCAAATATTTCCTTATAGAGACACCAAGCTGCTTGTTTGATCCAAGCACATTTCAGAGGATATAAAGTAAGGCAGGTGTTTCTCCAGCAGAAGTCAGCTGCTTTGACCATACAGAGATACATACGAGCCAGGAAGGCTGGGAGGCATCAGAGGATGAAATATGTCAAATTAAAAAAATCTACAGTTGTCCTACAAGCACTGGTGCGTGGTTGGCTTGTAAGAAAAAGGGTGAGTATTTTTAAGTAGGATATCTGTTTCCCTTAGATGCTCCCCAGAAATACAAAATAGATTCTCTCGTGTAATAAATTTTAACAAAGGAGCTGAAGTCTGAGTGAGGGCTCCAAGTGTGAAGCAGGTTGTTGTTACCCAAGTCATCCTGTGCTACCACCAGGCAACTCTCTCAGGGCATTGTAAGATCATCCTGAGATGACTTCCACACCTTCAGCAGGGAAGAATCCTCCATAGGGAATTCATAACGTCCTGGGCATCCTATATATGCAGCACTGGCAAACAGAAAAAAAAAAAAAATTAAAAGAGAAATCTGTGTTTTGTTCATTGAGTATAAGCTGGAACTCTGAAGGCCAAAGGCCCCTGTAGGGAGCTTCTGCTCCAAGAGTCTGCTCCATGGTGACACTGCCTGATACTGGAGAAATCAGATCAAATGTTTGTCCCATTTAATATCACCATCTCCAGCCATTCTGCTTGGAACATGCTACCCCTTCCTGAGTTTAATATTCCTAGACCTCTCCTGTTATAATTAGTATATTTTAAACCTTAACTAGCTGCTATTGGGTAGCCTAATTAAATTCTTGAGTGAAGTGCCCAAATATAATTTTGCTTTTCTATACCCTGAGTTAGGGGTTTCACCATTGAAAATATTGTATAGTAAGGAATATAATTGAGGGCTTCCCAGGTGGCTCAGTGGTAAAGAATTCGCCTACCAATACAGGAGATACAGGAGACGTGAGTTCAGTCTGTGGGTCGGGAAGATCCCCTGGAGGTGGAAATGGCTCCCCACTCCAGTATTCTTGTCTGGGAAATCCAATGGACAGAGGAGTCTGGTGTGCTATAGTCCATGGGGTCGCACACAACTTAGTGACTGAACAACAGCAGCAAAGGAATATAATTACTTCAAGTTACAATGTAGATAATCTTAATAGTTAAAAGTTAACTTACTATTGCTAATTTATATAACTTGATATTAAAGATATACAGAAATAAGCAATGGTTGATCATCTCAAGGGTTAACTATTTGATTGTTAATTTTTTTTCTCCTTCAGATCTCAGAGCAGAGAGCCAAAATTCGGCTTCTTCACTTTGCAGCAGCTGCCTTTTATCACCTGTCTGCTCTTAGAATTCAAAGAGCCTACAGACGTCACATAGCTCTGAAGAAGGCTAACAGTAAACAGCTTAACTCAGCCATCTGTATTCAGGTTAGCTTTCCTTTCATTAAGACTATGACCTAATTTTTGTTTAGAGTTTTTCCATATTTCATAAGCAATTTAAAATACCTCTAGTAAGGTTATATAACATTTAGCTTTGGCCACACAGCTATTAGGATGTCTTGATGGCTTGGAGATAAGCTGATGTTTTATGGCTCAGCACTGAGGCTACGAGTTACCCTCTGGTGCTTTGAACTCATTTGCCCTTCTGCTAGCAACGTCTGAGGGTACCTGCTTCTCCCTCGACATTCTTGCCAACTTGTGCCATTGGAAGACTGTGATTTCTGTCATTTTGATGAATGGCAAATTATATCATTTTTGTTTTGGATTTCCTTTGACTGCTAACAATTCTGAAAAAAAAAATTTCACCTGTGTTAATTATTCAAATTCTTATCTGTGTATCAGTTCAGTTCAGTTCAGTCACTCAGTCGTGTCCGACTCTTTGCAACCCCATGAATCGCAGCACGTCAGGCCTCCCTGTCCATCACCAATTCCTGGAGTTTACTCAAACTCATGTCCATTGAGTCAGTGATGCCATCCAGCCATCTCATCCTCTGTCGTCCCCTTCTCCTCCTGCCCCCAATCCCTCCCAGCATCAGGGTCTTTTCCAGTGAGTCAGCTCTTCGCATGAGGTGGCCAAAGTATTGGAGTTTCAGCTTCAGCATCAGTCCTTCCAATGAGCACCCAGGACTGATCTCCTTTAGGATGGACTGGTTGGATCGCCTTGCAGTCCAAGGGACTCTCAAGAGTCTTCTCCAACACCACAGTTCAAAAGCATCAATTCTTCGGCGCTCAGCTTTCTTCACAGTCCAACTCTCACATCCATACCACTGGAAAAACCATAGCCTTGACTAGACGGACCTTTGTTGGCAAAATAATGTCTCTGCTTTTTAATATGCTATCTAGGTTAGTCATAACTTTCCTTCCAAGGAGAAAGCGTCTTTTAATTTCATGGTTGCAATCACCATCTGCAGTGATTTTGAAGCCCCCCAAAATAAAATCTTACACTATTTCCACTGTTTCCCCATCTATTTCCCATGAAGTGATGGGACCAGATGCCATGATCTTAGTTTTCTGAATGGTGAGCTTTAAGCCAACTTTTTCACTCTCCTCTTTTACTTGTATAGTGTATTTTAAAAAGATTTTTTTCCATATATCTTGCTAGTTTTCTATTGAGTGTTTTTTTTTTCTTAATAAATTATAGGAGTTCTTTATGTATTCTGAATAAGAATCCCACTTGTGTATATTAAGTAAAAAAAGTAATTGAAGAATAATATACAGCTTGATGAGATTTATATAAATTATGAAATGAGGAATATGTTATGCAGGGTTGAATTCACATGCACACACTTACGCACACACACACACTCACACTTACATACTGTGTCCTGGAAGGATCTACACCAACTTGAGTGGAAAAGGAATGCCACTGGGGAGGGTTGAAAGATATTCAATATAATGTTCTATTTATTTCATTTGTGTATATATGTATGTATTTATTTAAAAAGACCTGAAATAATAAAGATCTTCATCCGTCTTAAACAGAGATGGTTTCGAGCAAGATCACAGCGTAAGCGGTTTCTTCAGGAATACAGCGTCATAAACACTCAGCGTGAAGCTCAAGAATGTGTGAGCCGGCGCAGCAGGGCTGCGTCCGTAATACAGAAAGCCGTCCGCCGCTTCCTCCTCCGTAAAAAGCAGGAAAACATTAACAAAAGAATCGCTAAAATTCAGGTAACCGAAAATATTATGATTTTTTATGATGCAATTCATCCTCACGATACCTAACATTTTATTTTATTTTTTGGCCATACCTCAAGGCTTGCAGGATCTTTGTCCCCAGCCAGGGTTTGAACTCAGGCTACAGCATGGAACGTGCTGAGTCCTAACCACAGGGCCGCCCAGAGATTCCACATCTAACATTTTAAAAAGCACAGTCGCAGTCATCCTAGAAAACTAAGGCTGGCCAATAGAAGAATTCATAAGCACTATGCTACCAGAGTTTCATTGCTAAGCCTTTTATTTTCAAATTCCCTGTAGGAAGTTGATGACTGAGAGCTGCAAAAGTATTTTTGCATTTTGAATACAGTTGGCCACCTTTGACCAGTGAATGCTACTTTAGCTCATATGCAGGAATATCATACATATTTCTTCTTAGAAAAAGTTATTTTGCTCTTTATTAGAACCTGAATTGAAGTTCTACTTGCAAAGTGTCTTGACTGCATCATACAATTTTACTGAAAATATTTACTTTGTTTGGAAGTAGATACAGATATAAATTCACAACATCAGGGGTTGCAACCTTCAAGTTACTGGTTTGTCTCTTTAAGGCACTATGGAGAGGATATTCTTGGAGGAAGAAAAATGATAGCACAAAAACTAAATCCATTCGACAGAGACTTCAGTGTGTTAACAGGGAGATTCGAGAAGAAAACAAGCTCTGCCACAGAACAGCAGCGGCCCTGCACCATCTCCTGACCTACAAGTACCTTTCCACGGTGCTGGAGGCCCTGAAGCACCTGGGTCAGTTGGTTTCAAGAGTATCTTGTAGAAGGTTAGACATGCACTTTTACCTCAGAGTAGACAAAGAAGGGGCTCCCCAGGAGGCGTTAGAGGTGAAGAGCCCGCCTGCCAGTGCAGGAGACGTAAGAGACGTGGGTTTGATCCCGGGGTCGGGAAGATCCCCTGGAGGAGGCATGCCAACCCACTCCAGTATTCTTGCCTGGAGAATCCCCATGGACAGAGGAGCCTGGTGGGCTACAGCCCACAGGGTCACAAAGAGTCAGACACGACTGAAGCAACTTAGCGCACACTAGTAGTTAAAATGCTGATTTTGTTGCTGTGAATGTATCTCTTTTTCTCTTCCTCTTTCAGAGGCAGTTACTAGACTGTCTTCAATTTGCTGTGAGAAGATGGCCCAGAGTGGAGCAATCTCCAAAATATTTGTCTTGATCCGAAGCTGTAACCGGAGCGTCCCATGTATGGAGGTCATCACATACGCTGTGCAGGTCTTGCTTAATGTCGCCAAGGTACTTTCCATCCTGACTGGGAAGCGTCTCGTGGTCCAGAGCTCTCCTCCACAAGTTAGGTCTATGCTTGCTCATCACTAGAGCTGAGATCTCCAGGTTACAGTGCATTTACTGCGTGCCAGGGTCATAGGAAGATGTGTTGACTCTTTTCACATAGCTGTACATAGAAACACTGCATGCCTTATGATTTTATTTTTCCTGTTTTTGTAGTATTTATAACAGTGATGGCAAGATTTATCAAGGACTTGCTAACTATGTGCTAGTGCTTTTCATGCATCATTTAATTAAGTCATGTTAATCCTCTAGGGTGGTTTGTATCATCCTTCCTATTTTGTTTTTGTTGTTTTCTGTTCAGCCGTGTCCTACTCTGCAACCCCATGGACTGCTGCATGCCAGGTTCCCCTGTCCTTCACCATCTCCCACAGTTTGCTCAGATTCACGTCTCTTGAATTGGTAATGCTATCTAACCATCTCATCCTTTGTCACCCCCTTCTCCTCCTGCCTTCAATCTTCCTCAGCATCAGGGTCTTTTCCAATGACTTGGCTCATCAGAAATTAGGTGGCCAAAGTATTGGAGCTTCAGCATCAGTTCTTCCAATGAATTTTCAGGGTTGATTTCCTTTCAGATTGACTGGTTTGATCTCCTTGCTGACCAAGGGACTCTCAAAGAGTCTTCTCCAACACCACAATTTGAAAGCATCATTTATTTGGTGCTCAGCCTTCTTTTTGATCTAACTCTCAGATCTGTGCATGACTACTGGAAAAACCATAGCTTTGACTATATGGACCTTTGTTGGCAAAGTGATGTCTCTGCTTTTTAACATGCTGTCTAAGTTTGTCATAGCTTTCCATCCAAGGAGCAAGCGTCTTTTAATTTCATGGCTGAGTCACTGTTCCCAATGATTTTAGAGCCCAAGAAAAGAAAATCTGTTACTGCTTCCACTTCTTTCCTATTTGTCATGAAGTGATGGGATCAGATGCCACTATGTTCGCGTCTTTAATGTTCAGATTCAAGGCATCTTTTTCACTCCCATCTTATAGTGAAGGAATAATCATCCTTACAGGAGGGAAGGTCTGGGCGGAGGACCAGCGTGTGGTCAGTGGTGGGGCCAGACGTGGGCTCACGTCCATCCCCAGCCAGAGCCGACCGTCCACACGCTGTGCTGAACCAGAGCAGCAGCACCTCTTCTATCACATCCGGCAAAACAGGGTGGTACCACCGCTGTGCCAGGAACAGCGTGATACCACCGCTGTGCCAGGAACAGCGTGATACCACCCCTGTGCCAGGAACAGGGTGATACCACCAGTGTCCCCGGGAACGGGGTGATACCACCGCTGTGCCCGGCTCCCTGGGACACTCTAGGTGCGAATGTCAGTCTTTGGCCTTGGGCTGCTCGAAGTTGTCTCCACCAGAATCTCACATGCAGAGATGTTGACATGGCAGGTTCACCCTCCTCGCCCGATCCATCAGCCGTAAATTCGAGACATCCCCTGGGCTTTTTATCTTTGAGGAGCAGTGGTTGAGACAGAGACTCTGAAGCCAGACTGCCTGGGCTTGCATTCCAGCTCTGCAGCTCACTATGGGTTACTCAGCCTCTCTGTGCTTCCCCTTTTTTAATGTAAACTGAGGGTAGTCATCGTATTTCTCCTCATGTTATTGTGAGAATTAAATGAATCCGTGCACATAATGTGCTTGATCCACAGATGTGCCAAACAAGTGCAAAGTGTTCATATTGCTTTGTTGTTTTTATCTTAGTACCAGTAGCATTATCTTTTACCATGCAGATGTCAACATGAATCTAATGATGTGATTCACAATTGAAGCATGAAAGATAAATTCTTGGCTAATGATCATCACATTTATTTATTTTAAAGCAAGCTCACCTTCTTCTCAGGAAGCATGAGTAGGGTAACAAGCAGTCAATCTTATCTTTATGGTTATCTTAACCTATGATTACCTATCACAGATATATTTTTCTGAGAGGGTCTCTCTAAAATGTCCTTGTTTTTTACCTTGTTTTCATTTATGTCAAGGTGTGCATTTACAGAGATTTCAGATTTGATTCATTTTTTGTGGAACTTTAAAATAGGTTGGGTAAAAAAACATTAAAAGGCACATGAGCATATAAGATGGATCCCAAAATGACCTCGGAAAGTCATCTCATGAAGTCCTCGCTCTTGATGCAGATGGTCCACAATTTGGCTCTAAGCCTCCTTCTCAGTTGGTGTTTCTAAGAGACTCTGCGCTCATTGTAACTCGTAACTTGGTTCTGTTCTCCTCCAGTATGAAAAGACGACTTCAGCGATTTATGATGTCGAAAACTGTGTAGATACCCTGCTGGAGCTTCTGCAGATGTACCAGGAAAAGTCTGGTGACAAAGTTGCCGACAAGAGCAGAAGCATTTTCACAAAAACCTGTTGTTTGTTGGCTGTTTTATTAAAGACGACAACTCGAGCTTCAGTGAGTATTCACCAGCTTTTTTTCCTTTGCGGTTATTTTTGCATGCTCTTAAGCCCAAGACATTCATGCGGTAATTATCATAACTTCAATAGGGTTTTGTGTGTGTTCACACTGGATTTTTGGGCTGATCTGATTGTCTCTCGCGTGTCAGGGGAGCTGAATTCTAGAAGTAGAATTTATTACAGCCCTTAATGTAGGAAAATGGAACCCACTCCAGTATTCTTGCCTGGAAAATTCCATGGACAGAAGAGCCTGGTGGGTTACAGTCCATTGGACCGTGCAGAGTCAGACATGACTGAGCACAGACACAGGAGTAACCAGCTTCCATGTACTTGAGGGAAGTAAGAACCATACCAACCAGAAAGCAACTCAGTGTGTTGACTCCTCATCCCCTTGCTATGATGTAGAGACATGTCGAGCGCTTCCCTGGTGGGGGCTCTGCATTACCCTCTCCAGGTGTGCAGTCAGCAGGGCTCACCACGGACTGGGATAGGATTGTGACCTTTATCCTGAGAACCGTGGGAAACCACTGAGGGTTTCTTAAGCAGAGGAATATGTTCCAGTTTAAGTTTTAACATCACCTTGGCTGCTGATTGAAGAAAGGATTTGGGAGAGCGTGTGAGATGTAGGGAGACCATCAAGGAAGGAGGCAAGTATAGACCCTCAGTGGTCTGGGCCAGAGTCTGTGCTTGACCTGGGGCTGCTTCTGTGAGAGGTAGACGGGTAACGCTGGAATCATTGAGGAGGTAAAATTCACGAGACTTGGTAACTATATATAGTAGGTATATTGACTTTAATGTTTGCTTTTTTATTCAGTATGGAATTAAGTGTATCATTTGCCCTCTTTGTAATTTGTAATTTTTGCCCTCTTTGTAATTCTTTTTTTAAACCAGTCTAACTGCTGCACTTGGAGAGCATGACTTTTTATTGATTAAGGCTTGTCATTTACTGCACAGTGTTTGTTAACTATGATTTTGACAATCAATCCCTTCTGGCAAAGAAGGGATACCAAGTTTAATCCTAGTTACTATTGCAATAAACATACATTTTCTTTTTTAGGATGTTCAAAATAGGTCCAAAGTTATCGACCGTATTTATAGTCTCTACAAACTTACAGCTCATAAGCATAAAGTGAATACTGAAAGAGTCCTTTGTAAACAAAAGAAGAATTCTTCTGTGAGCCTTTCCTTTTTTCCAGAAACACCTGTAAGAACCAGAATGGTTTCAAGGTGAGCAATAAATGTACCCTGCAGTTTTGTGTCACCAAACATGCATTTGTTCATTGAGCCGGGGCTTCCCAGGTAGCTTAGTGGTAAAGGATCTGCCTGCCAAGCAGGAAATGCAAGAGATGTGGGTTCAATCCCTGAGTTGGGAAGATCCCCTGGAGGAGGACATGGCAACCCACTCCAGTATTCTTACCTGGGAAATCCCATGGACAGAGGGGCCTGTCGGGCTACGGTCCACAGGGTTGCAAAGAGTTGGACGCTACTGAGCACCACCACCACCTTTTCAACATATGATTTTTATTTAAGAACTTGGTGTATTTTAATGTTACATTGTAGAATTAACATATTAATGAATAGATTCTCCCCCCCCCTCCGCCCCCTTTTGACATTTGTTGTTCAGTTGCTCAGTCGTGTCCAACTCTTTGCAACCTCATGGACCGCAGCACACCAGACTCCCCTGTCCTTCACCATCTCCCGGAGCTTGCTCAAACTCATGTCCAGTGAGTCGGTGATGCCACCCAACCGCCTCATCCTCTGTCATCCCCTTCTCCTTCCGCCTTCAATCTTTCCCAGCATCAGGACATAGTCAGGGGTTTGTTTTTTGGGGGGCGTTGTTGGGGGAAGTGAGCGGGTAAAACTCCAAACAGTATATATGCACCTTTTCTGTCACAACAAAGTTCCCTTGTACCTCTTTCAGTCAATTCTCTCACGTTAACCGCGGATTCTGGAAACTACTGACATGATTTCAGTATCTTTAGTTTTGTCTTTTCTGCTTTGTCCCATAAATGGGATCATAC
This sequence comes from Muntiacus reevesi, assembly GCF_963930625.1. Lineage (NCBI taxonomy): Eukaryota > Metazoa > Chordata > Mammalia > Artiodactyla > Cervidae > Muntiacus > Muntiacus reevesi. The sequence continues at coordinate 120,726,888 of NC_089253.1, read as the reverse complement.
ATAGGAAGCTTTCTGTGACAAACTTTTCTATTTAGCTTAATAAATACACCTTTGTGAGGTTCATCCACATCTTATGTGGCCTAGATTTCATCTCTCTCTTCACACAGTGCTCCTCCATGATAGGGAAACACCCACTCTGTTGACCACTCCCCTTCCCGCCCAATTAATTGATATTTGGGATTTTCACTGGAAAGAGTAAGAAAATGGAATTTCGTATAGTGGTAGGGATTCATATGAGGAAGATGGATATGATTCTGTTTTCTCAGTGAAGGAGATTATAAACATTAACTCTGCAGCATAAAATAGTCATCTTGGGGAAAGAGAAAGGGAGCAATTCCTAGGTGGTTTCAGTCGCTGCGGTACAGTCAGCCAGCCTGGTTGTGTAGTTACTCTTTAGCAAGCTTGCAGGAATGAAAAAGGCAGATACCTGGATTCAACTGGGAATCTGACTAGAACTTTCCAGCTGAATTCAGTAGGAAGGAGTGACAATAGCATTAGCAGCATTTGCAAAGGAGATTATACCAGGGGACCCAAGGCAGACGGGAGGGAAGGTGTGCAGTGCTGGGCTGGGCGCGGGCTTGCACTGCGGTCCAGGGAAATAGGCCCCCAGCGGGCGGAGCCAGCGAGCATGGGCATGTTAAGTCCAAGGACGCGGATGAATCCCAAGTGGCGTTGGGATGGAAGGCCGGGCACCTTCTGAGGGCGGTGCCAGTCTATCGTGTGGTCATATGACAAGGAGTGGCCCTGCAGGAAACGGGCAGAAATGGACAGAAGAGGATTTGGAGTTCTGAGATGGGACAGGAGTTGAGCGGAGGCCGGGAACCAGGTTTACAGACAAAAGCCTGGAGTTTCATGGCTGAATAGCCTGAGCTTCAGAGGAGCCACCATCATCCTTCGGGGAAGATGGGGAGAAACGATCTAATGTTGTAAACGGCGATAACAGGAAGCTTCCCACCTGCGGGAGGGGCCGGGAGGGGGCGAAGTGCCCAGGAGGGGCCACATTTCAGTTAAGAAAAAGCGGTGGACATGACTCTTTTAAGAGAAGAACTTGATTAATGGAAGGTTTTTGTTCTTCTCACAGACTCAAACCAGACTGGGTTTTGAGAAGAGATAATGTGGAAGAAATCATGACTCCTCTGAAAGCTATTCAGATGGTGATGGACACGCTCAGCCTTCCTTATTAGCAGAGGCAAGCGTCTCAGCATGTACAGGAAGACACAGAAAAGCTCATCACGCAGATGAAAAGCGTTTTTAGGTTTCTTTGTACAATTTTTAAAAATCTGACTTTGTGTTAAAGTTAAAAAGATATATGTAACAAATAAACTTTATATTCTTTCTTTCTCTTTTTTAATAGCTTTATTCGAGTAACAAACTAATGTCATGACATGATTCCGACACTGTTATCTGCATCTGTCATCTTAAAATATTGTATTAGTTTGAATATAATCATATTCCTAGAGGGAAAACATTAGCTTAGTGTTCCTGTTTTATAGGTAAATTGAAGCTTTCGTCCAAAATAAATGTTGAAAAGTTAAGAGTCTGCCAACTCAGGTTGAAGCGAGAAGAGGATAAAATAACCCCACAAATGCCATTGACCCCTGCTTCCTGACTGAGGACCATCCAGATGGGCAACTGAGCCCGTCCGGGCACATTGGGCAAATTCAGCCCACCTCACCACATACTAAAAACCCTAGAGTTTGAGCTGAGTGGGGCTATAATTTGACCTGGGGAGAGCAAGGTTGTAATAGAAACTCTAGTCCCTGAGCACAGATCTGAAGATGGTTCATTTACGAAACACAACCTGTTTTTCATAGCTTTGGGTCACTGCTGCCAACTCTGCACCCATGGTTCCTGGGCTGCAAATGCCTACCTCCAGTGGCTGTTTGCAGTCTGATCAGGTCCCAAAGTCTGTCTAGAAAAGGGGGCCAGGACAGTTCTTAACTCTTAGAAATAAATCAGTAGTAGCCAGAAATGGAAAGGCCATTTAACTACTTGTTGGAATAAGGATTAAACATAATTAGTCAGAAATTGTCTGAGACCTAGTTGGAGTAGATCTAAAGACCCTATTGATGAATATATTGTAGACTATATTGAAAGTAACTGGAGAATTTTTGGTTTTTTTTCCCTCTTCCAATAAAGTATTTTGGCACTCTTGGTACTAAGAATTTTCCAAACGGTGTGGTTTTTGTTGACTCTCCCAAATGCTTTGTTTTTCATTTCACAGAATTTTAGTATAAACAGTTTATTTACTTGGTAAATTATACTGCTAGGATATAGTCAAGCAGCATAAAATGTTATTGGTATTCATTTCTTCTAAGATGGTTATGACCAATTAGTATTTGCCCAAGAAATATTTCTATCAAGTTATACATGAAAGGTGATTTCCAGACTTTTACTGATTAAGAAAATGATGTCTTTTTGATTACTTTTTAAATTTTTATATTGTTCACCTGTCACTGATTCTCGGTATAAAGAAAGCATAAGCTGCTATAGTTCTACTTTCAACAAAGGAAGAATTCCAGTGAAAACACTTAGCTTTAGCTTATTCACAGGGGGTAAAATCAATGCAGATAAACATTTATTTACAATCTATATTTGAAGGCATGTGTATTTGTGGGTGCGTGTAAAAATTTCCAACCTATGTAAAGAAAGAAGGAAATAGTCTAAAAACCTGCTTATTTCAAGAAATACTTATGGGGGCTACATGAAGTAATGTTTCTAAAGCTTGCATAGATTATGGACCGTTTTTTTCCCTCTGATTTTACAGAAGCCTGTTTCAGAAACAAATCTTAAATGAACAGTTTTTCTTTTTAGTTTTAATAATCTAATTTTATTCTGATTTGTTTATGTTTTTTTACCTTTTGGTCTCACCATGTAGCATGTGGGACCTTAGTTTCTCTACCAGGGATTGAACCCACACACTGTGCTTCAGAAGAGCAGAGTCTTAACCCCTGGAATGCCAAGGAAGTCCCTAGTTTTATTCTATGAATAATACTCCATCATTAATGCAGATAACTTGTATTTGGAATAATGGTTTATTTTGGATTATCTAAAAAAACAAAATGAAATTTGTTCTAAACTTTGCCCTTGCTTTGCCAAGGCATCATTAAGTTTCATACCTGCTGAACATTATTGGAAACAGATTCTTCCTCCTATCAATAATTGTGATTGATCTTTATTGTGGTATGTTGATACATTAATAATCCAATAACATCTATATGCATCAATATGCCAGCAAATCTGGAAAACTCAGCAGTGGCCACAGGACTGGAAAAGGTCAGTTTTCATCCCAATCCCAAAGAAAGGCAATGCCAAAGAATGTTCAAACTACCGCACAATTGCACTCATCTCACACACTAGCAAAATAATGCTCAAAATTCTCCAAGCCAAGCTTCAACAGTACATGAACCGTGAATTTCCACATGTTCAAGCTGGATTTAGAAAAGGCAGAGGAACCAGAGATCAAATTTCCAACATCTGCTGGATCATTGAAAAAGCAAGAGAGTTCCAGAAAAACATCTACTTTTGCTTTATTGATTACACAAAAGCCTTTGTGTGGATCACAAGAAACTGTGAAAAATTCTTAAAGAGATGGGAATACTAGTCCACCTGACCTTCCTCCTGAGAAATCTGTATGCAGATTTCGAGTAAATTCTGGGAGTTGGTGATGGACAGAGAAGCCTGGCGTGCTGCAGTCCATGGGGTCGACTGAGCGACTGGACTGGACTGAATGAACATCTATATTTATCTTAACAATGTTACTGAAGACATAGGATACTTGGTGTCTTTCTTCTACTGTTACTTTCTCTCTGAGGCTATCTGGGTTCCATGGCCTCTTTTCTACAAGCCCTCTCAATTCCACGTGTGTCCTCTCGGCTCTAAAATAAGTGATGACCTCCAACAGACAGCAGCCATCTGCTTCCCTCACATGCAGGCGGCTTTTGAGTGAAAACCCACCCTGATTCGTAGTCTCGCTCTCAGCGCACGAAAGTTTGCTCTTCAACAACCTCCCGGAGTGTGTCTAACCAAGTTCCTCTGACTATTTGCATGTCACATAATTTTGTCTTGTATCCTAGACTCACTGAATGTTGTATTGTGGAGACTGGACTCTCTTGTATCTCTCCCTCCCCCTCAAAAATGTTTTTAACAACGTGGTTGGCTCAAGCTGAACACTGATTTTGCAATGGCAGCTCAAATCTTATTTCAATTATTCTTTATCCTTATCTGAGTTACTTTGAGTTTGCCCAGCACATAGATATTCAAGAGTCATTCAGAGGGGCTTCCCTCGTGGCTCAGCGGTAAAGAATCCAGGAGCCAGTGCAGCAGACACCAGTTGGATCCCTGATCCGAGGGGATCCCACACGCCTCGGGGCAGCTAAGCCCGGGCGCCACAGCTACTGAGCCTGTGCTCTGGGCCCAGGAGCTGCAGCTACTGAAGCCTGCGTGCCCTCGATTCCATGATCCGCAACAAGGAGCCCAGGCACCGCAGCGAGGGCAGCTCCCACTCTGCACAACTAGAGAAAGGCCACACAGCATGGAAGACCCAGCACAACCGGAAAAAAAGAAAGAAAAAAAACATGAATCATTTGGAGATTTACGGAGAAATCACACGCAAAGTTCGGGGCCCTCTTTTTTGCACTCTCCTTATCTACCCATCACCCCCTTTCTCAGTGGACATTACTGCCCCCACCCGCCTCACCGGTGCCTGTGGCTAGAGTGTCTGTGGGCTTTTTCTTTAAACCCAAGATTTCACTGCATTGCAGAGTGCTGAGTGCAGAGTTCTCTCAGGCCGTAGCCTGTAAAAATGGGTCTGCCTGAGAGAACTGACTTCCTTGCCTTCTTTCAACTTAATTGTCCCATCCAGAAATGGTCTGCTGTTTTCCATTCTGCCTTGTGTCAGTGTATCTGGTTTTCTGGTTTTCCTTGGGGGTGATTTTGGATTTTGTTCAGAGTTGCTCTCTAAAGTTTACTTATGAATATTTGAAGCCGAAGTTGAAGAGGTGTTTTATCATTTGTTTTATTCTCCTTCCTAAAAACACAACTTTTACTTTTAAAAAATTAATAAAGGACATTCAAGATGAAACCTTAGATACAGTGTAAGGTTGTGAATGATGTCATCCTCCCCCCCAGAGAATTTATTTTTGGTCCTGACTGACAACTAGCTTACAAACACTAGCTGCTGCAGGTCACCTTATCCAGTTTGGATTGAGATGGTTTTGAGGTGAATTTGGGTCCCTAGACAATCTGTACCTGCTTCTCACGTACTCTTATTTGTCAGGGCCCAAGAGCTTCCTACTCAGCTATACTCCAATAAAAAGTGAGAAAAAGCACACGTCTTGCTGGCTCTCCTTTTCTTAACTGGAGTGCCTACAGGTGGACCTTTCGGCTTCACGCCAGCTTCTCCTTCTTGGCCTCTGACTTTTCCTCTGCCGGCTTCTCTTTACCTCCTCAACTTCTCTCAGTCGTGAATCAGACATAGTGCGTAAAAATAAATATCACGGCCTCCAAACAGTCCCTCTGAAGTCCTTCTGACTAGGTTGGAAGGAATAGGGAATGAAATTCTACTCACCTCGATTACCTGTCAGAGGCTTTCTCCTATTTCCGGTCTTCCTCCTGTTATGTTTTGATTTTGACTCCTTCACCGCGTGGGAGAGAATAGTGAGCTACGCAGGGCAAACCTTACCAGCAAGCACTGCATCGCTGCTGGCCAAGCACCTTGCTTTGCAACACGCGCCACAAAAGAGTTTAAGAAACAAAGAAATTCTCAGAAACTGAGAGAGAGCATCCAAGTTTAAAATACTGTTTCCTATTGTGCTCTGAATAAAACATTTTTATATGTATTTTGTTATTCTCAAAATTCTAAGTAATAGTCCCAGTTCAAGATTTCCCCCTCAATACCTGAGGAGGAGAAATAAAACTTCTATTAATACCTGCTTCTTCCTAAACTAGAGGTCAGCTGTTTTAACAGCAAGTGTGATTTACACATTCTTACTTTTTCAATTCGACACCACCAATCTCTGAGTTTGTATAAATTCCTCATAGATTTTGATACTGTACTAGTTTTTTGTTTTTTACATTCCCTGTGTTTCTCATTGATTTAAATTTGTTGGCCACTATTTTTGAAAACACCTTTATTGAGGTGAAGTTCACATCCCATACAATTAGCCCATCTAAAATGTACAATTCAGTGTTGCCCGGCATAATCACAGAGTTGTGCAGTCATCGCCATAATCAGTTTTAGGACACTCGTCACCCTCAGCTTTCAGTCACCAGCCCCTCCCCAGGTCTAAGCCTAGGCGACCACGAGTCTGCCTTGAGTCTCTGCATTTGTCTGCTCTGGGCACGCCATGTCGATGAAGCACATGGTGTAGTCCCCTGTGAGTGGCTTTTGACACTTAGCATGTGTCCGAGGTTCGTTCATGTTATGACATGTAATAACACTTCATAATATTCCATGGTTTCGGTGTAGCTTTTGTTTAGTTCCTGTGTGTATTAATGAGCACCTGGGTTGTTTTTCAGTTCAATTCAGTCGCTCAGTCGTGTCCGACTCTTTGCGGTCCCATGGACTGCAGCACGCCAGGCCTCCCTGTCCATCACCAACTCCCAGAGCTTGCTCAAGCTCACGTCCATCGTGTCAGTGATGCCATCCAACCATCTCATCCTGTTGTCCTCTTCTCCTCCTGCCTTCAATCTTTCCCAGTATCAGGGTCTTTTCAAATGAGTCAGTTCTTCGCATCAGGTGGCCAAAGTATTGGAGTTGGAGCTTCAGCATCAGTCCTTCCGATGAATATTCAGGGCTGATTTCCTTTCGGAAGGACTGGTTGGATCTCCTTGCAGTCCAGGGGAGTCTCCTGAGTCTTCTCCAACACCGCAGTTCAAAAGCATCAATTCTTCAGCGCTCAGCTTTCTTTATGGTCTGGCTCTCACATCCATACATAATGACTGGACAAACCATGGCTTAGACTAGATGGAACTGTCCTTTTTGCTTTCTGTCATAAGGGTGGTTATCAGCTGCATATCTGAGGTTATTGATATTTCTCCCAGAAATCTTGATTCTAGCTTGTGCTTCATCCAGCCTGGCATTTTACAGGATGTACTCTGCATATAAATCAGGGTGACAATACATAGCCTTAACATACTCCTTTCCCAATTTTGAAACAGTTGTTTTTACCTTTGGGCTATTATGAATAATTCTCTAGGAACATTCACATGTAAGTTTGTGTAGATAAATGTTTTCATTTCTCCTAGGGATTTATTAATATCTAGGAGGATTGCTGAGTCAATGGTAACTCTATGCTTAACCTTTAGAGAAACTGTCAGGTTGTCTTCCAAACTGAGCGCACCGCTTTACATTCCCTTGGGCAGTGTTTGTGGGTCTCCATTTTCCACATCCTTAAGAACTCCTGCTATTATCTGACTTTATCACCACCCCAGTTTGTGTGAAGTAGTATCTCATGATGATTTTTATTTCAATTTACTTAATACTCTGGTCACCTGATGCAAAGAGCCAACTCATTAGAAAAGACCCTGATGCTGGGAAAGATTGAGGGCAGGAGGAGAAGGGGACGACAGAGCATGAGATGGTTGGATGGCATCACCACCTCAATGAACATGAGTTTGAGCAAACTTCAGGAGTTAGTGAAGGACAGGGAAGCATGGCGTGCTGCGGTCCATGGGGTCACAGAGTCAGACATGACTGAGCGACTAAACAACAACAGAATGATTAATGATGTTAAGCATTTTTCAATGTGCTTATTGGCCATTCGTACATCTTCTTCAGACAAATATCTATTTAGATCCTGTTTTCATTTTTAAATTGGATTATTTGTCTTGTTCTTTTGAGTTGTACGAGTTATTTATATATTCTAAATACAAGCCCCTTATCAGATATAAGATTTGTAATTATTTTCTCCCATTTTGTCTGCTGTGCTTTCATTTTTTTCCCTTTTCTCTGAAGCATGAATGTTTGTAATTTTGATTAAGTCCAGTTTATCTATTTTTTTCTTTTCTTTCTTGTGCTTTTGATGTCATATCTAAGAATCCATTGTCAAATCCATGGCCATGAGGACTTTAAGCCACATTTCCACCTGTATTTGTAGTCATCTTTTTTATAGGTATTTAAAAGAAAGGAAAAAAATGCTATCTACAATAGAAGAATACCCAAAGTATATTCCTAAAACTTTCTGTTCAGTATTTCCCAACCTACGGTACATCAGAAAATAAAGGAGTTGTTGCATGAAATCAGCATCACGACCCAAAGGATCTTTATATTATCATTTTCTATTTTCTTGGTCTAATAACTCTTTTCTGACTATAAAAGCAGTATATAATGTTAAAATATAGGGAATACAAATAATTTGAAAGTATTCTAATTTCTTAAGTCTATTCATTCAAACCACGTAGACTGATTATAGCCAGCATTTTTATTTATTCTCATTTTTTCTTTATCCATTCCTGCCTACCCAGACAATTAAATACATGTACTATTGTAACCTAATAATTCTCGCTTAAAACTGTAGTTATCTTTTTGTTTGTGTATATTGCCTCTTGACTGCATTAGAAGTACCACACTAAGATTTGTGTAAGTTTCAGAGTCTTCCACTGATTTGTAGAAGACGGTGTATTCAGTCCTTTAAGGCGTATGTATGGCCTGATGAATGGCTAGAGTCGCCTTAGAGACTTACCAATACTTGCTAATGCTTGCTACAAACATAAGGGGTGAGAGCGTTTGTATTTTTATGAAATGATAATGATGCAAAGAAAGAGATTATCCAAATAACTCCACTTCCTCTGAAATAAGGTTGACTGAGAAAGCCTTGAAGTTGTAAATTTCAGACAATGAGAAGAGGGTGCGTGGAACTAAGTGCTAAAGGCGGGCGTGTTTCTGCGTGTGTTACAGGAGAGAGGGACTCAGGATGGATACGCATGGTCCTCCTAATAAAAGAAGCCTTGGCTACTCAGCTTACACATTTAAGAAACTCTGAGAACCCAGAGTTCTAATTAAAACTGTGATAAACCATCCCTGAAAGTCTAAAGACAATAACTGTAGCGGTGACTACATAGCAAACACTCATAGCCCACCTGTAAGGTTACTTCTAAGAGTCCATCCAGGGGAGCTGTGCTTGTTTCATTCACAAGTGGGATATTCAAATTTCCCTTCCTGACAGAGGACTCGAAATGATTGTATGGGCGTTTTCTGTCTATGTGAACGCTTACACTCAAATTCAATAAAGTCCCCTGTTTTAGCGTATCTTATTGGGGGGGTTCTCCATTTTAACTGGATGTTATTTTTGTTCATTCTATCTTCAGATATGATACATGCATCTGAAAGAAAAAATAATAAAGTATTAATAATAAATCTTTCCTTATCCAAGAACAGTGAAATTGCATTTAAGAAAATCTTGAATGAAATTAAATTATAAAAGAATATTAAAAGTTAATATTTATTCAGTTGTACCAGACATAGTTCTTAGCATGTGGTATGTATCATTTCTAAATGCTGGGCATTATCTCCCCAGGCTACCCATGAGGTGATGGAGGCTCAGAGAAGCAGAATAAATTTTCCAAATTCACATAATTTAGTGTTTTAAGCCAGAATATGGAAGCCAGGCTTCCCTGTCCTTCACTGTCTCCTGGAATTTGCTCAAACTCATGTCCATTGAGTCAGTGATGTCATCCAACCATCTCATCCTCTGTCACACCCTTCTCCTCTTGCCCTCAATCTTTTCCAGCATTGGGATCTTTTCCAGTGAGTCAGCTTTTTGAATCAGGTAGCCAAAGTATTGGAGCTTCAACTTCAGCATCAGTCCTTCCAATGAATATTGAGGACTGATTTTCTTTAGGAATGACTAGTTTGATCTCCTTGCAGTTCAGGGACTCACAAGAGTCTTTTCCATCACCACATTTCAAGAGCATCAATTCTTTGGCTCTCAGTCTTCTTTATGATCCAGATGTCACATCTGGACATAACTATGGAAAAACCATAGCTTTGACTACATGGACTTTTGTCAACAACGTGATGTATCAATCCTAACACCACCAGATACTCACCAAACAGCTTAAATCAAATACAGAGGTGTTCTGTGCCTCATTCTGTGCCTGTTTCTTCATTCACTGACACAGGTTGTTAATAATGCATATCTCATAAGACTACTGATAGAAATGTCGATTCCATTTCTTACTGTGCTAGGCAATGTGGCTGTGAGTATCCTTGCACAGATTCTTTTACACTTGCAAGAGTGTGTGTATAGATTAGTCTTCCAGAAATAAAGTAATGAGGTCACAGGATGTGTGTTTTTAAAATCTGAGGTTTATTCCCAAACTGCTCTTCAAAGAGTTTGCCCTACTTTACAATTTCTTTAAGAGAGTCAGAGGGACTTCCCTGATGGTCGAGTGGTTGCCTACAGACTTTCACTGCAGCCGCACAGGTTTGATCCCTGGTTGGGGGACTAAGATCCCACACGCCCCATAGCAAATAAATAACCTGGCTTACCACAGCCACTGAGCCAGAGTGCCACAGCTAGGGAACTCGTGCCAACGAAGGCCTGACGCAGCCAAAGAAACATTAAAAGAGGAAGAAGAAGAAATAGTGCAGATTTGGGAGGCTACCTGCACACCTTGCCTGTTTTTCTATTTCCCTGCTAGAACTCCCAGCCACGTGGGAGTAAAAATCCACGTGAGCAGCGGTCTGCAAAGAGTTCTTCCAGGAAAAGCCTTCAGGTTTACAAGTAGAATTTTGCATACTGATAAAGAACAACTCCCGGATCAACATTTCACAAATGGTCTCCCGAAAAAACCCTCAGATGTTTGTAACATGAAAACACTTTGTGGTGTAAGAGTATGCCTGTGGTTAAATGGGATATTCATGGAGTTTTACAATGCGCCGTGTGTTGGGGCCTCTTTAAAGTATATATATTATCGTTTTTGTTTGGTTTTTAACGTATTTATTTTTGGCTGCCCTGCTGCTGTGCGGGCTCATCTCTGGTTGCAGAGAGTAGCGGGGGCTGCTCTCCCGCCGCCTTGCACGGGCTTCTCATCGCGGGGGCTTCTCTTGCTGCAGAACAGGGGCTCTGAAGTTGCAGCCTAGGGGCTTTCGTTGTTGCTCAGCATGTGGAATCTCCCCGGATCAGGGATCGAACCCATGTGCCCTGCATCCGCAGGCACATTCTTATCCACCGTACTACCAGGGAAGTCCTGATTTACCATTTTTAAAGAAACTTTTTTCCACTCTGTTTTAAAGCAGATTAAAAAAAAAAAAAATGTTCTGTTATATACCTACACTTGTTAGACAAGTTTTCGGCTAAGTGAAATTTAAGTAAAAATTATCTTACAAAATTAGTCCAAGTTTCAGACTCTGAGAGAATATGAAGAACTCACCAACGCACGTGGGTGGCTCTGACCACCGTCCATTTCTGCACGTCAGGGTCAGGTTTCCCCGGAGCTCATAGAAAGATTGGCAGCGGTACCGGACCACCGCCCCTGGAGGGTACGCTGACAAGGGGGAGGAGGTGATGTCTCCATTGTCAATAGGCGGAGGGGGCCCACAGTATTGTGCAAACTCTGGAAGATGACATGCAAGTGTTAAAAAAAAAATCAATATTACAGTATAAATGGAATAATGCAAAGTTCCATATATCATATCTTCAATATATATTTACATGATGTCCAAGAGTCCAAATAGCTCATTATAAAATTTCTATCATGTAACCTGATAACTAGAATAGAGCTATAATGCTTTCTTTCACCCTAAAATAAAACACACGAAAAATAGGTATTAAGTATATATAAGGGCATGCATGCTCAGTCACTACAGTCGTGTCTGACTCTTGGCGACCCAATGGGGCCCGCCAGACTCCTCTGTGCATGGGATTCTCCAGGCAAGAATACTGGAGTGGGTTGCCATGCCTCCCTCCAGGGGATCTTCCTGACCCAGGGACCGAGCCCATATCTCCTGCATCGCAGGCGGATTCCTTACTGCTGAGCCACCGAGAAGCCCATATATAAGGTTATATAAGTATTAAAAGTATAAGTTATATAAGTATTAAAAACTGTTTTTACTTAAAACCTGATGGACTGGTGAGTAAACCTCTGGTCTACTTCACCTTTCCCCATAAAAACATTTAATTACAGAGTAAAGGTAAAAACAAGTAACGCCCTTCCCATTTTTATTCTCTGGGGCAACTGTTAATGTTATGCAAACATCATGTAGCTATCAGTTATGGTCATGAACTTTTAATTTTACTGAAATGACGTGTAGACATACTCCTCTGCATTTACTTTTTTAACTCCAAGTAATAGCAGAGGCCTCTTTCTTTGCCCATCATGTTTCAACTTCATGTTAAAATCGGCTGGAATAAGTTCCACGGTACTGACTGATCTCCCTACACGGTCACAAAAACTACAGATATGGAGTGACCAAATCAGACATCTGATCGCAAATAATTTGTTCTCTCTCCTGTTTCATTTGTTGTCCCTGCTCTTTTCTCAAACCACCTCCTTCATGTGGACTTTGGATTCTATACCCTTTACACCAGCAAAGGCCCTGCCCCGTGAATTGTCCTCTTTCTGCTGTGCCACCAATGTCGCCTCTGCTGAATCAGTAACCAGCTTAGAAATGCGCTGAAAAAGTCACAGCTTCATCAGGTAAAAGCAAAGTTACCACTGACTTTCAGGTAGCTAAATCCACTGTTGTTTTTTTTTTTCACCTCTATCTCCATTTACTTCCCTTCCTCCTATGTTATTATTATTAACTTTTTTTTAATTGGAAGAAAATTGCTTTACAATGTTGCGCTGGTTTCTGCCAGACGACACAAATCAGCCATGATGATACGTATATCCCCTCCTTCTGGAGCCCCCCTCCCCTCCCCCCAACCCACGGCTCTAGGTCATCACAGAGCACCAGGCTGGACTCCTTGTTAAATCCACTGTTCAATTCTCAGGCATCTTGCCCAGTTCTAAGCAGTCTTTGAAATGTTTGCTGTCCTATCAAATAACATTTTAAAATAAGGTGTTTTTTTTTTGTTTGTTTGTTTGTTTGTTTTTGGCTTATGCCACTGGCATTGCTTCTGGGACACCAGCTGCGGTGTTGTGATTTTTAAAAAGAAGCAAACATTTGGTCTGGCTCTGGAAACCCTCGGAATCTCCTAAAGATGGAAAGCAATCAAGGTGCCTTTTGTTTCACCAATGAGGCGATTTTTGGAAAGCCCTTTGATAACTCAACGATGCACTGGTTGCCAGGAGAACCACCACGTGATTAGAAGGCTGAAACTTTCAGTCCCACCCTGACCTGCAGGGAGGGCAGAGGAGCTGGAGGTCAAATCCATCACCCAAGGCCACGGATTTGATCAATGGTGCCAATGTACTGAAGCTTCCATAACCCCCGGAAAAACAGGGTCCACAGGGCTTCCTGTGGGAAGATGCGGGAGGAGCCATGCCTGGAGGGGGCATGGCGGCTCTGCACCCTCCCCCACACTTTGTCCTGAGCCTCGCTTTCCTCTGGCTGTTCCTGAGTTGTCCTCTTTGTAATACAATGGTGATCTAGTGAATAGACTGCTTCTGAGTGTGGAGAGCTGCTCCAGCAAAGTAACAGAACCCAAGGAGAGGGTCATGGAAAACTTCATCTATAGCTGGTCGGTCAGAAGCACAGGTGACGACCTGCACGTGCAACTTGCATCTGAACCAGGGCCGCAGGGAGCAGTCTTGTAAGACTGAGTCCTTAGCCTGTGAGATCTGAGGCTGCCTCTGGGTAGACAGTGTCAGAACTGAGTCAAATTGTGGGACACTTGCTTGTAGAATGAGGGGTAGCACCCCCACATTGCAGTTGGGTCCTGGAATTATCTTAGCAACCTTCCCTAGTTTATCTCCTGTCTTCTTGTCTGGCTGTTCCTCCTTGCCCACCTCTTTCTCTCTTGTTTAGATATGTAAACTCTTCATGTGTTCCCAGCCCGTCCCCAAACTTTCATATCATCTCTCCAGCAGCAATTACCAAATTCAAACCCCAGCCTTGACCACTCTCAGAATGCCCGCTCTACATCTTAACGCTGGATATTGAGTAATTCTAATTAACAGAATTAAGTTTCCAGTGAAGGTCTCAAACCTGTTTCTTCTCTGGTCACTGTTGGAGATACATCTTAGAGAAACAGTTTAAAACATGGACAGAATTGGGTAACTAGATGACAATTTCATGCTTCAGAATATTGTGTAATAAATATGGCATAAGTTTTTTTTCCTGTTCTTTAGATAAAGCGAAGATCAGAAACCTCTTTTTAAATAACATTTTTTAGAAACAAATACTGACCCACACATTGTGGTAGTGACTGCCACTGTCCACTTGTGCACACAAGTTCTTTCGCTTCCAGAAATGCATAGTTTTCTTTACAGAGAACAGTGACCTTTTCCCCTTCCTGATAATTCACTGTGGTTCGCATGTTCTGAGCATTAGGGATCTGAGGTGGAGGTGGGCACAATTGTTTCTTTTTTCCTACAAAAAAAATTGCATTATTTGATTAATAAAAGCTAAGGAAAAACAGCTCAACAAGATGACATTTCAGTATAATGGGACATCCAATGACTAACTCTCCCTCTTTTTCTCTGCATACATACATATACACATACACATACATATACATATGCATATACATATAATGTATACAATGTTGGGCTTTCCAGTGGCTCAGTGGTAAAGAATCCGCCTGTCAGTGAATGAGATTCAGGTTCAGTCCCTGGGTTGGGAAGATCCCCTGGGAGGGTATGGCATCCCACTCCAGCACTCTTGCCTGGAGAATCCCATGGACAGAGGAGCCTGATGGGCTACAGTCCATGGGGTCGCAAAGAGTCAGACACGACTTAGCACCTAAACAACAACATATCCTGTGCTATAGTAATACCTGTATTTTATGTTAACATAGTTTTTTGTTTAAAAAGCATGTCTGTATTATAATAATTGATTTAAAATTTCTCAGGTGCCTCTTTCTATCTCCTATTCATTATGCTGTCAGTACTCTTATATATATAATTTTTCAAATTAACCCTTTTAATTATTTTTCTAGCTAACCCACATGATTCAAAAAAATTATGTGCATGTAATTCAAACAAGTTAGAACAAAAAAAAAATTTAAATAGCAACAGTAATGACAGAACCAGCCAAGGCTTCCCTTGACCACCTATTCTTTTTTTTTAATTTATTTTTAAATTGAAGGATAATTTTAAAGAATTTTGTTGGTTTCTGCCAACATCAATATGAATCAGTCACAGGTATACATATGTCCCCTCTCTCTTGAACCTCCCTCTTGGGATGTGTGGAGTTAGTAACATGGAGACGTACAATACCACCTGTAAAATAGATAGCCAGTGGGAATTTGCGATATGACTCAGGGAACTCAAACCCAGGCTCTGTAACAACCTAGAGGGGTGGGGTGGGGAGGGAGATGGGAGGGAGGTTCAGCAGCCTAAACTTTGATAGCAATAAAGGATTTTCATAATCTGCATGTTCTTCTAAACAGAACAGTGCCTGCTGACGGATGTGGTTAGCATGCCTCTGTCTGACCAGGAACTGACTTTTTTTTGGTCACTGGACTTGTTCTTAGGGAAACACCTTAACGCCAGAGCACTGTGGGTCAGAGTCACAGGCCCACCTCCTGACCAAGACTCGTGGGGTGCCCTCCTTCAGCGCATCCCCAGCCCCAGGGCAGAGGCTGCTGTCTAATTGGTGCTTCTCTGCAAAAAAAAAAAAAAAAAAAAAAAAATTTATTTTACTGCACCACATAGCTTACAGGATCTTAGTTCCCCAACCAGGGGTTTGAACCTTCGCCCTCAGCAGTGAAAGTCCAGAGTCCTAACCCCTGGATCACCAGGGAAGTCCCTAAATGTCCTTACTTTAAAAAATGGTATTCTCCTATTTCCCTAAACTTGTATTTTCATCTACTTTTTGGTTGCAGAATACTTTTTTCAGACTTCCCACCATTCTTCTTGATTAGAGTAAAATTGGTTAGACAGGTCTGCTTAATCTTTTTAAGAATTAGTTTTACTTAAGGAATCAACTGTAAGTAAAATATTCTATTTCATTCACTTCCTTCTGCCTATACTTTTATTATTTCTTTCTCTTCTTCATATCTGAAAGGTATGTTTTCCCCTAGCTATATATTTATTTAATGTGTACACACACAAGTTTATTTTTTCCTAAAAAATATCCATTTAAGGCTCTGAATGTCACTCTGAAGTTTGGTTATTGTACATCTCATAGGTTTTACTGTATGTTTTATAATTATAATATACTTCTTAGTATTTTAAATATTATTCCATTAGGTTATTTGGAAGTGAATTATTTCACAAAATGAAAGATAGATGAGGAGGTCAATTTCATTATTCCTTTTAAATATTACTTCTTTGTGGTTATGAAAGGGATCTATAGGGTCTTAACACTGGGAATGTAACAGTCAACTATAGCTGGTAAATTTAAGTAAACACTCCACAGGCATATAACAAGTTATTGAAACTCTCAGAACAATATTCACTTCATAATATAAGAAAATAAAAATATGTTGAAAAATAAAATATTTGACAAAAATGAAAAATTTTAGTTGTTTTAGACAAATTATAGTTAACTTATCTTCTTAAAATCATTATTTAAATTTAATTATATATTCAAATATTTTTCTCCTTCACAATTTCTAATGCCATCATGCCCAGAAAGTTTTTATGTTTTTATTGAATTTGTTACAATATTGTTTCTGTTTTATGTTTTCTTGGCCCTGAGGTATGTGGGACCTTAGATCCTGGACTGGGTTTGGAACCCATATCCCCAGCATTGGAAAGCAAAGTCTTAACCACTGCACCACTAGGTAAGTCCCAGCCATTAGACTCTTTCGTTCGGAGTTAGTATTCCATCATGTATATTTGATACGATCTCTTTCGAAATGAGTCTTTAAGTGGTAATTTCTCTTAGTCTGTCCTACATTTCAAATTTTCTTTATTCCGTAATCATTAATGAGTATAATATTGGTATTTAGAAAAATTGGCGACCAGTTACCTTCTCTAAGCAGCTGCCAGGCTCCTCTGTCCATGGTTATGAGCAGTTTCTAACTTTACCTTCCAATTTTATGATTATATATCACAGTAAATAATTTAATTTAAAAGCATGTTAATTTTCAAGAGCATTTTTCTGGTGAAGAAGCAAAGGATCTGCAAAATCTTTCAAACCAATCTTACCTAAGCAGTCCGGTTCAGGGTCCCACTTCCCGTTGATGCAGACTGTTTGTATGTACATACTCTTCCCAGCACACTTGTAACTTACTCTGGCATTGTGATTAAATTCATACATATACGAACTTAACTGTCCTCTTACATAAAACCTTGGTTTTTCACACCTCTTAAGTTGGTTTGTTGCTGTTAAAAAAGGAAGATATCCATACACAATAAGACTATTAAATAGAAAGTAAGCAACGTTTCAATAAAATATCTGAAATGTTTATGATATCATTAAATTATGCTTGATACATTTAAGTGTCATCCTATGAAATTATTCTTCATTTCATTGCATGAGGTAGGCTGTGGTGTCAAAAAAAGTAAAAGAAAGCAAAAAACTATAACCTGTGTTTGAACGACAAAAAAATGGATCAGAAAGTCTTTTGGGAAATGAGAGTGCAAGATGGGTTGCTTAGGTCCAGGGGTTTGACTGAAGGTCAGTCCTTATGTAGCTACATTCAGCCTCATGCTTAAAGGCAAGAAAAGGTACCCACCATATCATGTTGAAGAAATATTTTCAAGGCATTCAAGTAATAAAAAGAAGTGATGCATGAATAAGTCTATAGCAGTATCGTATTAATAAAGAGAGATAAATCTGGATGTTCCTTGAGGTTCAATTATTCCCACATTTCAGAAGCTTAGCAAAGACCCAGAGTCAGAAAGTCAGCGCGTGTGCTGGGGAGAACTTCTCTGATATAACACTTGGTTGCTGTTCAGTCACCAAGTCGTGTCTGACTCTTTTCAACCCCATGGACTGCAGCACGTCAGGCCTCCCCTGTGGACCCTCAAAACACGCACTTCCAAAAGGTCTCTTGCTTGTGGAGGTGGTTTGTAGTATTACACTTCCCCTGCTTTTGTCCACAAATACATAGATTGCTATGGGACCTTCCCCTTCGTGTGTCAAAGGACAGAATAATGAGAGACGGAAGGTTCTGCTTCTTCTCTGCTAGGTCCTTTTTCTCCACTAATTCCTACTTTAAATGTACCCCAAGTGATGCTGCTGATTGGAGGTCTGTGTCCCACTTCCACATGATTGGCGACCATGAACGCATACAGTTTACACCTTCCTGGGGGTGGGAGACGGTTCCTCTCAGTGGGTCATCACGGAGGGCCAGTGACCAGGGGTCTGCCAGACTCAAAGGGGTTCAGCAGCTAACCCCGGGAGTTTTCATCCCCAGGAGTAAGGGGGCCAAGGAGATGGGGAAGGAGTAGCCCTGGGTGATCTACTTTAGAATTTGGAAGAGCAGCAACAGAGAGTCTGCCAGTCTTTAAAGTTCAAAATTAAAGACTTCGCTATACTGAGATTGCTGGAAATGGAGCAAAGTAGCCAGGATCTGACTTGGTTGGGCTTCCCTAGTGGCTTAGATGGTAAAGAATCCATCTGCAATGCAGGAGACTTGGGTTAGATCCCTGGGTGGGGAAGATCCCCTGGAGGAGGAAATGGCAACCCACTCTAGTATCCTTGCCTGGAAAATCCCATGGACAGAGGAGCCTGGTGGGCTACAGTCCATGGGGTCACAACGTGTCAGACACTACTGAGCAACTGAGTTTGTCAGGAAAAAACTTGCATTGTGGCTGAAAGTTCACAGACTGCTGGGATACAAGAGAATAAAGTAGACAGATCAAAAGAAAAACTTGGAATAAAACTTATGACTTCTCTGGAGGAAACATGTCAGCAAGCTAATCTGAAAATCTGGGATAGAGTTAAGGAAATTAGGAAAACAGGAAGAGCAGAGATCAGGCCTGGGTCCTGGTCTTTCTTTCCCTAAGAGGAGACGCCAAACACCCCAGAATGTACTATAACTCAGGCTACATAATTATAATTTGGTTCTTATTTTGAGACCACACAGAGATATTTCCCAGGCTAATGCAATGAAATAAAAAAAGATCAGATAGTAATTATTTATAGAAATGCTCAGATGCTCAGCTGTGTCCGACCCTTTGCAACCCTAACGCTATGGACTGTAGCTCTCCAGGCTCCTCTGTCCATGGGATTTCCTAGGAAGAATACTGGAGTGGCTTGCCATTTCCTTCTCCAAGGGATCATCCTGACCCAGGGATTGAACTGGCATCTCTTAAGTCACTGGCATGCAAATTCTTTACCACTAGCACCACCTTGGAAGCCCATTTATAGAAATAAAAAAATCCAAATTTATTCTGGGAAGTAATAAGGGAATTCAGCAAGGTTGCTAAAAACAAAATTGACATTAAAAATTCTGTTGTTATCTTGCATATAAAAGTATAATGCTTCAAATATATAAGGTAATAAATGGTACTCTTTACCAATAAAACCTCAAAGAGACTGGGGAAGAAACTAATGCAGAAAATGGTATTAGTGAGAAACCTATAAAACATATGTAGAAGCTTAACATAAGACCTGAATGCACAGATTGATGTATTCAGCTAAAAGGTCAAGTAAAGCTTTACAGACTCCCTATGTCTCTGAGAAAGCCTAGACTAACAGAAAGGAGGGTGCAGGGGTGTGATATAAGAAAGAAGGCTGGCACCTTCTGGACCACGGCCTAGAGGAGGAGCCTTTGCAATGCCAATCAAAAGCTATTGCAAAAGAGTTACTGACACATAATCTTAAAATGTTTTAAATCTACGCAGACTGAAGTGGTTACCAAGGCTCTGAATTAGGCACTGGGTCCATGCTCATGGGCTCGGCTATTCTGAGCCCAAATGCCTTAGATACAAGACATGGAATAAACGCTATATAATAAATGTACAGGCAGATAGCACAGTGAGGAAGCTCTATCACTCTACCGCAGTTTCAGGATGAGCCTGTGGGTAGATGAAAATGAATCAGGAAAGGTTTCACAGGTGAGAGCATTTTGAGTTGAGTCTTGAAGGTGAATACTTTTACATGTGATTAAAATGGAGAAAGACATTTCAGGAGAAGAGTAAAGAAGGAAGAGAGGCACAGAGTTTTCAGAAAACATGGCTTTGAAAGTTTGCAACTGGAAGGTTCGTGTGTAAGGGACTTACGTACCCATATATCTATTGTTATATTGCCTTGCGGAGTCACACTGTAGAGTTCTACCCTGGTTTATGTAAGACACAGTGTCCCACTGTACAGACCCACTGTCCTTTATTCAGCAAATCCTCTTCGGCTCCACCATCTCCCAACTCCTTGCCTTCCACCACTCAGGAACCATTCTTACCTGTCCGCTCAGTGCCAACCCCTGTATACCAGCTGTACTGCTATACTTTTCAAGGTACTCTGTTGTTTTCTTTAAAAAAAAAAAAAAAAAAAGGAAAGCATGGCTTTCCAGAAGCTTAAAAAACAATCTGTCTCATAGCTTCATCATGTGGTGAAGGTGGGATGATGGAGCAGAAGATAGCTGGAAAAAACAGTCTGGGATTCATCTAAAGCAGAGGTTGCATATGTTCTTGATACACAGATACTAAGTGTCTCAGTAATTCCACACAATATTCATACATCAAAGGAAATCCTTAACCATAAAGAGTTATTAAGAGCAAGCAATAAGTGTCTTATGTCCTAATAATTTAATATCTGGTGGGCACCAGAATGTGCTGGTATAAACATATTTATTGATTTTAAAAAGTTATATACAATCAAATGTAAAATGGAGAAACACATACTCACCAACACACTTAGGAAGCTCGGTCCATATTCCATCAATACATGCAATTGTAGCATTTCCAATCATTGTATATGCACTTCTGCAGCTGAACACCACTGAAACTCCATGTCGATAGGGAGGGACAGAGGGCTGGCTATAGCCATTCTCAAGCTGAGGTATAAATCTACATGCTTTCCCCGGTTCTAAGAAAATGTCATGAAAAATATGCTTATCTTTAAAATATTTTATCTTTTTACATATGTATTTATACATACAGACAAAGTAAAAGTAACTGTCCTGTTTAAAAATGAGTATCTATTTACCAACACACGTGGGCAAGGTTGTCCATTCTCCATCCATACATTGTATTTTCTTAGGCCCCTTCATTACAAAATTAGGGTTGCAATCATATTCCACCATTTCATTGTGTTCGTATTTTTCTTGTTTTTTGTGTTTCATTTTTCCATTGGGCAGTTGAGGAGGTTGACCACATGATCTCACTTGCCCTAACACAAAATAAACCGTGTAAATAATGTTTAAATAGTCTTAAATACTGCAAATTATGCAGTTCGATTTTGTTTGATCCAGAACTAAATTACATTTATACTATATTCTTATTTTTTTCAGGTTTGTTTTTACACTGTATATAGGGTACTGACTATTCTCTTTCTCAAATTTTGACTTTTTAGTAAGAATAATTCTGAACAAATTAAAGAAGAAAAATGCATAATGAAAACATATACTGATCACCTAGATAAAGAAATATTACATTTTGCACAGTTTGCTGTGATTAATTGTTTGTGAAGTAATTTGAAATAAATGATAGACAGTGAGATTTTACTTCTAAATTCTTCAGAATCCCTATAAAAGAAATAAGGACATTTACTTACATTTATAAAATATCTTATTACACTTCTTCAAACTAGCAGTAATTTTTAATATAATCTTATATTCTTTTTATATCCAAATATCCTGGTTGTCCTCAAATCCCAATATATTGCAAGTTATTTATTATAGAAGCAGGTTATTACATAAATAAATATCAGGCATGTGGTATGATATACACATATAATTTATGACATAATATTTATAAACACCTGGGCTTCCAGGTGGCTCAGTGGTAAAAAATTTGCCTGCCAAGTAGACGTGGGTTTGATCTCTGGGTCAGGAAGATTCTCCTGGAGAAGGAAATGACAAGTCACTCCAGTATTCCTGCCTGGGGAATCCCATGAACATAGGAGCCTGGCGGGCTACAGTCCAAGGGGTCGCAAAGAGTCAGACACAATTTAGTGACTAAACAGCAGCATAAACACTTAAAATAATTTGATCAAAAACTTGATGAAAATAATGTCATCTGAAGCAAGTCACAAATTGTCATTGTTTTATATCTAGTAAACCATTTTTACAATGATTTGATTATTCTCTTAATAAAAATGTAACAAGGACCATGCAATATTTTTTAAATTATATTTTTAACAAGACTAAGGAGAAAAAACACTAGCACTTCTTAACCTCATCTACAGTATTTTTGTCTTTAAAACCCCTTCATATATTTCAAAACACGAGGTAGAATTACCCCTTGACAAAAATAATTTAAATAAGCTGTGCAACTCAATTACTATGGTCTATCACCCCTCCTACTCCTGCATTTTTTGCTGTTTGTCAGATTATAAATACAAGAGCCAATAAAATACACGTATTTAATATAAAAATCTAATTCTTATTTCATCAATCCTGAAATAAACATTGACCTTTGCATGTTGGAAAATTAGGTGACCATCCGAATTGGTAGCATTGAACCGAATCCGGCCCAACTCTTTTAAGTCTTTGTCTGCAGGAAAATTTCAGCACATCTCCAACTTTGTATTTTTCTTGCTTTGGATTAGCATCTACGTTTGCTTCTAAAAATGGAAGATGACATTCTATTTCTAAAAGTAGAAATAAAGTAAATGAATATATGTGAAATAATCATTGCAAAAACGAAGTTAACATTTTCTATGTAAAAATAAGATTCAGGGGGCTTCACATACAGAGCAGTATATATTCTTGCCTTTTAAAAGATTTATATTCAACAAGTATGTGTAAAACCCTTTAGAAAAACTAGTCAGTTGAACACCCAGGTAAAAGTTTGTATAAGAGTCTCTTCAGGATTGTTATAGACAAGTTTTGAGAAGTTACTTATAAATTATTAATATTTACTTTGTTTAGTTAACAATAAAAACTTAACTTTTATGATTTATTTATAGAATAGGAATAGTGTTCACAAAATACATGAAAATCCAATCTTTTGAGAAATAAAAATTAAAATACAACATATTTCACTACACTTTCATATAAAAGATGATAATTATGTTTAAAAAATAGATAGCTAGAGTGCCTGAATAAAACATATCTAATACATGTTAAGCAGGAGGGAACATTAAAATGCAATTCATAATTTTATAAATAAGGAACTAAATATCAAAACTTTTTCAAAAACACATGGCTAAGTTGCCTCTAGGTTTTCTGAATCTTTCCATTACATCCTGTATAACGTAAAATATTATATCACTTGTTAAATATTAACAGAAACCTCAATTCAATAAAGCCAGGAGACCAAAAGTTTCTCATGCTCCATGAAGATAGCAGAGCCCATCAGGAAGAAGAAAGGCTCTTCTTTCCTGCAAGGACTCAGCCAATGAAAAGCCACAGTCTACACAGCCCTCTTGCTTCCTTTTCTTCTCTATCAAAAAAAATTCTCCTTCTCTTGCCATGCAGGGACTTGTATGTGACTCTTCATGGTTGCAGACCCCAAGGTGAAATTCTCTGCTGATCCCAAATAAACTCATTGATGGAAAAATAACTGATGTCCATTTATTTCAGGTCAACATACTATGTATATAAAAACTAAAACATTGTGAATACCTTCTGACTCAATTAGAAATGGATATATAAATAAATATATGTATGTGTCTTTCTCTTTTAACCTTCTGTTATAAATGGTTCATTGGTAGCTCAGAGGTTAAAGCATCTGCCCGCAATGCGGGAGACCTGGGTTCGATCCCTGGGTCGGGAAGATCCCCTGGAGAAGGAAATGGCAACCCACTCCAGTATTCTTGCCTGAAGAATCCCATGGACGGAGGAGCCTGGTGGGCTATAGTCCACGGGGTCACAAAGAGTTGGACATGACTAAGCAACTTCACTTCACTATAAGATTCTACATTGAAATTCACATGTGAAAACATAAATGACAATCAAGACAAAATAAGCACTCTCAATAGATCAGGCACACATCAAAAGAGTACAGTGGAATATTTTCTAATTAAATAATCTCAGAAATATTATTTACTCTACTCAGTTTCATGTATTGTTATTGGCCATTTAATGGTTTAATAACAGCATATCCATGCATATCCCCCTGGAATTTGGCTCACTCAGCTTCTATAAGATTTGAAGCCTTGTATCTCTGTATTTTATTCCAATATTTGCTCGACAGTTCTTTACCAGTTGTTAACGTTATTTCTCTTATCCAGTTGTTAAAAAAAGTTCTTTTGAAAATAATTGATCTTGGATGATATAGGATTTTCCACCTAGTTTATTCATGTATAGTTCTTGTATGGTGTTGTAGACAGTACAATAGCCACCAAATATGTCTATCTTCTAATCCATGATATCTGCAGATGTGTTACTTACATAGAAAATGTACTCTGCAGATGTAATTAAGTTAAAGACCTTGAGATGGACAGGTTGTTCCAAATTAACTGTGTGGTGGTGGGTCCAGTGCAATTACAAGGGTCTTTATAAGAGAGAGGAGAGTCAGAATCAAAGTAGAAAATATGACAACAGAGGCAGAGGCTGAAGCGATTTGAGGAAGTGGCCATGAGCCCCAAAATGCAAATGACTTGGAGAAGTGGAGAGGGACTTTTTCCAGAAGGAACTTTGATTTGACACCTTGATTTCAGGATTTGGACCTCCAAAACTCTAAGATGATCCGTTTGTGGGTGGCATACAAGCACCCTTATTTTGAGCGGGTGATGTGCTTGTCAGTGATCTGTTATTCAATAACTGGTATTCAACTTTGTCTTCTTTAAGCTACATGGAAACGCTTTGAATTCTGATAGTTGCTACTTAGGAAACATCTTTCTAGAAAAGTGAAAGTCGCGCAGTCCGAGTCCGACTCTTGGCGACCCTGTGGACTATACACAGTCCATGGAATTCTCCGGGCCAGGATACTGGAATGGGTAGCCTTCCCCTCTCCAGCAGACATCCCAACCCAGAGATTGAACCCAGGTCTCCTGCACTGCAGGCAGATTCTTTCCCAGCTGAGCCAACAGAGAAGGCCAAGAATCCTGGAGTGGGTGGCCTATCCCTTCTCCAGCGGATCTTCCCGACCCAGGAATTGAACGGGGCTCTCCTGCATTGCAGGCGGATTCTTTACCAACTGGGCTATCAGGGAAACTCTTTCTAGAAAGCCTACTAAAAAGAAACCTATCCATTTTTTTTAAATTATTTTCTAGAGAAGCAAGTACTTACCACGGCATATGGGCAAATGGGACCAGCCGTCTTCACCACACACTATGGAGCCTGTGCTGCGTCCGTCTTGGTTTTCATACCCGGCGTGGCATTCATAGTCCAGCCTGTCGTTGAGCTGAAACCACGTGACATCACTCTTGACTCTGGCATTCACCAATGCCGGCCTGTCACAGGACTCTGGGGCAAATTAAAAATCAAAATTTTATTTCTACTTCCAAGCACACAACAAGCCAACACTGATCTTTAATGATCATTATGTTCTGATAAATAAATGACCTTATAGAAAATGCCAGTAATAATAATTTAATAAAAATTGGTTTTAGTTGCATTTTCCTTATGTATCTATTCCTGGATAAGTTTTTGTTTAAAATATATATTATATATTTTATATTATATCTATATATTTCAATATAAATACATTTATATTGTATAAATATATAACTAATATATAATGGTTATAATATATTATACATTATTGTATATTATATAATTATTATATATAATTAAATTATGTTATTGTATACTATTACATATTATATAGTAAATATATATATATGGGCTTCCCAGGAGGTGCTAGCAGCAAAGAACCTGTCTGCTGATATTGGAGACTAAGAAACGCAGGTTCGATTCCTGGGTCAGGAAGATCCCCTGGAAGAGGGCATGGCAACCCACTCCTGTACCCCGCCAGGTTCCTCTGTCCATGGGATTCTCCAGGCAAGAATACTGGAGTGGGTTGACATTTCCTTCTCCAGGGATTCTTCCTGACCCAGGGATCAAACTCAGGTCTCCTGACTTGCAGGCAGATTCTTTACCGTCTGAGCCACCAAGGAAGCCCCATAGAACTTCAAATTCTACCAAATTTAAGGTTTTCTCTTATGCCTGTTAACTTGATTATAGAGTACCGATTTATCATTTTTTATCCCTAAGAAAAACTGTAAAAGTCAGAAATCCATTGTTAGTGTAAGTTTCCCAGAAACCAGAACCTGAAACCTACCCATACCTCTCAAATATTCACAGATTACAAAAATTTCTAGACCTGTTCCTTCTCTGAGCATCAGATCATGGATTCAAAAGAGCTCAGTATTAGTGTCCTTGGACCAGTACACTGGGGATGCAGCTTATTCCTCAGACTCACGACTTGTATTAAAAGGAACAAGAAATCAACTACAGGAGACTGAGAATTTGAAGATGGAGAAGGATAAATGCACAAAGATCTCAGTCTCAAACAAATTCAGCTGTGCCTGAAAGCCTGTAATGGCGTAGGATTGGCAACCCACTGTAATATTTTTGCCTGGAAAATCCTAGGGACAGAGGAGCCTGGAGGGCTACAGCCCATAGGGTTGTAGACAGTCGGACATGACTGAGCATGCAGGCACAAAGCTTTGGAAATCTAATTAGGTTTTTCTTTTTTTTTTTTTTACCCATTTTCAAAATAATGACATTTCTTCTAGGGAAAAAAAATAGACTTAGGAGAAAGATTATCTCCTTTGAAGACATGGAAAAACATAACTAAAGAAGTTAAATCAATGATGCCATCTAATCTCTGAAGAAGCAACAAAAAAAAAAGGTTGAAGTAAACTTCCATGTTGCGGGTTCAGAAAGATGCATAGTAAAGCGTAAAATTACTTACTAATACAAGTGGGTTGACTTGACCATCCACCTTGCAAACACTGAACAGTCCCTGACGTTTTTCCATCTGCTGTTGTATATCCTGGTTTACACTTATATTGTGTTTCTTTATTTACAGAATAAGCATATTCTGACTCAGACAAAAACCCATTGGCAACTACAATATCTGTTTTTAAACACTTTTCTGAAAAAAAAGGAAAATATAAAAATTTATTTAATTTTTTCATAATAAATCAATGAATATGACTACAAAAAGAAAGAACATAAGCCATCTTTCAGGAAAACCACAGCCTAGAATTATTCTTGCAATCCACATTTTTAGTCTATTAAATCCTCAAAGAAAATATTTTGGGAAACTATATAAAATATTTTACATAGAATAAGGCACATTAAAATTAAATGTGTTGCTCTAGAAAAAGTGAGGAAAGAACTCTGGCCGGAGAATTTTGGTATGCCCAAGAGAAATCCAATTCAGTTATTTAATAATTTCCTATAAAGAATTATAAATGATTTGCAATAAACTGAGCCCTTTGCTTAGGTGTCTACACTGGTGTGGACTTCATCAGTTTACAGTACTCAAACGGAGCTGTCAGGCTTTGAAATTCAATTCTTGGACTTTGGTTGCCATCACCCCATTAAATGGGCTACAAAAACATTTGTACCATAAGTGAAGCTTATACAACATGAACTCTGTTTGATCACTGGACATTTCAGATATGTCAATAGATTTGTTCTTTTATTTTATTTTTTTGGCAAATACTGGTCGTGTTTAAGCCCTCTGTAATTGTAAGAAACCATGGCCTCACTGTTTACTGAAACACTGTTGTCATTCAAACTGTTTTAGAAAGAGTCTGTCTCCTAAAAGGTTAAATTTAAATATTGAAGATGTGGAAGGATTTTGAAAGCATAATTGCTTTTTTAAAAAGCATCCCGGAAGACTCCACTTCCTGGTAAGATGAAGTAGCTGGTATCAGCGTTTCGTCCCACTGGTTAAAAAGCTAGAAAACTGGACAAAACGTATTTCCAGGAAGCTGGAAACTAGGCAGTGTGGGTTCATGATGACCAAGAGAAGGGAGATAACAAAGTCCAAAGTCCAAAGTGGATCTTTGTGAGCCTCCCAGCTCCCAGCGGGGAGAAGGCAGGCAGAGTCCTATGGTTTTTCTGAGACGAGAAGAGGAAGATAAGGGTTTTGGAGGACCTGGTGGCTAGAATTTATCTGGCTGAGTAACAAAGAATTGGCGCTATGATGAGAAACAGTTAAAGAAGTTTTTATGTCTCCTTGAATCTCTGGCTGAATACTACACTGGAAAGATGATTATAAATTATTGTAGATTTTACATAATAGAAAGATGATTATAAATTATTATTATGATTCCAGAGATCTGGAAGATGCTGCCATGTTATAGAGTTTCCAAGGAATTGTTTTCCAGATTTTAAATCAGGGACAAACAGACATAACTCTCACAAGTACAAAATTTTTAAAACATAGAAATTGTTTATTGAATCAAGCATGTGAATTTAATATTAACACAAAAGGTTAATTATTAACAGTTGTCTTAGTTATAAGACATTTTAACTGGTATTGGACTTTTTTCTCCTTAATATTTTAGTTTTCTAGATATTTATTCTCAGCTAACATAATTTTAATGCACTGTACACAAAAAGTGGGTGTTACTTTAACATAATAAAGGTACTATCTTCAAGAGCTTATATTCTTGTTTAATATTTGTTTTTATTAAATACATTTGATTTGTGTAGGCAGGCAAACTATGTTACTTGTACATCTATTCAGAGACAGCTGTAACTAAAAAACAAATGTATAAAATAAAAACAAGTGGTGAAATCTCTATTTAAGACGTGACAATAGATTTATTTCTTTAAAAAAAAAATCACAACATGTTCCAGGATTGGAGAAGATGGCATTCCACTTACTGGTGGAGACACATTCAGGAGGGGAGGACCAGCCCGCTTCAGCACAGGTAATGCTGCCTTGGTTATCCGGGAGGCTGTAGCCCTTATTGCAGGTAATTCGAACAGTGTCGCCTTCTAGGTGTGTTTGTCCCGAAGATGCAGAATGACCGTTCTCCACAAAAGGAAAGAAACACACTCCTAAGGACCAAAAGTTGTTTAATGTACCAGATGGAAGTGGTAAAACAATAGCAAAATACACTTGCATTTTACAAGATTTTTTAATGGAAAGCTTTGAAAGCTAAAATTAAGTATGAAAATAAAATTTAAAAGAAGTTAGGTTTTGCTGCTGTATTGACGAAATATATACTTTTCATACATGTTTCATACACAAAAGGAAGTTAACATTTCACTCCATTGTTCTATGGTTTTTATAATAAAATATTTTATTTTTATAAACTTTTCTAGGTATAAATAGTATTGTAATGTATGTTTCTCTCTTAATTCTCATAAATAATTTTTTATAGAAAGACCATTATTGTTACCTTTGTTGGCTCATTTATTCTGCGCCCCCTGACATTGTTTTTCTGTTTTAGTACACTTGTTGCCTCCTGAGTATGCTCTTCACATTTATTGAAGGATTAATATAGACATAATTTTAGGCACAAAAAAAGTAATCTCTGGAGAATGTAAAAGTGTAGATGGTAAATCTTATGTGACCCTTTCAATATTCAAGAGAATGATACATTTCAAAAGAGAATGGATGTGTACAAAGACTTTTTTTAAGGAAAAAATTATGACCAGGCTGATAAATGAATATTAGGACATAAATATTAGGAGTGAAATATATTAATGATCAGTTTAAAAACTTATAGCATGAAAGAAAGTTCATGTATTTATTCTTCATTTGGTTTTCAAAAAAGGCTTCTCAAAACATGAATGACCACATCTCTCATCTTTGCTGGCCCCTCTAGTCCTGATCCCTGTGACTATCTGTCAAGAACTTGTGACCCCACCTGCCACATCCTTCTCCACTCCCCGGACAATTCATCCACATCAGGCATTTACTCACTGAGACATTTTGGTGTTGGTGACCATCCTCCCTCTGTGCATGTTATGGGAGTCCAAAATAATTTTGAAGGAGACATAAAATTGTATTCACAGGAATAATAGAAAGTTTTCCCAGGAGAAACTGGGAAAGATGCCTTGTATTTCTTTTCATTGTATAGAATTCCATGGTTTATTTTTGGAAAATCACAATGTCTCACTGTGAAAAATAAAACAAAACTGAGGAATTAAATATGAATCTACATTTATGAATCATTAAATTGTATTTTAGTCATCTTATCAATACTTTTTTTCTTTCATCTAGCTTAAATTCCTTTCGCTTAATGCCTTCCAGTGTCCTAATTAGTTAAGAACAAAGAAAGATCTCTAATGATGAGTACAGGTGCTAGTGGTAAAGAACCCGTCTATCAATGCCGGAAACATAAAAGACTCAGGTTCTATCCCTGGGTCAGGAAGAGCCCCTGGAGGAGGAAATGGCAACCCACTCCGGTATTCTTGTCTGGAGAATCCCATGGACAGAGGAACCTGGCGGGCTACATACAGTCCATGGGGTCGCAAAGAGTGATTTAGCACACAGCACATTGTCAATGAAGGTAAAATGTAGATGTTAGAGTCATGTGAAATATAATGTCCTTGGCAATATCTTCAAGAAGAAAATTTCCCACAGGTGAAGAGCCAAGCAGAGTGGGACAGCACTAAGTCCTCACTGGTGTACAGGACGTGCTGGCATCTCCACTCACCTCCTTTCTCTGCTCTGAATCCTAGTCCTAGGTAACTCCACCTGAAGTCTCTGTCTTGTCTGTATTGTCCTGATACATTGAAGATGAAGTGGTTTGTGTTCTTTTTTTCCTTCTTTTTATTTGGAAAAAGAAAAAAGCAACTTACAGAAACTCAGCTCACAAATTAGTTAACCAGGGAAATTTCCCCTTTCCACTTATCTAGAGGTGATTTTCAATGTTGCACAATATTTGCAGCTAGTAATTCCCATAGTATTTCACCTGTGAAACCTGAAGTTGCTTATCTAAGAGTCTAAAATTTCACATTAGATGGTTTCTGAGGGAAAAAACCCTCACACACTGATAGTGAAAGTGAAAGTGTTAGTCACTCAGCGTGCCCAACTCTTTGCGAGCCCATAGGACTGTAGCCCGCCAGGTTCCTCTCTCCATTGGAATCTCCAGGCAAGAATACTGGACTGAGTTGCCATTTCCTTCTCCAGTGGATCTTCCCAACCCAGGGATGGAACCCAGATCTCCTGCATTACAGTCAGATTCTTTACCATCTGAGCCAGCAGGGAAGCCTTCACTTATCTCCCATAATTCTTTTATAGGTATTCCTTGTCTGCCTGTCAAACTACAGTATTCAATTTCCATGCATTTTTACCTACATATTCTTTGCTATGCAGAATAGCCTTGCTTCCATCCTCCAAACACCTCCTGTTTTACCCACCCTTCAAAGCTCATTCTTCAACGTTTAGCAAATACTCTTGTGGATCAGCATTGGCACTAACTCAGTAACTGTTCTTCATAGATCTCCTTTACCCAGTCACCCACTCCGAAAGGAGAAAATGATTTCTCAAGGCTCGGCATTCTTTTAACACCTTGTGAGTTCTTTTCCTACGAGATACACATACACACACACAATCTTGCAATCTATTTACTTATTTGTATGCTTTGCTTTCCTCATGTAAGTACCTGAGGACCCTGGGCGTTGTAGCGAGACACGGAGTCTTCATTTTCTTTCGAACTTGCTGCTGCACAGTGTAGTGTTTGGTAAATATTTTACTACTGAAAGCGTGAAGAATGTTGAATTATGCAAGTGTTACTTTAGAGTGGTTCCTTTGCACTCCGGCCAGTCTTTCAATAGGCAAATGAACAGCTGGTGCTGCTGTTCAGTTGCTAAGTCATGTCTGACTCTGCGATCCCATGGATTCCCTGTCCTTCACTATCTCCCAGAGTTTGCTCACACTCACATCCATTGAGTTGGTGATGCTATCTAACCATCTCATCCTCTGTCGCCTCCTTCTTCTCCAGCCTTCAATCTTTCCCGCCTTAGGGTCTTTTCCAAGGAGTGATCTCTTCACATCAGGTGGCCAAATTTTGGAGCTTCAGCTTCAGCATCAGTCCTTCCAATGAATATTCGGGGTTGATTTCCTTTAAGATGGACTGATTTGATCTCTTTACAGTCCAAGAGACTCTCAAGAGTCTTCTCCAGCCCCACACAAACTCCTGAATCACTTAACTGTACAGCAGTCCCCAACCTTTTTGGCACCAGGAACTGCTTTTGTGGAAGACAATTTTTCCATGGCTGGGGGTGATGGGTGATGATCTGGGAATGATTCAAGTGCATTACACTTATTATGCACTTTATTCCTATTATTATTGCACCAGCTCTACCTGAGACCATCAAGCATTAGATCCTGGAGACTGGGGACTCCTGACTTAGTATCTATACAACTTTTGATAGAGCGTCTCTAAAAGTTCTACGGGAGACTAGATTGAAGCTTGAACATCTTTTCACATTTTTTTACACAATGTTGTCGTTGTGCAGTCACTAAGTCATGTCCAACTCTTTGCAACCCCATGGACTATAGCCTGCCAGGCTCTTCTGGCCATGGGATTTCCCAGGCAGGAATACTGGAGTGGGTTGCCATTTCCTTCTCCAGGAGATCTTCTCAATGCAGGGACTGAACTGCATCTTCTACTTGGCAGACAGGCTCTTTATGACAGAGCCACCTGGGAAGCCCCTCAGATTTCAAGTTGTCAAAATTCTACATATGACTATATTTTATACTCATCTTCCTCTGCTTCCCCCCCCCCCCAATTTAGAAATCCCCTCTTAATGTCCATTCTCGATAGTATTCAAAACAATATATACCAGTCACATAGGTTAAAAAGAATCAAATACACCCATACATACAGTTTTTAAATGAGGATGTTGTAAAGGTCTAATCCTTACTTTAGGCTAACCAGAGAAGTTGGCATTTTTAAACGACTAAGCAATATTTGTTATTGGAGAAAAATACTTTTTTCCCATTAGCTAACTATAGTTCTCTGATTATAATTCTGTGAAAAATGTATAAACAAACTAGGGTAATTTCCAAGTCTGTAGAAATAATGTTTTGCAACTTTTATCATGGTGGATCATGAAAGGAGGGAATTTTATAGTTCTTATTTTTTCTTATGTTAGGACTGAAGAGATTTTCCCAAAGAGAACAACTATGTGCAAAAATTAGCATCAAAAGAGCAAAATAAATACTTTCTGAAAATCAAATTGTAAAGCTCATGACTAAAATCCCATTTCCACATACAGTTTAATCAGTTACCCTAGATCTTGTAGGATATTCCATTTGCAATTACTGAGATGTGATGGATTTTATTTCAACACAAAACAAGATGTGACATTTTTAAAAATACTATGAGACATAGTGTTTTGTATTAAAGGAGAAGTGGTGTACAATATTTTTTTTTCATTTTAAACCTTGCTGAAAAGCTCAGAAGAAGCAAATAATTTATTGGTATCTCACTAGTTTTACTACATATGAAAATAAGGATATGCTCTATAGTTTCATTAAAAGAGATGACACTAATTCAAAAAGATAAATGCACCTTAAACTTCATAGCAATACTATTTATAATAGCCAAGACTTGAAAGCAACCTAAGTGTCCACAGATAAATGAATGGGTAAAGAAGATGTGGTGTTTGTATATACCATGGGGTATTACTCATCTGTAAAAAAGAGGAAATCTTGCCATTTGTGACAATGTGGATGGACTGGAGAGCATTCTGCTAACTGAAATAAGTCAGACAGAGAAAGACAAAACTGTATGACCCCACTTACATGTGAGGATTTCAAAATCTAGAAAGCAAAACAAAGAAACAAGACAAAACAAAAACAGACTCATCATAGAGAGAACAGATGGGTGGTTGCCAGAGATGAGGAAGGTGGAGAGTGGGCAGGTTAAATAGGTGAAGAACATTAAGAGGAACAAACTTCCAAAATAAATAAGCCACAGCATAAAGAATAGAATTGATACTATTGTAATATCTTTGTATGGGATAAATTGTTATGAGAATTATCATACATTTCATAATGTATGCATGCAAACGCCAAATTACTTTGTAGTACACCTGAAACTAACATACTATTGTACATCAAATTATATTCTAGTAAAAAATAAAAGATTTTTCTTTGTCAAGTGATAATTAGAATGAAGTAGGAAATTCCTGAATTTATAATATTCAAACCTTAAATTTAAAAAAATCCATGAAAATTCAAACACATTGCAGGTGTCCAGATTTCATTGGTATACTTTTCCTGGTCCGTGGCATTGCAGCATTCATGCAGAATTACACTGGCGCTTCACGTTTTTACCTTCATCATATACAGATTTTTCAACATAAGATTTCTATATTTGTATTTTGTATTTGGTGGCTACTTATACTTCATAACTTAAAGATCATAGAAAAATTGTTTCATTCTATTTTCCCCTAATTGCATATTAGAAAATATTTCCATTAAAAACAAAAATGGTGGTCCTTCATTCCCAATATTTTCACCCCTGTATTCATTTAAAAATATATGTACACACAACCAACACACACATTTGAGAGAAGAACTCAATATTCAGAGCTGTTTTCAGGCTTTCAACTTACCTTGTCCCCCCACAGTAGAAATCCATAAGATTAGAAGGACATGAATTAAAAGCAACATGCCAGTTATGGTAGCAGCATGTAGTTAAGAATGGTCCTGAAATGCTGCTTCATTTACAGTTATGAGCATGACTGTGAATTCCGCACATTACCAGGAAGCCAGTGTAGTGAAATCCTTTTGGTAAATATCAAAGTTCACAGAGGGTAATGTGAAATCTCTAAATAATATCTGATCTGTGTTTTCATGTTAATACTCTGAATCCATCATTTGATATTTGAGCACAGTGCTACTAATAGCTGTGCAACTCCTTTGTGGTTGCACTTACTAAGTTTCCCAGTTTGAAGGGTTCAGAAATGGACCCCTGAGGAGGAGAGATGAAGCCCCTTCTTTCTTCTTGCTGGCCAAGAAGTGAGCTGTTTCAGGGCCAGCCAGGTGACGGCCACCAATCTTCATTTTAACACAACATCAATCTGACAGTCATACGTTCCTCTTAAAGAGGCACAAAGAATTAAGTTCCTTCTTGATAGTTTTCATATTTGTAGACATTTTGAAAATCTAGTCAAGAATAAGTTTGTCAGATAAAGCTTCCTGAAAATCTTGAGCAGATTACATTTCAAAGTCATTTTGTTTAGGAAGGACTTTAAGAATGGCTATGAGAAAACCTGAACATATTCTCTCCCCGAAGATAGAAGTAAGTGGGGGGAAAAAACCCCCAGCCTTTATAGTTTCTGGAAATGGATCGAGGAGTATACTCTTGAGAAATGTTTATTCAGTAAAAAAGAGTGACTGCTCCCTGGCTCCTCTCTCTCTCCCTGGGTCAGAAGTTGCAGGCTGGGCAGCCAGGCAACCCCCATGGACTGGAGGTTTTGCTGCCTGAAGGGAACACAGAGCTAGGAAAAATCCAGCCCCAGTGACATCATAGACTGTAGTAGACAGTATATGTTTGTTATATAAGCAGTCCAGGAAGACCAGCATCTCTAGCGGGTACTATTTGGGGCAAGTAAGAAGATGGCGGCTCAGCCAGCCATTTAACAGGGCGATTTGGAGAAAGGGGCAGCCCAGGGGTCCCCACTAAGATGCCCCTTGTTGCTGGTGGTCAGAAGTCAATGGATATGCACACGACTGCTCCATCAGAGAAATCAGAGAGAGACATTAGTCCTTGGCTAAATGTGGAGCAGACTTGTAAATTCCCTGAACTTTGTAAGCATTTCCCCAGGCCACACACTGTTCCAGAGATAAAGGTGAAATCCTCACTTGGTTAATATGTTTAAGCAAAACATCTGACCAGTTATTGTCTGACTACTAAGCTATGCTGATTCAAGGATGACCCCTAGGAAGTCAGATTGAAAAATAAAAAGCTAAGCAATGTCATCAAAATCTACACACTGTGAGAAAATCAGACTCCACAGAATTAGTCCACACTGGTCACTAAACAAATAAACAAATGCTAGCAATTGCAGCAAGAACCTGATTGGAGAGGATTCAGAATTCATATGTATTACCATATGTTATCTAAAATATCTAGCTTTCAACAACAACCAAAAAATGATGAATTTTCAAAGAATTTGAAAAAGAATAGGTACATTTATACGTATAACTGAACCACTTTGCTGTACATCTGAAACTAATTCAGCATTGTTAATCAACTGTGCTCCAATATAAAATTAAAAGTTAAAAAATATGATGAGACATGGAAAGAAATAGGGAACTGTATGCCATACACAGGGGTAAAAGCTTATTTTATTCACAACCAAGTTATTCCAGTTTTATTCCCAACATGATGAGAGAAAGAATTGTCTTGCTCTCATTGTGTAATATCCTGAATTACATAGAAGGTCAATAATATCTCCTTGTTTTGGCACAAAGTTTGTTTTTTTCAAGTTTCCATTTTAATCATATGCTATTTTTATTCATGTTATCTTCAGGTATTACACATACATCTAAAAGAATTAGCATAGAATGAATGAATTAGTCACCTTAACATTTTCTTTTATACATTAGTAAAATTTCACCCAATGAAAATTTTAGGATTGAATAAAATAAATCAGTAGTATCCAACACTTAGTTAGTAGTTCTAGAACTTGTCTTTGCAATTGTTATCTCTTTTAAACCCCAAAGCTCCTTCTTCAAAGAAGGCGTAATTATCTCATAATTACCAGTAGGAGAAATTAAGTAAAACTCTCTCCAGTTGCTTTTCATCAAGGGTAGGAGAAGATTATGGACTTGGTAGTCTTGACCTAGAGCTGTGCCAGTTCTATTTTATAGTTTCTGTATTACCAAAATGACCAAAATACTGAAGCTTCAGCAGCAATATAAACATTTAAGGTTTGTTTATATCTTATTATAGCTGAAATGTTTATGAATATCCTGCTCTTAGATACACACGGCTAGCTGTCTTCCAGGAAGGGGGAGGGAAAATGAAAGTTTGTTCAGGCTTGTCCAACTCTTTGTGACCCCATGGACTGGAAAGCTTGCCAGGCTCCTCTGTCTACGGGATGCCCAGGCAAAACTGCTGCAGTGGGTAGCCATTCCCTTCTCCAGGGGATCTTCCCCACACGGAGATTGAACCTGCATCTCCTGCGGCTCCTGTGTTGCAGGCAGATTCTTTACCATCTGAGCCACCAGGGAAGCCCACTCTGAACTTAAATTTCCAGGGATGGGAGAAGAGCTGGAGGTTAAATCAGTTGCCAGACGTCAATGAGTTAGTTAGCCATGCCTATGTGAGGAAGCCTCCAGAAAACCTAGAGACCAGGTTCTAGAGCTTCCAGGCTGGTGAGAATTTGGAGGTGTCAGGAGACTGGCCCCAGGAAGAGCCTGGAAAATCTGCACCCCACCTCTACACCTTGCCCTGAGCGTCTCCTCCATCTGACTGTTCCTAGGTTAGATCCTTTTGTAAGAAACTAGGACTCTAAAAGATCAAATGCTCTGCTTTTTGTCAGCCACTTTAGCAAAATAATTGAACTTGAGGAAGAGGTCATGACAACCTCTGATCTATAGCCAGTTAGTCAGAAGGACAGGTAACAACTTCAACCTTCGGTGGGTTTCTGAAGCGGGGGGGAGCAGTCCTGTGGGACTGTGCCCTTAACCCGTGGCATCTGGTACTGCCTCCAAGTAGACAGCGTCAGAACTGTAGGCCGTGCTGCTGGTGTTGAAGCATCATTCGGCTGCGTGGAAAACACACACATCTTAATAAGAAAGTTTCTTGAGCTGCTCAAGCAGCATATTTCAGTCAGGATTGCAAATAGACTTACCCTCAGTGGGAGTAGAGCGAACGTCAAACGTGGTAACAGAAACTCTTTAGTTTTACAGACTTGGTTTTGCACAAATGAACCAAAGCTAGTTTTTTGCTTCCCCGTGACTTTTGTTTCATTTTTTTATACCATCCACACACCTGACAACTCACCTTGTCAGGGTAACCAAACTGTGTCACCTTCTAAAGTGTTATGAGAGAACCATAGGTTGGCTTGCTTCTTGATGTAGCAAGTCAATAGAATAGAATAATACTTGATGTATTATATTGTGTGCAGTTACGTGGAATTCTGTATAAACTGTCCTGTACCTATGAGACGCACTATACCATTGTCGTTAAGGGCACAGTCTTTAGAGACAGACTAATATGAATTTAAGTCCTGGTAAGAATGGATAGATGTGAGGTCTTCAGTGATATATGATGAACTGTGTGACTTCTATCTCCTCGTCTGTGAAATGTTTGCAATCATATTGAAGGAGGAAGCAGACAGAACAGGCTCCATCTTGAGAGCTTATCCTGCTTGTCCTCACCTCCCAGTCCACACCGCTCCCTTTCACTGTGACACTTACTGCCACGCCCACACCCCTCATGTTTCTGGACCCTCCGTTTCTTCCTCAATGTGCTCTTATCTTAGTCTCACCTTGAATAATGCTGCTCCTCTCCAGGGGACCTGTAACATGCAAGAAGCATCTCCAGTCCTCAGCGTTCCTACTTTTCATTCCACCAGTCCAGTCCTTCCTCGTCACTTTTCTTTGTTAGACCTTTTTCTATAGCCAGTCACCAAACTCTGAATACCCTCCAAGTCCTGAACTAAGCATGCTTCTAACCTTACCCTGAAACACTCACCCGTTTCATTAGTTTTAATAGACTTCTACTAACTGATGATTCCAGTTCAGGCCTAAGGCTCTGCTGTGCTATGTAGGCTTGTAAGTCGCTTGGACTGCAAGGAGATCAGGCTGGTCAATCCTAAAGGAAATCAATCCTGAATATTCATTGGAGACCCCCTCGCCTGCCTCCTGAGAAATCTGTATGCAGGTCAAGAAGCAACAGTTAGAACTGGACATGGAACAACAGACTGATTCCAAGCTGGGAAAGGAGAATGTCAAGGCTGTATATTGTCACCCTACTTATTTGACTTTTATGCAGAGTACCTCATGTGAAATGCCAGGCTGGATGAAGAACAAGCTGTAATCAGGATTGCTGGGAGAAATATCAATAACCTCAGATATGCAGATGACACCACCCTTATGGTAGAAAGTGAAGAACTAAAGAACCTCTTGAGAGTGAAAAAGGAGAGTGAAAAAAGCTGACTTGAAACTTAACGTTCAGAAAACTAATATCATGGCATCTGGTCCCATCACTTCATGGCAAATAGGGGAAACAATGGAAACAAGGATAGACTTTATTTTGGGGGACCTCCAAAATCACTGCAGGTGGTGACTGCAGCCGTGAAATTAAAAGACGTTCGCTCCTTGGAAGAAAAGCTATGATCAACCTAGACAGCATATTAAAAAGCAGAGACATTACTTTGCTGACAAAGACCCATCTAGTCAAAAGCTATGGTTTTTCCAGTAGTCATTTATGGATGTGAGAATTGGACTATAAAGAAAGCTGAGCACTAAAGAATGATGCTTTTGAACTGTGGTATTGGAGAAGACTCTTGAGAACCCTTGGACTGAAAGGAAATCCAACCAGTCCATCCTAAAGGAAATCAGTCCTGAATATTCTTTGGAAGGACTGATACTGAAGCTGAAAATTCAACACTTTGGCCACCTGATGCAAAGAAATGACTCATTTGAAAAGACCCTGATGCTGGGAAAGATTGACAGCGGGAGAAGGGAGGATGAGATGGTTGGATGGCATCACCGACTCAGTGGACACGAGTTTGAGTAAACTCTGGGAGCTGATGTTGGACAGGGAGGCCTTGCGTGCTGCAGTCCATGAGGTCACAGAGTCAGACCTGATTTAGCAACTGAACAACAGCAATAATCACTCTCAGACTGGGCTCCTGGGGAAGCAGACTATGAGGTAGAAATTAGAAGCAAGAGTATTTGGGGGAGGACTCTTAGAATCCATACCTGTGGGAGGGAAAATGAGGAAGCAGACACGAGAAGCTGAGCTGCAGTGAAGTTGCTTCCAGGGGCATCACCTAGCTCTGTGGGGAGCTGTGCAAACGAGTGACCCTTTAGCTTTGTCCTGAGCTGGAGTGAGGGGAACCTTTAGAGCTTCTGCTGACTGGTCACTGATGCAGGCACCCCGGGGAGAAGCTGTGGCTTTGGGAGGGAAGGTGCTTCAGATGAGGCAACCCCCTTGGGGAGCTGACAACTGAGAGCTCTCGGGGGCTGAGAGGTCCATCTTGTTTCTGAAAGCAGTCTGGGTGGTTCATCACAGCACTGACTGCCAGAATCAACTGCGTACTTAGTATTTCTACCTGACTACTCCACAAACCCCTCAAAGGTAACATCTCTGAGACCCACATCTTCATGCTAACCCCTCACATAGCCTCTCCTGCCATCTTCACATCACACTTAGATGGACATTTGGTTCGCTTAGTCAAGACATGGACCACAGAGCCCTCCTTCAATGCTTTCTGTCCAGCGCACAGTACTGTGTGCCCAGGACTTGGGTCGGTGTGTGCCATTCCTGCTACTTGGAATATCGTCCCAGTTTTGTAAGCCTCAGACTTAACTTTTTCCAGGAATTTTTCTACAGCTTAGTTATACCAAAAAAGTGAATTACTTCTCCCTCAACACCACTCCTTTAAAAGCTCTCCTTTACACACTTTTATTTCTTTAGCATTAGAAGTTTACAAAATGGCAGCTGATAAGCCACCTTGCTCACAAAATTTTTGACCCCCACCGGGGGGGACAGGGAAGCCTGGCATGCTGCAGCCCATGGGGTCACAAACGTTCAGACATGACTTAGCGACTAATGAACAACAACAAATATAAAGATCAATAGATTTCACAATTATCAAATCAGAGGACATAGCAATACTGGATACAATATCCCCACATGACTATTATCCACCTTGATTGAACCTTCTATTTCCTGGGATAGAGCAAGGTCAATATTGTTCATAAATACAACAATTGCTGAATTAATAGAAAAAGGTTAATACCTTTTTTTAACTTATGAAACTTTATGTACCATTGCTAAATTACTTTTAAAATGCAGAAACCCACATTTAAAAATAAACTGCTGGGAAGTAAATCAGGGAGATAGGAAGCTACCGAGGTTGAACAAAGCTTACTGTGAGCAGTTCCCCACAAATACCCCTAGAACTCCGCCACCCGTTCACTTGTTATGTCTGAATTAATGACAAATAATACAAGTTTAACTCTTGTACTAAATTAAATAATTCTTCTTTTGTGAGTTCCTTGAAATAATGAGCTGAATTTTATTCATCTCTGAATCCTGCATTAGCTGTGACACAGCATGTGATATCAATGTCATTCTTAATGGATTAATTAATGAATTAATTGGAAAGGATTAATACTTTCCTATTGATATTGTTGGGAAGGTCCCCTGGAGAAGGAAATAATAACCCACTCCAGTATTCTTGCCTGGAAGATCCCATGGACAGAGGAGCCTGGCAGGCAACAGTCCATGGGGTCACAAAGAGTCAGACACAACTTACTGACTTGACAACCACAACAACAAACCATGTGTGTTTTAGAACTCTGCTTCCTCAAGTCCATATTCATTATTTCCATCAATCTCCACGAGTAGTTTTTCAGAGTGGATCTCATAAAATTGAAATTTGACTGAAATATATATGGTTTAACATCGAATGAACCCATGTTTAATCCACAAAGTTAAGTCCAACTGTGGCTTCATTCCCAGAGAAAGTCTCCTAACCCAGCAGCAGGAATTGTACGTTGGGACCGAAGAATGTCATCATACCGGAAAAATAACTTCTTGAGTTAGACAAACTGTGCAGCTTCTAGAGAGGAAAATGTGTGGTTCTGGTAACAACAACCAGTCCTAACAAGGGACTGGAACCAGAGGTGCTTGTGAATAAGCTGCAATAGCGAGTGGACAAATAACTTTCCTTCACACTGAAGAGTGACCTTGTGGTGTTTCAGGACGCCAATAGATCCTAGTACTACAGACACACTATCTTTTGGTGCTTGTAGGTCTCATTGACCTCAGATTTTCAAATCTGCAAGATTCCAATAATGACCTGATCTAGAAAATAATTAAAATTATGTACTATAAAAATAACAGGCGTTGTTCTTTTCATAACTGTGTTCTGTGGGCAACATTTGAACAGGTGGATGGGTCACTAACTCACAATTTGATTACTAACCTTGTAGCTAATAATACAGTTAATTTTAAAAGTTCTTTATCCTTCGAAAGTCTGAAGGGCAGTCTCATCTGCATTTAATAAAGTAAATCCTCTAACATAATGTATAGTTTCACAACTCTAGTCAAGTTGGTTCTTTTGTACTGACATAAATATTGAACTAAAAGTAACAGAAAACTCTAATATAACAAAGATTACAAAGACAAATGTGAATTCCTGCACATATATTGAGAACAGTATAGCCCAGTGAATGGGCTTTAGGAACCAGAAATATTTTGATGTGTAGATCGATTTTTTTAATAGATGGAAGACATTCAGCAAAGATGAAGTCATATGGCAAGTCAAACAAACTATAAATAAAACAATATATCTGGCTTTTATTTATAGAAAATATCCTGTGTAAACAGTTTAGAGTCAAATCTTCATGCAAGTAAAAACTTAGAGGTTTTTATTCAACAGTTTTCTTCTAACAATTATGCTTTATAAACGACTTCATAGTGTGTCAAAATCCTGTTCCTCTTATGCCATTCATTTTTATGTCCTTAAGGGTTCTTGATGAGACAACATCCTTGATAAAAACGAAAAAGAGAAAAGGGGGAGGGAGTTGAAATAAGCATCATTTCTGGTCAAGTATTTATTACAATTTTAACCATTCACTATTTCATATAATTGGTCCTAGTTTTAATGAGGTACTGATAAAAGCAAGTAACCATCCTTGATAAATTATGCCACCAATTTCTTTTTAAAAACTCAGTGTCATTAACTACACTAATACCATTTTCTGCTATTTTTCTAAGTCGCATATTCTTTTTTGTCTTAGAAATGGGAAATGCAATATATAATAAAAAATTTAACTAGCACATACATTTTTCAACTCTGATTTTCATCACAATAAAAAAAAAGTTTTACACCTGTGTGTCTTGTGAATGCTTCTTATGTAGTTCATATAGCTCATTATAATCACTAGAAGAGTACCACATGTACTTTGCCATTAAGTAATTTAAAAATATTCTTAGTTGAACATAGAATATAATTCCCATTTTACAATGTATCTCAAAATTCTGACCTGATAAAATTAATTCTATTATTTTATTGCATTATTTTAACATTTTTCTGGAAAAAATATGGGGTTGTTTTCCATTGATCAAGTAGTAGAAAATATATTCTAAAATTGCTATGTAACACAGCATGTCAGAAAAACTTCCAAATTCTTATATAGAAATGTGTTCCTGAAAATAAATGCCATAATTTCATCATTGTTATTATCATGCTCCTCCCTCAGTAGAAAGTTTGTCCAGCTATGCTTCCCATCATTGTTGCTTATACATACATTTCTATGGGAAATGGTAGAAAATGTGATTTCTCTTATCTCAGAACATATAGGTTAATTTTTCCACATTTAGATGTGACTCATATAAATTCATTTATTTATCCAATGGCCAAAGAGACACAAATACCAAATAGCAAACAGGACTTTGATCTTAGACCACCCAGAAAACTTGTTGAATTAGCTAAAGCTTCTTGGAGTTCTCTTGCTTTAAAAAAAATAAACATTTTCCCCCCTCTATAATGACCATAAAGTAGGAGTGTTGCAGGACCTAATATGTCTGAAATTTATAGCATAATGAATCTCATAAATAACAATCTGAACAGAAAGAAAGAGTAGTTGGAGGCACAAATCTCTTCTTACCTTTCTCTTTGAACACATCTTGGGTAATTAAATTGTCCTCTGTCACACTGCACTCGGAATTCAGATACAGGACCTGGAATCCCAGCTATGTAAGTATCTCTCTTACAAAGAAACTCAACATACTCGCCATGGAAAATATATGGTCTATTGTCAAAATTCCATTTCAGGAGTAAATTATTATTTTCCATTGTATCAAAAGATAAAGTGCAAGGCTCTGGGGAAAAACAAAACAAAACTATCTTGATGCCTTTCAGTATTAGCCACTGTATTGCTTTCTCATAATGACCTTAAAATTCCCAGGCATTAGAGCAGTGAGTAAGTTAGAACTAATATTTAAGTCAGAAAATATATGCAAAGGTCACAGAAAGCAGTCTATTATTTATCTCTGTTGCCTTGAATTTGGAAAAAGGTTACATCCTACCAGTTTACTGAGTTTTATGCCATTAAGTTTTTCAAAGACAGCAAAAAAAGATGTTTTTAAAAAATATTGATTAGTAGTAATAGTCATTGAAATAGTTTTTTTCCCCCTTTTTCTTCTTCAGAAAGTACAAATAAAACATTCATGGGACAAACCATCAATTGCTGGACAGATAGTATTTTATGGAAGGGTAGAAACAAGCTGGACTCTTGACATTGACTCAATCCAAGAAAGTGGAAGAGAGAAAGGAATAAAGACAAAAATGTTTCTCCATCTATTTGTGTCCTCTTTGATTTCTTTCATTAGTGTTTTATAGTTTTCTATATATAGGTCTTTTGTTTCTTTAGGCAGATTTAT
The DNA here is from genome assembly GCF_963930625.1 of Muntiacus reevesi. Classification (NCBI taxonomy): domain Eukaryota; kingdom Metazoa; phylum Chordata; class Mammalia; order Artiodactyla; family Cervidae; genus Muntiacus; species Muntiacus reevesi. The sequence continues at coordinate 120,682,268 of NC_089253.1, read as the reverse complement.
TACTAAGTATTTTATTCTTTTTATTGCAATGGTGAATGGTATTGTTTCCTTAATTTCTCTTTCTGTTTTCTCATTGTTAGTGTATAGGAATGCAAGGGATTTGTGTGTTAATTTTATATCCTGCAACTTTATTATATTCATTGATTAGCTTTAGTAATTTTCTGGTAGAGTCTTCAGGGTTTTCTACATAGAGAATCATGTCATCTGCAAACAGTGAGAGTTTTACTTTTTCTTTTCCTATCTGGATTCCTTTTATTTCTTTTTTTGCTCTGATGAAATAGACCATGTTCATGGATTGGAAGAATCAATATGGTGAAAATGAGTATACTACCTAAAGCAATCTATAGGTTCAATACAATCCCTATCAAGCTACCAACGGTATTTTTCACAGAAATAGAACAAATAATTTCACAACTTGTATGGAAATACAAAAAACCTCGAATAGCCAAAGCAATCTTGAGAAAAAGGAATGGAACTGGAGGAACCAACCTGCCTGACTTCAGGCTCTACTACAAAGCCACAGTCACCAAGACAGTATGGTACTGGCACAAAGACAGAAATATAGATCAATGGAACAAAACAGAAAGCCCAGAGATAAATCCACATACCTATGGACACCTTATCTTTGACAAAGGAGGCAAGAATATAAAATGGAGAAAAGATAACCTCTTTAACAAGTGGTGCTGGGAAAATTGGTCAACCACTTGTAAAAGAATGAAACTAGAACACTTTTTAACACCATAAACAAAAATAAACTCAAAATGGATTAAAGATCTAAATGTAAGACCAGAAACTATAAAACACCTAGAGGAGAACATAGGGAAAACACTCTCTGACATAAATCACAGCAAAATCTTCTATGATCCACCTACCAGAATATTGGAAATAAAAGCAAAAGTAAACAAATGGGACCTAATGAAACTGAAAAGCTTTTGCACAACAAAGGAAACTATAAGCAAGGTGAAAAGACAGCCTTCAGAATGAGAGAAAATAATAGCAAATGAAGCAACAGACAAAGAAGTAATCTCAAAAATATACAAGCAACTCCTGAAGCTCAATTCCAGAAAAATAAACGACCTAATCAAAAAATGGGCCAAAGAACTAAACAGACATTTCTCCAAAGAAGACATACAGATGGCTAACAAACACATGAAAAGATGCTCCACATCACTCATCATCAGAGAAATGCAAATCAAAACCACAGTGAGGTACCATTTCAAGCCAGTCAGAATGGCTGCTATCCAAAAGTCTATAAGCAACAAGTGCTAGAGAGGGTGCGGAGAAAAGGGAACCCTCTTTCACTGTTGGTGGGAATGCAAACTAGTACAGCCACTATGGAGAACAGTGTGGAGATTCCTTAAAAAACTGGAAATAGAACTGCCATATGACCCAGCAATCCTAGTCCTGGACATACACACCGAGGAAACCAGATCTGAAAGAGACACGTGCACCCCAATGTTCATCGCAGCACTGTTTATAATAGCCAGGACATGGAAGCAGCCTAGATGCCCATCAGCAGATGAATGGATAAGGAAGCTGTGGGACATATACACCATGGAATTTTACTCAGCCATTAAAAAGAATTCATTTGAATCAGTTCTAATGAGATGGATGAAACTGGAGCCCATTATACAGAGTGAAGTAAGCCAGAAAGATAAAGAACATTACAGCATACTAACACATATATACGGAATTTAGAAAGATGGTAACGATAACCCTATATGCAAGACAGAAAAAGAAACACAGATGTATAGAACAGACTTTTGGACTCTGTGGGAGAGGGCGAGGGTGGGATGATCTGAGATCAATCAACAGCATTGAAACATGTATATTATCAATAGTGAAACAGACCACCAGTCCAGGTTTGATGCATGAGACAAGTGCTCAGGGCTGGTACTTCTGTATCTTTAATTTGATTTTTATAAGTATTTGCAACACCATATTTAAAGAAGAATACTAGAAGATTTACTATAAGATTAGAACACAAGGATACCCACCACTTCTTCTATTCAGCATTGTACAAAAGTTCGAGATAGTGAAATAAGAAAATAAATGAAAGTCAGATATAAACACAAAGAAATTTTTCTTTTTATTTAAAAATATGCTATTTTATGACTCCCGAGAATCTTGGGAAATATTGTTACTTCCATAGGATGCCTTGCCAACGAGGCATGAACATGTTTCATCTTCTAGGTTGAGGAGGCCATTCCTATATTTGCTCCTGCTGTCCTCATGTTTCCTAGCAGCACCAACACACCGACTGCGGTAGCCTGGTTACACACACCGCATGGCTTATACACCCTGGAGGTCCTGCTAACCCTGTAGCTGATGTATGGGTTGTACTTAAAAAGTACGCATTAGGAGGGCTGGATTCCCATTATTGATGATCTAGAGGATCACCTGGGGCTTCTCAGGTGGCACTAGTGGTAGAGAATCTGCCCGCCAATGCAGGAGATGCAAGAGACACAGGTTCGATTCCTGGGTCGGGAAGATCCCCTGGAGTAGAAAATGGCAACCTGTTCTGGTATTCTTGCCTGAGAACAATCTCATGGACAGAGGGGCCTGCAGGGCTACAGTCCATGGGTTGCAAAGAGTTGGGCACGACTGAGCGAATAAGCACACGCAATAACCAAATCTAGAGCAAAGAGTAGAAACCAGGAAATAAACAGGCACACTAATTAAATAAAACAAATGCAAACTTAAGTGCTATATTAGCGTTCAGTTCAGTCGCTCAGTTGTGTCTGACTCTTTGTGACCCCATGAACTGCAGCACGCCAGGCCTCCCTGTCCATCACCAACTGCCAAAGTCTACCAACCCATGTCCATTGAGTCGGTGATGCCATCCAACCATCTCATCCTATATTAGTGTTATATCAACTCAAAGAGAAGAGAAAGTGGAAAATATGGCTCAGCTTGAACAAATAGAGACACACGTAGTACTACATACCCAAACACGATGGTGGTGTGGTCCACACGCCCTCTAAGCAATAGGACTCCCTAGCCCCTTGAAGGAAGTGGTGCTCAAAACATATGTATTCTACTGAAGAACCATTTTCATAGGTGTTGAGTGTTGAACTCTTAATAACTCCATTTTTAATAGCTGGGGGAGATGCACACATTCTTTTAGATTCTGCAAAAACAATTGTTAAAGTCCACAATGAATTGCTACAGTAGGTGGCCAGTGCTTTTATAACTGCTATAGAAATAAAACAAGATATTTCATGTCCAAGCATTTTTAAGACAACTCTCAAGTAGTTTTTAAAAATCAAAAGCATTTTCTGCCATCACTTCATACATAAAATTTATGATTGCAATTAGAATCTCATAGCATTAAATACACATTTAAAACTAGCAAAGTATTAACCATCATGATTTTACTTTTCCCCTGTCTTCCAAAAGTGAAAGCGAGTAAAATCTGTCTCAAAGACATGTTTCTGAATGCATTTTCTTCCTTTTTTCCTTACTAAAAGTGACAGTCCCCTGTCTAAGAAGTCCACAAATTCTCTCCCTCTACTTCAAGTTCCCTTCTGAGGCAACGCTCCCCAGCTCACCCTGAGGTGAGCTTTACAAGCTTACTGATTGCTCACAAGAAAGTGATCCATCCTCTGAAAATCTGGTGACATTCGCAAAATCTCATGATTTCTCCTTTTATAAAATTGACTTATGAAGTTAAAAGACATCCTCATTGTCATTCTATTTAAGGGTATGTACTAACTGGAAATTGATCAGCTCATTCCCAGTTTTATAGATTGGATGGTGAGGGTAGTAGATAGCTTAGGGTCTTATCCTTTGAACCATATCGATCACCTGTGATATTGGTCACCTAAGAAATTGTCAGGAAACACTGTTTGCTTTTTTCTTGGCTGCAGCATGCAGAACTTTCCTGGACTAGGGATCGGAAAATGAGGCCCCTGCAGTGAAATTAATGGAGCCTTCACCGCTGGACCATCAGGGAAGTCAGGAAGCACTGTTGTTTTACCTTTTCTAATACATGAAGGATATTTCACTTCTCCTCTATTACACTGCACAGATAATTCAGAGGGTGGGGTTGATGGAGACAGCTCATATCCCTGCTTACATACAAAATCGATTAAATCTCCATGTAAGATCTTTCCCTCATAACTCCACTTCATCTGCACGTTATTTCTGTGCATGTCACCCATGTTAACAGTACACGGCTCTGTAAAACAAAGACTGTTTTAAATTCTTTTCTCATCTTACAAGAATGAGAGTGATACATTTTTACAATAAAATTATGATAAGCACCAAAAGCAGTATTTTATACTTACTGGTTTGTATTATTAAAGCTCTTCACATACACAATAAAATATACATTACATTATTATCAAGTGAATTTATATATTTCATATAACTCTGTTATACCATAAATTAAAACCAATTATTTTGAAATATTAAAAATATTGTTTAGGGCCAGCAACCACTTAGATTTGTCATGATTTCCTTTCTACAAAATAAAAACCTTCAAACACAAAATATACTTATTGTGTTATATTTGTGGGACACCTGTCACTTGATATTTATCAGCAAATAAAACAAAGCTCCTTGACTTCTAACTGGGAGAAATGCAATACAATAAACAATAAATGTACTAAATATATGGATCTTATTTGTCCATCTTTAAACGACATATGTAAGTGAGGCAGAAGAATGAAGAGTGGAGGGGAGGGGCTGTCACAGAGCTGAGGGAAGAGAGGTTATGCTTCTAGGTAAGGTGGTGGGGACAGGCTTGGGTGCGCATGCGTGGTAAGTTGCTTTGGTCATGTATGACTCTTCACAATCCCATGGACTGTAGCCTGCCAGGCTCCTCTATCCATGGGGTTCTTCAGACAAGGATACTGGAGTGGGTTGCCATTTCCTCCTCCAGGGGATCTTCTCGACCCAGGGATTGGACCCACATCTCTTATGTCTCCTACATTGGCAGGTGGGTTCTTTACCTCTAGCACCACCTGGTAAGCCCTGTGGTGACTATAGTTAGCAATATTATTTGGTACACTTAAAAGACACCAAAAGAGTGGAACTTAAATGCTCTCATCATGACAACAGCCCCCTAAATTACTCGAGGTGAAGGATATGTAAACCAAATTTATCATGTAATAATTTCACAGTGTGTGTGTAGAATCATCACACTGTACACCTCAAATCCATGCAATGTTATATGTCAACTGCATCTCAATAAAGCAGGGGGAAAATTTGTTTTAATTCAATGTGTTCTCTATCTTACCTAAGCAAACAGGTGGTGATGACCATCTTCCTTGTTCACAATGAGATATTTTTGCTCCTCTCAATAAGTAATATTCATTGCATCTATATTCCACAGAGGATCCTGTTGGGTAGCTTGCCAATAATTCACCAATAATAGCCCCATTTATTACATCAGGTGGAGGATTACAATTCTCAGTATTTTCTAAGAAAAGAGGTTACTTTTAGATTAACATGAACTTATAATAACATAATGACATAATACAGTTGCCCACACAATCGTCCTTCAATACTTGTACTATGTCATTTAGGACAACTGATTTCTGAATTCATCAGAAATTAGAGAAACATCATTCAGCTACGTATTATTACAATTTACTAAGCAAAACAAAACAGCAAATGTTTTGCTGAAGAACAAGTATGGGTCTTTTTCTGGCTTACAAAGGAATCATGCTATAGATATTCTTAAGATGTGTGGAAAGGTAAAGAGTGTTCTTTGACCTAAAGATTATGGTCTGTTCTAAAACTGTCATTTGTCATTATCCTGTTTTATTTTTTCCTTCTCCTCCTCTTCATCTCAGATCTCAGTCAACCCTTGGGTAAAAAGTTTCATTTTTCTGTCTGTAAGAGTTTTGCTTTTACTCCACCAATTTCTCCAGCATCCTTAGTAGCTTTTCTCTTATGCAATAGTTATCCTTGGTAAACATGTGGAGGTCTCTCCAGGATCTGGACAAGAAATGAGGATGACAGGAAGGGTAGCATCCCGGAGCTGTAACCTGGTCGTGTCTTGAGTTAAATGAAAGGCCAGGTACATGGCTCAGAGGGTGGGGGAGTCAGAATGCACAGATGCAAAAATATCAGAATCAGGACATTCGAAAACTGTTTTCCTATTCTTTATATTGCATTAAAAATACGAATCTACAGAGAGCTTCATATGCTGCAGAAAAATGGGAGAGTAGGTGCTCTATCTGTGCATGACAGACTCTTCTAAGCAATGGACTATTGCTATAAGCGTGCGGATTAAACAAAGAGAATGGAAATTCTACACGCTAGGCTTAGCTCCGGATATGACACGCTGCACACGTACCAACACACTCAGGGGGGAGGGTCCACTTCCCACGGCGGCACGTTATTTCCCCTGGTCCACGGAGGTGATACCCCCTCTCACACGCGTATGTCACCGTGTCCCCGCTGTGATAAACCTCGGAGGACGGGTTTGCTGAGCCGTTCCCCACCGAGGGTGGGGCCTCACAGGTCGCCCTCTGCTTGTCCTCTGGAAAGGACAATGAAGAGAGAAGAGGCCATTTAGCGCCACACGCAGGTTTCCCGTCAGGGAAAGCTTATTTGAGGAGCTGCTGACCAGCGCATTTGGGAGGCTCCGTCCATTTCCCGTTTTCACAGCGTATCTCTTCTGCCCCCTGCAAGGCGAAGCTAAGTCCACATTCTATACGAACTGTTTCTCCGTGACGGTAGGAGGCTGAGTACGTTTGAAGTTTGGAGTTCAGAGGCAGAGGGGGAGGAGGACACCGATTTCTTCTTCCTTATGGAGAAGCATCAGGATGTTTAGTGGTATAGTCACCAGAAAAAGCAGTTAAGATCTCACAAGCACACTGGCTGTGCTTGAGATGGGGCCCTAAGAAGTCTGGCCGGCAGACTGGGGGCACCCCGGGATCCCCACACCCTGACAGTCACTTCCTTGGGTCACGCCCTCCCCAGGAGCAGGAACTGGACTTGCTTCTAACCGATGAACACAGCGGAGATGATGAGATGATGTGACTGTGTTTGACACAGCCACAAGGATGGAGGCGTGATCACGCACACATGTTCATGCAACTCCGTGTGGCAAGGCCCTTCTTGCCAGAGACTGTCCCCCTACTGATCTGGAGGAGAAACCGCCTTGTCCGTGAGCGTCCAAAGAGGGAGGAGGACCACGGGGCAAGGGGCACAGGGCTGCCTCCAGGGGGCAGCCAGCAGGCCCTGAGACCCTCGGCCCAGTAGCCGCCAAGCTCCGAAACCTGCCACGGATCACAGAAAGCTTGGATGCAAGGTTCTTCCCCTGTCCAACCTCAGATGACACTGCGGCTTGCCTATCGCTCCACCAGACACGGACACACAGCTACAGCTGACCCACACTTGTGTGTGGTTTTAAGCTGTTGCTCAGTCACTCAATCATATCTGAGTGACGGGACTCCATGGAAAGTAGCCCACCAGGCTCCTCTGTCCATGGGATTTCCCAGGCAAGAATACTGGAATGGGTTGCCATTTCCGTCTCCAGGGTTTAAGCTGTTAAGTTCATGCAATAGAACACAAAAAAGAGAATTTTACATTCATTATCTCCTTTAATCTTAAAATAACTTTGTTAAGTGGGGACTATTTCATCTCCCATGTTATAGACAGAGGATCTAAAACTTAAGAAGTAAGTAAATTATTAATAAGTGGTGGATCTTGGCATTCCTGAACCTGCGTCTATATGAATTAAAATCTCCTCCTCTTAACTATTCTAAAATACTGACTATATCCATTTCGACTGCTGAGACCACAGCACAATGGAGTGGCTTCACATACCACACGTTTATTCTGTTACAGTTCTGGAAACCCAAGTCCAGAATCGGCTTCACTGGGCTGAGATCTGGGTGTTGGGAGAACTGCGTTTTCTCCAGAGGCTTTAGGGAGGAAGTGGCTTGTCTGCCTCTGCAGCTCCCGGGGGCTGCCAGCTCGCCTCGGCTCGTGACTCCTTCCTTTTCCACTCCAACCTTTGCTTCCCCTGTCACCTTTCATACTTGATCCTCTGTAGTCAAATCTCGCTCTTCCTCTTTTAATGGTTGTGATTACATTTATAGCCCACAAGGATAATCCCAGATTATTATCCCCATCTCAAGATCCTTAACTCCATGACATCTGCGAAGTCCCCATTGTTCCATAAGGGAACAGTTACTGGTTCCAGGGAGTCGTATATGAGTATCTTATCCTCCCAGGGATGGGAGGGCAGGGAGGCGTTATTCAGATTATGATACTGCCCATCTTAGATCTAAGGACTATTTACTAGAAAAAAATAGCGTGGACGTTGGCATCTGACTAATTTTCGGTGCGGGGAGAGGAGTGTGGAATAGGTGATAAGTAGGTAGGTTTGCCCTTTATTATTTTTTTTAATGTTTATTTATTTTGGCTGCATTGGGTCTTAGCTGCAGCATGCAGCATCTTTTCATTGCTGCGGCTCTCAGCCTTCCCTGGGGCACCTGGGCTCCTAAATGCTGTGTGGGCATTGTTGCCCCAGAGCATGTGGGATCTTAGTTCTGAGATCAGGGATCTGAGATCACCTCTGTACATGTGGCCCCACACCATCAGTCAGAAGCTTCAGTGCTTGTTCGAACACCTTACACCTGACTTTATGATACCATTCTTCACATGGTATCAATTACTCTTTTGTATCTGTTTCTTCTGCTAGACCAGAACGTTCTCCATGGAACACTGCAGTGTGATTACATGACTATCGAATTGCTGTCTCCTAACAGGTAATCATCCCACCTGCCTGAACACAGCCAGCGACACAATGGAACCACCGATGTCCCGTGAGGGCAGCTCCTCCTGGAAGCCTTCAGTTTTCCTCTGCACTCTGGGTAACTTCGTGATGCTTTTTCTGCACTTTGTCCCACTACTTTGAAGCCTGTGTTTTTACATCAGGGAATGTGTGGCCCAGGAATAAGAAAGTACCTTTACACAGCTTCCACCCTGGCACAATTAATCTAGTTAATTCCCAATAAGAAGAATGATTCATTACAATAAAAGATTTATAATTTATTACAGATTTTTAACAACATATTTAAAAGCTATATCCACTCTACAGACTAACATAAAAATTAAGCATATTAATTATATACTCAGATTAAATGTATTAAAGATTGCTGAAAATAGCAGTAATTTAAAAGACAATATTTATTTTTAAAAATAGGAATTGGAAGAATGCTTACATATCATCAAAGACTTTTTTTTTATAGAAATTAAAACCAATTCAGATAATATTTTATTTGTGAATGAAATTTTAAAAGTTACCTTCACAGACAGGAGATTCTGGGTACCAACCAAAGTTATAGCACTGAATTAAGTCAGAGCCGCTTAGATAATAATTTTTATGACAGAAAAACTGAACTACATCTCCTTCTTCATAGGTTTGCTTTACAGGATGAAAATAACCATTTTCTATTACTCTTAAAGAAGAGCATTTTAACTCTAAAAATGAAAAAACAAACAAAAAACAAAGACGTGTTATTTTTCCTGCTAGAACAAAATCCACTTACTACTTACATGCCATATCTGAATTAGAAATCAGCAACTTTGCTATTATCCACAGCAAAGTTTGTCAATTTATACATTTATTAAATATCAATAAACTCATTTTAAGTATCTGAGCTAAGAGGATTCTTCTTTGAGAGATTGAAAAAAGGAAAGCCATACTGTCAACATCTTTAACATCAGAAGCAAAAAAGCAAACTTAAGGAAAAGGGAGCATAATTAGCCTAACAAGTCGCACCCATTTCTGGGAGGGACTTTTTCAGAGTGAAAGCAGTTGTCTTCCAGGGGAGAACCTACTGGTACACTGCGGGGTGAGGGCCCATCCATACGGGCGACACTCCACCTCCTCCGTCCCCTTCCCAGAAGCTGTGCGGTACCCAGAGGCACACTCGTATCGAACTTTGTCCTTCACTTTGAATGTCTTCTGTGCTGTGAGATAATTTCCATGATGCAATTCAGGGGCCACACATGCTTCTAAAACAAAACATTAACGTCATTTGTTTTATGGACTTCATCCCTGAATCTAGAATATTAAAAGGAAATCTCAAAAAGTATTTTCAACTTTTATTTACTTTGAATATTAACAAACATATGACAGAATCAACTCTCAGCAAAACTGAAAAATAATCAAAGTTTGCCTTTGTCCATTGAGTCCTTTTTTAATGCACTCTGCGTCCTAACCCTACCTGTCTTCTCTCCTTCAAATTCTACTCTGGTGTATTTGGCCAAAGGCCGCAACTCAACAGAAGGCTTGTGCATTAGCAATTTTTTGATGATGTCCCATCAGTGGGTTTGTATAATTTAAATACAAATATAAATTATATATATAAAATATACATTACATATTTACATATATTATAATAATATATATTATATGATTATATTATATTATATTATAAAATACAATATATTATATTTATATATGATATATTTATAATGCAATTTTAATATATATAAATTATAGTATATATTACATAATATATATATTATATATAGTATACAGAAATTATATATTATATAACATATATTATAAAACTATATACTATATTATATCTACATATAATTACATAATATTTATTATATATAACATATTATATATTTCTAATATATATATAACTCAACAGAAGGCTTTGCGCATTAACAATTTTTTGATAATGTCCCATCTGTGGGTTTGTATAATTTAAATATAAATATATATATTAAGTATATATCTAGTATATGTTAAATATATATTATATATTTATGTATTATATATAATACATCATTATTATAATATATTATACATTTATGTATTATATATAATACATCATTATTATAATATATTATACATTTAAGTATATTTATATATAATCATATAATATATAGTATATAATGTATTATATATTTATATATTATGTATTATATTATATACAGTATATTATTATATATTTTATAATACATATTAAATATAAATTTTACACATACTATATATCATAGCTCTGTGATAATAATAATTATATATATCCTATTATATAATTATATATTATATATTATTATATTATATATTATTTAAATATGATATATTGTAACAATATATAATTTATAATTATATAATTATATATGTTATATAGTATATAACATATGATATTATATAACATATTATATAATATAAAATATGTATCATAACTCTGTGATATATAATTATAATATAATATATATAATATATATAATTGAGAGCTTGAAATTTATATAAACATATTATATAATATATAAATTATTATCACACATATTATTATGTTATGTAATATATATTAATATATATTAAATATATATATATATACTCATACACATCAGTTCAATCACTCAGTCATTTCTGACTCTTTGCAACCCCATGGACTCACCAACTCCCAGAGCTTACTCACACTCATGTCCAGTGATTTGGTGATGCCATCCAACCATCTCATCCTCTGTCATCCTCTTCTCTTCCTGCCTTCAATCTTTCCCAGCATCAGGGTCGTTTCAAATGAGTCAGTTCTTCACATTAAGTGGCCAAAGTACTGGCATTTCAGCTTCAGCGTTAGTCCTTCCAATGAATATTCAGGACTGATATCATTTAAGATGGATTGTTTGGATCTCCTTGCAGTCCAAGGGACTCTCAAGAGTCTTCTCCAACACCACAGTTCAAATGCATCAATTCTTCAGCACTCAGCTTTCTTCACAGTCCAACTCTCACATCCATACATGACCACTGGAAAAACCATAGCCTTGACTAGAAAAACCATAGCCTTTGTTGGCAAAGTAATGTCTCTGCTTTTTAATATGCTGTCTAGGTTGGTCATAACTTTTCTTCCAAAGAGCAAGTGTCTTTTAATTTCATGGCTTGCAGTCACCATCTGCAGTGATTTTGGAGCCAAAAAAAAATAAAGTCTCTCACCATTTCCATTGTTTCCCCATCTATTTTCCATGAAATGATGGGACCAGATGCCATGATCTTAGTTTTCTGAATGTTGAGCTTTAAACCAACATTGTCACTCTCCTCTCACTTTCCTCAAGAGGCTCTTTAGTTCTTCTTTGCTTTCTGCCATAAGTGGTATCATCTGCATATCTGAGGTTATTGATATTTCTCCCAGCAATCTTGATTCCAGCTTGTCCTTCATCCAGTCCAGCCTTTCTCATGATACACACACACACACACACACACACACACATATTCAAATGATTGGATTATTTGATATTCGCTGGCAGAATAAAGTAATGTGCGCTATTTCAAATTCTTGTCAAATGAAGGAAATCATTTATATATGTTGCAAAAAACAGGTTCATTAAGGTTCTTTTCCTTTATCTTATGTCAATTCTTTTTTTTTTTTTTTTTTTACTAGCAGAAAGTAGGAATTCCTGGAGTAGGTGTGTTGTGGAAGATGGGATCCCTTGGATGAAGGAAACATGTAACATTTGAAGGAAACAGCATAATAGCTTCCTGCATTGGTAGAAATACTAAAAAATAAACTACATTTAAATAAAAATACCTGCCAATATAAGAAAGCACTAAACTTACTAAACTCCCAAGCTCTTTCTTGTCTTCTGGTTTAGGAGATGATTCTTAAACACGTACCATGTTCCTTCCTACAGGTTGGCTGGGAAGACCACCCATCAGTAAGGCATTGGACCACTTCTTCGTCCTGCCCTGCGATGGTTTTGTATCCTGATGCACAATGATAGCGCAGGTTCTCTTGTATTTTGTAGGATAATTTTGTATCAAAGATGTAACCATTCTTCAGGTCAGGCTTAGGGCACTTTTCTGTGGGAGAAAAATATTTCTTTTCTAAATTGATGAAATTAAGCTTGATTTTTTTAGTAAGTTGTAAAACTAACAATGCAAAAGTTTAATGTTATTCTTGGAGTTTTAAGGAGAAAAAATATTCACTTTTCTGTGAATTTTAAATAAGAGATTCACAATTCCTGGATTTATTTTAATTTTGGAAGTAGCTCTTTAAAAGCTGGTTCAGTTTGACACTGAAATTCTTGGTATGCACTGACTTCAATTTTCATAGTCAGCCCAACCCCTATCTCATCTACTTTAGAAAATATATCCAGAGATCTTCTAACCATCATTAACGGGAAATAGAAGGATTTTCTTTTAGGTTTATGTCCTAAAACTTTGAGTCCACTGCATTTGATAGTATTTAACATCATGTAACTAAAGCACATGTACCTACTCTATAAATCCTTATATAATCCTGCAGACAATTTATTGTGAAAATCGTGTTCATTTATTTTTTCAGCCTCTGATTGCCTACAAGCACAGTAAGACTCCTTACTCAGTCTATGTAGACTGTGACTGAGTCACAGACATGCTACTTCGAGTTCACAGAGCTAATTTTTAGTAAATACTTGGGACAGTGATGTGTTGAATAGGACATTTATCTTAGCGTCAAATGAAGTTCAGTTTTTGAGCATGATTAATGGATCCTCATAATAAACCAATTCAGAAAGGTGAAAGAGATTTGTCCAAGGTTAGTATTAGTTTAAATATGTCATACTTGCTGTGTGGAACCGCTCTATAGGGATTATCTCGCTGAAGTTGCATGATTTCCATTTTATAGATGAGAAAGTCCAGCCGAGAATGTTGAAGCCACTTCCCAGTGGTAGAGCCAGATCCACCAGAGCAGTCTGGCCGCAGAGGGTATGTCTCAACCCTGACCCCGCTGTGCTGACCCTCTTCATCCTCATCCAGCTCCTACTTCACTGCTCTCACAACATCTCATCTCAGATGCTTAACTTACTTTCATGCTCTAGTTATGAATGAGGTTCATTTATCGCAGTTAATCTATGATCCGTGTTAACACTAAAAGTGTAACGCTTAAATTGGTGGTCTGTCCACAAGTCATGGAATGGATAATTATCCCACCTGGATATGTTTACTGGACATATCAACCACTGTAAATAAACATCATACTTCTTCTAAATGAAACTGACACACAACTCTGCAGAACAGAACTTGGGAACTGTGTCATCAGAGAGAGGTCACCTGACCCCCTGGAAACCAGCTGACAGTCTCTAGTGTTTCTAGTGTAGCCTGACATGAAATATTGGGTTCTGCCAATCAGATTTCCTTTCCACAAATTTGAACTCAAAATTCAGAAAAACAGATCGTTCAAAGGATATTATGCAAGGAGAACTCATACAACAGAGGGAGGAGTCTTTCAAAGGATAAAATACTAGAGTAATAGCCTTATATTTCCTAAGCATCAGGTAGTTTTCAGGTTTCCGCAGAATTCTCTGCGTAAGTCCGTCATTCCTCAAAGTAACTATATGGTGTGTCTGTTCCTTGCCATGTGATGACAACAATTTCAATAATTGCCCTTATTCTCTTCTCAGAGTATTATTAAGAACAGATAAGGAGGCTTCCCTGGTGGCCCAGCTGTAAAGAATTCACCTGCCAGTGCAAGAAACATGGCTTTGATCCCTGATTCAGGAAGATCCCACACACTGAGGAGCAGCTGAGCCCATGAGCCACCACTTGGGCTTGTGGCCTGGAGCCCGGGAGCCTCAACAGCGGAGCCCACGTGCCAAGAGTAGGGAAGCCCGTGAGCCCAGAGCCTGGGCTCTGAGACAAGAGAGGCCACCTCGAGGAGAACCCCACGCTCCGCAACTAGAGCGTGGCTCCTGCTCACAGCAGCTAGAGAAAGTCCACACAGCAACGAAGACCCAGCACAGCCAAGAATAAAAACATAGATAAAACTGCTTTTAGAAAGATAAGGAAGATGACATTTTCATGAAAAACACGACTTATAGAATTTCAGAATATGCTTTCATTTTGTAAAAAAGACCGAGGGCCGATAGTTTTGTCCCTGCCTACCGAAAGGTTCAGACACCTGCCCTCTGGGGCCCCTAGTTTTACCAGCTAGTCTGTTTGTGAGTTATCCCATGAGACTGGCCCCACCGACTTACTGAAGCACTGTGGCTCGGGAGACCAGCCTGCCGCCGTACACGTGGTCCGCGCCTCGCGTTTGCCCGTTG
The DNA here is from genome assembly GCF_963930625.1 of Muntiacus reevesi. Taxonomy (NCBI): domain Eukaryota; kingdom Metazoa; phylum Chordata; class Mammalia; order Artiodactyla; family Cervidae; genus Muntiacus; species Muntiacus reevesi. Next base: position 120,667,259 of record NC_089253.1, on the reverse strand, counting down.
CAGTCGTGTAACCAACCAAGCAGGAAAATGACAGGGTTTGGTTTATGCTCATTGGAAAGTAATAACTTTCAAAAGTATAGTAATACTGGGCAATCCTTCCATTCTCCACACTAGGAAAACCACAGGGCTTCTCTGAAATGAGTAAACAATAAGCTGCAAACTGAAAAATACATTTAAAACCATACAATTTGTGATCAAGTGACAATACATTTTACTTTTTTTATTTTATTTATTTTATTTTATTTATTTATTTTTATTTATTTATTTATTTTTTTCAGTGGGTTTTGTCATACATTGATGTGAATCAGCCATAGAGTTACACGAATTCCCCATCCCGGTCTCCCATCCCACCTCCCTCTCCACCTGATTCCCCCGGATCCTCCCAGCCCAACAGGCCCGAGCACCTGACTCATGCCTCCCACCTGGGCTGGTGGTCTGTTTCACCATAGATAATATACATGCTGTTCTTTCGAAACATCCCACCCTCCCCTTCTCCCACAGAGTTCAAAAGTCTGTTCTGTACTTCTGCGTCTCTTCTTCTGCCCTGCATATAGGGCCATCGTTACCATCTTTCTAAATTCCGTATATATGTGTTAGTATACTGTAATGTTCTTTATCTTTCTGGCTCACCTCACTCTGTATAATGGGCTCCAGTTTCATCCATCTCATTAGAACTGATTCAAATGAATTCTTTTTAACGGCTGAGTAATATTCCATGGTGTATATGTACCACAGCTTCCTTATCCATTCGTCTGCTGATGGGCATCTAGGTTGCTTCCATGTCCTGGCTATTATAAACAGTGCTGCGATGAACATTGGGGTGCATGTGTCTCTTTCAGATCTGGATTCCTCCGTGTGTATGCCCAGAAGTGGTATTGCTGGGTCATATGGCAGTTCTATTTCCAGTTTTTTAAGAAATCTCCACACTGTTTTCCATAGTGGCTGTACTAGTTTGCATTCCCACCAACAGTGTAAGAGGGTTGCCTTTTCTCCACACCCTCTCCAGCATTTATTGCTTGTAGACTTTTGGATAGCAGCCATCCTGACTGGCGTGTAATGGTACCTCATTGTGGTTTTGATTTGCATTTCTCTGATAATGAGTGATGTTGAGCATCTTTTCATGTGTTTGTTAGCCATCTGTATGTCTTCTTTGGAGAAATGTCTGTTTAGTTCTTTGGCCCATGAAGCTCAATTCCAGAAAAATAAATGACCCAATCAAAAAATTGGCCAAAGAACTAGACAATACATTTTAAAATTGAAAGTGTTTGCAGGCACTTTAGCCAGTACTTACTTTCTATTACTTAACGTTTTAAGGTACTTTTGTGACAATACTTTTCAATCAGAATTAATATGCTAGCAACCCCAACTCCCAATCGTCAGAATTAGTGTGGGTAGGCCACTTCCTCAGAGAAGCTTCCCCTAACTTTGTCAAGCAGCATGCTCTAATAGAAATAGAACACAGCTGACATTTCTTTGTGTGAAAGAAGATTATAACCACACAATAATTAGAAAATTACCTAGAATATTGCAATGTCTCATGGTATAGCTAATAGACAATTATATCAGCTGTTTTTTCCCCTATTTAGACAGAAAAATAAAAGGAAACTATTCATATAAAAATTATCTTATTGTAGAATTAAATGCATCAAATCAGATGAATTCTATTTCATAATTTTAATTGCAAAACCTCTTTTGGCAGAAAATTTGTAGTAAGCTATTCAAGTAAAAGCAGTTATAGATAATCTGTAGGCTATTTTAGTCAGCAAATTCCCTCCGGTGTTTGAAAAGAGCATTGTGGCTGTGGTTTCCTACTCTGCATATTCCTCTTGCTGACACTAGGTGACCTGCCTGGTCTCCCATCCCTGCAGCCCGAGAACACCGTGAACTACTCCTAAGGGGCCCACCCTTGTGCACTGCCCGCCTCACTCACACTCACTCACGACGTGAGTCAGACGGGGCAGGATGATTTGTAATAGGCAGTCCACAGGCAGCCCTCTCTGGACAGTCCTGAGTAAGCCCTGCCGTCCTGAGTGTTACCAAACCCCGCTTTCATTCTCAGACATGTCCTTGTTTACATATTCAATTGTATGGTCCTACTAATTATTTATACTACCTAATGTATTCAATCAAGGGCTTCCCAGGTGGTGCAGTGATTAAAAAAAAATCCACTTGCCAGTGCAGGAGATGCAAGCGATGTGGGTTCAATCCCTGTGTCGGGAAGATCCCCTCAAGGAGGAAATGACAATCCCCTCCTGTATCTTTCAACCAAAGAACAAATTAGGATAAAAATCAAGGCATCAAGAATCAAAAATCTTGCTTATGATTTGTGGTTTGTTCTTTTTCAAATTTCCCACATTAAGCTCTCACTGTAAGGACAGAGAACTAAAATTATACAAGCTTAGCAGTATTAGGAGTGGATTCTAGTCTAAAACTAGAATTAAGGTTAACTTAACTTCAAATGATGATACTTTTAGCCTAAAATATCCTTTAAGATATTTATATCCTGATCTCTTATGCCCTCAAAACTAGACGTGCTAAAGGTTTTCTTTTTTCTTTTTTTTTGGTCTTGTTTTGGATTTCTAAGTTATGTTACTTTAGGAATAGTTTAGTAGTTTTTCCCAAAGCAAAAAGTTTGTCTAAATATTATAACAAATTATAAGAATCTTTTTTATAAAACTGGTACATAAAAATGAAAGACTATATTCAAAATTTCAAAAGAAATAATGTTAGAATTTCCCTTTATAATTTTTAGAGAATAAAGAATATTAAAAATTAGTTTTACCTTCTGCATGGAGTTCTCCTGAGATGATTAATATGATAATCAAAGCCAAGCCTTTTGACCTCATCTTCTGTGGTGTGTTTTATAAAGGTTTTAACCATTCAAAAGTACTTAGGGACTCCTCATTAAGTACATAAAACTTCTCATGGAAAAAAAGTTAATTATTTACAACATCTAAGTCCCTTTGTAACAACCTTTATAATTGATTTAAAATAGATTAGGATAATACTAAAAATACCGAACTATGTTAATGGACAGTAGTTTTCATGCCACAGACCAATTGGAACATGATCACCAATAAGGGCAACAGTAAGAAAAGAAAAATAATTAACCCAGGCTGCATAGAAAGCAGGCTAAGTTTTCTACTTTAATTTCCGATTGTAAGTCCATGGACTAAAGTTCACCGGTCGCCATTGATTTCTTCACCACCATTGATCAATTGACGGATTGAACTTAGGTCTGTGAGTTACTGGATCCCTGACATGAAAATAGTGTTGCCTAGACTGAGCTGCTAAAGGGAAAAGTGGCCTTGTTTTGAGCAGTGATAGAATTTTACTATTGCTTGTAAAGGCTCATGTTGAGAGAGTTTGTATGCTGTGGCAGGTGATGAGACAAGCAGTGTGCTGAATTGTCATTTACGAGAAATGCTTTGAGAGTCCGGTGTATACCAGGACATGCTTTAGTCTTGCGTTTGTAGTGTCAGCTACAAGCTGGCACTTGCCATGGCCATTTGCCCTCTGCCTCCACAGGGATTCAATCCTGTGCTGCTGCAGCGGCTGACTTGCAACACCCCTGGGAGGGAACTCAGGGTGGAGAGCAGAAATGAGGCACTCTGTGCTCTGGAAAAACTGGCAGAACACGTCTTCAGATAGTTAGATATTTTCAGGAGCTGATTTTATGAGCCCAGTTCTTATATCTCCTCATATCTAGAAGTACACTGAAATCCTTCATGGTGACATCTGCTCCTCGTGACTAACAGAAATCTTCTGCAAAAAATACAGGCTTGATTACATGTACTCTCCCTTCACCAAAAATCACATATATACTCACCTTCCTCGCTACCTGTTCGAAGCAGCTTCTCGGAACTGTCTGAGATGCTGTCTCCTGGGCTGTAGTCCTCATTTTGCCCAAATAAAACTTAACTTGCAACCCCCACATTGTGCATTTTTTAAAGTCAGCAGTAACAGTAAAAAAAAACAGATTCTTATGACTGCCCTCATGGAGTTTACATTCTAAAGGGCTTTAGTTTAAACTACAAAATAATACTGTGAGGTGGGAAGTCCTATTATTTCAATTTTGGAAATTTTAAGTAAAATACGGTAGGAAAGTGCATGAACCGTTAGTACACAGATCAACGGATTCTCCCTAACTGAACATACATGTGAACCTGCACCCAGAACAAGAGACAGGATACACCATCCCTCTGATTCCCTCCCACCCCAGGTCACTGGCAAGGTCCATTCCCAGGATAAACACAATTTTGACTTCTAACAGCATAGGTCAGTTTTGCCTGGTTTTATTTTGTGATGGCTGTTGTGCATGTGTGCTCAGTCATGTCTGACTCTTTGCAACTCCATGGACTGTAGCCCGCCAGGCCCATCTGTCCATGGGATTTTCCAGGCAAGAATACTGGAAATGGGTTGCCATTTCTTACTCCAGGGAATCTTCTCAACCCAAGGATAGAAACCTCATCTCTTGTGTCTCCTGTGTTGAGCAGGCAGATTCTTAATTAATTGCACCACCTGAGAAGCCCTCAGTTTTATTCTACGTATATGAAATCCTAGAGTATTTTTTTAAATATGTGGCTTCTTTCACTTAACATTCTGCTTGTGAGATTCACCCTGGTATGGGGCTATAGTGAATAACTCCTTCCCTGAGTAGTTTTCCACTTTGCTAATGTGGCACAGATTACCTACCCATCCTACTCTTCCTGTACATTTGAGTGACTTCCAATTAAGGTATAAAGATGGCCTCTGCTTATTTTGATTATTTTTTTAATTTGAAAAGTTTCAAACATAACCTCTCCCACTAGATTCTACCATCAAAATTTTACTAAACTTATAAAATCATCTATCCACCTGTCCGTTTTTGACACATTGAAAAGTAAATGGTATTTGTGTGTGCTCCTCTAAAAAATAAAGCAAATATATCATTAATTCTACTCAGCATTATTGCAGATTATTTTTTGACATGAAATTTACAAAGAAATGTAGAAATTTTAGGTGTACATTCTGAGTCTTGGGCAAGGCAAATACTGTGTGCCTCAAACCCTGAAATAAAGAGCATCTCAAAATGTGGAGGATGGAGGTTGTTGAAGAGTGAACATCTGCACGCTGACAGCAAGGCTATGAATCAGGGTGGAGTTTGACTTGAAAGCCTCCTGCGTGTGAGGAAAGCAGATGGCTTCTGCATGTCCAGTAGGTCATCACCTATTTTAGAGCAGAGAGGACACGCGTGGAATTGAGAGGGCTTGTAGGAAAGTGGCCATGGAACAGAGGTAGCCTCAGGGAAAGTAACAGTAGAAGGAAGACACAGAGCAACCTATATCTTTAATAACATCGCTAACATAAATGTAAAAGTCATGGGACTATTCTCTGAATGTACCTCGATAAAGATCAATCACGACTACTGACAACAGGAAGAGCCTGTTTCTAATACTCCTACAATGCTCGACAGGTTGAAGCTTAATGATGCTTTGGCAAAGGAAAGGCAAAGTTTAGATCAAATTTTGTTTTGTTCTCATTTAGGTGCGTGTGTGTGGGTGCTGAGTGGCTTCAGTCATGTCTGACTCTTTGTGACCCCAAAGACTATAGAATCTGTCCATGGGATTCTCCAGGCAAGAATACTGGAGTGGGTTGCATGCTCTCCTCCAGAGGATCTTTCCCACCCAGGGCTCAAACCCATGTCTCTTATGCCTCTTCATTTAGGTGAAGTGAAATGAAGTCGCTCAGTCGTGTCCGACTCTTTGGACCCCATGGACTGTAGCCTACTAGGCTCCTCGGTCCATGGGATTTTCCAGGCAAGAGTACTGGATTGGGTTGCCATTTCCTTCTCGAATCTTCATTTAGATAATTGGAACTAAACCACAACTATCCTAAATATAAAAGTTATCTGTAGCAATGATAGAATATTATTCACAGAATAAAACTCTGCCCTCTAAGACTTGTTTCTGAAGTAGGCTTTTGCAAAATTGGAGGAAAAAAAAAAGGGTCCATAATTTATGTGAGATGCAGAAGCACTATTTTGGTTAGGCCCCCATAAGTATTTCTAGAAATAAGCAGGTTTTTGGACTATTTTCTTCTTCCTTTACATAGGCTGAAATATTTTACACATAGCAACAAATATATATACCATCAAATAAAAATTATAAATAAATAAATATTTATCTGCACTATTTTTACCTCTGAAAAAGAAGTCATAAGTAAAGTATTTTCATAGGAGTTTTCCTTCTTGGTTGAAAGCAGAACTACAGTAGATTATCATTCTTTCTTGACTGAGTGAACAATATAAAAATTAAAATAAAGCCTGTTAGCAAGTCTAGCTACTAGCAACAAACAACCCAAAAGGCAGTATTTTCTTAATAAGTAAAGATTTTTAAATGTCTTAGTCTTTCATTGCTATAAACAAAAATTAGATGCTATATAGACAATAAAACTTCAAAAAAAAATCACTTGCTTACTGAGAAAAATTCAGCAATTTTCAGTACAGGATACACAATGTCAATTTCTTCCTCTCAAGCATAAAGTCAAAAAATGGTATGGACAATAAATTATATTCAGTTCAGTTCAGTTGCTCAGTCATGTTGGACTCTATGCAACCCCATGGACTGCAGCATGCCAGGCTTCCCTGTCCATTACCAAACCCCAGAGCTTGCTCAAACTCATGTCCATCGAGTTGGTGATGCCATCCAACCATCTCATCCTCTGTTTTCCCCTTCTCCTGCCTTCAATCTTTCCCAGCATCAGCATCTTTTCCAATGAGTCAATTCTTCCTATCAGGTGGCCAAAGTACTGGAGTTTCAGCTTCAGCATTAGTCCTTCCAATGAGTATTCAGGACTGATTTCCTTCAGGATGAACTGGTTGAATCTCCTTTCAGTCCAAGGGACTCTCAAGAGTCTTCTCCAAAACCACAGTTCAAAAGTCTCAATTGTTCAGTGCTCAGCTTTCTTTATGGTCCAATTCTCACATCCAAACATGACTACCGGAAAAACCATAGCTTTGACTAGATGGGCCTTTGTTGGCAAAGTAATGTCTCTGCTTTTTAATATGCTATCTAGGTTGGTCATAACTTTCCTTCCAAGGAGCAAGTGTCTTTTAATTCCATGGCTGCAGTCACTATCTGCAGTGATTTTGGAGCCCCCCAAAATAAAGTCTATCACTGTTTTCATTGTTTCCCCATCTATTTGCCATGAAGTGATGGGACCAGATGCCATGATCTTTGTTTTCTGAATGTTGAGCTTTAAGCCAGCTTTTTCACTCTCCTCTTTGACTCTCATCGAGAGGCTCTTTAGTTTCTATTCACCTTCTGCAGTAAGGGTGGTGTCATCTGCATATCTGAGATTATTGATATTCCTCCCAGAGGTCTTGATTCCAGCTTGTGCTTCATTTAGTCCAGAATTTCACATGATGTACTCTACATATAAGTTAAATAAGTAGGGTGACAATATACAGCCTTGACGTACTCCTTTCCCAATTTTGAACCAGTCTGTTGTTCCACATTCAGTTCTAACTGCTGCTTCTTGAGCTGCATACAGATTTCTCAAGAGCCAGATAAGGTGGTCTGGTATTCCCATCTCTTGAAGAATTTTCCACAGTGTGATCCACACAGCCAAAAGCTTTTGTGTAGTCAATAAAGCAGAAGTAGATGTTTTTCTGGAACTCTCTTGCTTTTTCAGCGATCCAGTGGATGTTGGCAATTTGATCTCTGGTTCCTCTGCCTTTCCTAAATCCAGCTTAAACATCTGCAATTACATGGTTCATATACTGTTGAAGCCTGGCTTGGGGACTTTTGAGCATTACTTTGCTAGTGTGTGAGATGAGTGCAACTGTGCAGTAGTTTGAGCATTCTTTGGCATTGCCTTTCTTTGGGCTTGGGATGAAAACTGATCTTTTCCAGTCCTGTGGCCTCTGCTGTTTTCCAAATTTGCTGGCGTATTGAGGGCAGCACTTAAACAACATCATGTTTAGGATTTGAAATAAGTCAGCTGGAATTCCATCACCTCCACTAGCTTTGTTCATAGTGATGCTTCCTAAGGCCCACTTGACCTCGATTCAGGATGCATAGATAGAAATTTCCAAGAATGTAAGAGTATGGGTTTTATTTGCAAAAATCATAGGTTGTAACATTATGTATGTATATATTTAAAACTAAATTAAGAATGTCACTCTATTGTTATCATGGCATCTGATAACTGAAATTTTGGGTTAATTACAAGTAACAAGAGAGTGAATTTGAAATTTACCTAACTTCACCAGTAATAAACTCACCCAACATAGAAGTAGATTGGAAATAATACATTATAGTCTTTCATTAATATAGTGTAATCTTTCTTCTGGGCTTCCCTGGTGGCTCAGTGGTAAAGAATCCACCTGCCAATGCAGGAGACCTGGGTTCAATTCCAGGATCGGGAAGTCCCATGGAGAAGGGAAAGGCTACCCACTCCAGTATTCTTTCCTGAAGAATTTCATGGACAGAGGAGCCTGGCAGGCTACAGTCCAAGGGGCCACAAAGAGTCTGTCACAACTGAGTGACTAACACACTCGAGATACACCTGCAAACTGCATCTCAAGTCTAACCACTCCTCATAGCCTCCACTGCTGTGGTCAAACATGGTCAAACCTGGTCATCTCTAACCCAGACTAGGGTTTCCCAGGCATCACACTGGTAAAGAATTTGACTGCCAGTGCAGGAGACTCAAGAAACCCAGGTTTGATCCCTGGGCCGGGAAGATCCCCTAGAGGAGGAAATGGCAACCCACTCCAGTACGCTTGCCTGGAAAATTCCACAGACAGAGGAGTCTGGTGGGCTACAGTCCATGGTGTGGCAAAGAGTCAGACAAGACTGAGCACATAACACACACACACACACACACACACACACACACACACACACAACTCAAACTAATGAGACAGCCTCCCATCTGGTCTCTCTGCTTCCCTCGCTTCATAAATTAAAAAGGTAAGCCCTTAAATAATATGATTTGTTAAAATTAAGTTTTGAAATGCAATTTGAATTTTTATAAAACACTTATTTTCTTCTCTCAGGACGTTCTGGGTCTAGTACAGAGGAGTAGAAAGAATCTAGTACAGAGGCGTAGAAAGAATCACAGCACGCCACATCAGGAGGAATATACGAGCTGCCCAGGAGAAGGGGAGGGAAAATTGAATCATCTGGAAGGCAGACAGCCTCCTGGCGGGAGCGCCCCTAGACTGACCCTGCACCCACCAGCCAGGACACACCAGGAACCCGCCTCTGACTGAACTGCAAAGTGGTATCTGGAACCAAGAACACAGACAAGAAAATAAGACAAAAAAGAGGTTGGAGGAGGAAGAAAGGAATCCAACAATATTAAAAATGACAGTGATGGCTAATAGCTGAATATTTTGTGTCAGGCACTGTCAGAGTCTTGTATCTTAGGTCACCTCATGCAGTCAGCACTTAAGTTGTTTATTATGGCTGTGATTGGAGGTATCCTGAACTGCAGAAACTTTAGTTCCGGTTCTGTTTATTTAAAAGTGTAACAATTTTACTTCATTTCTAAAGCTTTGGGTTTTTCAAAAATAGCTTTTGGAGATTTTGGACCCTGACATTCAGGAATCAAGGTAAAACTTCATTTTTTGTCTCATCTTGAGAAGGTTGTGATGAGAAGTTTGATGATGGTGACAATTTACATATTTGCTGAGATATACATATATACATGCCATGTTATCTTTTACACATTGACTTGGGGATAGAACTGGATTAATTTACCCTGATTCTAGATCCTAATTTAGTCTGTAATTATCATTTATGAAAGAATCTGGACTTAAAATTGTCCAGTGAATCTCATGCACACGTTTTGATTCCAAATGTAGTCTTTGAATAATTTTTTACAAATATATCTGGTGAAAGACACTCCAGTAATTCTGATTCATTATTAGCTGCACAGCTATTATTCATTAAAAAAAAATCTGGACTTAGAAAATATCCTTGACTTTGTATAATGTTCAAAGTTGAAGAATAGTTTGGGGTAAGAATAAGTTTACTGTTCACTTCATTAACATTATCTATGAAGTCAAAGGAAGTTTCAGTTATGACTTTCTCATTACAATGAAAATCTTTCAAAAGATTGAGTGAGTAAGTGAGTGAGTGAAGTAGCTCAGTCGCGTCTGACTCTTTGTGACCCGGTGGACTGTAGCCTACCAGGCTCCTCTGTCCATGGGATTCTCCAGGCAAGAATACTGGAGTGGGTTGCCATTTCCTTCTCCAGGGGATCTTCCCGACCCAGGAATAGAACCCAGGTCTCCCACATTGCAGGCAGATGCTTTAACCTCTAAGCCACTAGGGAAGCCTAATTCAAAAGATTGGGGACATGTAATTTAGCAGATTTGAATTATAAACTTTACTTAGGTGTATGTTTGGGGGCTGCAAAGGTGTTTAATTTTTAGTTTGTCTATTTTCTTTTCTAAGGCATGACAAAATGTAGTACTATTCTTTTCTTCCTTAAGTAAAAGTGCTAGTCACTCAGTCATGTCCCAACTCTGTGACCTCATGGACTGTAGCCAGCCAGGCTCTTCTGTCCGTGGGATTCTTCAGGTAAGAGCTGGAGCCTGCTGCCATTCACTTCCCCAGCAGATCTTTCCCACCTTCAGCGATTGCTCCCTCCCACCTCCCCGCCAAGGATGGAACTTCTGTCTCTAGCAATGCAGGCAGATTCTTTACTGTCTGGAGCTTCCCTGATAGCTCAGTTGTTAAAGAATCGTCCTGCAATGCAGGAGACCCCCTGGAGAAGGGATAGGCTACCCACTCCAGCATTCTTGGGCTTCCCTGGTGGCTCAGCTGGTAAAGAATCTGCCTGCAGTGTGGGAAACCTGGGTTTGATCCCTGGGTTGGGAAGATCCCCTGCAGTAGGGGAAGGCCACCTACTCCAGTATCCTGCCCTGGAGAATTCCATAGACTGTAGAGTCCATGGGGTCGCAGAGAGTTGGTCACGACTGAGCGACTTTCACTTCATTTCTTTACTGTCGAAGCCACCGGGAAAGTTTTAATTGACTAACCCAGAAGAAGAGCACATCTGCAAAAAAGATGCTCAAAGTGCTCCTAGAAGTGGCTGAGGGACAGGACGGGCGGGGACGCCGCCTTCTTCTCCGCCCTAGGACGTCTCGGCCCCGCCCGCGGCCTCGGCCCTGGCGGGCTTCGCTCCCAGCAGCAGCGCCCCGGGTGCCAGGTCGCCACCGAGGCCTCCGGGTTCGCCCGGATGCTCCAAGCGGCCTCCGAAGGAACGCGCACCGCGTCCCCTCGAGCAACTGTGGGGATCGAGAGAGAATCCGCCCCTTCTCTCGGATCGCCGCGTCCCAGGAAGAGAGCCTGGCCAAGAGACTCTCAAACTGCTAGGAGGAGCTAATGGCGCAGGGGCCTCGCCCAGTTAAAAATTCCCGCCGCCACCAGTGGGCGCGCCCGGTACCGCCCACCTTCGCGCGGAGCCAATCAACGAGCAGCAGCGCCAGCCAATGAGGGGGCGGCACGTTACTTAAACTTGGCGCGTTGCTCTCCCTGAGGCGGCAGCGAGGGCCTGGGGTCTCGGCGGCCTCTGAGGGCTGGGGCTCAGGCTCGGACTTCGCCTTTCGGTTTTGAGAACAGGTTGGTTGAAGGGAAGAGAGCCACAGCACTTCCACCGTGAATGCAGCTGTCTTGGCTGTTGCCAATACGGCCATTCCCCTCCCTTAACATACTCGCCCGAGATCCCTCCGCCACTTCCTGGGCCCAAAAGGGAGAAAACGAGGAAAATTAAATGTACAGTTAGTGTGAACGTGCTGGTGTCAGTGCAGCGGCTCAGTAATTTACCTGCTGGGTCTTACCTTGGGATTCTGGGAGCAAAACCAGTTAAACAAGCGAAACCCGAGATTCCCAGTAACTCGTAAGTGGTGGTCTTGACGGGCATGGCCCTCGACAGATAACTTCTCGGTTTTCAGTTTAATTGTAGGTATCTGATAGTAATGATTGTAGCTTACATGTTACTCTCTGCCAGGGGTTGTGTTAAGCCCTGCGCATGTTTATCTCCAGCTTCCCTTCCACCCTGGGGGAAGGGACCGTTATTCGTGATTCACAGAAGAGCGAGGCCGGCGTCCAGCCAGCTGGGAGTGGCGAGGCCAGGAGGGGCACCGGCGGTTCGGCTCCTCTTGCAGTCCCCGCTGCCCCGCGCTGCCTCTAAAGACAAAAAATAACCTGTGGATGTGCCTACAGTTACACAGAATACATGAAAAGAAAACTCCCTGGATGGAAAACCAAAATGAGGAAAGTGAGACAGGAAATTGTATTCAGTGACACCCAATTTGACCTGATGTTGAAACCTGTTAGCTTAACAACGCTTACCCCAAAATTTTTATATAGATGCTTTTGAATCCTTTAGAACTGATTCACAATGAGAAGACTCCATGCTAAGTCGTTTCAGTCTTGTCCGACTCTTTGTGACCCCATGGACCACAGCCTGCCAGGCTCCTCTGTCCATGGGATTCTCTAGGTGAGAACACTGGAGTGGGTTGCCACTTCCTTCTCCAGGGAATCTTCCCAACCCAGGGATCTAACCTGTGTCACCTGCTTTGGCAGGTGGATTCTTTACCACTAGTGCCACCTGGACAATACTTACTCAAAAATGTCTATAAAGGTATTTTTGAATCCCTTAAGATTGATTCTTGATGAGAACACTACTCTATAATTTATAAGCAAAATGTTAATGTGAACAATGATAACTTTCTAATACACTAAATTTATGTTTATTATTTAATAATGCAATGTTATTCATCAAATTAACATTGCAAATATAATCCCTCTTAAACTCAAGTCACTGAAATGTTTGTTTCAACTCTTTTTAACATGATAGAAACCAACCAGCTACTTGTGGCCTGTGGTTTACTTTAAACCCTTTCTATGATGGACGAGGTGGTATTGTCCTCTCTGGAGTAGATGTATTTGCTGAGTCTGGAGGCTGTACCTCCCCATGAACAATAGAATGCTTCCTCTAGAACCAAAGAATCGTGGTGGTTTTCAAAATGTGTCTAAAAAGTCTTAGCCATTCCTCTTTTCATTCAAGAGGGAAGACAATTTGTGTCTTTGGGTGGTGTGGACTTAGGGATTCACAATGGCAGAAGTGACATGGTATCACTTCCTAGATTAGGTTATAAAAGCCTGCAGCTTAAATCCTGCCTGTGTTCTCACTCTTTCTTCTTATTTTTTCCTTGGGAGTAACCAGCTACCCATCACCAGATAGCCCTGTGGAGAGAGGCCATGTGGGGAGAATTTGGGCCCAGAAGTGAGCTTGGAGGTGAAGTCTGCTCCAGGACAGTCCCTGGACTCCTCACTGCCATAAACTTTGACCTCAGCTCCAGGGGAGATCTTGAGCCAGAGCCAGCAACTCAGCCCCTAGACTCCTGACCTAGGGACCTGTCAGGTAGTAAATGTCTGTTATTCTAAGTGGCTACAATTGGTCTAATTTGTTACACAGCAGTGGAGAATTATGTGTCCCACACAGCACTGCAAATAGTGATAGTTTTACTCCATCTTTTCCAATTTGGATGCCCTTATTATGTTGATAAATGTTCCCTCTATAACCACGTTGTTGAGTTGTTTTTTTTAATCATAAATAGTTCCCTACAGACTAAAGAAATTTTTAATGAATTTTATTTGTGCCTGGCATTCTGAACTATTAGGACAATTATAAAACAGTCTTGCTTTTTCTACTTTTGCTTCTGCAAACTTGCTATATGTAAAATAAATTAGGCCCCACAGCTTTCCTACTTCTTAATGTGCTCAGTCACTCAGCTGTGTCCAGCTCTTTTGCAACCCCATGAACTGTGGCCCACCGGGCTTCTCTTTCCATGGGATTTTCCAGGCAAGAGTACTGGAGTGGGTTGCCATTTACTTCTTAATAACCTTAGTCTGTGCAGTTGTACCTGTAGGTTAGGAGATAAGGCTGAGTGTTCTGATACTTTGGTCTTAAGGTTGGCTCTGCCAGCCAAAACTGGCTGCCAGCCCCAGTTTTAGGGGCTTTCCCAAAGTCACCTTGTTAACATAGCAATATACACAGTTATCACTCTCAGCACTTAGTAAAAATCATATGATCATTGCAGTAGTTGCAGAAAAAGCATTTAACAAAATTCCACATCCATTTATGTTATGCTCATTTTTGGAACTGTGAAGCACGAACCTTGTAGGGAGACTAAATGTATGAGAAATATAGTTTGGTCATCTGAATGTCAAATTATACATACATTTTTATAAATCACAATTTCACAGAAGGAAACTCTTCCAAATTCATTTTAAGAGTCCAACATTACTCTGATACTAAAGCCAGATAATGACACCACAAGAAAAGAAAATTGCAGGCCAATATCCCTGGTGAATAAAAATACAACAATATTCAGTAATATATTAGCAAACAATTCATTAACACATTAAAGGATCATAGGCTGTGATCAGGCAGCTTTTATTCCAGGGATGTAAAAATGGTTCAACATTCACTAACCACTGTGATATAACACATTAACACAATGAAGGATAAAAATCATAAGATCATTGCAATAGTTGCAGAAAAAGCATTTAACAAAATTCCACATCCATTTATGTTAATGCTATCAATTAAGTGGGTATACAGGGAATGGCCATACATGGCATAACTAATATAGCATTTAATGATGAAAAGCTGAAAGTTTTTTTGTCTGTCATCAGGAAGGACAAGGATACCCACTAAAAGAGTTCCTGGACCCCATTCCACTGTGATTGTGTGCCTGTGTGAAGCCTTTCTAACACCAGTAAGCAGTTCCCAAATGCCAGCAGGGTGTCCAAGAAATCAATTTAATTGTGACACTCTCCGGAGATAAAATCAGATTCCACAGGTAAAGGGCTCAGTCCCATAAGATCACCCTATACTTCAGACACTAGTTATAACCCAGTTTGTTACCGGTGCTTCTAACCAACTGCTACAAACTGGAGGTTCCACAGCCTCTTCCAACTCAGGATGCCAGTCAGGGTCCAGGTTGTCACATGTACTTCTGACTGACTGGCTATAAATCAGAGGTTCCCATTTTCCGCTTCTTGGGTTTGATTAATTTACTAAAATGGCTCACTCACTGGATTATCAGCTTGTTACAAAGGACATTTAAAGACTACAAATCACAAACCAGGTGAAGAGATCAAAACCACAGTGAGATGTCACCTTACACCTGCCAAAAAGGCTGTTGTTAAAAAGACAAAGTTAACAAGTGCCAGCAGGGGTATGATGGAGAAGGAAATGGCAACTGACTCTGGTATTCTTGCCTGGAGAATCCCATAGACAGAGGAGCCTGGCGGGCTGCTGTCCATGGGGTCGCACAGAGTTGGACACGACTGAAGCAACTTAGCATGCATGTATGCATTGGGGAAGGAAATGGTAACCCATTCCAGTATTCTTGCCAGGAGACTCCCAGGGACAGGGAAGCTTGGTGGGCTGCCGTCTATGTGGTTGCACAGAGTTGGACACAACTGAAGTGACTCAGCAGCAGGGGTATGAAAAGAGAAACCTCAAGCCCTTTTGGTAGAATGTAAACTGGTTCACTGGTTGGACTTTAGCATTTGGCATTATGCTAAATGAAATGTCAGAGAAAGACAAAGAACATATGATCTTACTTACATGTAGAACCAAAAACAAAACCATAAAAATAAATAAATAAACCAACCAAAAACTGACCTTAAGGATACCAAAGACTGATTAGTGGTTGTCAGAGTCTGGAGGTGGAATATGGAGTTGGGCAAAATGGGTGAAGAAAAAGTAAAAACTTTCAGTTGTGGGGAAAAAAAGTCATTGGGATGTAACATACAGCAGGTAACCACAGCTAATAATGTGTTAAAAATAGCATATTTTAAAGTTGCTTAGATAGTAGATCTTAAAATTTCTTATCACAAGAAAAAATTTTTTATAACAATGTATAGTGATAGATATTTAAACAAAAGAGTAACAAAGTATTACCTTAAAATATTTTTACTTTATTTATATCTTTATTTTAATCTTTCAGTGTTCATGTTTTTGTAGAAATTTGAAATGTTTCTAAGCAACTGATTTTTTAATTGGAATACAATTGCTTTACAGTGTTGTGTTGATTTCTGCTGTACAACAAGGTAAAACTGCCATATGTTTACATATGTCCCCTCCCTCCCCCCAGCCCGCTTCATCCCACCCATCTCGACTGGCGCAGAGCGCCAGCTGGAGCTTCCCGTGCTATTCAGCAGGTTCCCACTAGCTCCCTGTTTTACCCATGGTAGTGTATATATGTCAATCCTCACCTCCCGATTTAGTCTACCTTCCCCTTCCCCCACTGTGTACACATGTTTGTTCACAACTGTGTCTCTATTCCTGCCCTGCAAGGAGGTTCATCTGTACCATTTTTCCTAGATTCCACCTATATGCATTAGTATATGATGTTTTTTCTCTTTCTGACTTACTTCACTGTGCATGACAGACTCAAGCAACTGACAAAGGATTCATCTCCAAAATATACAAATAGTTCATGCAACTCAATATAAAAATAACAAACAACCCAATCAAAAAATGGGCAGAAGACCTAAACAGACCTTTCTTCAAAGAAGACATACATGAAAGAGGCACATGAAAAGATGCTAAACATCACTAATTATTAGAGAAATGCAAATCAAAACTGCCATGATGTATCACTTCACACCAGTCAGAGTGGCCATCATGAAAAAAACTACAGACAATAAATGCTGGAGAGGGTGTGGAGAAAAGGGAACCCTCTTGCTCTATTGTTAGGATGTAAATTGATGTAAATTTACAAGGATGTAAATTGATATATCCTTGTGGAGAACACTATGGAGGGTTATTTAAAAGGTAAAAATAGAACTACCATATGACCCAGCAATTCCACTGCTGGGATATCCCTGAGAAAACCAGGGATTTAAACATTTATAACTTAAAATGACACATGTACTCCAATGTTCTTTGCAGCACTATTTACAATAAGCCAGACATGAAAGCAACCTAGATGTGTATCAATGGATAAATGGATAAAGAAGATGTGGTACAAAAACAGTGGAATATTACACAGTCATAAAAAGAAATGAAATCTAATTACCAATTTAATAAACTAGATCTAATGACTAATATGGGTATGACACACAGGTTTTTACATGTTTGTGAAGTGATATTTTGAGGATGGAGATAAGCATTTTTTATGAAATAAAGTCTCAGAAAACTTCAGAAGTTATGGAGAATATTTTAGAAAGTTAGAGTGGTGGATGGAAGGAGGCACTGAAGTTGTTACATCTAATTTCTTCCCAAATTTCTTCTTTCTTCTTTATGTTCTATAAATAGGACATGTAGCATTTTGATTTTCCAAGTGTTAATGAAGTGCTTTTAAGAAGTGATTAGCTGATCACCTGGATTATAATTGCACCATCCACATAATATTTAACACAAATTCTGATTTACTTGATGAAATGAGAATTGGATTAATAATGAAAAGTTCAGTTTTGTGACTGCATTTTCACCAGTGTTTCATTCACAATGAGGATACGCCAATTTTCCTTTCTGACAGGTTGTTCGAAATGTATGATTTGGTGTCCTTGGGCTATATCCACGTTTACACGTAAATTCAATAGTGTCATCTGTTCTAGTATAAATTTTTTTATCATTTTTCCATTTTAACTGTATGTTGTGTTGTTTCATCATTTCTTCTGAAATTACACATGGATCTGAAGTTAAAAAGAAACATAGAACATTAAGTAGTATACAAATATTTCCTTCAGGATTTTAGACTTCCAAGTTGAATCTTCTACACTGGTCCAGGATTTCATTCTCAAAATCTTTTCCAAGCCAGTTCACTGAAAATCCATCATGTAGATTCCAATTAATGATATAAAAGTGAGGTACTACATTTAATTTATTAAGGGTTATAATGAAGGATTCATGAAGTCAATATCACATTGAGTTTATATCAATAATCTTTCATTGCTATGATTCCTTGAACAATAATTTTTCAGACTTTATTTTCTCATATATTATTATCTTTTAGTCACACATTCAATAGAATTGTTGTTTATCCATAAAATTTCTATTCTAAACAGCAAAATATTATACCAATTACACTGATTTTCCCAGGACCCATGAGAAGATGGAAATATTACCTAAGCACTTTGGTGGTTCTGACCACTCTCCATTCCGACACACTATGTATCTGTCTCCCTGAAGTACATAGTAGGCCTGGCACTGGTACTCAACAGCCGATCCCGGAGGATACTGTGGTAATGGGAATGAGGTAGTGTCTCCGTTGTCTATTGGAGGAGGAGGCCCACATCTTCCTTGAGAGTCTAAAAACATAATTCGACTTATTGAGAGATCAAAGAAAAACAGAGGTTAAAAAAAACAAATAAAAATATACCACGATATGTGACATCAAGATTTATGATTTCTGATGACAGAAATGATTCGTTTAAGGAATTTTAATCACTTAAACTGAGAGTCAAATTTTAAGGCCTTCCTTTCACCCCATGTGAAAGCATACATTAGACATTAACAAACATGTCTGCTTTGTGATATTCTGGTACTTAAAAATGTTTTCCTTAATGAATGTATGCTAGAAAGATGGATTGCTACCATAAACAAAGGAAGTTTCTTGATCTTATATATTAAGCATACTGCAGTGGGTTTTGAATCTTTAGTAACTTTTAAAATTGATTTTCATTTTTTTCCCAAGAGAAACATCAACTTCTTAAATAAAATTCAAGGAATTACAAATGTGTATAATGTGAAGGGAATTTCAGGCTTTCTGTCTGGACAAAATGAGAAGGGAACATTTCTACTTATTTCTTCTGCTACATATTCCCTCTGTTAACTAAAAATACTGAACAGAATTATAAAAACCAACATAAGAGGTTGTGAAGAGTGTAGAAAATAAGTAATTGGCCTCCAACTAATAAAAATAAATGAAAAAAAAAAAGAAGTAGATTGTTTTGAGACCTTGGGATTGAAAGAGTTAGGCTGCACTGGTTGGTGGAGCTTTCACTTTGCTTTGTATGTATCAGGACCGGGCACTGAGATTGCAACCCAGAAATGATCTCACATTCAGGCAAAATTAACAAACAAAAAGGTCACAGGAAGGTTCTGCTTTCTTTAGGCACAGGCCCAGGAAAGGATCAACCTAGCAAGACAGAAACATTTTTTTTTCACAGTACTTAGTCTAGAAAAACACCACAGAGTAAACCTAAGACCAACCTCTTCACTTTGATCAACAGGGGCCAGTTGGTGAGGCTAGACTTTTCACCCACACTGGAAGGGAACAAGATGGTCGTCCTTGTGTTTGGACTGTACCCTGGGGGTTTCATGGTCTCCTGGAACCTGGATCTTGCATCTGCCGTAAAGGTACTTTTGTGGATAGATGCTAAATTTTTATTATTGAAAGTGGAATACCAGGAGGAGCATCTTATCCTTTATCTTGCTGACATCATTCTCACCTCTGTGCTATTTTTGTTTGTATTTCATAATTGTTCTCTTCTTTCTGTTTGGAATTTCTTGTTTCTAATAATTTTGTATATTCTCTATTTTATTAATCTCTGCTTAGCAGATTGCTTCTGCTTCCTTTCTTCAATTCATAATTCAATCACATTACAATTTTTTGGACACCTATATGTTTGGTTTGCAAATGCTCATTTTTAAAAAAATTTATTCTATATCGGAGCATAGTTGAGTAAAAATGCTGTTCCAGTTTCAGGTGTTCAGTAATACATATCCGTGTATCACTTCCTGGAAATTTTCTTTTTAGTGCAGTATAGTTGATTTGCAATGTTGTGTTAATTTCAGGTGGAAAGCAAAGTGAATCTCTTATACATATATCTACTCTTTTTTAGATTCATTTCCACAATCACCCAATAAAGGTGATCTTTTAAAATTGTTAAAATCACCTCTATTCAGATTTGAGTTACATACAATAAAATGCACGTGTCAGCCAACGATGTGACAATGTGTAATGTGACAGAGCCAACTAGAGGCAGTTTGCTTCTCCGCTTACTATTCCGCCGTTCCATTTCTACCCACCCTTGCCCCGCAACTCTCCCCCGCTTGGAAGCCCATGTTTTCCGTCCCTGTGGAGCAGTGCTGCCTCCCTACAACTTTGCTTATGGATTCATACAGCATGCGTTCTCTTACATCTGGCTGCTTGTTGTCACCAAATTTCAGGCCCCATCTGCTCTGTGGTGTCTTGCATCATTAGCTCACTCCTTTTCACTGTGGAGCAGGGTAGCTTTATATAAACATAAGTATGTTTATCCATTTTATCCTCTGTTGACTGTCTTTTGAAGTGTTTCCAGTTTGTGGCAGTTATAATTGAGCTATTTATGAACATCTGAACTCAAATCTTTGAGTAAACATGTATTCACTATTTCCTGATGTATATTTAAAAGTGAAATTGCTGGACTGTCTGATATATGCATGATTAAATCTATAGGAAACTGCCATACTGATATTCAGGGTGATTGTACCATCTTACATTCCCACCAGCAATATATAAGAGTTCCAGTCGAATCCTTATGAACAAACAGGATAATTGGATTTTTTTTAAACTGAGGTACAATTGGTTTTCAATACTGTGTTAGTCTCAGGTGTATAGCATAGTGATGCAGTACTTTTATAGATTATACTCCCTTATAGTTTAAGACAGAGACTGTAATTCCCTCTGCTATACCATATACGCTTGTGGCATATCTGTTCTCTATAATACATGGTAGTTTGTACCCTTAATCCCATACCTCTAACTTGCCCCTCCCTATTTCCTTCCGTCTTTTGGTAACTATGAATTTTTTTTTCTATATCTGTGAGTCTGTTTCTGTTTTGCATATACAATCAGTTGTATTATTTTTTAGATTCCATGTATAAATGGTGTCATAGAATATTCGTCTTTCTGTGTTGAGTGCATTTCACTGAGGATAATATTCTCTGGGTCTATCCATGTTGTTACAGATGGTGCTACTTCATTCCTTTTTGTGGCTGTGTAGTATTCCATTGTATATACACAATGGAAAACACCTGAGTTGGTTGCCAGGGGAGCCAACATGTGATGAGAAGGTTGAAAGTTTCAATCCCACAACCCTGGCCTCCAGGGAGGGAAGAGAGGCTGCAGATCGCATCAACTGCTGATGGGTTAATCAGTTTGCCCCATCATAGAACCTCCATAAGAAAAAAAGGATGGGATTCTGAGAGATTCCTGGTTGGTGAGCATGTGGGTGCTGGAAGAGGGGCTATTATGAGGGCCTGGAATTTCCACGCCTTCCACACACCTCACCCTGTGCATCTCTTCCATCTGAGTGTTCCTCAGTTATGTTCTTTATATTCTTTAAGCTGGGAATCTGGGAAATCAAATGCTTCTTTCAGTTCTGTGAACCACTCTAGCAAATTAATTGAACCTGAAGAAGAGGTCCTGGGAACCTCTAATACATAGCTAGTAGACAAAAGCACAGATGATAAGCTAGACTTATGACTGACTTGTGAGGTGGGGGGGTGGGAAGAAGAAGTCTTGGGGGCCTGAGCTCTTACCTGTGGGAACTGACAGTATTTCCAACTAGACAGTTTCAGGGAATTGCTTGGTGGTATGGAAAACATGCATCATCATAATAGGAAAGATCATTAAACAACTGGAATGACCTATTTCAACAGAATTATAAATAAGCTTATCCTAAGTTGAATTAAAAGCCACGTGTGGTAACTGAAATATTCAATTTGGCAAATTTGGTTTTGACATTGAAAAAGGCTAGTTTTCTTTTCCTTTGTTTCCTCCGTATGTATCATTCACTTACTTGCCAAAGGACCTTGTCAGAGTCAACTGGCTGTCTTTTAAAGTTCCATAAGAGAACCATATTTTGACTTGCTTCTTTTGATGCCTTGTTATATTATGTGAAGCTATTAGGATTTACATTAAAATGCTGTATATTCAAAAGCAGCACAATATGTATTACCAAGATTTGTTGATTCTGATAAAAATCATTCACTGAAGAAACTATATAATGTGAGAATTACAGTTTTTCACCGTGTTCTTGGCTAGTGTTTGCTATTATTACCTACATTTAATGTAGGTAAGTAGATAAAATGATTTTCTAGTGATGACCCAGGTATTTGCAGCTCTACTTAGGCAGAGTTTTAACCTTGAACTGAAAAGGTGACGATAGTAGAAACAGAAATATCACCTGTACTTAATATTGTTATTTCTTTATAAAATATAAATGAATACCAGACCCGAGAGCACAGTGTGTTACTCACAGACACGACGGCATTCAGGAGGGGAGGACCAGCCTCTTTCTCCACATGTAATATTGCTCTGACCATTTGGGAGACTGTAGCCACTATCACAGACAATGTGAACGATGTCACCTTCCCGGTGTGTTTGTCCTGAAGACGTAGATTGACCATTTTCCACCCAAGGAAAAAAGCACTGTCCTAAAAGGCAAAAGATGACTGGTACTCATCTTGCAATGAAAGAATATGACATTTTGCAAAGTTCCAAAGAGAAATCGAGTACAAAAAATTTGCTTCTTAAAAATTAGGCCATGCATGTAAAAAATTAGTATGTCATGTCATTAATTCCAACTTGTATAATGAAAACATTTTTCATTTGTGAAGTTACTTTCCACAGACATCTTTTCACAATGACTGTCATAGGTCATCTTTGCTGGCTCCCCTGGTCTCCACTGCTACGACTGTGCAGACCCTGCGATTCTTTCAGGCACAGCGTCTCCACCCACTGGACACACTGATAATTCATCCTGGTGATGAGGCGGGTGCTTACTCACTGAGGCACTTTGGTGCTGGGGACCATCCTCCCTCTGTACAGTTTATTCGAGTCCAGAGTGATTGTGAAGGAGTCACAAAGCTGTGATCACAGGTGTAGTAGAAATATTTCCCTACATCAGCTGGGAAGATTTTTTTATATTTATTTTCATTATATATGCTTCCATGTTTTATTTCTGGAAAATCACACATTCTTCCTTAAAAAAAAAAAGTTATCCTACATTAGTGAATAGTTCTATGTATATTAATAATCCCATTGATGAATTTATTATTATTCTTAGCTTAATTATCCCACTTGTAGTAGTGATAGAGATCTGGGACAGTCTATAACTAATAGGGTGTAAAGGTCCTGGAGAAATACAGAATGTTTATGTTCTTTGGAAGTGTTTCTAATATTGACATTATATAGGGGAAAAGAGGAGAGAGACAATATAAGTTATTTTCTTTTTCCTTAGAGTATGAGGTAATTTCCCTATAAGTTGACTCTCCATCATGATGACACAATACAGGCAATTTCTACAAGTCACCTATTAAAATATAAAGACACATGAAAGTAGATAAAACATGAAGCTACACTTAAGAGGGAAGCTGAGTGTTCAGATCTGTTTCAACTTACCTTGCCCATGAGCACAGCAAACCCACAGGGTGAGGATGACATTGAGTAGTAACAGCTTGTTAGACATTCTCAAAGGCACATATTCCAGTTGTGTTGTTTGATCGTTTAGCAGCTCATCAAGTGTGACTCTGAATTTAAGGAGATATCTATCAATGTGATGCTAGTTAAGTGAGGTCACTTAGTATCAAAGTTCAAAGAGCTTTGCCAAATCCCTGAATTCCCGGTAGTGGTTTCAAAACACTTGAATTCATTCCCTGATATATACTTGTCTGTTGGGAAAAACAGAAGGGAACACCAGAGGACAAGATGGTTGGATGGTATCACCAACTCAATGGATATGAGTTTGAGTAAGCTCCGGGAATTGGTGAAGAACAGGGAAGTCTGGTGTGCTGCAGTCCATGGAGTCACAAAGAGTCGGACACAACTGAGTGACTGAACAACAACAAATGTACTTGTATGAGCTTGTTTCTTTTTAAGGAGAGTACTAGACTGGCCTCCAAAGTGATATAAAACACTAATTTTTAAATTAAACACGTCTCAAAAGCACCAGTTCTTTCTCAGCCAGATGAGTAACCGAGTCCATGTCACTAGCACTTTCTCATGGCCCTTACTTACCTTCTCCAGCTTTGCGTGGGGTAGGGATTTATAAAACTTGATGTGTATTTGAACCTCACTCCACCCTCTATATTTTCTTGTGCTTAGGGAAGCACCAGTTTTTTTGGAACTCACTTGGAATCACACTAATAAGTACAGGAGTTTCAGTGTATTCTTGGCATTAAGTATTTAATGTGCTTTGCATGTGTGCTCCCTTGAGTCTGACTCTTTGTGACCCCACAGACTGTAGCTTACCAGGCTTCTCTGTCCGTGGGATTTCCCAGGCAAAGATACTGGAGTGGGTTGCGAAACATTTCCTTTTCCATAATGTACTTTGAGGCACCTTTTAATTTTAAAACATATTTAGATGCACACAGTGATAATCCTCTTTTTATAAGAATATAACTCAAGAATCTTCATCTGTTCTTTCACTAACTTATTAATTGCTTTTATTCTTTATTTTGTTTATATGTGTGTATTTATATAACGAATTATATTTGTCATCATTTAAAGTGCAATTCTTTAATAGAAGAGAATTTCTATTATCAAGAAATTCTATTATCTAATTACCAAGCAGATAATTAACATGGAAAATATAATACTAGTATAAAGGAGAAGAAAATAGATCAGTCACCAATGTGAGAGAGTTAATGCACTAAAATTATTTATTATTTCCTTACATAATATTACTATAGTAGTTTCAAAATACTGAATTATTTATTAATGTAATTAAGACTTCCAGAATAGAAAAATAGCTTATAGCAACTAACCCTTCTATAAAGAAATATTATAAACTAATACAAACTACAGCAATGAGTACTTGACAGACTGAAAGAAAGCAGAAAATGGTAAGTGTCCAACCCTTGAAAAAAATGGAACCAAACTGAGACCTATATTTATCCACTTTTGGGGAAGTTCCCCAAATCTTCATATTTCTCCTTAAGTTATCTACAAAATCCACATGAGGATTTATGGGGTGAAACTCCAAAATCAGATAAAACAAAATAAAAAGAGAATTCCCATATAATAATGAAGAGTGTTTTATAATAATAAATAGTCCAGATGATGTTGAATTCACTAAGGCAAAAGAAAAAAGCCATTACGATGGTAAGTGGTAAGGGCAGAGTAAAACATAATTATAGCATGATGTAATGTTTACAAATTAAGGATTCCACAAAAAAAAAAAAGGCTATTAGACCTATTATATTAAAAAATTCATATAAAAACAAAAATTGAAAAATATTAAAAGCCACACTGACTTTTATAAATACTTTGAAAACTTTATGAAGAAATGCATTTGAGAAAATGTTTGAAGAGTGCTACGCCGCAAATTGTAAAACAAAACTGAGAAAAATGTTAAAATGCAAATGAAGGAAGAAGTAGATGATAAACCTGGAATAGAACATTTAGTATCACCAAGATGTCAATTTTCCTCAATTAATTTATGTTTTGAACATGACCCTAGTAAGATTCTTCAATTTGTCCTCCGAAAGTTAATGATATGATTTAAAAATGCATGTGCCAATGGCCAGATCAATCTTGAAAATAAAAGAAGATTCATAATACCAGATATGTAGATTTATAATTAAGATATTGTGTTTATCACAGTGTGCTAGTTGGCTAATGATAGTGAAATTGATCAGTAGAAAAAAGAGAGTTCAGAAATACACACCCACCCAGAGATTACATTTTGTGCACCAATGTAATTCAGCAGGGAAGAGAAGTTTTCCCCAGAAAGGGTGAGGTGACAGTTGTCTTTTGGTTAGTAAACAAAATAGAACCCTTTAAAAAATATTTCTTATTGAAGTATAGTTGATTTACAGTGTTGTGTTTATTTCTGTTGTATAGTAGAATAGTTCAGTTATGCATATATTCTTTTTCACATTCATTTCCGTTGTGGTTTATCTCACAACACTGAATGCAGTTCCCTGCGCCATACAGTACAGTTTTGTTGTTTATCTTTCATACATGTAATAGCTCGTGTCTGCTAATCCCACTCTCCCCATTCTTCCTTCCCCCACACCGTTGGCGACCACGAGTCTGTTCTCCGTGTCTGTGAGTTCGTTTCTGTTCCATAAGTAGGTTCCTTTGTGTCATAGCTTAGACTCCACATGTAAGTGATGTCATATGGTATTTGTCTTTCTCTATTTGCATAATTTGTATTGAGAGTCCTTTTGATGTGAAACTCAAAAAACCAGAAAACTTAATTAATTTATTTATTTTCTTTTTCCTTAGGAGAGTATAAGGTAATTTTCCTGTAAATTTACTCTCCATCATGATGATATGATATAGACAATTTCTACAGAGGAACATGAAAGTAGATAAACATTAAGTTACACTTAGGAGGGGAACTGAATGTTCAGATCTGTTTCAACTTTTTCCATGAGCACAGGAAAATCTCACAGGGGGAGGAAGACATTGAGTAGTAACAGTGTGTTAGATATTCCCAATGGCATGTTCATATAAATGTTCAAGTTGCGTTGTTTGGTTGTTTAGCGGCTCATCAAGTGTGACTGAATTTAAGGGGATTTCTGTCAATATGATGCTAGTTAAGTGAGGCCACTTAGTAAATACCAAAGTTCAGAGAGCTTTAAAAACCCCTGATTTCCTAGTAGTGGTTTCACAACAGTTTCTTGAATTCATTCCCTGATATGTACTTTTACAAGTTTGTGGTTTTTTTTTTTTTAAGACAGTAACAGACTGGCTCCAAAAGTGATATAAAAATCTAATCTCTAACTTTAACACTTCTCAAAAATCATTGACGTTCTCTCTCAGCCAGGCGAAGCATATATGAATAGCTGATTCCATGTCACTATCACTTTCTCCTGTCCTTTCAGCCAACTTGGCTTGTGGGGGTCTATGGAAACCAACATGTCTTTGGACCTTACTCCGCCACGTATCCTTTCCTGTGCTTGGAAAGTGAAAGTCACTCAGTCGTGTCTGACTCTTTGAGACCCCATGGACCGTAGCCCACCAGCCTCTGTCCATGGGATTCTCCAGGCAAGAATGCTGGAGTGGATTGCCATTTCTTCCCCAAGGAGATCTTCCTGACCCGGGATTCAAGCTCAGGTCTCTCACATTGCAGGCAGATTCTTTGCTGTCTGAGCCACCAGGGAAGCCGGTGCTTAGGAAAGCACCAACTTTTTAAAAAACTCACTTGAGACAACAGTAGTGAGTACAAGAGTTTCAGCATATTATTGACATTAAATATTCTTTAATGTGCTTTGAGGCACCTTTTAATTAATTAATTAATTAATTAATTAATTTTCATTTATTTTTATTAGTTGGAGGCTAATTACTTTACAATATTGTAGTGGTTTTTGCCATATATTGACATGAATCAGCCATGGATTTACATGTGTTCCCCATCCCGATCCCCCCTCCCACCTCCCTCCCCACCCCATCCCTCTGGGTCTTCCCAGTGCACCAGGCCCGACCACTTGTCTCATGCATCCAGCCTGGGCTGGTGATCTGTTTCACACTTGATAATATACATGTTTCAATGCTATTCTCTCAGAACATCCCACCCTCACCTTCTCCCACAGAGTCCAAAAGTCTGTTCTGTACATCTGTGTCTCTTTTTCTGTTTTGCATGTTGGGTTATTGTTACCATCTTTTAAAATTCCATATATATGTGTTATTATACTGTATTGGTGTTTATCTTTCTGGCTTACTTCACTCTGTATAATGGGCTCCAGTTTCATCCATCTCGTTAGAACTGATTCAAATGAATTCTTTTTAATGGCTGAGTAATATTCCATGGTGTATATGTACCACAGCTTCCTTATCCATTTGTCTGCTGATGGGCATCTAGGTTGCTTCCATGTCCTGGCAATTATAAACAGTGCTGCGATGAACATTGGGGTATACGTGTCTCTTTCAGATCTGGTTTCCTCGGCGTGTATGTCCAGGAGTGGGATTGCTGGGTCATATGGCAGTTCTATTTCCAGCTTTTTAAAGAATCTCCACATTGTTCTCCATAGCGGATGTACTAGTTTTCATTCCCACCAACAGTGTAAGAGGGTTCCCTTTGCTCCACACCCTCTCCAGCATTTATTGCTTGTAGACTTTTGGATAGCAGCCATCCTGACTGGCGTGTAATGGTACCTCATTGTGTTTTTGATTTGCATTTCTCTGATAATGAGTGATGTTGAGCATCTTTTCATGTGTTTGTTAGTCATCTGTATGTCTTCTTTGGAGAAATGTCTGTTTAGTTCTTTGGCCCATTTTTTGATTGGGTCGTTTATTTTTCTGGATTTGAGCTGCAGCAGTTGCTTGTATATTTTTGAGATTAATCCTTTGTCTGTTTCTTCGTTTGCTATTATTTTCTCCCATTCTGAAGGCTGTCTTTTCACCTTGCGTATAGTTTCCTTTGTTGTGCAAAAGCTTTTAAGTTTAATTAGGTCCCATTTGTTTACTTTTGCTTTTATTGCCAATATTCTGGGAGGTGGGTCATAGAGGGTCCTCCTGTGATTATATTCAGATGCACACAAAGATACCCTGGAGATGGGCATGGCAACCCACTCCAGTATTCTTGCCTGGAGAATCCCCATGGACAGCGGTGCCTGGTGGGCTACAGTCCATGGGGTCGCACAGAGTCGGACACGACTGGGCGACTATGCACAGCACAGCAGAAGAGTGTGTCACTCCCATTTCCGCTGGATTCCTGGTACTGTTAATCTTGCCCAAGGAGGCACAGCAGCATATATCAGATGCTGGCTTAGAGCAGAGGGAACATGGCCACAACCTGCCTAAGGACTGACACCTTGGAAACTCACTGAAACTGAGTTTTCCAACGGCTCAGCCACTATTCTATCAATCGAACTGCTTCAGGTTGCTGGGCCTATATATTCATTGCTGCTGCTGCTAAGTCACTTCAGTCGTGTCTGACTCTGTGCGATCCCATAGACGGCAGCCCACCAGGCTCCCCCGTCCCTGGGATTCTCCAGGCAAGAACACTGGAGGGGGTTACCATTTCCTTCTCCAATGTGTGAAAGTGAAAAGTGAAAGTGAAGTTGCTCAGTTGTGTCCAACTCCCAGCAACCCCTTGGACTGCAGCCCACCAGGCTCCTCCATTCATGGGATTTTCCAGGCAAGAGTACTGGAGTGGGCTGCCATTGCCTTCTCCAATATTCACTCCAAATTCGAAAATTCACTAGGCTACTGCTGCATTTCTTTTGCTGTGACATGAGTTCCTCGATCAGAAGCATTGCCCTGTGGATCACCGCCGTGTGGAGGGAAAGCTGCATTGTGCAGGGAAAGCATATCCATGACTGAAGTGTCAGAGGAATCACCTGCCGCTGGGGGCGGGGCCTCACCCTGGGATTGTGCCACACCAGAGACTTAGCTGGTCTCTGCTGCCAGCAGATAGGACACTCAGCAGTGGCCCAGGGGATAGGCTTTGTGGAGTGGAAGTCATATATCTGAGCCCATAAATAACTTCCGTTCTGATCACCGTGGCCCGTTTGTACGTGAACCCACCAGGACGTGACAGCAGTGGCTGGGGACAATCTGACTGCATCCACCAAACATCATCTTACCCACTTGACTTTTAAATGTGCCTCTGCTGAAATCAGTCTTTGGTGAGGATCACCTTTTTTGCTCATCAGAGAGATCTATCCACATACATCTTTCCATCTCCTTGTGGCCAATTTTCCAACCATTTTCATTCCAATTCTTGGACCCCATTCTTTCCAACTTTAACTGCAGACATCCTAGTGTGTTTGAAAACATAATTTTCACTGTAATCCAGCTACTGGTAGAATGAAACTCTGGGTTTCCTTTTCAGTGATCTCAGCTCAGTGGGTACAGGAGACAAGGATTTTATTCAAGGGTCAGCAGGGAAATTTTAAGGGCATTTGTGCAGCATCTGAACTGTTTGAATTCCCGAGCTCATCTCATTTTTTCTTCACTTTGTCTCTTGCAATGAGGATCAACCAGTTCACCCAATCCTACTCATTAGTTTCACAAAAATGCTCTAAGATATCAAATACTTGTCTCCTATAAATACAATTGGAGGTATCAACTGTTGATATTTTATGTATCTTTATCGTCACAGCACGCCGTGGACTATTACTGTCATCTTCCTCTGGGCAGTGGATGCATTACTGCTGTTAGAAATGTCATATTTGAGGAGACTTCCCTGGTAGTTCACTGGTTAAGATTTTGCCTTCCAACCCCGGGGGTGTGAGTTTGAGCCTCAGTTGAGGAGCTAAGATCCCACATACCTTGTGACCAAAAAACCAAAACGTAAAACAGAAGAAATTTGTAGAAAACTCCATAAAGACTTTAAAAATGGTCCACATCAAGAAAATATACATTAAAAAAAATCAGATTTGAGAATTAATTCTAGAAATTCCAGAGCCAATTTTGAAAAGTTATCCTAAAGGTTTTCTTCCTTTAGGATCTCTCATTACCAAAGTCTATATAAAGAATTAAGAGTTCTTTTTAGAGGAATAGAAGCATATTCTAAATTAGTATAATACACACACACACACACACACACACACAGAGGGACAAGCATACATGGAGAGGTTAAGATTTGTTTTAAGGAATTGACTCATGTGATTGTGAGACTGGCAAGTCTGAAACCTGCAGGGCAGGTAGCGGCCTGGAAACCTAGAAAGGGTGTGTGTGTCGCAGTTTTGAATTTGAAGGCTGTCTGAAGGTAGAGTTCCTTCTTTCTGGAAGGAGCTCAGTGTTTTCTCTTAAAACCTTCAACAGATTGGATGGACACCCACCTTATGGAAGGTACTTTGCTTTGTTCAAAGTCTGTGATTAAATTGTAATCATATCTTTAAGATGCCTTCAGAGCAACATCTAGGTTGATAATTTGACCAAGCACTTGAGTACTGTAGTCTAGCCAAGCTGACACAAAATTAACCACCACACAAAATATTTAAGATGAACTTGGATATTAGGTTCAGGAGATTCGCAAACCAGCTATAGAAGGTCCACCTGATTTCCTCTTGCTGCTGTAGTAAAATACACGTGATAAGATGTAAACTGAAGGATGAACTGTCAAGCCAAAAGAAACCAGCATGAGGTGATTTGACATTTCCCAGCCTATCCACAGAGTGTACTCACCAATGAAGCCCAGAGTGAAGCTGGCCAGTCCTTGGCTTAAAAGCTTAGGCACATGACTTGAGATCCAAAAAACTGTCTCAGCCTAAGCCAGAAATAGAGATGCTATTATCCAGGAAGGATCTGTGATGTGCCTGCATAGCTGAGAACTTGCACCTGTTACTGCACAAGAGACTGACAAAGTTTTGACAATGTTATCCTACTAGAAATGCTTCCAGCCTGAACTGAAAGTAACAGGCATCGTACAAATAAAGGAAGAACGTCTTCCAAGATAGAGCCCTGCACCCAGAGGTCTGGGCCAACCGGGCCTCTTCCAATTGAGAAAGTAGGCGCACCTGTCTGGTGGTCCAAAAAGCTAGGGCTGCCCCCCAGTGGCCCAAAGGCAGAACATCAACTTCACTGCTGAGTGTTCTCTGTTCTTGGAACCTAATGACAATTCTCCTAATGGGTTTTGAGTCTGTGATGTGTTACCCTTTAGTCAAAATTTTTCTGTTTGTCCATTCTTGAATGGTAATATCTATCCCATGTCTGTTTTAATTTTGGAAACACATTACTTATTTTCTGGGTTCACAGAGTCACACATGAATAGAAATTTTGCCCAAGGGCGGACCTGTAACTGAGTCTCACTCATAACTTGCTTAGAAGATATTTAAGTAAAATCTGGGCCTTAGCGTTGATGCTGGAATGGATTAAAACTTTGAGGGCTGTTGGAAATGGGTGAATATATCTTACATATGGGAAGGGTAGGGATTTGTGTGCCACAATGTGAACTGTTATGTCATGATTTTTAGAAATGAAAATGTTTATATCAACTGATTGAAGCTAACTATGCTGTTTGTAATATATGAACATGAAAACCACATTTTAGACTTTTGTGGTTTAATGTTTCAAAAACTCTATACCAGCAAAATCATGAAAATGTTATTAGCTCTGAAGATCATTACAAGAGCGGGCTCTAGAATTCCCAACACTTGTTATCTTACTTTGTGTGTGTGCTCAGTTGCTCAGTCATGTCTGACTCTTTGGGACCCCATGGGCTGTAGCCCGCCAGGCTCTCTGTCCATTAAATTTCCCAGGCAAGAATACTGGAGTGGGTTGTCCTTTCCTACTCCAGACCATCTTCCCGACCCAGAGATTGAACCCTTATCTCCTGCATCTCTGCATTGCAGGTAGATTCTTAACCACTGAGTTACCAAGGAATATATACCCTTACTTTGTATTTGTCTTTATGATAAAATAACATATTCTATGTTTCAAAGGTGATACACATTAAAGACAGAAAAATTCAAGAATGCATGTATGCAAAAAGGAGTTAAACACCACATTTTACCCCATTATCTCTAAATTCAACTATAGTTATTCTAAATATTCTATTACACTTCTTGCCAATATTTTTTTATAAAAACACATTCAGTGTTTAAAGCATAGTGTGTTTATGTGCATGTGTGTTTATACTAGATGTCAAATGTTTTTAATCACTTGTCATGTTATAATCATTATGTACCCAATTGGATTCTAATTCCTCTTTCTTTGAATTATTGTGTGTTAGATATGCATATTGTAAATGGTCATGTATTTCATCACTTTTTGGTATATTTATCTTTTGGTAGATAAGCAAAAGTAAGAAATATCTACTTACATCTTGTTACTATCATATGTATGACATAGGTTGCTGTTTACATGTTTGGAAATGATATTATTTTGAAGATACCAACAAGGATTCTTCTCCTTTTTCTTCTGAAAGAATCTCAGAAAACCTCAGAAGTTATGGAGAAATCTTTGAGAAAGTTAGGAAACTGATCAATAGAAGAGGCACTAAAGTGATTGCATTAATTTACTCAGGTATTTTATCAACAGGACACAAAGCACTTGGTTTGCCAAGTTTAATGAGGTGCTTTAAAGAAGTGATTCATTAGTCTTCCTGATTATAATTTCATCATCCCCATAACATCTGATTTATGAATCAAAATGATTTAAACAATACTTGATAAAATAAACTGAGAATTGGATTAATAATGAAAAACTCTCAATACATGTACATACAACCGCATTTAACCAGTGTTTTGTTCACAATGAGGATACACCACTTTTCCTTCCTGACAAGCTGTTCGAAATGTATGATCTGGTGTCACTGGATGATATCCACTTTTACATATAAATTCAATACGATCCTGTGTTTTAGAGTAAAGTTTTTTTGAAGTTGTCCATTTTAACTGTATGTTATATTTTTCCATCATTTCTTCTGAAATTTCACAGGCCTCTGAAGATAAAAATATAAACATAAAACATTATATAGTGAGCAAATATTTTCCACAGAATTTCAAGCTTTCAAGTAGAATCTTCTACTCTAGTCCAAAAATTCCTTCTCAAAACCTTTTCCAGACCAACTTATTGAAAATCTATTATGCAGGTTTCATCATTTTAAATGTAAGAATGAGGTACTATATTTAATGGAATAATTAAAAATGTTATAATCATAGACTTACAATGTCAATTACCTTATGAAAGATTTCATTAAGGAACCTCTTGTTGCTATTGTTCCTGACCAGAAAATTTTCATACTTTATTTCCACACACAGTAATATTTGGTAATCAAGCATGCAACAGAATGGTTTGTTAATCCATGAAAGCTCTGTTATAAACAGCTAAGCCTCATGCTCAGTACAAGGATTTTCCCAGGATCCACGAGAAGACTGAAGCATTTGCCTAAGCACTTTGGTGGTTCAGACCACTCTCCATTCTGACACACACTGTTTCTGTTTCCCTGAAGTTCATAGTAGGCCTGGCACTGATACTCCACAATTGACCTCAGAGGATATAGAGGTGTGAGGAGTGAGGTAATGTCCCCATTGTCTGTTGGTAGAGGAGGCCCACACTTTCCTTGAGAGTCTAAAAAATATGTTATTTGATTTATTGAAAAACTACCACGCCCCACAGTTTAAAATAAAGGGAAAAAAATGTAGCCTACTATGTAATATCAAGCCTTGTGACTTCTGATGACAGAAATCATTTATTGAAGAAAATCCAATCACTTAACAGGAAAGGCACATTTTTATGCTTTACTTTTGCCCCACTTGAAAGCACACATAATACATTCACAAATATGTCTTCTGTGCAGGGTTCTGGTATTAAAATATGTTTTCTTAGTGAATATAGGCAGATGGATACTGAAGAGAAATAAAACATTTCTTTCATCCTTATGTGCAACATACTGCAGTGTCTTGAATCTCTAGTCATTTTAATTGATTTTCAAATTTGTTACAAAAGAAACATTAGCTCTGTCGACTCCTTAAATAAAATTCAAATAATTACAGATTTGAATAGTGGACTTCCTTTCTTGGACAAGCTGAGATGCTTATTACATCTGTGAAGTATTCCTTCTGCTAATTAAAAATCTTGACATATTGTAAAAACCAACACAGGAGATTGTGAAAGATGTAGAGAAGATGTCAATCTGATTAGACCTTGGGATTCAAGAAATTGCACTGCAGACAGTGTCTTGGGTTTTAATTTGCTTTCTGTGTATCTAGGTCAAGTCACTGACACGACAACCTAGAAATGATAATAAGTTCAAGCAAAAAAAAAAAAAAAAAATCTCAAGAAATACTTGATCTTTTTCATCAGAGACCCAGGAAAGTGGTGTGTGTATGCCTGCTAAGTCACTTCAGTCGTATCCAGCTCTGTGATCCCGTGGACTGTAGCCCGCCAGGCTCCTCTGTCCTCGGGATTCTCCAGGGAAGAGTACTGGAGTGGGTTGCCACTCCTTCCTCCAGGGGATCTTCCTCCAGGGATCAATCCTACATCTATCTCCTGCAGCTCCTACACTGTAGGCGGATTCTTTACTGCTGAGACATTGGGGAAGCCCAGAAAGGGAGCAGGCTAGCAAGACAAAGGATTTTTATAATACTTACTTACTCTAGAAATACACCATAATGGAAACCTAAGACTAACTCTTTCCCTGCCTTGATCAGTAGGGGCCAAGTGAGGAGCCCAGACTTCCACTCACATGGTTGGGAAGCAAGATCCCTCTGCCCTTTCTCCATGAGTCAGTGGAGGCCAGGTGGGAACCTTGGGCTTGCACCCTGCACGGCAGTAATGGAGGCCTGATAAAGATTCCAATAAAATCTAGGGTCTCAAAAAACATAACATCCCAAAAGCCTAGAATGCAAATCATTCATAATACCAAGGGCCTCAAAGAAAGCCTCAAAAGAAAAAAAAAATCCACAGAAGACAACACTGAGATGACATAGATACTGAAATAATTGGTAAATGCTTTTTCTTAATGGAATTGAATTTATAGAACTAAAAAAATAGACTAATATAATTTTAAAAATACATCAGATAGGCTCAATAATACACTGCAGATGACAGAAGTATAAATAAGCTTAACTACAGACTAACTTTGAATAGAGACTGAAAAAAAAAAATGGACAGAGCTTCAGGCACCCATAGGAAGATAGTAAAAGACTGGAGGCCCCAAAGGTAAAAAGAAAGGGGATTGAGATGAAAAAATAACTAAAATGACAGAATATTTCCCAAATAGGGCACAAGGCACAAATCTATATATTAAAACATCTGAAGAATTCCAAACAGTATAAACCCATAGAAATTAATGTCAAGATACATCAAAACTAAATTGCTGGAAACCAAAGGAAAAAACCTCAAAAGCAGCTAGATAGATATTATGCAATACTTATATGGAAAAAGGATCCAAACATCAGTAGGGTTCTCATCCATGACAATAGAGCCAGGAAAAATTGACATCATTTTTCCAATCCTGGAAGAAAAATATTATCAACCCCAAATTCTATATCCAGTGATACCATCCTATAGGATTAAAGGGAGGAAGAAAGACATTCCCAGACAAAGGGAAACAGAATTTGTCCCAGCAGACCTACTTAAAGGATTGCTAAGGGAATTCTTAAGATAGAAAGAAAAATAGAAAAGGGATTGAGACTTTAGGAAGGAAGGAAAAATAATAGAATTGATTTTTTTAAATTCAGGGGTAAATATAATAAGACTGTCTTTCCCCTAATGATTTTATTAGATCATGGTCATGCAAAATTATGTCATTTGATATGGTGCTCAGTGTATGTTGAGGGAATACTTAGAATTTATGTTAAGAATGTGGGGAGGATAAATAAATCTAAAGGGAAGTAAGGTTTCCCCTTTTCACCTGAGGTGATAGAATGTCAGCAACAGTAGGGAGTGATAAACTACCTATGTGTACCTTAATACCTAGAGCAACTACTAAGAAAGCCCTGCAGACAAAGCATATACTTGAAAGCAATGCAGATGTATCACAGCTAAATTATTTTATAGTGCTCAAAACCCCACAGTGAAGAAAAGCAAATGGAGATGAGAAACAGAGAAAACACACACAAAATGAATAATAAAATGGCAGACACTGCCCCTAAGAGGAGTTACTTTAAATGTAAATGGTCTGAATACTTCAGTCTAAAGACTGAGATGGGAGGTGAACACAAAACCTGTATGTGCTGAGCTGTGTGCTGTTTTATTTATTTATTTTTTAAATTTATTTTTATTTATTTATGTATTTATTTTTTGTATGCTGTTTTAAACATGAAAACATATGCAAGTAGAATTTGCTAAAAACTCACACCAGGCAAAAATTAA
Organism: Muntiacus reevesi; assembly: GCF_963930625.1. Lineage (NCBI taxonomy): Eukaryota > Metazoa > Chordata > Mammalia > Artiodactyla > Cervidae > Muntiacus > Muntiacus reevesi. The sequence continues at coordinate 120,630,532 of NC_089253.1, read as the reverse complement.
CTTGATAAACTAGAAGAAGACTCTTGAGAGTCCCTTGGACAGCAAGGAGATTAAACCAGTCAATCTTAAGGAAAATCAACCCTGAATATTCATTGGAAGGACTGATGCTGAAGCTAAAGCTCCCATACTTTGGCCACCTGATGGGAAGAGCTGACTCACTGGAAAGGACTGTAAGGCTGGGAAAGATTGAGGACAGGAGGAGAAGGGAGGCGACAGAAGATAAGATGGTTGGATGACATCACCGACTCAACAGAGATGAGTTTGAGCAAACTCTGGGAGATAGTGAAGGACGGAATCCTGGTGTACTGCAGTCCATGGGGTCGCAAAGAGTCGGACATGACTTAGGGACTGAACAACAACAATTTCTTGTTTAGATTCCCTTCCTTTCTGAACTCTAAACACTGAAGCATCCCAAGACCAAGTTTCAGACACTTATTTTTTTTTTTTTATGTGTACAGTAATTCCCTGAATGAGTTCAACTCATTCATACCTTTAAATATCACCCATATGTGAAGATGCCCAAAAGACACCACATTCTGTTACTAGGACCCAGTTGCCTATTCCATGTCTCAAAGTGAAATTCCTTGGGCTGTCAAATGTACTGATGGTATCTTTAATACATTTATTCTTCAAGAAATAACTGTCTTAATATTTAAGACAGGAAATGTTCCATGATTCCAACCATTCAAATCTGGTCAACAATTTCATAAAATATATATGTGAGATATTTATTAATTCCACAAAAGAACTGGATGTTAAGCACCATCATTTTCTTTTCATCAAAAACTTATTCCCTAAGAACTTCTTCAATATCTATTTATATCAGCATGTTTTATTCCTAATACTTTCTCTTAAATCGAGGAGCGGGTAGACAAGATACTCTACCTTTGCACTGAGGTGGTTTTGTCCAAGTTCCATTTAAACATGTCACATCTACGTCCCCTAAAATGTGATAAGTCCCGATGCATTCATAACGTACTCTCTCACCATTTAGATACCTAGGTCTGTCATTTCGTATAACTGCATTTTCCACTCTGGGTGGATTCACACAGGAAACATCTGAAAAAAAGAAAAAAAGTATTTCTAATATAATGATCCTAATGAACAATAAGCCAATGAGTGAATGTCAAATATATTCCATGGTTGCTTAAATTCAATAGGTAATCTGTCATGAAAAACTGCTAAATTCAATAAGTTTACATATAAGATTAAGGAAAAGGAGATAAAGCAATATTTTTCAGTGCAAATTAAGCTTTTTTACCTTAAATCTCTGCCCCAGCCTTCACTAGCAGGTTAATAGATGATTTCAGGCCAGTGAAAATGAGAGCTTTTCTGGACAACTCTTTCTGAGTTTAGTAAAATCAGTATTATAAATTATAAAAATTCACAATGAATTTATAAACCATAAGAAAGTCATAATAATAAGATCATATTGATTTGATTTAAATCATCAGGATTTGGTTTACAGTCATTCTGTTTATTAACTGTAACTTAAGACACCTAGAAAAATAAACACAGTAGATACTTCTTTAGAAACTTGATCAAGAATTAGCACGCTTTGAAGAATACCATTGTTGAAGAAGATGATTAATTAAAAGATCCAAACATATCTGGGAAACAAAACTGTTCTTTGATGATATTTTTTGGAAAATGCTTAAGAACACCATAGTGAGTGATGGGTCATCCCTCAGTGAGATTCAGGGGATGTAAGATATGAAAGGCTGTAGCCTTTACTCCTAAACTGAAATGTGCACAGAATCCCTTGGGATTCCTTAAAACCGTGCCAGAGTTGCCGCCCCAGAGGTTTTGATTCAACAGGTCTGAGTGAGCCTGTGACTCTGCTTGCATATCTAAGAGTTTTCCAGAACATGCTGAGATTGCTGTGCCAGGGATGTGCTTTTAGAATTATTGGGTTACAACGCTAAACGCTGAGAACACAATCCCATCTCTTTTTATGTTGAGACAAACTTTTTTGACCTGTATGCGGGTCAAGGAGCAACAGTTGAAACTTGACATGGAACAATTGTCTGGTTCAAAATTGGGAAGGGTGTACGACAAGGCTGTATATCATCACCCTGCTTGTTTAACTTTTATGCAGAGTACATCATGTGAAATGCTAGGCTGGCTGAATCACAAGCTGGAATCAAGATTTATGGGAATAATATCAACAACCTCAGATATGCAGATGATACCACTCTAATGGCTGAGAGTAAAGAGGAAATAAAGAGTCGAGAGTGAAACAGAAGAGTGAAAAAGCTGGCTTGAAACTCAGTGTTCAAAAAACTAAGATTGTGGCATCCAGTGCCATCCCTTCATGGCAAATAGAAGGGGAAAAAGTGGAAGAAGTGACTGATTTTATTTCCTTGGGCTCCAAAATCAATGTGGATGGTGAGTGCAGCCATGAAATTAACAGACGCTTGCTCCTTGGGAGGAAAGCTGTATCAAACCTAGACAGCGTATTAAAAAGTAGAGACATCACTTGGCCTACAGAGGGCAGTATAGTCAAAGCTATGTTTTTTCCAGTAGTCATGTATGGATGGGTGAGCTACATCATAAAGAAGGCCAAGTGCTGAAGAATTGATGGTTTCAAGCTGTGGTGCTGTTGAGAGTCCCTTGGACTGCAAGGAGATCAAACCAGTCAGCTGTAAAGGAAATCAGCCCTGAATATTCATTGGAAGGACTGATGCTGAAGCTGAACCTCTAATACTTTGGCCACCTGATGCCAAGGGCCAACTCACTGGAAAAGACCCTGATGCTGGGAAAGAGTATTGAAGGCAGGAGAAGGAGGTGACAGAGAATGAGATGGACTCAATGGACGTGAGTCTGAGCAAACTCTGGGAGATAGTGAGGGACAGGGAAGCCTGGTGTGCTGTAGTCCATGGAGTTGCAAAGAGTCAGACACGACTTATCGACTGAACAACAATAAGAACAACAAATAATCTATGATCATTTAATGATGGTGAATATTATATTACTTAAGATACTTTAATAATAAAATTTAAGAATTTTACCAAAGTACCTTTGCACACTGGCCTTCCTATCCATTTGCTCTTAACACACTGTATAGTGTTGGATCCATTCAGCTGATAATATGGTCGACATTTAAAAGCCACTTGTTCTCCTGATCTATATGATTTCTTCATCTGGCCTATGAATACAGCATCATCAAAGCTGGGCAAGTTAAAACAATCTGTGCCTGAAAAAAAGGAATATATATTAGTTTAGTCCATCTTTAAAAATACATAGTGGCCAATGATTATATTCCAGAAAAATAGATAGGTACATGTCAAACCAGTGAATATTGTACAAATTTCTCTTATAACTTAAAACAAACATCAGACATCTTGACCTTGTCACATGGAGTGTCTCTATATTCATCAGAAGTACAACATGGGAATGGTGATATTCAAAGAGATAGGGCTGCATGTGATGCTTGAGAGCATACTTTTCACATTTAAATTCTTTTTCTCCATTGCAGGCCACCTACGTTATAAATGTGTTTCTGTTTCTTCTATTGAAACCTGTTACCTTGAATTATGTCACACGTCTTAGAAATTATATATTATAAAGAAATGATTGATAAATTAACAGTAAATTGTGTAGTGATAAGACTGATGAGCAGAGGTCAACTGTGATACAGTCGTGTGGAACAAAGACCAGAAATCTGAGAATGTTTATCAGAGGATGTTCAAACTGCACCCAAGTTGATGTGAAAATGAGATAATTTAGCTCCTGTTTTCAAACTTTTGTTATTACTAGGATTGTTAATTCTCTACTAGAATTTAGAACTTTGACAAGATGCCTTGTAAAGTTCTAGAATTACTGCTTAATTTCATATTTGTACCATTTATGCTCTTAATTAAAGATATTTGTCAGCATTAGAATAAAATGAAATGCACTATACTTATGCATTTTGGTGTACGGGACCATTTTCCTCCTAAACATCTTATAGATGCAAATCCATAAATCCTAAATCCTTTGTTACAGGTGTATGTGACTTTTTCTCCGTATTGATAACTGTCTTTCTTGTGACGTACAACACCATTCTGAATTGAAGGTGGAAGTCCACAGGGAAGTCCTAGGAATAAATGAAAGAAAGATTTTATGTTTCACTAACTCTGAAATTTAACTTATGTACTGCCTGTCATATTTGATATTTTAACTGAAAGTAATAAATGATTTTACAGGAGCTTTCATGATATCACAGAGAAGTGCACACATGTGTCCTAATATCACCATTCTGATGTGTGTCCAGCTGCCCACATAAGCGAGAACTTGAAGCCAAAAGTACCAATATATGAAAGAGACTGTCTGTGCTCTCTAACCAATCATGAGTAATTAAAGGAAAGCACACTGAGATTTCATCATCTTAGAAGAAGTGCTATATATTGTAAGATATTAGAAGCGACATTGTAGGAAGGACAAAGGACATTTTTTGGGAAAAACTCGGTGACAATGGAAACACTGCAACTTCTATGAATAGTCGGACTCTGAATACGTTTACTGATATGAATAGGAAGGTTTAATTTTGTTGTACATCCAGCGTCAACACACAAAAAAATTGCCAAAATTAAAAGTGATTCCATATGGAACCAATGCAATTAAGAAAAAGAATGATTTGAACATGCAAAAGTTAATTAAATGCATTAATATAAAAATTATATATAAGTGCCATAATGTATACAAAATGTGATATACTGAGTAAAGGAGTCGGTCTCATGACTTTGTTGCCAATTCATTAGTTTAAAAAAGTGAAATTAACACACATTGAAGAATAACACAGTTGAAGGAAGAAGATGACCAAAAGATCCAAAGAGAAAATCTGACAAAATAACAGAAAAATAAATGTATAATTTACAAAACTACTCTTTAATGATATTTTGGGCAAATGCTTAAGGACACCGCAGTGAGTGATATGTATAATTCCTCAGTGAGATTGAGGGGATGTAAGGTACAGAGGCAGTAGCCATGGCTCCTAGGCTGAAATGTGCACAAAATCCCTTGGGAATCATTAGGACAGTGTCAGGATTGCAGCCCCAGAGTTTTCCTTTGAACAGTTTTTTACATTTTCAACATTTTCAGTGCTCTCTGAAAACAATTTTAAATGAACTGGCATTTACATGTACTGGCATTACAGTGGAAATTAAGAATATATTCTACATTTTGTGAAAAGAGATATGCCTAGAGCTAATTTTGTTAAAACATTAGCATGAAAGCGTTGTTAATGACTTTGAAAAATACTCAACTGAACATATTTAAAATATAGGAGTTGATGAGGTTTGAATTCGCAAAATCATCCATCACCCTATGCAAGATTATGAAAATAACCGTTGTTTCCCAAAGTTCCTTCAAATTACAAACAAGACTCCCCCAAACATGTTCAAGTCAAACTCTAGCTTTTCTGTGACATATTTTCTATTCACATTTTCATGAGCATATTCACATGACCTCATAAGCAATATTCAGGGCCTTTCACACTGTGGTACTCAGAACATAGAAAACAATTCATTTTATTTCCCCCTTAGGTGAACATGTTAATTTTTTCATTAAGATATTATTTATAGGTATCTCACCTTACAGGCTATTTCTTTCTACCAGGAGAGTCAATCAAAAATGAAAGTAGATAAAATTACATTTAGGAGGAAGGCTGAGTGCTTGAATCAATTTCATCTTACCCTGCCCTTAAGCAGTGGAAAACCACAAGGTGAGAAGGACATTGATTAGTAACAGCATGCTAGATTTTCTTGATGGTACAGTCACACAAATATTCCAGTTGCACCGTTTGAGGTTTAAAATCTGCCTCATTTGCAGTTCCCAAATGTGACTCCGAAATTAAGTGTATTACAGTGAAGCTGGTTAATGTGTCATTTAGTAAATATCAAAGTTCAATGTTTTACACTATCCCTAAATGTTTTCTGTTGGTAGTTTCATGGTAAGTTATTTTTTTCATCACCTGACAAGTATATCCATAGCTTTATGTTGGATCAGGTATGAACTGTCTCCAGAAGTAATATAAAATACTAATTTTCAATAAAACATCTCAAGATAGTAGGTGAAGTTCTTTCTGCCTGTTGAATCATCTGTATTTTCATGGGCTATGGAAACTGATAAATTTTTAAAAATTACAGTAGATCCTAATATGTACTACACAGGTTATGGGGTATTAAACGTGGCGATAGTGTTAAAGAATCCACCTGCCAGTGCCAGAGACGTGGGTTTGATCCCTGGATTGGGAAGATCCCTTGAAGAAAGGCATGGCAGCCCACCCCAGTATTCCTGCCTCAAGAATCCCATGGACTGAGGGCTACAGTCCACGGAGTCGCAAAGAGTCAGACACAACTGAAGTGACCGATCACGCACAGTGTAATGATTTGACTTATATATATAGAGAGAGAGATAGATGATATGTTTACAACAGTAAGTTTAGTGAATATCCATCATTTCATTATTTGACATCCATTACTGTATAATTATTATGTTCTTCTGTTTGTGTTATAGTCCTTGATTTTTGTGTTCCTTATAGTCTCATGTTTGTGTTGCGTTTATAGCAGCAATCTCTTCCTCTAGTCCTTACAGATTTGTCTTGGGATGAGAAGTTCAGTCTGTCACCGATAGGATTTTGAGGCTTTCCCAGACCTCTTTAAGGATACACCTGGCCACAGATCTCAGTTCCTCTTGGGAGAGATTTTTGAAGCTTGTATGCTTCTTTCAACCCAGCAAAGCCAGTCTCTGTGCGGACAGCTTCCTGGCTGCTTCCCTGGGGCAGCGCTGAATACTGCTTCTCTGCTTTCTCACAGTCCCACGGGGGCAGACTGGCTTCTGGATGTCTCTCAGATCAAAGGCTTGGATCGCCACCGTGAGGACCTACGCGGGGAGCGGGCCCTGGGGCAGGGGCGTGTGGACATGATGCTGCGCCCATGGTGAGCAGGACCCACCAGCAAGGTGTCTGCAACGCCTAGAGGGCGGGCTTCCTGCTAGTGTCCCCAGCATGGTCAGGAGGATCCACGTCCCTCAGGGAGTTCTAGCTCTGGACGCTGTACAGCGGGCCTCTCCCCACCCCTCAGCCATGCAGGTGACCCCAGTGTCCTGGACAAGGGGAGAGAGAAGGGCGCCTTCTCATCAGTGCTGGACGCTGAGGAAGCCACCCTTGGCCAGATGCTCTTACTCCCCCCAGGTAACCTCCTGTGCTGAGGGGTCTCTCCTGGCACTAAGCTGTCCCACTTTAGGGGACGGTGACGCACATGAAGTGAGGCTGTTCCTCTCACCCTCTGTGATGCGCCAGGTCCTGAATATTTGCTGTAATTTCTCTGCTAGACTCCTTGCCTCCCACAAAGATACTGTCATTCATGGGTGACGGTCAAAAGTCTGTGTCTGTATCGGGAGAGACAGTAAAACTCCTATTCTGCCATCTTTCTAACTTCACTCTGTCATTACAGATTTCTTCTTTGTGGTTGTTTACATTTTCTTGACTAATGTCCATCAATAGGCACATTTATTTTGTTATACACTTATCTAGGAATCTGTACACTCACACACGGTTGTTAAAGAATAAAATTAAATAGGTCCTTTGACAAAATAAGGGGCTGATCTAAACATTTTGCAGTGGATGATACAGCTGAGTCTTAGAAACTTATGAACACACTGGGGCCTCAGCCCAATTTACTCACCGACGCGGACGCATATTGGGGGAGGGTACCAGCCCTTCTCCGTGCAAGTCATTGTGTTCTGATTATTGTGAAGACTATAGCCATCATGGCAGCGGACTCTTACAGTTTTACCTTGTAAATACTTTTCTTGGGAATTTGTGTAATATCCATTTTCCAAATAATTGAAAGAACATTGTCCTAAGGATCATAAAAACAATAGAATAGAAAAATAACATTTGGTAAAAGAGCACAGTAAAAATTAACTTTATAGTATTTACCTGACAATGCATTAGTATTCTAAAATAACATGTAACTTAATAAAAATGAAAGTTACTACCACATTTGTTTAAAAGGAAAAAAAAATGAATACTCCATGTCATTTATTTTTAGTTTTTATAATTAAAATATGTATAGATGATGTAGATATTCTTGTAAGGTCTCTGTTCTCCTGTGATTTCCATGAAAGGAAGACCTATTTGGATCTTTTTACTCAGAGAACTTGTCCCTCAGCCTTCCTGTTGTATATAAGACCTAATTGTACTCACTTACTAGTGGGTACTAGTGTCTCTTCACACTTTGAAAGATTTATATACATAAAGAGGTTTACTTACTGAGACAGGGCACTTCTGGAGACCATCCTTTCAAGGTGCAAGTCATGTAGTCCCAGGAACTTTGTGAAGGAGTCACAAAATACCGTTTACAGCGGTAGGAAAACTGTTGGCCCACACTTGCTGGAAAGTATCCTTTAAATGCATAATATAACCTTCCATGTTTTATTACTGGAAAATCACAAGATTTCACTTGAAATGGAAAAAAAGTACAAATATTATTTTATCTTAATAATCAAATTAAAATGGTTTCATCTATTAATTAAATTCTCTTACTAGCATAATTACACTCATTGCACTAGGGTTTCTAGGACAAGAAAATTTATAAAAACTTCAGATGACTAATATACGTAAGGAGATCCACGCTAATGTAGCTGCTATTCCATGGTCTGGGTTCTCCTTGCCTGCCTCTGGGAGGTCCAGCATTTCCAGTTTCCTGGGATTACAAAGAACGAAGTAGCAGTTATGAATGGCTGTGCCAGCACTTCTCACAGGTCACTTCCCAGCTACATGTGGAGTGAGCAACTCCCAGTTTCTTCATGGAAGAGTCACACCACACATCTAGACCCTCATCTTCTTCAGCTGCTGCCCGAGGAATTGGCTTCTAGCGAACTCGTCCCTGAGAGCTGATGAAGCCGAGCTTGCTCGGTGCCTGGGGACTCCAGAGAGCTGCATCATGGGTTTGGAGAGCACAAGGTTTGAAGGAGCGCGCATGCATTTGCACAGCTCCTCTTCCTGGCTCAGTGCAGAGTGGATGAAATGATAACCTCCAGTTCCCAGGTTTACCAACTATTCTGGCTTCTGGCTCACCTCTCTTAGGACACTAATGGGAGTTGGCATACTCCAGACCCCTGAAAGGTGCTAAAAACAAAGACAGTGGTTTGGATGAGCATAGAGGTTAGAGAGACACCCAGAATCTCTGGCTAGGCTGATTCATGAAAGGGTTCTACTTCTGAGGCAGGTCTGTGAAGACTAGGAAAAGTGGACGTTTAATATAATGCACAGATATCAACACAGAAAGTCAAGAAAAATGATAAAATGAGAAATATGTTCAAATCAGAAGAATAAGACATCCATTATTTTTGCTTCTAACCCAACAACAGAAATTAGACATCCATCCACAGAGAAACCTGCCTTGGATGGAGGTGTCTGACTCAACACCCTATGCCAAGGGACCCAGAAGGGGTCTCGCCCACACATGCATGACGTAAAGGCAGACAGACCTCTGTCCCGACTGTGGTGTCTGCAGTGGCTCATGAACCAGCTTTTACCCTCTCAGCCACAGTCCAAGAGCCCCTGTAAACACTATCTTAGAAAATCAAGCATGGAGCTAAGTCCTTATGTGAAAGTCCAGTTTTTCACAGGAGAAGCTCTGTCTACCTCACTCACACACCTTCCCACCTTATAGCCAGCTCCCTGTGGGTTCAGCTGCCATTGGAGGTAAGAGCAAGCTTTGACAGATCACCAGTGAGTATGCACAGAAATCTGGCTCAAATCTGTCGGACAGGAGGAGAACACAAGTTTAAGGTGAAGTGCTACTTTTGGGGAAACAAAAGATAGGCTGTCAGACCTTTTCTTGTGTATTGTAGGATATAGACAAGGTGTAGAAACACAGAAATTTTGGGAAAAGAGGGATAATAAGTGTCAGAAGGTGCCCCATAGAAGATCTGAGATAGTTTGAGAGTCATTAGAAAGGCTGACTATGCTTTATTGACTATGCCAAAGCCTTTGACTGTGTGGATCACAACAAACTGTGGCAAATTCTTAAAGAGGTGGGAATACCAGACCACCTGACCTACCTCCTGAGAAATCTGTATGCAGGTCAGGAAGCAATAGTTAGAACTGGACATGAAACAATGGACTGGTTCCAAATAGGGAAAGGAGTACGTCAAGGCTGTATATTGTCACCCTGCTTATTTAACTATATGCAGAGTACATCATGAGAAACACTGGGCTGGATGAAGCACAAGCTGGAATCAAGATTGCCGGGAGAAATATCAATAACCTCAGATATGCAGATGACACCACCCTTATGGCAGAAAATGAAGAAGAACTAAAGAGCCTCTCAATGAAAGTGAAAGAGGAGAGTGAAAAAGTTGGCTTAAAGCTCAACATTCAGAAAACTGAGATCATGGTGTCTGGTTCCATCACTTCATGGCCAATAGATGAGGAACCAATGGAAACAGTGATAGATTTTATTTTGGGGGGCTCCAACATCACTGCAGATAGTGACTGCAGTCATGAAATTAAAAGACACTTGTTCCTTGGAAGAAAAGTTATGACCAACCTAGACAGCATATTAAAAAACAGAGACATTACTTTGCCAACAAAGGTCCATCTAGTCAAAGCTATGATTTTTCCAGTAGTCATGTATGGATGTGAGAGTTTGACTCTAAAGAAAGCTGAGCGCTGAAGAATTGATGCTTTTGAACTGTGGTGTTGGAGAAGACTCTTGAGAGTCCCTTGGACTGCAAAGATATCCAACCAGTCCATCCTAAAGGAGATCAGTCCTGGGTGTTTGTTGGAAGGATTGATGCTGAAGCTGAAACTCCAATACTTTGGCCACCTGATGCGAAGAGCTGGCTCATTTGAAAAGACCCTGATACTGGGAAAGATTGAGGGCAGGAGGAGAAGGGGACGACAGAGGATGAGATGGTTGGATGGCATCACTGACTCGATGGACATAAGTTGGAGTAAACTCCGGGAGTTGGTGTTGGACAGGGAGGCCTGGCATGCTGCAGCTCATGGGGTTGCAAAGAGTCGGACATGACTGAGTGACTAAACTGAACTGAACTAAACTGAAGTGACTTAGCATGCATGCACGCACATATCCACCCAAAGACTGGAGATCTGTGATTTACCCAATGAATATTTCAAAACAGCTATTTTAAAAAAAACTCCATGTGCTACAAGAAAATAGAGTAAGACAGTCAAACAAAAGCAGGAAAACAATAAATGAACAAAATGAGCAGTTTAATAAAAATAAATAAATCATATAAAAACCCCAGAAATTGTGGTACTGAAGGATCCAAGGATGAAATGAAAAAGCTTTAGAGAGCATCAACTACAGAATGAAGCAAGCAGAAGAAGAATCTGAGAGATAGATGACATATTGAAGTTATCCAGTCAGAGGAGAATAAAAAGAAAATAAAACAACAACAATAAAAAAAAAAAAGAATGAAAAAAGTCTATATGATCTAGGGAGCAGCAGCAACAGAACTAACTTGTGAACTATTGAGTTTTCAGAAAGAGAAAAGGGGAGATGAAGGTGAAAGCTAATTTAAAGAAGTAATGACTGAGAACTTCCCAAATCAGGGGTGTGATTTGGATATCGAAGTTCATGAAGTTTATATGTGACTAAACAAAATCAACATTAAAATGCATCTACAATACATACTATAATGAAGCTTCAAAAATTAAAGAAAAACAGAGAAGTCTTAAAGGCAGCATGAAGAAAAAAACAAAAACATCAAAACAAAACAAAAAAGCTTGAAACTTACAAAGAAACACTCCTGTCTCTAAGCATATTTCCAAGCAGAATCATAACAAGCCAGGAGAAAGTGGGATGATATATTCCAAGTGCTGAAAGAGAAAACTGCCAACCAAGAATACTGTCATTCAGAAATGAATGGAAGATAAAGACTTCTCCAGACCAACAAATACTGAGGGAACTGAATACCTCTAGACCTGCCTTACTAGAAACCCTTAAAAGAGTTATTCAAGGTAAAATGAAAGCATGCCAATTAATATCATGAAAACACACAGTACACTGTGTAAATATAAGTGTACAGTTGCATGCAGGATACTCTAACACTGTAACATGTTGTAATGTTAGAATTTTTTTCCCCTTCACTGTGGTTTCTATATTGGGAATAAACTACTAATTTAATCTCATTCCTTTTGGTTACCATTCTAGTGTATGTTTCCAACACTGTTGGAGATTTGGAATAATTATTCTTTACCCTTAGATTTTGCAGTTTTCAGCATATGTCACTAACAGGTGTGATTTCATGATGAGAATGCATCATGAACAACAAGATGATTAATCTATTTCTGTAATTTTGAGTTTCAATTAAGAAAAAGATATGACTTTCTATTTCTGTTGGATGAGGAAGTAGTTCTTATAAGAAGTCTACAATTGTGAAGCACTTATTTATTATGAAAAATAACTAATCACAAATATTCAGAACATTTATCTCTAAGGCTACTTTTAGAAAGAGTTCACTTGTTAATGAGAAGACTAGTTTTCAACTGGAATATCAGGCAAGGATTTGTCAAAGTTCCAAATTTCTCTTTCATGCTTGCCTATTCCTTCTCCTCCGCTATCTCTCTTACTTAGAAATATGCCTTTAATGTTTTCTCTGACTGATTAATAGACCGTCTCCCATATCCCTGAGAACCAGAGATAAACTGAGTAACACATCTGTCTGCCCTTCAGCAAGCAGTCTGGTAATGCAGCCATTCTTATAGGTGACCTGGGACCTACGGTGCTTTTAACTGTTACCCTTAGGACTGGACAGGAAGCTTTGTTGTGTTGTAAACATTGTGTATGAAGGAAATTGACAAATTGATTTAAATAATATGCAAAACCCAACATGCAACATATTCTGAAATCAATAATGCACATTAATGCATATTATAGTCACACCTAGTGTTTAATGAGATACCATAAAACTCATTAGAAGATATATTCACAAGAAAGAAAGAGGAGGACTGTATTAGTTAAAAAAAAAAAAAAGAAGAAAAGCATCATAATGAAGAACTTATAAATTTCAAGATAGAAGTGATTTAAATTTTTTTTTAAAAATTTAACAATTTCCAATGCTCTCTGAAAACAATTTTAAAGTTTTGGCATTGCAGCAGGAAAGAATATACTATGGATTTTGTTAAAAGAGATATGCCTGTTACCTGTAGCTAATTTTGTTAAAACATTGATTTGGCAGTGATGTTAATGACTTTTAGTAGCTTTACTAACATATAATTGAAATACAGTCAACTGAACATACTCAAAATTTAGTATTTGATGAAGTGTGAATCTGCAAAACTAACACCACATGTAAGATTGTGAAGATATACATTGTTCTCCAAATTTCTTGTATTACAAATAAGAATCCCCTACACATTTTTGAGTTATACTCTAAAGCTTTTCTGTGACATATTTTCTGTTCACATTTTCATGAGCATATTCACATGGAATATGAAGTGTGAATCTGCAAAACTAACACCACATGTAAGATTGTGAAGATATACATTGTTCTCCAAATTTCTTGTATTACAAATAAGAATCCCCTACACATTTTTGAGTTATACTCTAAAGCTTTTCTGTGACATATTTTCTGTTCACATTTTCATGAGCATATTCACATGGCCTCACAAATCAAGATTCAGTGGCTCTGCATACGGTGGTACTCAGAGGGTGTAGAAGATAATTTATCTTATTTCCCCCTCAGGTGAATATGTGATCATTTTTTCATTAAGGTATTCTTTATGGTTATCACATCCTGCAGACTACTTCTACCAGTTGATTCTATCAAAAATCACACATGAAAGTAGGAACGAAGTAGGAGGAAGGGTGAGTGTTCATACCTGTTTCAACTTACCTTGCCCATGAGCACAGGAGAACCACAAGGAGAGAGCGACATTGATTAGCAAAAACATGTTAGATTTTCTGATGATACATTCACACGAGTGCCCCAGTGGTAGTCTTGAAGGTTTGAAATCTATTTCCTTTACAGTTAGCAAACATGACTTCGAATTTAAGTGCCTTACAATGAAGCTAGTTAATTAGTGCCATTTAATAAATATCAAAGTTCAGTGTTTTACGATATCCATAAATGATTCCTGTTGGTAGTGTCACAATAAGCTATTGTGTTCAACACCTGTTATGTCTGTGTACAACTTTTTGTGGGACTAGGTGTGTACTGGCTTCAAAGTAACATAAAATATTAATTTTTATTAAAACACTTCTAGAGAATAGGTGAAGTTTCTCCCAGTCTTTGAATTATCTGTATTTTCACATGCCTGGGGAAGTGAGAAGATTTTTTTAAAGTTATATTAGGTCTTAATATGAAGTACACAAGTTATAGTGAATTATTTGTATTTATATGCTACTTATGTATAGGTATTTTGTGGTTATTATTTTTTCCAGCTCTTTTGACATACAGTTGACATGCAGCACTGCATAAGTTTCAAGTGTGCAAAGCATAATTAGTTTCTGTTTTGTTTTACATTTTTACTTATTTTAATTGAAGGATAATTACCTTACAATATTGTGATGGTGTTTGCCATGTATCAGTGTGAGTCGGCCGTAGGTAGACACGTGTCCCCTCCATCCTGAGCTCCCCTCCCACCTGCCTCCCCACGCTACCCCCCAGGTTGTCACAGAGCACTGGCTTTGGGTGCCCGGCTCTGTGCATCAAACTCGCACTGGTTACCTGTTTTACATACAGTAATGCATATATTTCAGTGCTCTTCTCTCAAGTCGTCCCACCCTCGCCTTCCCCCACTGAGTCCAGACATCTGTTCTTTACATCTGTGTCTCCTTTGCTGTCCTGTATGTAGGATCGTTGCTGCCATCTTTCTAGATTCCATAAACAGAGCATAACGATTTAATTTTTTTATATGTATCTAGAAATGATGACAAGTTTCGTGAATATCTGTCATCTCATAGGGGCTTCCCAGATAACTCAGGTGGTAAAGAATCCGCCTGCAATGCAGGAGACCCTGGTTCAATTCCTGGGGTGGGAAGATCCACTGGAGAAGGGATAGGTTACTCACACCAGTATTCTTGGGCTTCCCTTGTGGCTCAGCTGGTAAAGAATCCACCTGCAATGCGGGAGACCTGGGTTCAATCCCTGGGTTGGGAAGATTTCCTGGAGAAGGGAAAGGCTCCCCACTCCAGTGTTCTGGCCTGGAGAATTCCTGGACTATCTAGTCCATGGGGTCACAAAGAGTCGGACACGACTGAGTGACTGTCACTTTCAGACCATCTCATATAACTACAAAATTAAAGATAGAAAAGTATTTTTTTGTGTGAAGAGAACTCTTAGGTCTTACTATTCTACTAAATTTCATACATAAGATACAGCAATATTAACCATATTTACCACATCCTTGGTTCTAATTTATCTCACACCTGGAAGTTGTTACCTTTTGACTGCCTTCATCCAATTCCCCCATCCCCAGCCCTAACCTTGATAACCACATATCAGATCTCTTTTTCAATGTGCTTGTTGTTGTATGTACAATTGGCCAAGAACACTGTTACTTCCTGTTACCCAGTGTAGTGATTCCATGTTTATGTTCATTTCAAAATAATCACCACAATAAGTCTAATTATCATCTATTGACATTTTAAAAATTACATAATTGTTGATTATATTCTTTACATTGACTATTTCATGCTCCTGACTCATTTATTGTGTACTGGCAGTTTTTCCTCCTTAACTTCCCTCACCAGAGGACCGGGAGTGCATGTCCATAGAAAGACACATACAGAATGGTTCACGGCAGCTTTATTCATAAATGGCAAAAATACAGATTGTTCCCATGAACATTCGGAGACTGGACAAAGCATTTGTAGCATTTTCATACAATGGAGTAATATTCATTAATTTAGAAACCAAAATGAAGTACAGCTATTGACAGCAATTTCACAAAATCTCACAGCTCTCGTGCTAAACCAAAATATCGAACACACTCACTAGGTTAATCAATTTATTATTGATATAAATTTTAAAATGTGGAAAACCTGACCATAGGGTAGTTACCTGTGGAGATAAGGCATAGTACAGAATGGGAAGAGACAAAAGGAAATCTTATGTTGTGCTGGAAATTTGCTCTCTTTAGATCTAGGTAGTAGTTATATGGGTATATATATATGTGTGTGATTAAAAGACATCAATCAGAATACTTAAGGTTACTTTCAGTTTAAGTATTTAACTATTAATATGTTTGCTTTAGCTTTAAAAATACCATTTTTCTGAAGAATAAAGTTAAAAGTTACTGTTTTACTTCAAATGTTCATTTTTCATTGAACTCAAACTTTCACCCTAAAAAAATAATAATGTAATTATGGAATAGGGAGTGACTTCAAAAGGCATGAAGGAACATTTGGGATGATGAAAATATTCTACATCTTGATAATATGGTGGTTATATAACTATATGTATCTTATCTTTAAGATGCCTTCGCACAAACATCTGATAATTTCACCAAGCATCTGAGTACTACTGTCTAGCCAAGTTGACACAAAATTAACTACCACACAAAATATCCAAGTTCATCTTGGATATTTAGTTCAGAAGAGTCCCAACCCAACTATGAAAGATCCACCTGATTTCTTCTTGCTTCTTGTACTAAAATACATTCAATGCAATGAAAATTGAAGAATGAACTGTCAAAGAAAAAGGAACCAATGTGAGATGAATTGAAATGAATCAGCATATCCGCATACTATACTCACCAATCAAGCCCATGGTGAGGCTGAACAGTCCTTTGTTTACAAGGTTAGGCATGTGAATCAAGATCCAATCAGTTGTCTCAGCCTAAGCCAGAAGTAGAGATGCTGTTATCCAGGGAAGACGTGTAATGTACACACACGACTAAGAGCTGGCATGTATTAGTGCACAAGAGACTGACAAAGGTTTTGAGAAGGTTATTCTAGCAGAAATGCTTCCAGCTAGGACTGAAAGGAGCAGGCATCATACAGGTAAAGGAGGAATGTCTCCAAAGAGCGCCCTGCATGCGTAGGCAGGGCCAACAGGGCCTCCTTCCCCTGAGAAAATAGTCTCACCTCCCCTGGTGGTTCATAAAGCTGAGTCTGCCGGCATAGGGGCTGACATGGAGCATGACTTTCACAGAGGAGTGTTCTCTGTTCCCAGAATCTAATGAGATTTCTCTTGGTGGGTTTTGAATTTGTTTAAGACTTGTGACCCCTTTCTTATCTCTTCTGCATTTATGAATGGTAATTTCTATCCTATGTCTGTATTAACATTGTACTTTGGAAGCACATTACTTGTTTTCTGGTTCACAGGGTCACATGTGACTACAGATTTTGCCTAGGGATGGTCCAGAAACTAAGTCTCACTCATAACTTATTTAGAAGACATTTAAGTAAAATTGGGGCCTTCCAGTTGATGCCGTAAAAGTGAAAACTTTGGAGGACGTTGGGATTGGGTGAATCTATTTGACACATGGGAAAATAGGAATCTGAGGGATTGCAATGTGAACTCTTATGTGTCAAATAGGGTCCCTTTCGGCCAGGACCTAAAAGTGTTACCTTATTTGGAATTAGGGTGTCCACCAGATGTAATCAAGTTAAGATGATGTCATTATGGTGACCTCCAATCAAATGTGACTGACATCTTTGTAAGAAGAAGAAAATACAAATAAAGACAAAGACAATCGGGGAGATATTTTTGTGACCAGAGAGGCAGAGATTAGAATGATGCAGCTGCAAGCCAAAAAAACCAAAGATAGATGCCCACTCCTAGAAGCTACAGAGCAGGAAAGAAAATTCTACCAATTCTTAGGGAGAGCATGAAATAAAAAGAACGAATGGAAGCAAAAGGAAGCACATGCTATTGTTAGTCTTCGGGTGACCCCAATCCTGTTCATAAGTGCTCCATCCAAAATTCCTCATCTAATCCTTGTTGTTCAGTTACTCAGTCACGTCTGACTCTTTGCAAGCCCATGGACTGCAGTATGCCAGCTTTCCCTGTCCTTCATGATCTCCCAGAGTTTTCTTAAATTCCTGCCATTGAGTCGGTGATGTCATCCAACCATCTCATCTTCTGTCATCCCCTTCTTCTCCTGCCCTCAATATTTCCTAGCATCAGGGCCTTTTCCTTGAGTAGGCTATCCCATTAGGTGGCCACCGTATTGAAGCTTCAGCTTCAGCATCAGTCCTTGTAATGAATATTCAGGATGGATTTCGTTTGGGATTGAATGGTTTGATCTCCTTGCAGTCCAAGGAACTCTCAAGAGTCTTCTCCAGAATCTTTGTCCTTACCTTTTTCATGCATGTAAATTGCACCTTCAATAAAACTTAGTTGCTCAAGGACAGAGGCTCCATAGAGTTGAGGTCTCTTATGCTAATGATCCATGTAAATAATTTACCTTCCCAGGAGTCCTTTTCTGGGAGCAGAGGGGAAACTAATCGACTAGCATTTGGGAGAGCAATGGCCATACCTTTCCTAATTCTGAAATCTATCGGGCCACTAGAGGCTTCAGCAGCCACGGAAACAGTCAACCACGTAAACCTCAGCTATTGTCCTGAATTATGCCTAGATAATGCCAAAGACTGAGCAAGGGCCTAGGTGTCGGGACAGTCTGGAGGGCCCCATGTCCAAAGTAGAGTCCTGAGAGGTGTCTGCCCCACAGGGATCCACTGACTGTTTTCAGGTGGAGGCGCTTGATTCTTTTTATTTAGTCCAGCGTTCTGGAAAAGGGTCAACGATGACCGCGCCTGCTCTTGATTCCTTCCCATCCTTCCTAAGTAGGGCAGTGACAGTGTGTTCACGAAGAGGCGCTGGACATTTCCCGCGAGCCGCTGAGGTTCTCCTTTAGGTCTGCAGACG
This sequence comes from Muntiacus reevesi, assembly GCF_963930625.1. Taxonomy (NCBI): domain Eukaryota; kingdom Metazoa; phylum Chordata; class Mammalia; order Artiodactyla; family Cervidae; genus Muntiacus; species Muntiacus reevesi. The sequence goes on along the minus strand of NC_089253.1, from coordinate 120,611,698 downwards.
AAGAAGTGCTGTCCTGCCTGGGTCTGAGCAGGAGGTGCAAAGCAGCCCGCGCGCTCACGGGTTAGAGCTGGGCTGGGGCCACACCCCACCCCTCCCGGCCTAAGGACCGCCCCCGGCCCGAGGCCCCGCCTTGCAGCCCGCCCATTGGCCGGCCGGGCCGCGTCCAGGCCACGCCCACCTCCGTGACCGCACTGGACTCGGGGATCCGCGGATTGTTGCGCGCGGTAACTCAATTCGGAACGGTCTGACCCGCGTTGGTCTGCGGTGTCCCGCGTTGGTCTGCGGTGTCCCGCTGAACGTCCCGAAAATGACAGCGTCTTGGGCGCCTCGCCAGGCACCTCCCGCTCGCCCCGAGAGTCCCCGCTTCCCTTGGTGCTGCGTCGGGATGCTTTTGGCGGCCCTAGTGCTCCCGTTACCCATATTCTCCGGTAGGAGCCTGGAGACAGCATGCGCCCAGGCGGCGAACTGGAATGGGTCGGGGCGGGCAGGCCAGAACCCGGGGCGGGGGGCAGTGACACGGAGCTGGGTTCAACGGGGGTCGGGCGAAGTTGGGGTAAAGGGCGGAGCTGGGGTAGAGGGCGGGGTGGGTGTTTCCCGGGTCTAGCTGTGTGGGGTCCTAAGGAGAAGGCTTGCTTGTTGCGGGGCACTGAGAGCTGCGCGCTGGTGGGCTCGGCTTGGGTTGACCGGGGCCAGGCTGGTTCCCTGGCAAGAGCTTGTAGGGTGTTTACAGGACAGAGCCTGGTGAGGACAGGTGCAGGGCCCGGTGTTGGTGGGGAGGGCTTGCTCAAGTGTCTGGGGACGTTGCGAGGGGAAGGGTTTGCCCTGTGTTCCCTGCGCGGTTGGGGGAATGGGGTTACGTCCCGCTGGGGGAGCCGGGAGAAATATACCCCGGCATATGCTTTCTGGAAGTCCCCAACACAATGGTGCCCGGTGTGGGACTAGAAAGCTTATTGTTTGCTTTGCGTGGGGCTTACCAATGCAACCGAAAACACACTGGTAGCCAAACCTAGTGAAAAATGAGTATCCTGGAAATAAACTATAAATGGTGTTCACCTGGTTTTCCCTTAACGCTCATAAATTAGAGCTGAGACCCCGTCCACTAAGTTTGTGTGTTTCATTGGATCAAACAAATACTTTAAATATGTACAAAAATGCATGCTTATTGTATAAAACATAAACAAGGACAACCATTTTTTAATACATTGGTATATTTCCTTGTCTTTGTCCACAGATTTGTTTCTATGCCCAGGATATTTTTAGGATCTATTCCATGTAGTTTGTTTGCTGCAGTTTTTCTTAGCAGGATTCATTCAACAAATACTTGTCTTCTGTATGCCAGGTCCTGGCCAGGTCCTGAGGATGCACTGGTGAACAATAAACACAGCATTCCTATTTTCACTCTCCTGATTTCACTGTCTGTCTCTTTCCCCCCCCCCCTTCCGCACACACATGTGAGTATATGCAGGGACTGAGTTTTGCTCACTGTTAGACCCCCAGTGCCAGGCACACATTAGGAAATCGAATATTAATATTTGCTAGAATTTATTGGGAGTGGCAGACGGTAGCCAACACGTAAGACTAATGAATATGCTATAACCCAAGAGAAGTGCCCAAGAGGAAAGAAGCGTGATTCTCTGATGGCATTTAACAGAGGACTGGTGGGAGGGAAGACTTTTCTGCTCAGCAAACAGGCTAGACTCTGCCACTTTGTCTTCTGCACTTGTTGTTTCCTCAGGGGGTTTAGAAGATTCTTCTGCCTTATGCATAATTAACTCTTTCTTATTCTTCAAGCTCTGTGATGTCACCTTTTCAGAGAGACCTTCTCTGACCTACCATTTCCAGTGGACGCACACACACTTCAGTTTAATTCCCCTGCTAACTGGTAGTCACCCACCCAAACTGTGTTTTCCATTCTCTCCTCACTAGAACGCAGAGATCTTGGCTGTCTTGGCACACTTGTGGTTCGAAATGCCTTTTTTTTTGCCTCAGTGTCAACACTCTCGTATAACTAGAAAATTAGAGATAACTTTCAGCTGGGGCTTAGAGTCCAGAAACAATTTCTTTTGCTTCCAGGAGGAAGGTTCTCTAAAGAGCCACACTTAGGATGGCCTTTCTGTGGTGCCTAAAAGCTAAGGCAGAGGCAGCTGAGGATCAGAAAGGATTTATATGCCCCTGATAGTAGACTCCTCAGGGCTCACTATAGTCTTGCTTGTTACAGATCATTTTAAAAGTTTACCTCTCTGCAGGAGAGGTGTGAGTGATGGAACAGCAGTGCTAACAAGAAATTAAAAGGAATTCTTTAATGATGTTTAAAATATGCTTAAGGCTAGAAGTTGAATGAGATGAGAATTGTTCAAATTAGAGAAAAAAAGGATAAAATGAATAGGATATATCAGGGAAGATACCAACTGGAAATGAAGAGGATGAATAGGTTATGTTTAAGGTTGAAAGGTAAAATCAGGATAGGTAGGAAAGTTAAATAAGGTATAAATGGTAACGCACTATACTGGACATGGGGAGTATGTGGATACTACAAACAGTCACAGAAGTGGCTCTTGAGGAGCAGGTTTAATAAGTAGCAGTCATTGTGCCTGGAAGCCTTGCCAGCTCAGAGGTAGTTGCCCAATGGCAGGAGCCCACAGAAGGGACCAGTCTCATGCCCAAAAAGCAGGGTCTGCTTTTTGGGACAAAACCTATAATTTCCTTTTGTAAGTGATCTCTTCTGCCTATATTAAGTCTTTTCTTTCTTCCTAATGAAAGAAGTCAAGATCAGTAAATGCTTATATGATAGTGTCTTAGTTTTCTTGCTTTTTGTATTACAGTGCAAGAAGAACAGTGCTTATCAGTCAGTTGCAAGGTTACAATACTACTGGGAGATAGACAACAAAAGAAATTATGTGATCAAATATTTCTCCAGTGCATAAAGTTTTCAGATGATTATTTTCAACGGTTGGATTTTTTGTACTGTATTCTTTACCACTGATTTCTGTTTAACAGTAGTGATACTTTGAAAACCAAAGTGTTTTAAAGAGTGACTGTGACGGGCCGTGTGAGATGTTGTTGGCCACAAGGGTGAAGGGAGTCCGCTATATTATGTGTTCAGCATAAAAGCATGTGACGGTAAGCATGCCGAGGAAAGGCCAAGTGCTGCTGAACTCAGGCTGGACTTCTTACCACTCAGAAAGTCAACACTTCAGAGACAAGTGCCGGTAGGAATGGAAAGGTTGCTTTAAGCAGAAGGCTGGCATCTGGGGAGAAGGCAGACTTCTGTCCCAGAACCTACGCTGAAGATTCTGCTTGGCCCTGGAAGTTTTTAAAGGGAAAAAGGGAAAGTAATCTCCAAAGTTAATCATCTTGATGTGCATGCATGCTCAGTCGTGTCTGACTCTTTGCAACCCCATGAACTGTAGCCCGCCAGGCTCCTCTGTCCGTGGGATTCTTGAGGCAAGAATAGTGGAGTGGGTTGCCATTTTCTACTCCAGGGGAATCTTCCTGACTCCAGGGATTGAACCCATGTCTTTTACGTCTGCAGGCAGATTCTTTACCACTGCACCACCAGGGAAGCCCAGTCATTGTGATAGGGAGTCATATTTGTTGACATCTCCAATTGCCTGCAGACTTCTTGATTCCTTGTGATCTTTCTTTAGATGCTCTCTCACTGAGTTTGCTCTCAAGATTACTGAAGGGAAAACTGGGGGAAAGAGCTGGCCATCTCTTAATTATTCTTCATTTCCATTTCTTAAACTTAGAAAAGAGACAACAGGTTAGGCAGAGTACTGTGTGATCAAAAGATGTGAAAGGTATGCTTGGGCCAGAGGTTAGCTAAAATATAGCTTTGATAAAGTGCCAAGACAAAGGGGACCTCATGCAGATAGCTCTTTCCTACAAAAAGCTGCTTACGCGAGAGAAGGGACCGATCACTGCCTCCCCAGGGAAACAGAAACTACTTGCCAGAGATCAAGGAAGACAAGAGCTGAAGGAGTTGTTCCAGAGCAGGAAGAAAGGTGTTCAGAGCAGAGGAAGGAGTGTGAGCAAAGGCTCACAGAGGTGACGTGGCTCAGGGCAGTGGTGACCTGTCTGGTCACCCCGCGTGGTGGCAGTGGGGTGAAGGAGGCAAGAGGAAGGCAGCAGTGTAGACCACAGAGTGAATGATTGTGGAGAAACAGGATAGTTAGGAATGAACAATTAAAATCAGAAAAATCAGACTATAGTTTTATTACCTGTTCTTTCTGGGCACCTTGAGACTTTTTGTTGGCTCTAGCAAATGCACATCTAAACTCTGTGTGTGTCTGTATACTCAGTTGTGTCTGACTTTTTGCGACCTCTGGACTGCAGCCTGCCAGGCTCCTTTGTCCATGGAATTTTCTAGGCAAGAATACTGAAGTGGGTTGCCAGTTCCTACTCCAGGGGATCTTCTGATCCAGGGATGTAACCGGTGTCTCTTGCATTTGTAGGCGGATTCTTTACCACTGCACCACCTGGGAAACCACATCTAAACTAGGTTGCTTTAATTTCCCCAGGCTCAGTATAAGACCATTTCTTAAGGACTAAATACAAACGTTGCTGTCATTACAATATGAGGACTCCAGATGACCGACAGCAATGGAAAGCAGTGTTGGTAGTGGAACCAAGATTCCTGGCTTGACCCTGGGTGTGCTACCTACTAGGAATGTATTCATGGGAAAGTTCCTTCACCTTACCACAGTTCAGGTTGTTTATCTTAAAGAAAGGAAAATAGTACCCAATTCATAGGAAGACTGTGAAGGATACGTCAGTTTAAAAAACACGAAAACAATGATTGACACAGGTAATGCCTGATTTGCTGTTTCTAAAATGATTGATATCACCAATGTTTTTATAAGAAACATGTTCTAGAATTGTTCATTGCTAATCTTTAAGAAAAATGTAACCTACAGTCTTTGGAGTTCACTTTTAATGTTAAAATACAATTTCTAGTCATAGAAGTGATATAAAATAGGTTTATAATAAAATATTAAAACAAATATTTTGACTTGAAAGAAGTGAAAAATTCTGATAAGGTGAAATTTTTGTAAAGAAACCCCCAGAAAATGCAATCTGACAAAAACAGCAGTAAAAAAAAGTGATGGTTTGAAGATATTTCTGGAGCAGTTTGGCTGAAGAGTAAAGGATTTTAATTTTATCAAAAGTATGTAAAACTGATAACAGTGCTCCTTCAACTGTGGCGCCAGGAGCTAGAAATGCAGTGATGAATGAGACATGGGCCCCATGTCCTAGGGAATATAAGCAGTGAACAATTACAGTGTGAAAAGTGCAATGAAAGAAGTCAGTTGTGGCACCACGAGGACGCGTGACCCAGTTTTTGAGTGAGAGATGCTAAGGGCCTCAGGGAGGAAGTGGCGGCCAGGATGAAACTGAAGGAGGGGTGGCAAGGTCTGTGGTCAAAGCTGAAGTCACGTGACGCATGGAGGTCCAGATGCTACAGGAAGCTGAGTGATTCAATGGGCAGTACTGGTGGAATTGAATGTTGCCTGGGAAGTCCCATGGATGGAGGATCATGGGAGGCTGCAGTCCACGGGGTTGCAAAGAGTCAGACACGACTGAGCAACTTCACTAGACGAGTGTGCAAGAGTGAGTGGATACTAAAGCTCTCTCAGCCGTATCAGGGAACCTTAGACATTATCATGAGGGAATTAGAGAGCCATTGAAATATATCTGACTTGGAAGGGCCCTGGTCATGGTATTATATCAGTATTATATGGTGGCGGTGTGTAAATGAACTGAATGAAAGGTGGCAAGGCCAGTTTGGAGACCTGTTCAGAAACTCTTGCAGCAGTTCAGATAAGAAATGATGGTGGCTTGAAGTTTTAGTAGAAGTAGAGGTGGAAATAGAGAGAGAACAGGCATTTCAGTTGTAGAAACTTGGTTTGAAGAGTCAAAAGAGGCCACACTCTGGCTTCATTATGTTACTTGAGAAAGTGCAACAGCTTCCAAGTGGAGCTGTGTTGGGAGGGAATTGAATACATAGACTTGGCACCCCAGCTAGAGATCTAGGATGGATAGAGCGGTTTGGGAGGCAGCTCTAATCAGTGTTAATGATGTCATGAGAGTATGTATTCTCACCCAGGGGGATTTGCAGAATGAAAATTAGGAATGTTCCTAGAATAACCCATGAGTAACGTCACATAATGTAATCAGACATAGAAGGAAGAGTAGCCAGAGGACAGGCTGAACATCAAGGTCATTTGTTTCCTGAAAAACAAAGGAAAGAGCTTTTCAGGCATGAAGGAGCAAAGGGAAAATGATCAATCACTCCAGATATTATAGGCAGGAAACCTAAAATTACTGAGGGAAAGGGTTAGGGTGAATTTACCAAGAAGGAGGCTACTTAATGACTTTGAAAGTACGTTATAAATGAGTGGAAATTTATAAGTAAAATCGATTGAAATTTATAAGGAAATTTGTAAGTAAGTAAATTTCTAAGGAAATTTATAACTAAAATTGAATCTAACACAGATTATGTGTTAGAATTTGCACTTTGAAGAAGCAAAGAAATTTTAAAAATAGATAAGATTTGGGGAAATTATGTCTTGGGTCAGAGACCATGATTTTCTGAGAGGACTACATGAGAAGGGGTACGGGTGAGTGCTTGTGTCAGAGATTTATTTTTAATTTTTGCAAGTGGGTAGAGAGTGAGTGCATAATTTTTGCAAGTGCAGAGAAAGTGAACAGTTCTCTTGATTCATAGCAGGGTGCCATTTCACTTTTCTGTCACTTACCTGGAGCACTGGGGAATTTTCTGAATGCAGCCTATTGTATTATGTAATAATACCTATTTTTAAAGTATAATATGGCATTTCTTGCCGTGTTTTTTGCTAATGACTTCTTACTTGATATTTAGTTTGTATTTATTTGAGATTATAGAAGTGATGTTAGACAAATTTGAGTGAATTTTTATTTGAGTTCAAAATGGGTCGTAAAGCAGTGGAGACAACTTACAACATTAATGCGTTTGGCTCTGGAACTGCTAACAAACGTACAGTGGATCGGTGGTTCAAAAAGTTTTGTGAAGGAGACAAGAGCCTTGATGATGAGGAGCATGGTGGCCGGCCATGGGAAGTTGATAATGACCAGTTGAGAGGATTATCAAAGCTGATCCTCTTACAATTACACAAGAAGTTGTGGAAGAACTCAGTTTCGACCATTCTCCAGTCATTCAGCATTTGAAGCAAATTGGAAAGGTGAATAAACTTGATAAGTGGGTGTCTGATGAGCTGACTGAAAATTAAATAAATCATCATTTTGAAGTGTTGTTTTCTCTTATTCCACACAGCAACAAGGAACCATTTCTTGATTAGATTGTGACATGTGGCCTCAGTGGTTGGACCGACAATCTCCAAAGCACTTCCCAAAATCAAACTTGCACCCTCCAAAAAAGGTCATGGTCACTGTTTGGTGGTCTGCTGCCCACTTAATCCATTATAGCTTTCTGAGTCCGGACAAAACCATTACATCTGAGAAGTATGCTTAGCAAATCAATGAGATGCACCAGCACCTGCAATGCCTGCAGCCAACATTGGTGAACACAAAGGGCCCAATTCTTCTCCACGACAACACCCAGCCACACATCACACAACCAACACTTCAAAAATTGAACAAATTGGGGTAAGATATTTTGCCCCATCTGCACATTCACCTGACCTCTCGCCAGCCAACAACCACTTCTCCAAGCGTCTTAACAACTTTTCGTAGGAAAATGCTTCTACAAAAAGCAAGAGGTAGAAAATGGTTTCCAAGAGTTCTTCGAATCCTGAAGCATGGATGTTTATGCTACCAGAATCAACAGACTTATTTCTCATTGGCAAAAATGTGTTGATTGTAATGAATTCTATTTTTATTAATAAAGATGTGTTTGAGCCTAGTTATGATGATTTAAAATTCAGTCTGAAGCTCCAATTACTTTTGTATCAACCTAATATATAAAGTGAAGTCATATTTTGAAATACATAGTCCACATCTATTTTTAGCTTTTGAAATCCACAATGCTTATTTAATGATCTCTTCTTACTACAGCAAGTCTTGAGCACCCAGTGTGTACAGAGTGTAGTAGAAAAGTATATGATCCCTTCCCTCTAGAACCTTGCCTTCTGAGAGGAAACTGAGCATGAATTAACAAGTGATCATATGCTTGTGTTTCGAACTATGGAAGAGTAATCTGAGCAGAGTGTTATAGACTATAAAAGAACTTTTAAGATGAGAGGTGAGTTTTGAAATAAATTTAGGGAAAAAATGTGTAAGGAAACACGTACTGTGCTGTGCTAAGTCACTTTAGTCATGTCTGACTTTTTTGTGACCCCCCCCCGGACTGTAGCCAGCCAGGCTCCTCTGTCCATGGGGTTCTCCAGGCAAGAATGCTTTAGTGTGTTGGCATGCCCTCCTCCAGGGGATCTTCCCAACCCAGGGATTGAACCCATGTCTCTTATGTCTCCTGCATTGTCAAGTGAGTTCTTTACCACTAGCACCACCTGGGAAGCCCATGAGGATACATATATATATATATATATATATATATATATATATATATATATTTAATACTCAAAAGATAGATATTGTGTCCTTGAATTTACTGTTGAATGAAAATTTAGCTTATTCCTCATCAAATTAAAAGTTAATAGGATTTTTTCAGTAAGCAAGACATTCTCCATTACTACCATCGCTTGGATAAAACCATGGATAAAATCATTTAAAATCTTGCTAAGAAACTTTCTACTTATTCTGTACTACCTGCTTGCTGCTAAGCCACAATGGCTGATGGGAAAGATTAAATCCCTAATTTTCTGTTTTTATTCTCTTATTCCTAGTACGCTGCATTGATCCACCAGTGTTGGACAGTATGAAGCTTAAGGGTGTCATTAAACGCCATTATTACCCCGGGGACAGAATAGACTATGAGTGTTACCGAGGATACTTCTATGTGTGGCCTTATCTCCTCTCAGCTACTTGTGAGCCTAATGGCTCATGGAGCCGTATTGAAGAAGCATGTTTAAGTAAGGAAACGAAACCATTTTTATTTCTTGGGTTTTTTTTTTTCCATTCTCTAGAGATTTTTACACATTTTAAGAGTTAATTTTCCACTACAACAGTAATGATTTTCTCATAAGAAACTAGGTTGTAGATAGCAATCCATTTTTTCTGGCTTTGAGAAATCTCCAGGGAATCTTTCTTGGGGATTGATCCCTCAATAAATGTGAATTTCAAGTTTGCCCTTATAATAATTAAAGAAAATAATATTTCATCAATAGAAAAGAGCAGTGTAGAATTTTGATCTTGATTTAAATGTTTTGAAATTGGTATGAAAAAACAAATTTGAAAATTTTCTTTTAGGAAAATCATGTCCAGATCCAACAGTAAAGCATGGTAAAGTAGTTGCCCCAAATGAAACATTTGAGTGGGAATCAGAAGCTCACATTTCTTGTGATGAGGGGTAAGTAAGTTACGCTTTAGAAAAAAATAAGGCAAGCATTGTGAATTTCATTTTTCTTTGCTTCTCAAGTTGATCATTTCCTTAAAGTTGATTTCATGTTTCTTTCTAGGTGGTAAGTTGCGCTTGAAATTACGTTATACTGAAATGATAAGTTACACTGAAAAAATGTGTAATTAATAGAAAGTAAAATTGAAGAAAAGCAAGATTATATACTTATTATATGTGAGAATAAGCCTATTGGATGTGTCAAAAATGTAATAATCGTGATAGCTTTATCCTTAACTACAAAGGACACCTGTTTAAAATGGCCGTTCTCAGAGTTGAAGGCGGGCTCATAGAATGACTGCCATCAGCTGTGTGGGAGGGCTCCTTTCCCTCCACACCGTTTCCAGCATTTATTATTGGTAGACTTTTAAATCATGGCCATTCTGACAGGTATAAGGTAATATCTCATTGTAGTTTTGATTTGCATTTCTCTAATAATTAGCAATATTTAGTATTTTTTGTTCATGTGCCTGAAAAAGACACTTATATGCTTCTTTGGAAAAATGTCTGTCTAGTCCTTCTGCTCATTTTTTTATTATGTTGTTTTTGGTATTAAGCTGTGTAAACTCCGTATATTGGAAATTAATCCCTTCTTGGTAGAATCATTTTAGTTAGAATATTTTCTAGATATTTAGTTAGAATATTTTCTCCCAGTCCATAGGTTTCCTTTATTTATGATTTCCTTTGCCATGCAAAATGGCTTCCCATTTAGTTAGATCCCAGTTTTTTATTTTTGTTTTTATTTTCATTACTCTAGGAGATGTATCCAAAAAAATATTGCCACAATTTATGTTAAAGAGTGTTCTGCCTATGTTTTCCTCAAAGAGTTTTATAATATCAGGTCTTACATTTAGGTCTTTAATCCACCTTGAATTTAGTTTTGTATTTATTTGTATGTGGTGTAAAAGAATGTTCTATGTTCTGTATGGTGTAAAATGTTCTATATGTAGAATGTTCTCTATGGCATGAAAGAATGTTTCATTCTTTTCACATGTAGCTGTCTAGTTTTTCCAGCACCGCTAATTGAAGAGACTGCCTCATCTCCATTGTCTATTCTTGCCTCCTTTGTTCTAGATTAGTTATCAGTGTATCAGTTTATCGATGGGCTTTCTAGCCTGTTCTGTGGTTCTATACGTCTCCTTTTCAGCCAGTACCATACTGTTTTGAAGACTGTAGCGTTATAGTATAGTTTGAAGTCAGGGACCATGGTTCCTCGAGTTCCATTCTTCCTTCTCAAGATTGTTTTGGCTCTTAGGGGTCTTTTGTGTTTCTGTACAACTTAAAACATTTTTTACTCTAGTTCTGTGAAAAATGCCATTGGTAATTTGGTAGGGATTGCATTGAATCTGTAGATTGTCTTGGGTAGTATAGTCATTTTGACAATGCTGATTCTCTAAATCCAAGAACACAGAATATCTTTCCATCTGTTGGAGTCATCTTCAGTTCCTTTCATCAGTATCTTATAGTTTTCAGAGTATAGATATTTTGCCTCCTTAGACAGGTTTGTTTCTATATATTTTATTCTTTTTGATGCAGTAGTAAGTGGGATTGTTTCCTTAATTTCTTTTTCTGATATTTCATTGTTAGAGTATAGAAGTGCAACAATTTCTGCATATTAATCTAGTATTTGTCAAATTTTCAAAATTCATTGATGAGCTCTAGTAGTTTTCTGGTAGTATCTTTAGGATTTTCTATGCATAGCATCACTTTATCTGCAAACAGTGATGGTTTTACTTCTTTTCCAATTTGGATTCCTTTTATTTATTTTTCTTCTCCATTTCCTGTGGCTAGAACTTCCAAAACTATGTTGAATTAAAGTGATAAGAGTGGGCATCCTGGTATTTTTCCTGATATTAGAGAAAATGTTTTCCATTTTCACCATTGAGTATGATATTAGCTGTGGATTTCTCATATATGGCCTTTATTATGTTGAGCCATATTTTCTCTAAGCTCACTTTCTAAAGAGGATTTTTAGCATCATAAATGGATATTGAATTTTATCATATATTTTTTTCTGCATCTATTGATAGGATCACATGGTTTTTGGTCTTCAGTTTGTTAATGTGGTGTAATGCATTGGTTGATTAATGAATATTTTAAAATCTTATATCCCTTGGATAAATCTCACTGGATCATGATGTATGATCCTTTTAATGTATTGTTGGAATTGGTCTGCTAGTATTTTGTTGAGAATTTTCCTTTATATTTTCATCAGTAATTGACCTAAAATGTTCTTTTTTGTGTGATATCTTTGTCTGATTTTGGTATTAGGGTGATGCTGGTCTCATAGAATAAGTTTGGAACTGTTCTTTCTTCTGCAAGTTTTTGGAATAGTCTCAGAAAGATGGACGGATGTTTGGTAGAATTCACCTGTGAAGCCATCTGGTTCTGGAATATTTTGCTTGTTGGGAGTTTTTAAATTACTGATTCAATTTCTGTACTGGTGATTTCATCTTGGTTCAATCTTGGGAAATTATCTCTTTCTAAGAATATTTCCATTTCTTCTACAGTAGATTGTCCTTTTTATTGGCAAATAGTTGCTTGTAGTAGTCTTTTGTGATCCTTCATATTTCTGATGTGTTGGTTGTAACTTCCTTTTCCTTTCTGGTTTTATTGATTTGGGCCCTCTCCCCCTTTTTCTTGATGAGTCTGGCTAAAAGTCTATCAATTTCTTTATCTTTTCAAAGAACCAGCTTTTAGTTTCATTGGTCTTTTCTTTTTTTTTAATTCATTTATTTTAATTGGAGGCTAATTACTGTACAATGTTGTGGTGGTTTTTGCCATACATTGACATGAATCAGTCATGGATGTACATGCATCCCTCTGGCCCAAACCGCCGTTCCACCTCCCCTCCCCCATCCCATCCCTCTAGGTTGTCCCAGTGCACTGGCTTTGAATGCCCTGGTTCATGCATCAAACTTGGACTGGTCATCTGTTCCACATATGGTAATATACATGTTTCAGTGCTGTTCTCTCAAATCATCCCACCCTTGCCTTCTCCACAGAGTTCAAAAGTCTGTTCTTTGTATCTGTGCCTCTTTTGCTCTTTTGCATATAGGGTCATTATTACCATCTTTCTAAATTCCATATATATGAGTTAATATACTGTATTGGTGTTTTGCTTTCTGACTTCTGTCTGTATAATAGGCTCCAGTTTCATGCATCTTATTTGAACTGTTTTCAAACTTCTAGTTCAAAGTTTCATTTGTTGCTGCTCTGATCTTTATGATTTCCTTCTTTTTACTGACTTTGACTTTTATTTGTTCTTCTTTCTCTAGTTGCTTTAAGTGTAATGTTAGGTTGTTTATTTGAGATATTTCTTGTTTCCTGAGGTAAGTTTGTATCACTATAAAATTCCCTCTTACTACCGCTTTTGCTGCAGCCCATAGGTTTTAGATCATGTTTTCATTTTCATTTGTGTCTAGGTATTTTTTAAAAATGTCCTGTTTGGTTTCTTCAGTGATTCATTGGTTGTTCTATAGCATACCATGTAGCCTCCACATGCTTGTGTTTTTTGCAGGTTTTTTTTTTTTCTTTTAGTTGATTTCTGACCTCACAGGGTCATGGTTGAAAAAGATGGTTGGTATGATTTCAGTTTTCTTAAATTAGCAGGAATTGCTTTGTGGCCCAGCATGTGATCTACCCTAGAGAATGTTCCATGTGTACTTGAAAAGAATGTGTATTCTGCTGCTCTTGGATGAAATGCTCTATAAATGTTAATTAAGTCCATCTAGTTCAATATGTCATTTAAGGCTCTTGTTTCCTTATTAATTTTCTGTCTGGATGATCTATCCATTGATGTAGGTGGGGTGTTAAAGTGCCCTACTATTATTGTATTACTGTCAATTTTCCCTTTTTGGCTGTTAGCACTTGGCCATATGTACCAAGGTGCTCCTATACTGGGTGCATATATATTTAAATTGTTATATTTTCTTCTTGGATTGATTCTTTGCTCATTATATAGTGTCCTTCTTTGTCTCTTGTAGTAGTCTTTATTAAAGAGTATTGTGTCTGCTAGAAGTGTTGCAACTCTGACTTTCTTTTGATTTCCATTTGCATGGGATAGCTCTTTCCATTTTTTCACTTTCAGTGTGTGTGTATCTCCAGATCTGAGGTGACTTTCTTGTAGACAGAGTATATAGGTCTTGTTTTTGTAATCATTTAGCCAGTCTGAGTCTTTTGGTTGGAGCATTTAGTCCACTTACATTTAAAGTAATTATTGATATGTACATTCCTATTGTCATTTTGTTGATTTTTTTTTTTTGGTTTTTTTTCTCCTTTCTTTCTCATCTCTTTTGATGACTATCTTCAGTGTTATATTTGGATTCCTTTATCTTTTTTATGTGTACATCTATTACAGTTTTTTTGTGGTTTATGAAATTCTTGTATAGGAGTCTATATTTATACATGTTTTAAGTTGCAGATTTCTTAATTTCAAATGTGTTTTAGATATCCTGCCTTTTATTCTCCTCCCCTCACAATTACTGTTTTTGATTTTATATTTCACATCTAATTTTTTTGTGTATCCCTTAACTGCTTATTGTAGATACAAATTATTTCATTGCTTTTTTCTTTTAACTTCCCTACTAGCTTTGTGTGTGGATGATTTTCTAACTGTAAGTTTGCCTTTACCCATAAGCTTTTCCATTTTATAATTTTCTTCTTTTTATTTGTGATCTTTTTATTTCCACAGAGAATTTCCTTTATTATTTGATGTAAAGATGTTTTGGTAATAGTGAATTGTTTTAGCTTTTGCTTGTCTCTAAAACTTTTGATTTCTCCATCAAATCTGAATGAGAGAGCTTTGCTAAATAGAATATTCTTGATTGCAACTTTTTGACTTTCATCACTTTAACACCTCTTCTTTATGGCCTACAGAGTTTCTGCTGGAAAATTAGTTGACAGCCTTATTGGAGTAATCTCGTAGGTTATTTGTTGATTTTCACTTGTTGCTTTTAATATTTTCTCTTTATCTTTAGTTTTTGTCATTTTGATTATTCTATGTCATGGTATATTTCTCTGTGGGTTAATCCTGTATGACACTCTCTGCACTTCCTAGACCTGGGTGACTGTCCCTTTCCAGGTTAGGGAAGTTTTTCAGCTATTATCTTTTCAAATATTTTCTCAGGCCCCTTCTCTCTCTTCCTTCTGGGACCCCAATAATGCAAAAAATGCTAGCATGCTTAATGTTATTCCAGAAGTCCCTTAAATTGTCCTCATTCTTTTTCATTCTTTTTTCTATTCCATGGCACTGATTACCACCACTCTGTCTTCCACCTCACTGATCTGTTCTTCTGCCTCATTTACTCTACTATTGATTCCTTCTAGTGTAGGTTTCATTTCAGTTATTGTATTCTTTAATTGTATTTGGTTTTTCTTTATAATTTCTAATTCTTTGTTTTAAAAAAGCTTTTGATTTTTCACTTTGTGCATCCATTGTCCTGAGTTCTTTGGTCATCTTTACTATCATTACCCTGAACTCTTTCTTGGGTGGATTCTGTTTCTCCATGTCAGTTAGTTCTCCTGGGGTTTTATCTTGTTCCTTCATCTGAAATGTATTTTTCTGTGTCTTCATTTTCTTTAAATTGCTATTTATATTTTTCGTATGTGGTAAGTTGGCTACTCTTTTTTGATTTTGGAGAAGTGACCCTCTGTAGGAAATGTTCAAAGCATCCCAGCAGTGCGCTACCCTCTCATCACTCAAGGGCCCAGGATTAGCTGGCCTGCATTTGTAGACTCAGTCTGCAGGCTGCAGGGCTGTAATTTTCTTGCTTCTAGTGTCAACCCCATGGCCACTGGAGGGATCTTGGTCCTCTGTTGGGCAGGGTCATGTCGAGTGAAGTGAAAGTTGCTCAGTCATGTCTAACTCTTTGCATTCCCATGATCTATACAGTACATGGAATTCTCCAGGCCAGAATACTGGAGTGGCTAGCCTTTTCCTCCTCCAGGGGATCTTCCCAATCCAGGGATTGAACCCAGGTCTCCTGCGTTGTGGTCAGATTCTTTACCAGCTGAGGCACAAGGGAAGCCCAAATGTGGCTGTGGGCTCAGGAAGTCTTTAGGCAGCCTGTCTGCACATGCTCATTTGTTGTTTGGCCTGAGGTGTCTCCAGCACTGGATCCTACAGACTGTTGGGTGGGGCCAGGTCTTGGTGCCAAACTATCAGCCTCTGGGAGGGCTCACACAGATGAATGCTCCCTGATATATCTGCCATGCACATGTGCTCAGTCGTGTCCAACTTTGCAACCCCATGGGCTGTAGCCCTCCAGGCTCCTCTGTCCATGGACTTTCCCAGGCAAGACTACTGGAGTGTGTTACCATTTTCTTCTTCAGGGGATCTTCCCAACCCAGGGATCAACCTGCATCTCCTACATTGACAGGTAGATTCTTTACTGGGCCATCTGAGAAGTCCTATATATCTGCCACCAATGTCTATATCCCCAAAGTGAATCACAGCTACCCCCTGCTTCCTCAGGACATCTTTCAAGATCAGTAGGTAGTTCTGATCCAGGATCCTATGAAGTTATTGCTTTTGCCTTTGTTCCTGGTGTTTGTGAGATGTTTGTGTACCCCGTCAGAGTGAAATCTCTATTTCTCCCAGTCCTGTGAGCTCCTGTAATCAAGCTCTGGTGGCTTTCAAAGCCAGATGCTCTGGGATCTCTTCCCAGTGCTGGAGTCTTGGGTTAGGGGCTTCACTGGGACTCAGAACTTGCTCTAGTGGTAAAACCTCTATAATATAATTATTCTATAATTTGTGGGGCACCCACCTAAGGGAATGGGATTTGATTATATTCCCAATTGCCCTCCTACCAGTCTCTTTGTGGTTCCATCTTTTTGTTTCTAGCTCTAGGGCACCTTTTTCGGTAGGCTTCAGTCTTTTTCAGTGATGATTGTCCTGTAGATTGTGATTTTGGTATTCTTGTTAGAGGAGGTGAGTTTAGGGTCCTTCTACTCTGCCATCTTAGCTGCTCTGTCTTTGTCTTTTGAGAGTTTGATTATTATGTGTCTTAGTGTGGACTTCTTTAAGTTCTTTTTACCTGGAAGTTGTTGAGCTTCTTGATTTTATTTGTGTTTCTCATCAAATTTTGGAAGTTCTCTGCCATTATTTTTTAAAATGTTTTCTCTGTCCCTCTCTGTCTCTCCTCTGAGATTCCCACAATGTGTATGATCCTCTTGATGATGTCACACAAGTCCTTTAGGGACTGCTTATTTTTCTTCACTCTGTTTTCTTTCTGTTGTTCAGATTCAACAACTTCCCCCATTCTATATTTAGGTTCACTGATATCTTCTTTCTGCGTGCTCAGATTTTCTTTAAATCCCTCTACTGAGTTTTTTTGTACCAGATACTGTACGTTAAGCCCAGAGTTCCTTCTTGATTTCTTCTTAGGTTATCTGTCTCCTCATGATGGGCTTCCTAGGTGGTGCACTGGTAAAGAATCTGCCTTTCAATGCAGGAGACACAGGAGACGAGGGTTGGATCCCTGGGTTGGGAAGATACCCTGGAGTAGGAGATGACAACCGACTCCAGTGTTCTTGCCTGGAAAATTTCATGGGCAGAGGAGTCTGGCAGGCTGCAGTCCATGGGGTCCCAAAGAGTCAGACACGACTGAGCAGGCACACATGAACATTCTCCTTAGGATTGTTCTGCTCTGCTCTTGCATCATTTTCTTGATTTTCTGCACATCTTTCTTTAGTTGTTCGAGCATATTTAAGATAGTCCTTATCTAATCTGTCATCAGATGTTTTTGAGGAGCAGTTTCTGTTCATTTAATTTTATTTTTATTTTGAATGGACCATACTTTCCTGTTTCTTTGTATGCCTGGTGACTTTTTGTGGAATACTGGACATTGGAATTTAATAATATGGTAACTTTGGAAATCAGACCCTCCCCTTTCCCTCGAAATTGCAGTTTTTGTTACTGTTTTTTGATTGCTGTAGGATATTTCTCTGCCAGCCATCAGCCTGAGTTGTAAACTGAAAGTCTTGTCAGGCTGTTTCTGAGTTTTTCCCTGAATATGCACACTTACTTTCTAAATTTCCCCTCATATGCAGCTGTTTTTGAATGTCTAATCTTTACTTATTGGCTTCTAAAGCATTAAAATGAAGTTGAAAGCAAAAATCAAATTGGAAGCAAATGGTGCTTGATCATTAAATCCCATGTAATTCACTTCAGCCAATAAAAAAGGGACTTGCAAGTGTCCACAAGACATGAGAGCAATGGTTACCCACCGTTTTCTGTGGTCAGAAACCAAAGTCGGCAATCAGAGTACTTACCCTTGGTTCTTGGAGGACGGTCCTCTCTGGGTCCTCTGCCTCCTGCAGCCGCTCAGGAGCACATGCCCAGCTGCCTGCGACACTGCTGAGAGTGGGAATGGGTAGCTGCTATTTTCCTAAGAGCTGAAATTGACTGAAATGAATGTGATTTGCCTGTCCGAGCTTTCCTCTGGAACTTGCACTTCTTCAGCAGACTCCAAAGTTCAAAAATAGTGAAATCAGGCAGACTCTACCATTGCAGTTTTTGTATAGTTATGGAGACAGATTCCTAGTGCCTCCAACTCTGCCACCTTCCCCAAGTCTTCTCCTAAAACACTACAATATACAAAAAAATGAGGGCAACTTGATGGGGAAGTCGACTAGAATCTTGTGCAAGCAGTTTCACTGATTATTTTTAAATTCATTAAGTAAAAATATTAGAACATTCTGTCATAGATATAGAGAGCCTATTAGGCACTTTGAAAGGTTCCAAAAACTTAAAGCATAGACTCTTCTTAAAAAAAATAAAAAAAATTGAAACAATGTATACTAGTATAATATATTAAAGCAAAATAGTAAATAAGAAGTGCTGAATACATACAATTATTTATGATCATTACAATGAGAGTTTAGAGGAAGGAGAGAGCACTGTGAATTTAAATTATCAGAAAAGATTAAGAGAAGATTGCATTAAGTAGCAGTCCTAAGCTGTTCCTAGGAAGATATTCTGGCCAACCCAGATAGCATATTAAAAAGCAGAAACATTACTTTGTCAACAAAGGTCCATCTAGTCAAGGCTATGGTTTTTCCAATAGTCATGTATGGATGTGAGAGTTGGACTATAAAGAAAGCAGAGCGCTGAAGAACTGATGTTTTTGAACTGTGTTGTTGGAGAAGATTCTTCAGAGTCCCTTGGACTACAAGGAGATCCAACCAGTCCATCCTAAAGGAGATCAGTCCTGGGTGTTCATTGGAAGGACTGATCCTGAAGCTGAAACTCCAATACTTTGGCCACCTGATGCAAAGAGCTGACTCATTGAAAAAGACCCTGATGCTGGGAAAGATTGAGGGCAGGAGGAGAAGGGGATGACAGAGGATGAGATGGTTGGATGGCATCACCGACTCAATGGATGAGTTTGAGTAAACTCCGGGAGTTGGTGATGGACAGGGAGGTCTGGCGTGCTGCAGTCCATGGGGTCACAAAGAGTCGGACTCAGCTGAGGACTGAACTGAACTGAACCGAAAGAATATTAAAAAGAGGTAAAAGTTACCTAGCAGTATGTGTCAGATGCTAACTTATCCTCAAAACAATCCCATGAGGTATGTCCTATTGTGCCATTTACATAGATGAGGAAATTGAGCAAGAAAAACAGTAACAGACTTTCCCAAGCTCAAATAGCAAGTCCTTCATGCAACTAGAACGTGAATCCAGGCAGGCAGGCTCTAGAGCCTGGTCTCTCTTTCCCAGTTCTAACTGAACAGTGGTGGGAGCTAAAGCTTGCAAGTGAAAGTGATGCATTTTCCAGAGAGAGCCAAGATGCCAGCATGACAGAGTCATGGAGACTTTTTGCTGTGGACCAATGTGTGTTCACAGTCAATAACTCTTTATTTGACTAAAATTGCAGATTTGGTTAGCACTTTCATTTTTATCATGTCACTTAAGAAATGCCTCCCTCAAAGTACTATAGTATAGAAACACAACCATATAAAAGTTTTCACTATTATGTGTGCTGTTAAAGAAAGGGTAACCTTTTCTTTTTTCTATTTAGTTATTTCTTAAGAGGAAAACCTATTATAGTTTGTAACCTTATTGGAGAGAATGTGTCTTGGAGTGATACGATTCCACACTGTGAAAGTAAGTAAATTCTCACTTTAGAATTTGGATCAAGAACATTCAAACTTTTTGGCTCCGGGATCTGTTTTTGCTTTTAAATCAGCAATGATCCCAAAGAGCTTTTCTTTGTGTGCCTTGCAGTGCTAAGTTGCTTGAGTCGTGTCCCAATTCTGTGATCCTATGGACTGTAGCCCACCCTGGGATTCTCCAGGCAAGAATACTAGAGTGGGTTACCATGCCACCCTCCTTGGGGTCTTCCCCACCCAGAGAAGGAACCCGCATCTCTTATGTCTCCTGTATTGGCAGATGGGTTCTTACTACTAGTACCACCTGGGAAACTTTCTTTGTGTGGTTTATGTCTACTGGTATTCATTTTATTGAAATTAGAATGAAAGTTTTTAAAATAGTTTTTTATTAAATCACTTTTAAGACTGGTATAAAGTCAATGCATGTTAATACATACACCATATTTTTATGAAAAAAATAAAAAATTTCCAGAATAGTGGCATTTGTTTTACATTTTTTACAAATATCTGGCTTAAAGGAAGACATCTGGATTCAGTCGGTTTCAAATTCACACAATTTGTAGATTCTGGGAAATTTCACTATACAGCTACAAGGATGACAGTGAAGTAAGACAGTATTTTGGTATTATTGTGAACCCCTGATGCGTAGTGAATGGATATGTTTATAAATTATAAAGCATTTCTTAGCTAATGGTGGGTTTTACTATTATTTTAAAATTAATTTATTTTTTTATTGAAGGATATTTGCTTTACATAATTTTGTTGTTTTCTGTCAAACCTCAACATGAATCAGCCATAGGTATGCATACACCCCCTCCCTTTTGGAACTCCCTCCCATCTCCCTCCCCAACCCACCCCTCTAGGTTGATACAGAGCCGCTGTTTGAGTTTCCTGGGCCATACAGCAAATTCCTGTTGGCTATCTATTTTACATATGGTAATGTAAGTTTCCATGTAGTCACAAGCATATTTTCTCACTAAATTTCCATCTCTTATGATGTCTAGAACAAAACTTTGCATGTCCTTATAAATAATATAGGAATTTCATATTAGATACTTTAATAGGTATTTAAGGAAGTGAGTTTGGTTCTTAAAAGTTAATTTCTATGTGAGTTGAATTTGGGAAAATACATTTTCTCATGGAAACTTTTCTCTAAATGGATAATGGATTCACAGTTAACTTCTAGAAATCATAAGTTAAAGAGCTTACTGAAGGTAGTGCCCAGGACTTTACTAACAGTCTTACTCTTTCACCTTTCTTTTGCCTTCGTTTTCTCTTTTTTTCCTCTTTTAAGAGATTTATTGTGGACAACCTCCAAAAATAAAACATGGAAAACACACCAATAGCTACAGAAATATATTTGAATATAATGAATTGATAACTTATAGTTGTGATCTTTCAAATGGACCAGATGAATATTCACTTGTTGGACAAAGCAAACTTGTTTGTATTGAACCTAACAAATGGAGCAGTGACCCTCCTCTGTGTAAAGGTGATCATATTTCCATTTATCTCCTTTATTTGTAAATACTGTGGAATACTTTGTAAATATTTTGTTGTTGTTCAGGCACTTAGCCATGTCCGACTCTTTGCAGCCCCGTGGACTGCAGGACGCCAGGCTTCTCTGTCCTTCACCATTTCCTGGAGCTTGCTCAAACTCCTGTCCATTGAGTTTTACCAATAAGTAAATAATTTTGCCAGTAAATAAAACAATCATGCAAGTTTCCTCCTCTGTTTACATTGACTTCTAATTTAATTTAGGCCAAATTGAATAGAAAATAGTTCTAGTTGTGGGGTTTCCCACTCCTCACCCCAGATGTTATTGACATTCCAGTTTACACATTGTGAACTAATAAGTGTGTGTGTATAAAAATCAAGACTTTTTGCTTCAAAAACTAAAAAAATCAACACACGCTGCCTTAAAAATAAAGTTTTTCCTTACATTGCAAGATGTCTGAGCGTTCTGGCTACAAATAACGGTAGTGCAGATTTTTAAAGGCTAGCTCTCTCATTGATAATAATGATAAACTCTGGACAAAATATATTTTTAAAACAATGTTTAAGGCACTCGAGTGACATGAAGCAAGGAGATGCTAGAGGGGCTTTGACTCTTGGAAGGAAACAGTCACTGAGTACAGGGTAATATTTACTCTTTTCAACTCGACATGGAACATTTTCTAAGGGAGGTCATTTTCTAGCACATTCTGAAGAATTAAAATCATTCTGAATACATTATCTGATCAAAATGGAATAAACGTAGGAATTAAAAGAGCTAATCTAGAAAATTCTCAAATATTTGAAAATTATGAAAGATACTCATAAAAAGACCATAGTTAAAGTAACAAGGAAAGTTAGAACATATTCTGAATTGAATAAAAATGAAAAACATGGTATATCAAAATAGCAAAATTTGTGTGATACAGCAAAAGTATTGCTTAGAGGGAAATTTATATCATGAATCTGTTTTACAAAAAAAAAGTCTCAAGTCAATAACTGAAGCTTCCACCTTACAAAACTAAAAGTGAAAGAGCAAGCAAACTCAAAATCAGGAGACATAAGATAATCATAAATAGAGAAAGATCAATAAAATTGTAAAGAGAAAATACAGAAAACCAATGAAACCCCATGGTTCTTGGAGAAGATTGATAAAATAAATAAAGTTATAACTAGGCTGACAAAGAAAAAAGATATTTAATAAATTGACAAAGAAAAATATCATACGATATCATTTATATTAAATAATACAACAAACTAGTATATGTAACAAAAAGAAACAGACTCACAGATACAGAGAACAAGCTACTGGTTATTAGCAGGGAGAGGAAAGATAGGCAATATAGAGGTAGGGAGCATGACTATAAGATAGGCTACAAGAATGTATTGTATAACATGAAGAACATAGTCACTATTTTGTAATAACTGTAAATGGAATGTACTCTTTAAAAGCTGTTTAAAAATGAAAAATAAATTTTTACAAAGAGTAAAAAAGAGGACATTGCTAATATACAGACAGATATTTAAAGGGATGATTAAAGAATATTATGATGATGATAGTTGTAATATCACAAATTTATGCTTATAAATTTGACAATAAGTGAAATTAACAAATTCCTTTGAAGAAAAATATACCAAAATATCTCCACACAAAGATATAGGTAGCCTGAATAGTCTTATATCTATTAAGGAAATATAATTTGTACTTAAAACCTTCCCACAATGAGAACATAGACCTCCTTGATCTGAGAGAGAGCCTTCTTGGGGAATTCTACCTTACACTGCAGGAATAAATAACAGCAGCTCTACACAAACTCTTCAATAAATATGAGAAACAAGTGCTTGTCAACTCATTTCATGGGGACTTTACCCTGATACCAAAGGCAGACAAAAAATTTGAAAGAAAATTATAAACAAGATCCTTACTGAATATAGAAGGGAAGTCTGGCATGCCACAGTCCATGGGGTCACAAAGAGTCAGACACAACTGAATGACTGAACAATGTTGGGAAGAGAGAAATAAAATAGTCCGTATTCACTTACAACATGATTGTCTTAAAGACTGATGTTTTAGCATGGTCACAAAATATAGGATCAACATACAAAAAATGTAGAAAGCCAATAAGCTATAATGATAGTTTCTTCTAAATGGAAAAATGTTGTTTTTCTAAATCTGTTTTCCTGGAATTCAAATGCACAAATGAAGTCTTTTTTTTTTTTTTTTTTTCCAATTAGCATCTTGCTTTTTATTGCTGACCTCTTTCTTCCCACTTTGCACTAGTTTTTCTGGTCCTGTGTGGAAGCAGCTTTTTATTAATTCTGGAATTTCTCCACTTTCCAGTTGTCAAATGTGAACGACCATTTCTTGAACATGGAATAATGGTGTCAGGAAGTAGAGAAAAATTTTCGTACCAATCAGTGGTGGTGTTTGAATGCCTCCAGGGTTTTTACCTTAATGGCAGCAACCTAGTGTTCTGTGGTGGTAATGATACTTGGGAACCTGAGATACCAACATGTATTAAAGGTACAAGTGTTGTCTTTTTGCTTTTTCTAATTTTATCTTTTAGTTTTTAAGACTAATTTAAAAAATTGATAATAATTGATAAGAATAATTGAAAAAAATCTTAGTATTTAACTTTGTCTTGTACCTTTTTCCATCGCAGATGTTATGTCAGAATTTACATAGAATTCTATTGTGATTTGGTATGTTTTTATGGAGTCTTAGCACGTTACGTTAGCAAATAATGCAGGAGTATTTATTTCTCTTGCTCAGTATTTTTATGTATAAAAATAAATGGGGAACCATCTTTCAAAGTAAACTGGAGCATTAGAATTTTTACCTATTTAAGTCAAGAAAAGAATGAGAAGCATAATTCATATAAATGAAATGAAAGCTGTAATCTCAACTGGTTGGCCCTAGATTATTTCTTTTTCAATGGTGATTTCTCTCAATACAAAGCTCACAATTTTGAGCCATTCAGATTTAGTATCTTCTTGCTTATATTTTACAAAAAACTCTTTAAATTCATACGGTTTACACTCATTCATCATTTTCAGTAATAAAAAGAAGAACAACATATTTACAGCCATTTAGTTATAGTTATTCTAAAAGTATTTGTTGTCGTCTGCAGATATCAACAGGTGCGTGAGCTTGGGCAGGTTATGCAAACTTTACATATGTTTATTTCCATGTAAAGGTGAAAGCAAAGTTAAAACAGGTCCATTTAAAGCCCTGTAGCACAGTGCCTGGCATTTAGAAAGCTCTTAAAAAGGTAGCTTGTATGACTTCCAGCATCACATTTACAGAATATTTTCCAGATCCAAGACTATGTTTCATTTTCCAGACTGCAGCCATCTTGGTTCTTTTCATAAAACTGGGTAATTTCTGCTGTCATCAGAATAATACCAGTATTTCTACCACCCCCATCATTCCCATCTCATACAATTATTATTTTTCTGTTTCCTGGACATTTTTATTTGGCAACAGAAAGTAAATTTCTTAACAACTGAAAAACAGGAAAAGTCCTTACTTACTGAAATGACGTGGAGGATTTCTGGCAGGGACTATATGTCAGCTGCTCTTCCTAAGACTTAAGAGACTATTTGATACGGTGGAAGAAATCGTCTTCCTAATTTCAGGGCTGCTTTCTCTGGCTGCTTCTATTCAGTTGCATCAGAAGCGAGAGACGAGAGGAACACTCGGAAGAGGGTTAGCCTGGGCGGAATGCTCTGAGGGTCCTAGCCGGGCTCTGCTCAGTCAAATAACATCATTTCTGTGGGTTCTAGTTTCCTGTTGTCTGTTGACGCAAACAAATGTCACTTACTGGCTTGTAATTTGTTTCTTGTTGTCCAAGTATTTTAAAGTACTGAGGGGCATTTTTCATGTTAACATGGAAAGTAGAACTCCTTTTTGTAATTCCTATAAACCTGGTACCCAGTAGCCTCTTTGAGTACTTTGGTGAGTACTTCGAGTACTTTGCTATGAAGCTTTGTGGGGAGAAATATGTTTTTCTGATGGATGAGATATATATATATATATATATATATATATATGTATATCTCATATATTTATATATAAATATATTTATATGCTATGTAAATTATAAAATTATATACATATATAATATATAAATATATATTTTATGTAAATATTTTATTGAAATCTATACTCATTGGCCCATCCATGTTTGCTCATATGGTTAGTGAGACTATGCACTGTGGCGTATACAGTGTTTGTTGAGATATCTTTTTAAAAGTTGACCATAAACATTTCATAAGAAGAAAAACAACACAAGATGGCAAAGTGATTGTCTGAGGAGGCTTTACAAATAGCCAAGAAAAGAAGAGAAGCTAAAGGCAAGGGAGAAAAGGAAAGATCTATCCAACTGAATGCAGAGTTCCAGAGAATAGCAAGGAGAGATAAGAAGGCCTTCTTAAGAGAACAATGCAAAGAGGGAAACAATAGAACGGGAAAGACTAGCGATCTCTTCAAGAATATTGGAGATATCAACGGAACATATCATGCAAGGATGCACACAATAAAGGACACAAATGACGAGGACCTAACAGAAGCAGAAGAGATAAAGAAGAGGTAGCAAGATTACAGAGAAGAACTGTACAAACAAAGGTCTTAATGACCTGAATAACCACAATCCTGCCGTGACTCACCTAGAGCCAGACATCCTGGGGTGTGAAGTCAAGTGGGCGTCAAGAAGCATTATATGAACAAATCTAATGGAGGTGATGGAATTCCAACTGAGCTATTTAAAGTTCTAAAAGATGTGACTGTTAAAGTGCTGCCCTCAACATGTCAGCAAATTTGGAAAACTCATCGGTGGCCACTGGCAAAGGTCAGTTTTCATTTCAATCCTAAAGAAAGACGATGCCACGAATGTTCAAACCATCCTACAAGTGTGCTCATTTCACATGCTAGCAAGGTAATGCTCAAAATCCTTCAAGCTAAGCTTCAGCATATGTGAAATGAAAACTTCCAGATGTACAAGCTGGGTTTAGAAAAGGCAGACAAACCAGAGATCAAATTGCCAGCATCCGTTGCATCATACAGAGCAAGGGGATTCTAGGAAAGCATCTACTGGTTCACTGACTATGCTAAAGACTTTGATGTGTGAATCACAACAAACTGTGCGAAATGCTTAAAAAGATAGGAACACCAGACCACCTTACCTGCCTCCTGAGAAACCTGTATGTAGGGCAAGAAGCAACAGTTAGAACTGGACATGGAACAATAGAATGGTTCAAAATTGGGAAAGGAGTACAACAAGGCTATGTATTGATGCCCTGCTTATTTAAATTCTACAAAGATCACATCATGCAAAATGCTAGGCTGGATGAATCACAAGCTGGGATCGAGATTGCTGAGAAAAGTATCAACAACTTAAGATATGCAGATGATACCACTCTAATGGTAGAAAGTGAAGAGGAACTAAAGAGCCTCTTGGTAAAATTGAAAGAGGAGAGTAAAAAAGCTGGCTTAAAATTCAACATTCAAAAAACTAATATCTTGGCATCCGGTCTCACCACTTCGTGGCAAATAGAAGGGGTAAAAGTAGAAGCAGTGACAGATTTTATTTTCTTCAGTTCCAAAATCACTGTGGACAGTGACTGCAGCCATGAAATTAAGATGCTTGCTCCTTGAAAGAAAAGCTATGACAAGCCTAGACAGTGTATTAAAAATCAGAGACATCCCTTTGGCCACAAAGATCCATATAGTCAAAGTTATGGTTTTTCCAGTAGCTGTGTACAGATGTAAGAGTTGGACCATAAAGAAAGTTGAATGCTGAAGAATTGATGCTTTTGAATTGTGGTGCTGGGAGGACTCTTGGAGTCTCGGACAGCAAGGAGATCAAACTAGTCCATCCTAAAGGAAATCAACCCTAAGTATTCATTGGAAGGAATGATGCTGTTGATGCTGAAGCTGATACTCCAATACTTTGGCCACCTGATGCAAAGAGCTGACTCATTGGGAAAGATCCTGATGCTGGGAAAGATTGAAGGCAGGAGGAGAAGGGGAAGACAGAGGATGAGATGCTTGGATGGCATCACCAACTCAATGAATATGAATCTGAGCAAACTCCAGGAGGCAGTGAAGGACAGGGGGGCCTGGCATGCTGCTGTCTACAAACTGGCAAAGAGTCAAATGTGATCAAAGTAACTGAACAATAATCAAGGATTTTTAAAACACTCATACAGTTTACTGTGTGAAGAAGAGGTGAATAATTTGTGAGAAAAAGCATGTGAAAAGACTACAGGGATCTTTCCTCTTTTAATAAAAAATAAACTCTCCTTATAGGATTGTCAGTCATTTTTTATCCTCAATTAGAGAAAGACTTGAACAAAAGGATCACTAGCATTATATAATGGTTTTAGTCAGTTCAGTCACTCAGTCATGTCTGACTCTTTGTGACCCTATAAAACCAGACGCCTGGCCTCCCTGTCCATCACCAACTCCTGGAGTCTACCCAAACCCATGTCCATTGAGTCGGTGATGCCATCCAATCATCTCATCCTCTGCCGTCCCCTTCTCCTCCTGCCCTCAATCTTTCCCAGAATCAGGGTCTTTTCCAATGAGTCAGCTCTTTGCATCAAGTGGGCAAAGTATTGGAGTTTCAGCTTCAACATCAGTCATTCCAATGAATATTCAGGACTGATTTCCTTTAGGAGGGACTTTAGGTTGGATCTCCTTGCAGTCCAAGGGACTCTCAAGAGTCTTCTCCAACACCACACTTCAAAAGCATCAATTCTTCTGCACTCAGCTTTCTTTATAGTCCAACTCTCACATCCATACATGACTACTAGAAAAACCATAGCCTTGACTAGATGGACCTTTGTGGACAAAGTAATATCTCTGTTTTTTAATATGCTGTCTAGGTTGGTCATAACTTTCCTCCCAAGGAGTGAGCATCTTTTAATTTCATGACTGCAATCACCATCTGCAGTGATTTTGGAGCCCCAAAAATATAAAGTCAGCCACTGTTTCTCCATCTATTTGCCATGAAGTAATGGGACCAGATGCCCATGATCTTAGTTTTCTGAATGTTGAGCTTTAAGCCAACTTTTTCACTCTCCTCTTTCACTTTCATCAAGAGGCTCTTTAGTTCTTCTTCACTTCTGCCATAAGGGTGGTGTCATCTGCATATCTGAGGTTATTGATATTTCTCCTGGCAATCTTGATTCCAGCTTGTGCTTCCTCCAGCCTAGTGTTTCTCATGATGTACTCTGCATATAAGTTAAATAAGCAGGGTGACAATATACAGCCTTGACGGACTCTTTTTCCTATTTGGAACCAGTCTGTTGTTCCATGTCCAGTTCTAACTGTTGCTTCCTGACCTGCATACATGTTTCTCGAGAGGCAGCTCAAGTGGTCTGGTATTCCCATCTCTTTCAGAATTTTCCACAGTCTATTGTGATCCACAGTCAAAGGCTTTGGCATAGTCAATAAAGCAGAAGTAGATTTTTTTTTTTTAACTCTCTTGCTTTTTTGATGATACAGCAAAGGTTGGCAATTTGATCTGGTTCCTCTGCCTTTTGTATAACCAGCTTGAACATCTGGACGTTCACAGTTCATGTATTATTGAAGCCTGGCTTGGAGAATTTTGAGCATTACTTTACTAGCATGTGAGATGAGTGCAATTGTGCAGTGGTTTGAGCATTTTTTGGCATTGCCTTTCTTTGGGATTGGAATGAAACCTGACCTTTTCCAGTCCTGTGGCCACTGCTGAGTTTTCCAAATTTGCTGGCATATTGAGTGTGGCACTTCCACAGCATCATCTTTTAGAATTTGAAATAGCTCAACTGGAATTCCATCACCTCCGCTAGCTTTGTTTGTAGCGATGCTTCCTAAGGCCCACTTGACTTCACATTCCAGGATGGCTGGCTCTAGGTGAGTGTGAATGATCATACCATCGTGATTATCTGGGTCATGAAGATCTTTTTTGTACAGTTCTTCTGTGTATTCTTGCCACCTCTTCTGAGTATCTTCTGCTTCTGTTAGGTCCATACCATTTCTGTCCTTTATTGAGCCCATCTTTGCATGAAATGTTCCCTTGGTATCTCTAATTTTCTTGAAGAGATTTCTAGTCTTTCCCATTCTATTGTTTTCCTCTATTTCTTTGCATTGATCGCTGAGGAAGGCTTTCTTATCTCTCCTTGCTATTCTTTGTAACTCTGCATTCAAATGGGTATATCTTTCCTTTTCTCCTTTGCTTTTTGCTTCTCTTCTTTTCACAACTATTTGTAAGGCCTCCTCAGACAGCCATTTTGCTCTTTTGCATTTCTTTTTCTTGGGGATGGTCTTGATTCCTGTTTCCTGTACAATGTCCCGAACCTCTGTCCATAGTTCATCAGGCTCTCTATCAGATTTAGTCCCTTAAATCTTTTTCTCACTTCCACTGTTTAATCATAAGGGATATGATTTAGGTCATACCTGAATGGTCTAGTGGTTTTCCCCACTTTCTTCAATTTCAGTCTGAATTTAGCAATAAAGAGTTCATGATCTGAGCCACAGTCAGCTCCCTGTCTTATTTTTGCTGACTGTATAGAGCTTCTCCATTTTTGGCTGCAAAGAATATAATCAGTCTGATTTCAGTGTTGAGCATCTGGTGATGTCTATGTGTAGAGTCTTCTCTTTTTTGTAGGAAGAGGGTGTTTGCTATGACCAGTGCGTTTTCTTGGCAGAACTCTGTTAGCCTTTGCCCTGCTTCATTCTGTACTCCCAAGGCCAAATTTGCCTGTTACTCCAGGTGTTTCTTGACTTCCTACTTTTGCATTCCAATCCCCTATAGTGAAAAGGACATCTTTTTGGGATGTTAGTTCTAGAAAGTCTTGTAGGTTTTCACAGAACCATTCAACTTCAGCTTCTTCAACACTATTGGTTGGGGCGTAGACTTGGATCACCGTGGTGTTGAATGTTTTGCCTTGGAAACAAACGGAGATCATTCTGTCATTTTTGAGACTGCATTCAAGTACTGCGTTTCAGACTCTTGTTGACTATGATGGCTACTCCATTTCTTCTAAGGGATTCCTGCCCACAGTAGTAGATATAATGGTCATCTGAGTTAATGGTGTCAAGTCAGATCTAAATGTGCAATTGTGAACAAATGTCCAAGAAATCCTTAGTGAAAAAGAAGTATAGAATATGGTACTACCTGGATTTTTTTAGATAACACATAAATTTTATGGTTTATTATTAGTTAATTATCTACTAGGATGTTCATTATAAAATACTCAGTTGTAGTGAACTTTCTATACATACACGCTTATGTACTTGTGCAAATATTTATTTAGGTTAAACCCAGAAAGAGAAGTGCAAAGTTCTGAGTCTATGTTTTTATTTAAGATATAATTTTTAAAGAATAAAAATGAAAATTAAATTCATAATTTTGTATTGATATGTCTGGTGAATGGAGTCAAATTTATTTTTCCAGGTTACAGGCCAACTCATCCAACAAAGACTCCACTTTCACAATATCCAGGTTCAGTAATTCTTTATCCTATTTCTAGTTAAGAGCTTTATAAGGTGCAAAAGTTGCTGTATGTGGGTGCAAAATCATATGTTTTATTTTACTTTGCATTACTTTAATTATCAGTGAGACTGAACTTTTTATTGTCTGCATTTATTCATGATTTTTGTTCATTTTTCTATTAAGTTTCTAAAATATTTTTTATTGTTCATTTGAACTTATAAAATCCTTTAATATGAAGTTTTTTCCGAGGGTTGTTAGTTTATTTTTTATTTATTTTGCTTTGCTTTCACTAGTCACTAGTTTTATATATGAATATATGTTTTTAAATATTACCAATGTATACAGAGTAAAAGGTGAGTTCTTCTTATCTTTCTATAGCCTATTACTATTATCACTCTTAATAGTTTAGGGTGTCTTCCTCATATAAAAGTAAACATTTCCAGATTAATTGGCTTTTTAAAGTATCTTTGAAATTAATTTCTCATTTTGATATCAGTTTCTCATTTAAATACTTTCTTCTCTGCAATTGCCTTCTTGTTTTTTGTCTTAATTTCACTGAGGCTTTCAAATGGCTAAGTCAAAAAATTCTCTTGGTAAATGTCACATTGCGCTTGAAACTATGCAGGTTATTTTCAAATATCTTTTGATAATGATTTCTAGCATAATTCCACAATAATAATAGAATAGACTCTGTATGATTTCAATACTTTTAAACCATGAAATTTTTCACCTTGTTTTATGTCATTGAATATGTTCCAGTGTCTCCTGGTTTATAGTCTATGGGAACTTGAATAGAATTTGTATCCTGCCTTTGTGTGAATATTATATAAATTTAATTACATTGAACTGGTTCATAGTGCTTTTCAGGTCTACTATATCCTTCTACTTTTCTGTCTAATCATCCTATTAACTTTTGAGATTTTGATATTGAAACTCCAACTAAAAATCTTAATTTATCTACTTAAAAAGTTATAATATATAGTAGAATTATATGTAACTTTGTTCTGTATTTGCCAAGTCTCCTGAAAATGTGTTTTTATGCTTTCATAATTTTAAGAAAATTTTAAAAATTAAAGCTAAAAACAAAAATAGTTTAAGGTGTCTTTGTATCTATTTCTATATATCAAAATCCTTACATGTGTAGCTACACATTTAATTTGATGTCTGTTTCTTTTTTTCTTAAGCAAAAATGACACCATACTGTTCACATTTTTCTGAAACTTGCATTTTTCTACTTAATGTCTTGTATTGGGATTATAGTTTGAGTTATTCTTATCCTTTTAAATGATGATTTTAATATGCACTGTTATATTTTATTTAACTATTCTCCTATCAGAGGCCACTTACGTGTGCAAAAGTTGTGTATTAATAGGTAACTGGATGTATGGATCTTTTGTCTGATAGGCTATTACTGTTGTGTCTTTCTTATAAAAGCTTCAGGATTTCCCCATGCCAAAATTATATAAACATATCAGTCATGCATACTGATTGCATTCTTTGGTACATCTGAAATTTATTATGATATGAAATGAGATTGGATCCCTCTTCACTCCACCCAACCCCCATCCAATGGCAAAGTGACACCATTTGTTGAATAACTTGTCTTTTCTCCCAAGTGTTTTGAGATCAACATTTATTTAATTTTTCATACCTCTTCAGCCAATTTAGTAGCATTAAATGTATTCACATTGGTGAACAACCATCACTACTATCTCTAAAGCTTTTCACCCCTTCGGAGTAAACTTTATACCCATTGTGAGCAATAATGCTTCTTTCTCCACCATCATCCCACCTTCAGTAGCCTCTATTCTGCTTTCTGTATCTATGAATTTAACTCACTAATTAAATGAGATACCTCATTTAATTAGAATTTTGCATGTGTCTTTTTGTGTCTGGGTTAATTCTCTTAGCATAATGTCTTCAAAGCTCATCCACCTTATATCCGAACTTTATTCCTTTTATGGCTGAAAATATTCCAGTGTTTGTATATACCACATTTTATTTGTAATTTCATCTGTCAATAGATACTGGGTTGTTTTTACCTTTTTACAATTCTAAATGATGCCTCTCAGAATATTGGCATCTAAGTATCTGTTTGGAGTCCCTGTTTTGAATTTTTGGGGGTGGGTATATACCATGGAGTGGAATTATTGGGTTATATGTTAATTCTTGTTTAATTTTCAGAGGAACTGAAAATACGGTCCTCCGTTTAAAAAAAAAAAAAAAGTTTTAAATTGGTTGCACCATTTTCATTCCCACCAGTGAAAAGTTTCTAATTTCTTGCCCTCTTTTCCAATACATGTTAATTTCTGGTTTTTATAATAACCGGAATTATCTATGTTAGTTAACAGGTGTGAAGTAGTATCTCATGACTTTTATTTGCATTTCCCTAATGATTAGCAATATGAGCAGGTTTTCATGTGCTACTTGGCCATTTATGTATCTTCTTTGGATAAATATCTATTCATGTCTCTTGCCTATTTGTAAAATGGTTTTTTGTTGGTGGTGTTGTTGAGTTTTAGAAGTGTATGGTGTATTTTGGATATTAATCCCTTATCATGTTTATTATTTGCAGATGTTTCTGCTTATTCTATGAGTTTCTTTTCACTTTATTAATAGTGTCCTTTGATACACAAAAGTTTTTAGTTTTGATATAGTCTGATATATCTATTTTTCTTTGTTACATGTGCTTTTGATGTCACATCTAAGAAATCGTTTCCAGTTCAATATTATGAAATTGTCCTCTTTATTTTCTTCTAAGACTTTTATAGTTCTATGTCCTTTGTTTTTTGATTCATTTTTAATTACTTTTTGTATATAGTATAACATAGATGTCAAATTTCATTCTTTGCATATGGATATCCAGTTTTCTGAAAATCATTTGTCGGAAAAAGCTACCCTTTCCCCTTTGAATGCTCTTAGCACCCTTGTGAACAATCACTTGAACCATATAAGCAAGGGTTTATTTCTGGGCCCTATATTCTATACCATTGGTCTGTATGTCTGTCTGTATACTAGTATTGTCTTGATTATTGTAGCTTTTTAGTAAGTTTTGAAATCTTCTTCATTTATTTAAATCTTCTTCACTTTCTTTCAGCATTTTTTATTTTATTTTTTATTTATTTATTTATTTATTTATTTATTAGTTGGAGGCTAATTACTTCATAACATTTCAGTGGGTTTTGTCATACATTGATATGAATCAGCCATAGAGTTACACATATTCCCCATCCCGATCCCCCCTCCCACCTCCCTCTCCACCCGATTCCTCTGGGTCCTCCCAGTGCACCAGGCCCGAGCACTTGTCTCATGCATCCAACCTGGGCTGGTGATCTGTTTCACCATAGATAATATACATGCTGTTGTTTCGAAACATCCCACCCTCACCTTCTCCCACAGAGTCCAAAAGTCTGTTCTGTACATCTGTGTCTCTTTTTCTGTTTTGCATATAGGGTTATCATTACCATCTTTCTAAATTCCATGTATATGTGTTAGTATGCTGTAATGCTCTTTATCTTTCTGGCTTACTTCACTCTGTATAATGGGCTCCAATTTCATCCATCTCATTAGTACTGATTCAAATGAATTCTTTTTAACAGCTGAGTAATATTCCATGGTGTATATGTACTACAGCTTCCTTATCCATTCATCTGCTGATGGGCATCTAGGTTGCTTCCATGTCCTGGCTATTATAAACAGTGCTGCGATGAACATTGGGGTGCACGTGTCTCTTTCAGATCTGGTTTCCTTGGTGTGTATACGTGTCTCTTTCAGATCTGGATTCCTCAGTGTGTATGCCCAGAAGTGGTATTGCTGGGTCATATGGCAGTTCTATTTCCAGTTTTTTAAGAAATCTCCACTCTGTTTTCCATAGTGGCTGTACTAGTTTTAATTCCCACCAACAATGTAAGAGGGTTCCCTTTTCTCCACACCCTCTCCAGCATTTATTGCTTGTAGACTTTGGGATAGCAGCCATCCTGACTGGCGTGTAATGGTACCTCATTGTGGTTTTGATTTGCATTTCTCTGATAATGAGTGATGTTGAGCATCTTTTCATGTGTTTGTTAGCCATCTCTTTCAGCATTTTTAAAATAGTTTTCAATGTACAAGTCTTTTATCTTCTTGGTTAAACTTATTTGAGTATTTTATTATTTTTTATGCCATTGTGAATTGAATTGTTTGTTTCCTTTCCTTTTTGGATTGTTCATTGTTAGTGTATAGAAATACTACTGTGTTTTGTGTGTTGATTTTGTGTCCTTCAGTTTTGCAGAATTAATGTACTAGTTCTAGCACTGTGTGCATTTGTGTGAATGTATGTGTGATCTTTAGAGAACTTTCTATGTGAAAGATCATGTCATCTATAAACAGATCATTTTATTTTTTCCTTCCAATCTGGATATTTTTAATTTCTTTTCTGCATAATAACTGTGACCCAAACTTCCAATATTATGTTGACTTGAAGTGGCACATGCAGGAATTCTGTCTTGTTCTTGACCTGAAAATAAAGTTTTAGTTGTTCAATATTGAGTATGATGTTAGCTATGAGTATTGTATAAATGGTCAGTATTATGTTGAGGAGTCTACTCCAGAGCAATTTCTAAATCACTTTTAAGCCCTCCTTTATCTAGAATCACGTTGAATTCAAGGCTGATTTTAAGAGTATGCTGATGATAAATTTGCTTGCTGTACATAGAGTTAGTCACAGGGCTATCAACAGACCAGAAGAATGCTAATGGCATTGAATATAATAATATAATATAAGATAAAATAAAAGTTATAATATTTAATGATGCAACTTTGAATGATAAACATTAATATAATTTATAAGGAAAATTAAATTATAATTATGAATTATGAAAAGGCACAAAACCAACAGCAATGAATTTATAGATCTTTATGATTTATTTAGTCTTCCTTTTAACTTACTTCCAATTTTTTTCCCCTAGGATATCCCAATCCTGTTGAAGAAATACCATCACTTGAAGACTTTGAGGATTTAGGTATTATTTTGATTATTAATAACCTGCATTATGAAACCTTAGATTTCTATATGGAAACATCATGGTTCAATCATTTGTAGGTAGGGAAGAAGCAATGTGTCACAAATAGTAATAATTGACATTTACAATTATTTTATTAATGCAGATACCATGACAAATGTTAAGTGGTGGTATATATAGACACATGTAGGTAATTTTCTCTAATCTGGTGAATTTCAATAGTGTTGATGTGCTTGTGTGCTAAATCACTAAGTCATGTCCAATTCATTGTGACCCCATGGGCTGTAATCCTGCCAGAATGCTGGAGTGGGTTGCCATTTCCTCCTCCAGGTGATCTTCCCAGTCCAGGGATTGAACCCTATCTCTTGCATGTCCTGCATTGGCAGACAGATTCTTTACCACTGAGCCACTTAGGAAGCCCCTAATAAGCTGTACCCAGTAACCTGGTCTGGTAGCTATAACACATCACAATGAAAAGGGAGGTTCCTGTTAGAGAGTTTAACAAGATGGATCCTGTACCTGGAATCTATTTAAAAGGGTTCTGTGGTCAAAATGACTTGGATGCACTCAGCAGTCATGCTCAAACTAGATTGATAAACATTTTTGCTGTAGTTCTTAGATGATCTGATCAAAATTAAAGTATAGCTGCTATCTGGGATCCATATGTGTTCCATATCTTCAAAACTTTTAAAATTTTTTCTCAGATGCAGGAATCATTGCTCTGGCTATTCTTACTGCAAGTAAGTATCTCAAATTTTAATACCACTTAAACAATGATGTAATATGAAGATGAGATGTGCATTATTTTTTCAATGATTTTCAGTTACTATAGCTTTTCAGTACAACAGTCTACTAATACCTGACCTTTTCTATGATATACTGCCTTATGTTGGTGATTGTATGTTTTATATTCTACAGTCCTCTTAGTAACAAACCCTAAATAATACATGTTTTTCCAGCTGGTCATGGAAATGACTGTGACTTTTGGTCCTGTGAGTCTACTTCCCAAATATGCTTTGTATAATTTTCTAAATTAAGTAAGGGCTCTAACTTACTGTGGACTGTTCAAGTGATTCCAGGGGGCTGGATTTAGATACTGAACAATCAAGATGGAATGTAAATGTACACGAGCTTAAATAAAATAATATTTTCTGATCTTAGAAAATGGTCAGAAATAAACATAACTAACATTGATTTCTTCTGCTTGGTTTGGAATCTTTGTAGTTAGTTTTCAGTATCATATGTCATTTGTTTCCTGTTTTCTTGTAGTTGTTGCTGTTATAGTGGTTTGTACGTGCCTGTACAGATGTCTTTTCAGTGGGAAGAAGGAAGAGAAGGATATGAAAGAGAAGGCGAAGGAAATAAAAGAGAAGGAAGAGAGGGAAATGAGAGAGAAGGAGGAGAGGAAGGAGAAGGAGAGGAAGGAGAAGGAGCGGAAGGAGAAGGAGGAGAAGGAGAAGGAGGAGAAGAAAGAGAAGGAGAGGAAGGAGAAAGAAAAGGAGATGAAGGAGAAGAAGGAAATGGAGATGAAGGATAAAGAGAAGAAGGAGAAGGAAAAGGAGAAGAAGGAGAAAGAGAAGAAGCAGAAAGAGGAGAAGGAGATGAAAGGGTAAATCAAAACACATTTCCTCTAACTTATTCTAGCCTTTTTACTTTTGGCATATTTTTGTGCAGTTTTGTTTGTCTTCTGTATTGCATGCTATATTTTTTTTTGAATGTGCCTGCATGAGTACACTGTCTGAATTTCATTTCATTATTAGAAATGTTTTTAGCTGCTTTTAATATCACTGCAACAGGAGGAATTTGTGCAGAATTTTTGCAGCTACTATGACTGTAAGAAAAATTTCTGTGGAGTTTGAGGTATAAGTTCTACAGCAAATCATGGATGGTTATGGGGTTTTCCCCACCCAAGGTATATCCTCCTCCCTAGATTGGACTAGTGGCCCAGATGAACTTTTAAATGGTTCACTGTGAAGACTTTGGCATTTATAGTCACTAGAATTTTTATGATGAAGATCTCCATTTGTCTGTATAATGTAGGTCAGTGTAAGAAGCTGTGTAGCTAAAAACTGATTTCATTTAGAGTTATTTATATGTTATGCTGAAGAATTAAAAGCAGCATTATTTGATTTCCCCTTTGTGTTTTCTTAATTTGCTAAGTGGCAGTGAAACTGATGGGGTTAAAATTACTGAAAGCAGTAGGATTTACAAGGCATCTCATTAGCTTTGTTTTGATCTATAAAAATGAAAAAAGTCTGCTAGAGGTACTGAGAATTTTAAAAGTGCACAAATTCATATTGTTTAAGGAAAATAGAGGTTTTAAACATAAAACTTAAATTTTAAGGAAATAATTCACAGTTTAATGAAATATTAGGAATAAGTCATGGCTAATAAACCTGATTAACACAGGCATAAAAAATCCTTAACAGAATTCAACAAACATTAAATGGATCACACACTGTGATCAAGTAGAATTTGTAGTAGTGATGCAAGGATGGTTCACATCTGCAAAATAATCAATGTGCTACACCACATTAACAAAATACAGAATAAAAGTTATACAATCTCATCAATCAGTTCAGTTCAGTCGATTAGTCATGTCCAACTCTTTGTGACCCCATGAACCACAGCAGCCAGGCTTCCTTGTCTATCACCAACTCCCGGAGTCCACCCAAACTCATGTCCATTGAGTCGGTGATGCCATCCAACCATCTCATCCTCTGTCATCCCCTTCTCCTCCTGCCCTCAATCTTTCCCAGCATCAGGGTCTTTTCCAGTGAGTCAGCTCTTCGCATCAGGTGGCCAAAGTATTGGAGTTTCAGCTTCAGCATCAGTCCTTCCAATAAACACCCAGGACTGATCTCCTTTAGGATGGACTGGTTGGATCTCCTTGTAGTCCAAGGGACTCTCAAGAATCTTCTCCAACACCACACTTCAAAAGCATCAATTCTTCTGTGCTCAACTTTCTTTATAGTCCAACTCTCACATCCATTCATGACCACTGGAAAAACCATAGCCTTGACTAGACGGACCTTTGTTGACAGAGTAATGTCTCTGCTTTTTAACATGCTGTCTAGGTTGGTCATAACTTTCCTTCCAAGGACCAAGTGTCTTTTCATTTCATGGCTGCAATCACCATCTGCAGTGATTTTGGAGCCCCCGAAACTAAAATCTACCACTGTTTCCCCATCTATTTGCCATGAAGTGATAGGACCAGATGCCCATGACCTTAGTTCTCTGAATGTTGAGCTTTAAACCAACTTTTTTACTCTCCTCTTTCACTTTCATCAAGAGGCTCTTTAGTTCTTCTTCACTTTCTGCCATAAGGGTGGTGTCATCTGCATATCTGAGGTTATTGATATTTCTCCTGGCAATTTTGATTCCAGTTTGTGCTTCCTCCAGCCTAGTGTTTCTCATGATGTACTGTGCATATAAGTTAAATAAGCAGGGTGACAATGCACAGCCTTGATGTACTCCTTTTCCTATTTGGAACCAGTCTGTTGTTCCATGTCGAGTTCTAACTGTTGCTTCCTAACCTGCATACAGGTTACTCAAGAGGCAGATCAGGTGGTCTGGTATTCCCATCTCTTTCAGAATTTTCCACAGTTTATTGTGATCCACACAGTCAAAGGCTTTGGCATAGTCAATAAAGCAGAAGTAGATGTTTTTTTGGAACTCTCTTGCTTGTTTGATGATAGAGCGAAGGTTGGCAATTTGATCTGGTTCCTCTGCCTTTTCTAAAACCACCTTGAACGTCTGGAAGTTCACAGTTCACATATTGCTGAAGCCTGGGTTGGAGAATTTTGAGCATTACTTTACTAGCATGTGAGATGAGTGCAATTGTGGGGTAGTTTGAGCATTTTTTGGCATTGCCTTTCTTTGGGATTGGAATGAAACCTGACCTTTTCCAGTCCTGTGGCCACTGCTGATTTTTCCAAATTTGCTGGTGTATTGAGTGTGGCACTTTCACAGCATCATCTTTTAGGATTTGAAATAGCTCAACTGGAATTCCATCACCTCCACTAGCTTTGTTCGTAGTGGTGCTTCCTAAGGCCCACTTGATTTCACATTCCAGGATGTCTGACTCTAGGTGAGTGATCACACCATCATGATTATCTGGGTCATGAAGATCTTTTTTGTACAGTTCTTCTGTGTATTCTTGCCACCTCTTCTGAATATCTTCTCCTTCTGTTAGGTCCATACCATTTCTGTCATTTATTGAGCCCATCTTTGCATGAAATGTTCCCTTGGTGTATCTAATTTTCTTGAAGAGATCTCTAGTTTTTCCCATTCTATTGTTTTCCTCTATTTCTTTGCATTGATCGCTGAGGAAGGCTTTCTTATCTCTCCTTGCTATTCTTTGTAACTCCGCATTCAAATGTGTATATCTTTCCTTTTCTCCTTTGCTTTTTGCTTCTCTTCTTTTCACAGCTATTTGTAAGGCCTCCTCAGACAGCCATTTTGCTTTTTTGCATCTTTTTCTTGGGGATGGTCTTGATGTACAATGTCAGGAACCTCTGTCCATAATTCTTCAGGCACTCTGTCTATCAGATTTAGTCCGTTAAATCTATTTCTCACTTCCACTGTTTAATCATAAGGGATTTGATCTAGGTCATACCTGAATGGTCTAGTGGTTTCTTCAATTTCAGTCTGAATTTGGTAATAAGGAGTTCATGATCTGAGCCACAGCCACTCCTGGTCTTGTTTTTGCTGACCTATAGAGCTTCTCCATCTTTTGCTGCAAAGAATATAATCAATCGGATTTCAGTGTTGGCCATCTGGTGATGTCCATGTGTAGAGTCTTCTCTTGTGTTGTTTGTTATGACCAGTGCGTTTTCTTGGTGGAACTCTCTTAGCCTTTGCCCTGCTTCATTCTGTACTCCCAAGGTCAAATTTGCCTGTTACTCCAGGTGTTTCTTGACTTCCTACTTTTGCATTCCAATCCCCTATAATGAAAAGGACATCTTTTTGGGGTGTTAGTTCTAGAAGGGCTTGTAGTTCTTCATAGACCCATTGAACTTCAGCTTCTTCAGTGTTACTGGTAGGGGCATAGACTTGGATTACTGTGATATTGAATGGTTTGCCTTGGAAACGAACAGAGATCATTCT
Organism: Muntiacus reevesi; assembly: GCF_963930625.1. Classification (NCBI taxonomy): domain Eukaryota; kingdom Metazoa; phylum Chordata; class Mammalia; order Artiodactyla; family Cervidae; genus Muntiacus; species Muntiacus reevesi. The sequence goes on along the minus strand of NC_089253.1, from coordinate 120,570,992 downwards.
GTCGTTTTTGAGACTGCATCCAAGTACTGCATTTTGGACTCTTTTGTTGACTGTGAAGGCTACTCCATTTTTCTAAGGAATTTCTGCCCACAGTAGTAGATATAATGGTCATCTGAGTTAAATTCACCCATTCCAGTCCATTTTAGTTCACTGATTCCTAGAATGTTGATGTTCACTCTTGCCATCTCCTGTTTGACCACTTCCAATTTGCCTTGATTCATGGACCTAACATTCCAGATTCCTATGCAATATTTCTCTTTATAGCATCAGACGTTGCTTCTATCACCAGTCACATCCACAACTGGATGTTGTTTTTGCTTTGGCTCTATCCCTTCATTCTTTCTGGCATTATTTCTCCACTGATCTCCAGTAGCATATTGGGCACCTACTGACCTGGGGAGTTCATCTTTCAGCGTCTTGTCTTTTTGCCTTTTCACACTGTTCATGAGGTTCTCAAGGCAAGAATACTGAAGTGGTTTGCCACTGCCTTCTCCAGTGGGCCACATTCTGTCAGACCTCTCCACCATGACCTGTCCATCTTGGGTGGCCCCACACGGCATGGCTTAGTTTCAGTGAGTTATACAAGGCTGTGGTCCATGTGTCAGATTGGCTAGTTTTCTGTGATTGTGGTTTCAATCTGTCTACCCTCTGACGCCCTCTCTCAGCACCTACCGTCTTCCTTGAGTTTCTCTTACCTTGGACATGTGATATCTCTTCATGGCTGCTCCAGCAAAGGGCAGCGCTGCTCCCTACAACAGATGCATAAAAAGCATTTGACAAAATTTAGCATCCATTTATGATAAAAACTCTGAGTTAAGTGGGTACAAAAGGTACATACCTGAATGTAATAAAGGGCATAATGACAGGTTCACAGCTAATATCATAATCAGTAGTTAAAAGCTTAAAACTTTTACTCTAATATCAGGAACAAGACAAACCATTTTATTCAACATCAACATTGCCATTTTATTCAACATAGAATTGGAACACCAAGCCACAGAAATCAGAGAAGAAAAAAATGTCATACAAATTCAAAAGGAAAAAGGGAAACTGTCACTATTTGCAGGAGACATGATATTATATATAGAAAACCTTAAAAGCCAGGGATCTTTTAGAGCTAATAAACAAATTCAGTAAAGTTATAAAATACAAAATTAACACACAAATATCTGTTGCATCTCTTACTTTAACATCAAACTATCAGAAAGAGAAATTAATCAGTCTCATTTACAATAACATCAAAAAAAAAAAAAAGTACCTGTATTTAACCAAGGAGCTGGAAGACCTGTATACAGAAAATTATGTCATTAATTAAAGAAATTGAAGAAGACAAATAAATGGAAAGATATTTCATGTTCTTGGATCAGAAGAATTAACACTGTTAACATGTTCAGACTAACCAAAGCAATCTATAGATTTAGTGTAATCCTTATCAAAACTCCAATGGCATTTTTCACAGAAATATAACAAACAATCCTAAAAATTTCATATAAGCCAAAGGACCACAAATGGTCAAAGCAATCTTAAGGAAAAAAAAAAAAAAAAAAAAACAGCTGAAGACCATGCTCCATGGTTTCAAACTGTATTATAATGCTCTAGAAATCTAATTTTTTTTAGCTCATTATATTCAATTTAATTACCTCTGAAATACATAGAAACATTTTACATATTTCCTTTGGTTCACATTTCTAAGAAACAAAGTGATGGAAGAGATGTTTAAAAGCTACAGGTGCTGGAGGCCAAGGACTAAGTGAAGCCCTGACAAGTAGACAGAGTTTCCCTAGACTAATTCAGAAGTTCAGAGAGAACAGCATTCTCTGCACATGCGTATGCAGTGTTAGCCTAAAAGCAGTCACATAGATCAATGGGACAGAATAGAGAGCCCTGAAATAACCCCCCACTCATATGGTCCATTATGGTGTCAGGAAAACTGAACAGCTATATGCAAAAGAATAAACCTGGACTATCATCTTACACCATCCAGGAAAATTAACTCAAAGTAGATTTAAGACTTGAACATAAGACCTAAACTCATAAAACTCCTAGAAGATAATGTAAGCAGAAGCTCATTGATATCCATCTCAGCAATGATATTTTTTAAATTTGACACCAATAGCAAAGGCAATAAAATAAAAATAAACAAGGGGACTACATCAAACTAGGGCTTCCCTGGTGACTCAGACAGTGAAGTATCTGCCTGCAATGCGGGAGACCCGGGTTTGATCCCTGGGTTGGGAAGGTCCCCTGGAGAAGGAAGTGGCAACCCACTCCAGTACAAAATCCCATGGATGGAGGAGCCTGGTAGGCTACAGGCCACGTGGTTGCAAGAAGCTGGACATGACTGAGCGACTTCACTTCACATCAAACTAAAAAAGCTTCTGTATAGCAAAGGAAATCATCAACAAAATGAAAGGGCAATCTACTGACTGAAAGAAAATAACTGCAAAAAATATATATTTCCAAAATACATGAAGAACTCACACCACTCAGTAGTAAAACATCAAACAATGTGATTTAAAATGGGAATAGGATCTGAATGGACATTTTCCAAAGAAGAGACATAGATCACCAAAAGTTACATGAAAAGATGCTCAACATTACTAATCATCAGGGAAATGCCAATCAAAACCCCAAATGTTATATCATCTCATAATCAAGGTTCCTCAAAATATAAAAAATACAGCTACCATACAATGCAGCAGTTCCACTCTGGGTATTTATCCAAAGGAAATGAAAACACTAACTTGAAAAGATATCTGTACCCCAATATTCATTGCAGCATTATTCATTAGCCTAGATACAGAAACAATGTAAGCGTCTATTGATGGATGAATGGATAAAGAAAATGTGAGAGATAGGTAGATAGGTAGATAATAGAATATTATTAAGCCATAAAAAAGAATGAAATCTTGCCATTTGCAGCAATATGGATGGACATGGACCTTGAGGGCATTTTTCTAAGTGAAATAAATCAGATAAAGAAAGACAAATATTGTATGATCTCACTTATATGTGGAATTTTTCAAAAAAGAAAGAAAGAAAGAAAGAAAGAAAAAAAAAACTCATACATGGAGAAAACAGTTAGGGCCAGAGGCAGGAGCTGGAGGTTTGGCAAATTAGGTGAAAGAAGTCAAAAGTTACAAACTTCCAGTTATAAGTCATGGGGATGTAATGTACTGCACGGTGACTCTAGTAATACTGTATTGCATATTGAAAGTTCTCAAGAGAGTATAAAAGGTTCTTATCACAAGAAAAAAATAGTCTGTACATATATATGGTGTTGGATATCTACAAGACACTGTAATGTTCATTTTGTGGTATTTTATATATATGTATATATATATATATATATTATAAGTACACCTAAAGCTTAGAGAGTGCTATCTCTCAATTTTAAGAAAAAGCCCATATTTTACAACATAATATCTAAATTATCTTTGTAAAGAAAACACAAAAATGCCACACTAAAATTGTAAAATATATTGGAAAGATATTTTATCTGTAACCATTGAAACATAATTAATCATATATGCAGTAGCATAATTTAAGAAAAAATATTTTCAAAAAGCAGTGTGGGAAGGGTAATTAATAATTGCTTTTGCTAAAATATAAGGTATGGCTCACTCTTCATTACAAGGTGATTAGAGGTGCAGTCGAAAATCCACACAGTTTTACCTTTATTCTCCCGCGTCCACTGCCAGTCTGTGGCTCTGCATTTACAATTCGACCAGCTGCAGATGCCGCCGTCCTATAGTCCGTTTCTACTGAAAACAGTCCAGCTGCAAGTGGACCTGCACAGTTCAAGCTCCTGTTTTTCAAAGGTCAACTGTACATGCAAATACTTTTGGATATATGTTATCCATTCATGACAGGGACATGGGCAACTAGAAATTCATTGTTATGGAACAGCTTAATTTTACATCCATTTTAAGACTGGAAGCCCTGTCTGACCCGTTTAAGTTCTGTATCATTTAATAGTTGAAGTGACTCTAATGTGGGGGAGGTATGCCTTTCTCTTTTAGAGTTTAGGATGTAAACTAGTGCTTCTCTTCCTTTAGTATCTATGTCAGTCACAGAGCATCTTGTTAAAATGCAGGCTCATTAGGTCTGGTGTACAGCCTGATGTCTTGCATCTCTAATGAGCTCCCAAGTAATGATGCTGCTGGGCCTGGACTTTGCTTTGAGAAACTAGGGTGTAGATCATTACTGATGTGCCCATATTCTTGAAATCTGAAGAGGCATCATCAATATTATTGGCAATTTTTTCTCCTCCTTAAGATAATCAGAGTTTTAAAAGACCCTTCATCTCTACATATGCTTTAAAAAAGGTCGTGGATAGTACTAAAGTTTAAAAAAAGTTAAGATTTCTATTATGTTCTTTACACTGTTGAATGTCCATAATCTTTCTTCATTCCCTAAATTGGTTGTTTTTGCCTTAGAGACTTCTTTATAAGACTGTATTCTATTTCTAGGAATAACTGTGGAAGTAGGATACTGAGCACAGGTAACCCCAAATTGCTGTTAACCGTTGATAGAAAATGGGTTTGATGTAATTTTGTATTTAGGATGATTTGGGAACACAGTTGCCTGCTGCAGCTTCCATCACAAAGTACAAAAGCACTGTAGGAGTCACTTTTAAAGTCACTAAACATCATTTTAAATACCTGATGAAAAATGGTCCTCAGGTTAAAGGATTCTGCTACAGTTTTCTGTTTCTTAACTCTCAAATTTTAGAGTAGGATCCCATTTGTTCTCGTGGGCTCTATCTCCAACCTCCTTCCTTTTCCCTTACAGTCTCCTTCCCCAGCCAGTTCTTCCACCATACATCCCAGACTTGGAGTCCATGGCCTCTGTCCTCTCCTTTGCTATTGCTCAGTCCTGTTCTGAATGACTGGACTGTGTGGTTTCAAAAAAAACAAATGTTTTCACTAGTTTGTAGTAATTTTCTCTTCATAAATGCATGGTTTTCTTTGCTCCAGTCATTCTTCAAATTCAAGAGCATGGCATATCTTTCCATTTCTTTTTAAAATCATCTTCAGTTTCCCTTGTCAATCTTTTATAGTTCTCAGCATGTAAGTCTTTTACTTACTAGGTTAGGTTCATTTCTAAGTATTTTATTCTTTCTGATATAATTTTAAAAGGAATTTTTTTACTCTTCCTTTCTAATATTTTATTGTTAATGTAAAGAAATGTAACCAATTTCTGTACCCTGCTAACTTGCTAAATTTGTTTATCAGTTCTAGTAGCTTTTGTGTGGTTTCTTTATGGTTTTCTATATATAGTACCCTACCCTGTTATCTGCATAGAATGACAATTTTATAGCTTCCAATTAGGATACATTTTTTTTCTTGTATGATTGCTATGACGAGGACTTCCAATACTATATTGATAGAAATGGTCAGGGTAGGCATTGTTCCAGATATTAGTGGTCCTTGTTCCAGATACTAGTGGGAAGGCTTTTGATTTTTCACCATTGAGTATTATGTTGGCTGTAGGTTTGTCATAAGTACCTTTTATTATGTTGAGATGTGTTCCTTCTAGTCCCACTTCGGTAAGAGTTTTTATAATGATGTTGTATTTTATTGAATGCTTTTTGTACATCTATTGAGATATGATTTTTTTTTTTCCCTTCACTTCTGTTGTCGATGTGGTATATCATACTAATTTAACATGTTGGACCATTCTTGTGCTCCTGGGGTGAATCTAACTTGGTCATGGTATATGATCCTTTCTATGTATTGCTGGATTTGGTTGCTAATATTTTGTTGAGAAGTTTTGCATCTATATTCAAAGAGATACTGGCCTACAATTTTCATTTTTGGTAGTGCCTTTCTCTGGTTTTGCTATCAGGGTGATGGAATGACTTTGGGAGTGCTTCTTCCTCTTCAGTCTTTTGGAAGAATTTGAGAAGGACCTGTGTAAGCTCTTTGTACGTTTGGTAGAATTCCCCAGTGAAGCCACAGCGTCCTGGACTTTAGTTTGAAGATAGTTTTTAAGTTGCAAATTATATTTTACTTCTAGTGATAGGACTATTCAAATTATCTATTTCTTCTTGATTCAGCTTTCATGGGTTCTATGTTTCTAGAAATTTGTTCTAGAAATTTGTTCATTTCTTCTGGGTTGTCCAATTTATTGACATATGACTGTTCATAGTGTTCTCTCTTGGTCCTTCCTGGTGACTCAGATGGTAAGGAATCTGCCTGCAGTGCAGCAGACCCGGGCTTGCTGGTATTCTCTTATGAATCTTTTGTGGAAGTTCTTCTTTTGTGCTAGAATATTGTGTCTGCAAAGCTGTAACAAGAAGATACACCTCCCTCCACTGGTAATGCGAGGCACTACCCTAGATTATAATCACAAGTTTGGGAACAGATTCTACAAAGGGTAATAAGAAGGGCAACTTCATAGTAAAAGCACAGAGGTGCCTTTGATCACAGGGGCAGAGGGAAAGGCGAAACATACCGGCTAAAATGACCATGTGGGCCTGCCCAGCACTATGTATCTGCCGGCTTCTCTAAGGATGCCTTTGGGACTGAAGTCAACCAGGAAAACAGTTTTCAGACAGGCCCTGAGCTTCAAGTGTCTGTAAATACTTGAAGTTAACAAATGCCAAAGGTAATATAACAAAGCTGTAATTAGTAATTCACTTTTGCATTTTAATCATCTTCAAATATCTACATTGTTATATCAAATAAATATTTAAGTTTATATTAGTGCTATTTATCTGTCTCATATATTAGATTTCTATTTATAACTCTATTTTAAAAAAGGATTCCATTAGAAAAATATAGTGATCAGGCCTGACTTGAATCTCTCTCCACAGTAACCCTAAGGAAATAGCTATGGAACAGGTACTGTGCTATGACAGTGATGGTTCATAGTGATACCTCTCCCACCAAGGGAAATATTAAAGTCTCCAGCATTAACACAGTTAACTCTTACATGAGGCAGGCACCCTAAGGGTTTGCTGGGGCAGGCACACTGAAAATAACCAACGGGTCCACATTTGGTTCCCTTTTCGGTTCCCTGGTGGCTCAGTTGGTAAAGAATCTGCCTGCACAGAAGATAGGATCAGTGAGGTAGAAGATAGAACGGTGGAAATAAATGAAGCAGAGGGGAAAAAAGAAAAAAGAATCAAAATAAATGAGGACACCCTCAGAGACCTCTGGGACAATGTTAAATGCCCCAACATTCGAATCATAGGAGTCCCAGAAGAAGAAGACAAAAAGAAAGGCCATGAGAAAATACTTGAGGAGGTAATAGTTGAAAACTTCCCTAAAATGGGGAAGGAAATAGCCACCCAAGTCCAAGAAGCCCATAGAGTCCCAAACAGGATATACCCAAGGTGAAACACCCCAAGACACATATTAATCAAATTAACAAAGATCAAACACAAAGAGAAAATGTTAAAAGTAGCAAGGGAAAAGTAACAAATAACACACAAGGGGATTCCCATAAGGATAACAGCTGATCTTTCAATAGAAACTCTTCATGCCAGAAGGGAATAGCAGGACATACTTAAAGTGATGAAAGAGGAAAACCTATAACCCAGATTACTATACTAGCAAGGATCTCATTCAAATATGAAGGAGAAGTCAAAAGCTTTACAGACATGCAAAAGCTGGGAGAATTCAGCACCACCAAACCAGCTCTCCAGCAAATGCTAAAGGATCTTCTCTAGACAGGAAACATAGAAAGGGTGTATAAACTTGAGCCCCAAACAACAAAGCAAATGGCAGTGGGATCATACTTATCAATGATTACCTTAAATATAAATGGGTTGAATGCCCCAACCAAAAGACAAAGACTGGCTGAATGGATACAAAAACAAGACCCCTATATATGCTGTCTACAAGATACCCACCTCAAACCAAGGGACACATACAGACTGAAAGTGAAGAGCTGGAAAAAAGATATTCCATGCAAATAGAAACCAAAACAAAGCAAGAGTAGCAATACTCATATCAGATAAAATAGACTTTGAAATAAAGGTCGTGAAAAGAGACAGAGAAGGACACTACATAATGATCAAAGAATCAATCCAAGAAGGAGATATAACAACTAAAATATATATGCACCCAACATAGGAGCACCGCAATATGTAAGGCAAATGCTAACAAATATGAAAGGGGAAATTAACTAACACAATAATAATGGGAGACTTTTATACCCCACTCACACATATGGAAAGATCAACTAAACAGAAAATTAGCAAAGAAACACAAACTTTAAATGATACAATGGACCAGTTAGACCTAATTGATATCTATAGGACATTTCACCCCAAAGCAATGAATTTCACCTTTTTCTCAAGTGCACATGGAACTTTCTCCAGGATAGATCACATCTGGGGCCATAAATCTAGCCTTAGTAAATTCAAAAAAATTGAAATCATTTCAAGCATCTTTTCTGATCACAATGCAGTAAGATTAGATGTAAACTACAGGAAAAAAAACTATTAAAAACACAAACTCATGGAGGCTAAACAACGCACTTCTGAATAACCAACAAATCACAGAAGAAATCAAAAAAGAAATCAAAATATACACAGAAACAAATGAAAATGAAAACAACAACCCAAAACCTATGGGATTCAGTAAAAGCAGTGCTAAGGGGAAGGTTCATAGCAATACAAGCTTACCTCAAGAAACAAGAGAAAAATCAAACTAATAACCGAACTCTACACCTAAAGCAACTAGAAAAAGAAGAAATGAAGAACCCCAGGGTTAGTAGAAGGAAAGAAATCATAAAAATTAAGGCAGAAATAAATTAAAAAGAAACAAAGGCGACTATAGCAAAAATCAACAAAACTAAAAGCTGGTTCTTTGAGAAGATAAATAAAATAGACAAACTATTAGCCAGACTCAGCAAGAAAAAAAGGGAGAACCAAATAAAATCAGAAATGAAAATGGAGAAATCACAACAGACAACACAGAAATACACAGGATCATAAGAGACTACTATCAGCAATTATATGCCAATAAAATGGACAACTTTGAGGAAATGGACAAATTATTAGAAAAGTATAACTTTCCAAAATTGAACCAGGAAGAAATAGAAAATCTTAACAGACCCATCACAAGCATGGAAATTGAAACTGTAATCAGAAATCTTCCAACAAACAAAAGCCCAGGACCAGATGGCTTCACAGGTGAATTCTACCAAATATTTAGAAAAGAGCTAACACCTATCCTACTCAAACTCTTCCAGAAACTTGCAGAAGAAGGCAAACTTTCAAACTTATTCTATGAGGCCACCACCACCCTAATACCAAAACCAGACAAAGATGCCACAAAAAAAGAAAACTATAGGCCAATATCACTGATGAACATAGATGCAAAAATCCTTAACAAAATTCTAGCAAACAGGATCTAACAACATATTAAAAAGATCATACATCATGACCTTTATCTCAGGGATACAAGGGATACAAGGGCTTTATCTCAGGGATACAAGGATTCTTCAATATTCACAAATCAATCAATGTGATACACCACATTAACAAATTGAAAGATAAAAACATATGATTATCTCAATAGATGCAGATGACAAAAGTCAACATCCATTTATGATAAAAACCCTCCAGAAAGCAGGCATAGAAGGAACATACCTCAACATAATAAAAGCCATATATGATAAACCCACAGCAAACATTATCCTCAATGGTGAAAAATTGAAAGCATTTTCCCTAAACTCAGGAGCAAGACAAGGGTGCCCACTCTCACCACTACTATTCAACACAGTTTTGGAAATTTTAACCACAAGAATCATAGAAGAAAAAGAAATAAAAGGAATCCAGATTGGAAAAGAAGAAATATAACTCTCACTGTTTGCAGATGACATGATCCTCTACATAGAAAATCCTAAAGACATCACCAGAAAATTACTAGAGCTAATCAATGAATACAGTACAGTTGCAGGATATAAAATTAACATACAGAAATCCCTTGCATTCCTATATACTGACAATGAGAAAACAGAAAGAGTAATTAAGGAAACAATTTCATTCACCATTGCAATGAAAAGAATAAAATACTTAGGAATAAATCTACCTAAAGAAACAAGAGACCTATATAAAGACAGCCCTCAGATTGGGAGAAAATAATAGCAAATGAAGAAACAAACAAAGGATTAATCTCAAAAATATACAAGCAACTCCTGAAGCTCAATTCCAGAAAAATAAATGACCCAATCAAAAAATGGGCCAAAGAACTAAACAGACATTTTTCCAAAGAAGATATACAGATGGCTAACAAACACATGAAAAGATGCTCAACATCACTCATTATCAGAGAAATGCAAATCAAAACCACAATGAGGTACCATTACATGCCAGCCAGGATGGCTGCTATCCAAAAGTCTACAAGCAATAAATGCTGGAGAGGGTGTGGAGAAAAGGGAACCCTCTTACACTGTTGGTGGGAATGCAAACTAGTACAGCCGCTATGGAGAACAGTGTGGAGATTTCTTAAAAAACTGGAAATAGAACTGCCATACGACCCAGCAATCCCACTGCTGGGCAAACACACCGAGGAAACCAGATCTGAAAGAGACACGTGCACCCCAATGTTCATCGCAGCACTGTTTATAATAGCCAGGACATGGAAGCAACCTAGATGCCCATCAGCAGATGAATGGATAAGGAAGCTGTGGTACATATACACCATGGAATATCACTCAGCCGTTAAAAAGAATGCATTTGAATCAGTGCTAATGAGGTGGATGAAACTGGAACCTATTTTATAGAGTGAAGTAAGTCAGAAAGAAAAACACCAATACAGTATATTAACGCATACATATGGAATTTAGAAAGATGGTAATGATTACCCTATATGTGAGACAGCCAAAGAGACACAAATGTAAAGAACAGACTTTTGGACTCTGTGGGAGAAGGTGAGGGTGGGATGATTTGAAAGAATAACACTGAAACATGTATATTACTGTATGTGAAATAAATCATCAGTCCAGGTTCGATGCACAAGACAGGGTGCTCAGGGCTGGTGCACTGGGATGACCCTGAGGGATGGGATGGGGAGGGAGGTGGGGGGGGCTCAGGATGGGGGACACATGTACACCCATGGCTGATTCATGTCAATATATGGCAAAAACCACTACAATATTGTAATTAGCCTCCAATTAAATAAATTTAAAAAAAATCATCCTGCAATGCAGGAGACCTGAGTTCAATCCCTGGGTTGGGAAGATCCCCTGTAGCAGGGAACAGATACCCCCTGCAGTATTCTGGCCTGGAGAATTCCATGGACTGTACAAGTCCATGGGGTCCCAAAGAGTCGGACATGACTGAGCGACTTTCACTGTTCACTTTGTCTGTTGTAGGCAGTTTCCTAAGCAGGGAGTGAAATTGCATTTTCCAACTCCAGAGCCAGTGGCTCCCAAGGACACCAAAAGTGTTTCATCCTTTGTGACATGAGCTTGAGTGCACAGTACACATCAGATTCAAAGACTTCATACAAAAAATGTACACTCCATGAATACCAGATTAGGCAAGATATAATTAAAACTAACTTTCCCGCTTCTTTTTGTTTTTTTAAATGTAGCTTCTAGAAAATTCACAATTACCTATGTGATTTACACTATATTTCTTTGGACAATGATGGACTTGGATAGTAGATATTATTAAGCTGTCTATTGTTACCCAAAACAGTGTGATGTGAGTTTTAGTTACTTAGGAGCCTCTCTAACCAGAACACATGATTTCTTTACAGTGAGGGATAAATGAGGCATTACTGAACTTTAACATGCTCAATATCATTATCTTTGTAAAGGTTTCATCTCAGAGCCAGAATTAAAATTGCATTTTAGGGAAAATGCATGTTTCTCTGTAGCCTTTCCCACTGGTCCTAAACTAAAATAAGGAAATATTTACTGAGTATATGCAACTGCTCTATTTCTTATTTTAGAGGGAATCAAAAGTATAATGCAGATATAGAAAGGGGATTTCTGGAGTGAGACTAATTGAACATTTGAAATTTCTTTAAAAGAACCATTTTAAAGAAACAAAATCATTTTTAAGAAAGAAATCATTTCCCAGTTCAATGACTTTTCATGTTGAAAATACATTTTTTTCATTGGTTCCAAATGGGCTGCTAGAATTTAATTTATGTGCTTAACTATGTTTACCTCTGATGCTGTCTTTTTGTCTTTCCTTGTAGGAAAAAGGGAGTTGGTGCTGGACCTATCACTCAGCAGAAAAAACCTCCCAGTCCAGCAGTACAGAAGCGCTAATTATTTTCCACAAACCCATGTATCAGTTTATATTTTGATTATACTATCATGTTAAGATCTACAGTAAATTCATACATCAACTATGGAAAACAGTATACAGGCTCCTCAAAAAATTAAAAATAGCACCACCATATGATTCCATAATTCCACCACAGGTATATACCCAAAGGAAACAAAATCACCATATGGAAAAGATAACTGCACCTCCCTTGTGTATTGCAGAATTATTTATAATAACCGTGACATGAAAGAAATCGCAGTGTTCACTGCCAGATGGATGGGTAAATAAAACGTGGGATATATAGATTATATATATATATATATGTATACACACATACATGCAAGTGTATATACATACACATATATACACATACAGTGGAATACCATTTAACACAAAAAATAAGGAAAACCTGTCATTTGCAACAGTATTTATAGAACTCTAGGGCATTACACTAAGTGAATCAGTCATACAGAAAGAGACAAATACTGAATGACCTCAATGATACATGGAATCTAGAAGTCTACACTCACAGGAAAAGAAGCCAGATTTCTAGTTGTCAGAGGCAGGGGCTAAGGATGATGGAGGAACTGGGCGAAGGGTGTCAAAAGGTACAACATCCGTCATAAGATAAACAAGCACCGAGCACAGTGTACAGCCTAGTGGCCGTAATCAGCGACAGCTCCTCATTCCCAGATAAAGAGAGCTGCTGGCGCTGTGCCGTGTTAAAGGACTTGCGCGTTCAGATCTTTATTTGCTGGGGAAAGAATGGGGGATCCGGAACCAATCGGCCTCAGATCCAAGGAATGACGGCACTGGCAAATTGCTAAGAGAGTAGATCTTAACATTTCTAATCATAAGGATGATTGGGTGTTAAGAAATGTATTGTAACTATTTCACAATGTATACATTTTCAAATACGCTATACACCATGAACTTATACAGTGTTATATAGGCAAACCTCATTTTCCTGTTCTTTACTTTGTTGCACTTTGCAGACACAGCATTTTTTTTTTTGTTTTTTTTTTTTTACAAATTGAAGGTTTATGGCAGCCCTTTATGAACAAACTTATTGATGCCATTTTTTTCCAATAGCATTTGCTCATTTCATGTATCTGTTTCACATTTTGGTAATTCTTGCAATAATTCAAATTTTTAGAATTTTTCTGTTTGTGATGGTGATCTGTGTTCAGTTATTGTTCCTGTTACTGCTATGACTCACCGAAGACTCAGGTGGTGATTAGCACTCTTAGCGATAACTTAGTTTTAGTTAAGACTTGTACTTTTTTGTTAGACACAAAAAAAGTGCCCACTTAATAGACTGAAGGACAGCTTAATCATGAAACTGGGAAATGCAGCATTTATACTACTTGCTTTATTGAGATGCTCACTTTAACACAGTAGTCTAGAGCCAAGCCCTCCATATCTCCAAATCATGCCTGTATGTCAGTTATGTCTCAATGAAACAGAAGGAGAATAATAATCCACAAAATTTATTCTCCAGTTTCTTTTTAGTCTCATCAACGCAACTGTTAAGTCACAATGCTAGTATTTTACTGTGGCTTGAACATACTCACCATCCTTTACGCTTTTCTGAAACATGTAGGAATTTGGAATTGAACATTGTGTGTGTTTTCCCTCAAATAACAGTTGAATTTATAGGGCAAGTCAACACAGCATCCCTGGTAGTATTAGGTGAAGAAATTTTTTAAAAATAAAATCTCCAAACTAAGAGAAATATAATTCAAAATGAAACTGTATTTTGTTTCTTAAAGAAAGTGAATTTGAAAGGATTTTTGTTCAAAGATGAATGCTGACTATTGAGTAATTATTTAACACCATCAAAATGTATTATATATGTTTATCATTAAAAAGCCTTTAGAAAAATATGTACACTACTTCAGCCCTTAGACAGGAAAAAGGACAACACTGCAGATTTGGAATCTGAACAAGTTTGACTTCCTTAACTAAGCATATTGCTAGAAAATATGCTTAGAGTAGTAGGGTAAAATTCTGTGTATAAAAATTATTTGTAACTTCCTGATGACTTAGAAAAGCAATAAAATTTATGTCTGGCATTTGTTCTTCACTCTTTTAATAACAATAAACCAGTTTAAGAAATCAAAAAGAATTCAGCATCAGTTTCAGGCTTCTGTGAACAGAGGGCTCTGACTCTAGTAGGAATGCCAGCTCAGGCCAAAGTGAACACAGCAGGGTTGACGTTTTCTTAACAAGGAATTTCACTCTTTAAGAGAATTAGAAGCCAGTCTAAATTCTGGCTACAGGTGGTTTTCTCTCCCCGCTTTAATAAAGGAGACGTCTGTCTTTAAACATGTTACCCGAACGTCAGCATTCTGTAGGGCCGCATCAGATAACCTCAAGTTGCATGAGTCTTTGTGGGCTCCTCACCTCATCTGTGAAGGGCAGAGTGAAAATGAAGCCCCGTATTTCAGAAAAGCAGACTTTGCGGATGTGCTGTACATCATACAATGGAATGTGGAGAAGGAAACGGCAATCCACTGCAGTATTCTTGCCTGGAGAATTCCAGGGACAGGGGAGCCTGGCGGGCTACAGTCCATGGCATTGCAAAAGAGTCGGACAGGACTGAGCGTGCATGCATGCAGTGGAATGGAAAGAGAAAACAGAGCAGGTGGCTCTGGACACTCGGGTGGGACAGATCCCGGCCTCTCCTCTGTCCTCACACCAGCGGCCAAAGAAGAGGGACTCTGCTCTAACTCAGATTGTGTTTTTATAGGTGTTGTTTCAGACCTTTATAGGTAGTAGCATAAACTGGGCCAAAGAAATTTTGCCTTGAGAAGGATATAAATGAGAAACTAAGAGTGGACCAGAGTAAATATTGTTTTACTCAAGGACATATTTGAGGTCCTACCCTTTGTCATCTCTGGTGAGGAACTTTAGGTAGATAAGTTTGAGCAGAAATAAACAGGATTTCTGAAATAAATACAGAGTTGAAGTTTCACTATAACCATTTTCACATCCTTTTCAAGAATGGAGCACTTGCTTAGAAGCAAGGGGTGACTGTATGATTTATCTTTTTAACCCTGACTGAAAAACTCCTCAAACAAAAGTTTTATGCTAATCAAAATAAATTGACTTTTATAGTTGTTTATTTTATAAGTGAGATTGATATATGTATATAAATTATGTTCTATTTGTCAAATAATTTGTCAATTACCTAAATATATGGTGGAACTTTTATCTAGGAAAGTTTGCTTAAATGAGAGGGGTAACATGTATTTGAGTTCAAAGGTGTATTAAAACTGCAAGAAAGTATCCCCAGTGGTCTAATGTCTGTGTATTGTTCATTGTTTTTGAGAACTGAATCTTCAAGTCTATTTAAAACATAAAGTGTCATTTTGGAGAAGTTACATTTGGAATGGTGCATTGATTTCCAATGTGTTTTAACTCAAATAAGAGTATGCTTCTAGTGGGACCCACCTTCTCTAAACATCCCCCCCCAGTCGCCACTCCTGCCCCTCCCATCTCAGAGTCTGCAGTATGTTCAGGCTTCCCTTCTCCCAGCAGGTCCTGTGCCTCCCCTGCCCAGAGGTGTTCAGTCCCACCACATTACCTACAGCATGAAGTTCAAGTTTCTTTCGTGATACCCGAAGACTTTGAACCACTAAATCCCAGCTTTTCGCTCCCAAGCCTCCTCTTTCTGCTACTCTTCAGATAACCTGCTCCCAGTCCAGCTAGACCATCTGCTCCCCGCTCTCTGCGGTAATCCTTGCTCACTGTTGTCCGAAGCGCCTCGTCTCCTGCCTGCTCCTGAGCATCTTTGAAGGCACAGCTCACGGAGTGCGCTCCATGCAGCGCTTCCACAATTCTACCCAGCTCTCATAGTCTTTGTGATCACCCCGCCTTGAGAGAACCACATTCAAGTATCTAAGTACATGTGTTTGGTAGAAGACCTATCTTCTACATCATGTTATTGCATGTGTATAGCTGAGTCAAGTTCCAACCATGAAAGCATAACATGTTTCTGTATGGAACTAATAATGGAATTTGTTTCAAATTATGCAAAAAAAAAAAAAAATGCTTTCTTGGCAGATCTGAATCTCATTGCTATACTATGAGATCCATCCCCAGTCTTTCTGAACCACAGCTGTGCACTGGAATATCCTAGGAATTTTTACTAATGCCTGGATCCCACCCCTCAGAGATTTGTCATGTCCTAGACCTGGAGTGTGACCTAAGCATCATTATAAGCTTCCCAAGTGATTATAATATATAGCTAAGTGTGAGAAAGCCCTCATTAGTGGTTTTCAAGTCCCAGAATCCACTTCTGCATATAAACTTATAAAGACATATGGTAAATGATTATAATTACAAAATATAACCATGGTTTTGCAATTCAACTTATTAAAGAAATAAAAAAAATCTGAAACTTGAATAAAATCTTGTTTCCTGCCTAACCAAAGGAGACTATCTGTGGTTTAAAAAGCAAAACAACATAAAACAGAAGCAATCTTTCTAATATCCACACTGGATGAACATTAGTTTGGCTATAATTTTAAAATGTGCTTTATCAATTTTTTTCTTTAACTTGAGACTATAGTATATTTTTTAAGTTGGTATTAAATACACAGGGAGTTCTTTTAAAGTGAATAATAAAAGTCCTGTACAAGAATTCTGAAGACAGCTGGGGTAGGCAGGAATTTAAATTTAAACTGTTGAAGAACATTCTAGGTCTAAGGAAAATAGGCAAATCTGGCATTCTAAAACTTTAATTCTTGGCAATATTGTAACCAAGAATAAATAATTTTGTATACTAAAAATGTATATATTTGTACTCGAGAAGAATTTAACATAGTCTATTAACTTCCAGAAATATTTCAAAATTGAGTGAGGGTACACACATTTTTTTTTTCATAACCTGCATGACTTTCATCATTTTCCAGGCTCATCCATTCAGAAAAGCTTACCCTAGAATGGTCAGGCTTTATAATCTTAGCACTGCTGCCCTCCTGTGGACTATTAGGGCATCTGACAGCCCCTTTCTTAAATTGGTCAGATTTCCATCATTGCGGATTCCCAGAAACCATTTTTTTATTTTGTTTTAATTAACTAGCTATTTTCTTCTTGCCTTCTAGGAAATTAACTTTTGAAAAGAGGCTAACATCTGTGTGGTCAATCAACTGTTTTTCCTTCACTCTGGCTTAAAAATCTAAAGAAAGTGACCAAATTGCCTTAAGTATGAATCACACTGAGAAAGGAACTGCCCTGACTCCTGACTTGCTAGCCACCCCCAACCGCCCAAAAAAACAAACTTGTTTGGGGTAGTAAACTCATATTAGCTGTGCATCAAACTTAGGCACTCAGCCTTTTTTATTGTCCAGCTCTCACATCCATACATGACTACTGGAAAAACCGTAGCTTTGACTAGACGGAACTTTGGTTGGCAAAGTAATGTCTCTGCTTTTTAATATGCTGTCTAGGTTGGTCATAACTTTCCTCTCAAGGAGCAAGCGTCTTTTAATTTTATGGCTGCTGTCACCATCTGCAGTGAATTTGGAGCCCCAAAAATAAAGTCTGCCACTGTTTCCACTGTTTCTCCACCTATTTGCCATGAAGTGATGGGACCGGATGCCATGATCTTTGTTTTCTGAATGTTGAGCTTTAAGCCAACTTTTTCACTCTCCTCTTTCACTTTTATCAAGAGGCTTTTTAGTTCCTCTTCACTTTCTGCCATAAGGGTGGTGTCATCTGCATATCTGAGGTTATCGATATTTCTCCCGGCAATCTTGATTCCAGCTTGTGCTTCCTCCAGCCCAGCATTTCTCATGATGTACTCTGCATATAAGTTAAATAAGCAGGGTGACAATATAAAGCCTTGACGTACTCCTTTTCCTATTTGGAATCAGTCTGTTGTTCCATGTCTAGTTCTAACTGTTGCTTCCTAACCTGCATACAGGTTTCTCAGGAGGCAGGTCAGGTGGTCTGGTATTCCCATCTCCTTCAGAATTTTCCAGTTTATTGTGATCCACAGTCAAAGGCTTTGGCATAGTCAATAAAGCAGAAATAGATCCTTTTCTGGAACTCTCTTGCTTTTTTGATGATCCAGCAAATGTTGGCAATTTGATCTCTGATTCCTCGGCCTTTTCTTAAACCAGCTTGAGCATCTGGACGTTCACAGTTCACATATTATTGAAGCCTGACTTGGAGAATTTTGAGCATTACTTTACTAGCATGTGAGATAAGTGCAATTGTGCAGTAGTTTGAGCATTCTTTGGCATTGCCTTTCTTTGGGATTGGAATGAAACCTGACCTTTTTCAGTCCTGTGGCCACTCCTGAGTTTTCCAAATTTGCTGACATATTGAGTGTGGCACTTTCACAGCATCATCTTTCAGGATTTGAAATAGCTCAACTGGAATTCCATCACCTCCACTAGCTTGGTTCTTAGTGATGCTTCCTAAGGCCCACTTGACTTCACATTCCAGGATGTCTGGCTCTAGGTGAGTGATCACACCATTGTGAAGATCTTTTTTGTACAGTTCTTCTGTGTATTCTTGCCACCTCTTCTGAATATCTTCTCCTGTTAGGTCCATACCATTTCTGTCCTTTATTGAGCCCATCCTTGCATGAAATGTTCCCTTGGTATCTCTAATTTTTCTGAAGAGGTCTCTAGTCTTTCCCATTCTACTGTTTTCCTCTATTTCTTTGCACTGATCATGAGGAAGGCTTTCTTTTTCTTTTTTTTTTCCCCCCCAGTGGGTTTTGTCATACATTGATATGAATCAGCCATAGAGTTACACGTATTCCCCATCCCGATCCGCCCCCCCCACCTCCCTCTCCACCCGACTCCTCTGGGTCTTCCCAGTGCACCAGGCCCGAGCACTTGACTCATGCATCCCACCTGGGCTGGTGATCTGTTTCACCATAGATAATATATATGCTGTTCTTTCGAAACATCCCACCCTCACCGAGGAAGGCTTTCTTATCTCTCCTTGCTATTCTTTGTAACTCCGCATTCAAATGTGTATATCTTTCCTTTTCTCCTTTGCTTTTTGCTTCTCTTCTTTTCACAGCTATTTGTAAGGCCTCCTCAGACAGCCATTTTCTTTTTCTTGGGACGGTCTTGCTCCCTGTCTCCTGTATAATGTCACGAACCTCCGTCTGTAGTTCATCAGGCACTCTGTCTATCTGATCTAGTCCCTTAAATCTATTTCTCACTTCCACTGTATAATCCTTAGCGATTTGATTTAGGTCATACCTGAATGGCCTAGTGGTTTTCCCTACTTTCTTCAATTTAAGTCTGAATTTGGCAATAAGGTGGAGAAGGTAATGGCCCCCCACTCCAGTACTCTTGCCTGGAAAATCCCATGGACAGAGGAGCCTGGTAGGCTGCAGTCCTTGGGGTTGCTAAGAGTTGGACACGGCTGAGCGACTTCACTTTCACTTTTCACTTTCATGCATTGGAGAAGGAAATGGCAGCCCACTCCAGTGATCTCGCCTGGAGAATCCCAGGGACGGGGGAGCCTAGTGGGCTGCCATCTATGGGGTCGCACATTATTGGACACGACTGAAGCGACTTAGCAGCAGCAGCAGTTGGCAATAAGGAGTTCATGATCTGAGCCACAGTCAGCTCCCGGTCTTGCTTTTGCTGAGTGTACAGAGCTTCCCCATCTTTGGCTGCAAAGAATATAATCAATCTGATTTTGGTGTTGACCATCTGGTGATGTCCATGTGTAGAGTCTTCTCTTGTGCTGTTGGAAGAGGGTGTTTGTTATGACCAGTGCCTTCTCTTGGCAGTATTCTTTTAGCCTTTCCCCTGCTTCATTCTGTACTCCAAGGCCAAATTTGCCTGTTACTCCAGGTGTTTCTTGACTTCCTACTTTTGCATTCCAGCCCCCTATATTTAAAAGGACATCATTTTGGGGGTGTTAATTCTAGAAGGTCTTGTAGGTCTTCATAAAACTGCTCAACTTCAGCTTCTTCAGCATTACTGATTGGGGCATAGACTTGGATTACTGTGATATTGAATGCTTTGCCTTGGAAACAGAGATCATTCTGTCATTTTTGAGATTGCTGGGGTTCTGTATTTCCTTGTGTTCCATACACTATTTGTGAAGGATGTCTAACAGTCTCTAGAGGTATCTGAGTCCTAATGCCTGCAAACTGGGAATGTTTTCTTATAACTAAAAAGGTCTTTGAAGAAAAGATCTTGGATGTGGAGATTATCCCCCCAAGGTGGTGCCCTAAATGTAACCATGTTTAATCCTCACAATAAGAATGCAGAGGGAGACCTGAGTACAGCAGAAAGACAGTGAGACCACACAGACAGCATGCCAGGGTGCTGGCTTGGAGGACGCAGGAGGAGGCCGCAAGCCAAAGCACGCAGCTCTGCAAGCTGAAAAAGGCGAGGAAACAGATTTCCTACCAGTACATCCTGGGGGGACTGTGGCTCTGCCTGTAACCTGATCTCACACTCCGACCTCCAGAACTCAAAGAACACAGATGCGTTGTTTTAAACAGCAGTCGTGTGAATGTTTGCATCACATCGAAATTACTGTTAAAATACTACTCCAGAGGTGTCAGGATTAGCCAGTGAGGGCCACTGGGAAGTGATTAGGTCATGAGGATGGAGGACTCTTGACTCGGGGTTAGTGTCCTTATGAAAAAAGACCCAGTAAAATTTGCTCACCCCGCTGCCCCAGGAAGTTACCGCTAGGGGGCACTGTCTGCAAACCAGGAAGCTGGCTCTCCCCAGACACCAGCTCCGCCAGGGCCTCGATCCTGGTCTTCCCAGATTCCAAACTGTGAGAAAGAAATCTGCTCTTTACAGGCTGCCTTGCCTGGAGTGTTTGTTAGAGCCGCCCGGAGCCCCTGCGGCAAACACCAGGTTTGCTGCACTTTGTGAAAGCAGCCACAGAAAAGCTAAGACAGAGGGGCTCCCGCCCCTGACTGCACAGCGGCGTAACCTGCGCAACTTGCAAGCCGGAATTCTAGGGGTGGGAGCTGAAAACCACTACCCTAGCGGTGATTGTGGTGGGAAGGTGGGTGGAAGCACGTTAGGACAGACCCAAAGCAGAGCGTTCCTTGCGTTCAAGGAAAACTCTCAAACTGCCCCCGAATGTAGACACACCAGTCTGCTAGGCACTCCCATAAAACTCTACACCAGCTTCTCAAAACGCGGCGTTGCCAACATCTTACATGAAGACTTACCAGGTCTGAGATTTAACACAGTCCTTTTACTCTAGGTTGGTCAAACATTCGACTTCTCTCGTGTTTATTGAGGTTGACCGGCCCTTAGTTCCGCAGCTGGAAATTCTTTGCCAGTGCAACCGGCGTGAGGCAGGGGGGTGCCTTCAGCCCAACGCACTGTCCACTGATACGCTTCCAGGAAATGTGTGGCAAAACTCAGGTAATGCCTGACAAAGAATTTTCTAGCCAGGTAGAAATCATCGCTTGGAAAACCGGACTCAAGATATCTCCAAAAGAAACATTTTGCTTAGCAATTTATTAGGAAAAATCACTTGTAATGCTGACTTTAGGTAAAGAGGTGCCAGCCTGCAGATGAAATCAGTTCAGTTCAGTTCAGTCGCTCAGTCATGTCCAACTCTTTACGACTCCATGAATCGCAGCATGCCAGGCCTCCCTGTCCATCACCAACTCCCGGAGTTTACTCAAATTCATGCCCATCGAGTCGGTGATGCCACCCAGCCATCTCATCCTCTGTCGTCCCCTTCTCCTCCTGCCCCCAATCCCTCCCAGCATCAGGGTCTTTTCCAATGAGTCAGCTCTTCGCATCAGGTGGCCAAAGTATTGGAGTTTCAGCTTCAGCATCAGTCCTTCCAGTGAACATCCAGGACTGATCTCCTTTAGGATGGACTGGTTGGATCTCCTTGCAGTCCAAGGGACTCCCAAGAGTCTTCTCCAACACCACACTTCAAAAGCATCAATTTTTCGGTGCTCAGCTTCCTTCACAGTCCAACTCTCACATCCATACATGACCACTGGAAAAACCATAGCCTTGACCAGACGGACCTTTGTTGGCAAATGAATAAAGCAAGATAAACCTAAATGAGGGTCATGTTAGTTACTTGGGGCATGCATTTTGCTTTTCATGACTCAGTCTTAAGCACTGTTAAAAATGAAGCATTCATGAGAACTCCAGAAACTACTTTTACGGAAAAGATGTCCCAAGTCACTGTTTTTTATGCTTTTATGTTCAACTCTGTCTTCTGGCACTTTCTCATTTGGGGACTGGAATCACAGCAACCTGCTAGCAGAATTCATGAGTTACTTGTTTTATTGGCAATATCTAGCTTGGAGCCAGGACACAGTAGGTGAATCAGAAGTTGTTCGGTTTGTTACAGCTGAACCAAAGCTGTTGTGCCTATAGGTCTGTGGTAGCTACCTCAGCAGAGAGGTGAATAAAGCAATCCAGGGTCTTAACTGTTCCCACATCCTGGGAACCAGAACCTGAATTCTCCAGTCAACAGCCCCAAACAGCCCTGCGGCTACTGTGGGAGGTGCCCCCCCATTCCCAGGGAAGTTTTCCCATCAGAGGCTTCACCCGCCTCACCCCACCCCACCGGGCAGGGCAGCCAGCTGGGGGGAGACTGGCAGGAACTGGACCTCGAAAGGCTTCCCAGGTGGTTGAGATGCCACCGCTTAAGGAGAACCACTGGTGTGAAATCAAAGTCCTGCAGGTAGGTCAGGAAATGGCAACCCACTCCAGTATTCTTGCCTGGAGAATCCCATGGACAGAGGAGCCTGGCGGGCCACAGTCCATGGGGTCGCAAAGGGTCAGGCATGACTGAGCATAGCACAGAAAACAGAGTTTGAAACACCACAATTTTTAGTAAATTTCCTATCTTCCTGAACTACTTCTTCAGATATCAGTGTGAACTAGTCTAAACCTGGCATTTCATAGTTACACCATGTCAGAAATCTTATTTTCAACAGAAGCTTGTATTAATATTAATAGAAGTAGATACAGGAGAAGGTAAAGATATGAGAAAGGCATTTAGGGCTAATATATAGGCAATTCAACTTTTTCTTAACAGCAAAAATAATACAGATTATATCCTATTTTCTCCTAAACAGAAATAAATTTGCAAAGCCCTGTCTGTATTATCTGGGAAAGCCTCAACTTGCTTCTGTGTCCCCATGCCCCTGGAGGAACATGTTTTCTACTAATATCTACAAAATCTACATTACTTTTTAAGAAGTTAGAATTAGTAATTCATTTTTTGAAGCATTAAAGATCATCCTGTGATCTTTCTCAGTGGGTCTGTGCATGTTTTGAGGATGCTCAGCTGATATAGCAATAGGATATAAAGGCTTAAGATAAAAATGACAAGGCTTCCTATGAGAATCCTTTTTCTAGTGTTATTCCAATAGTTTGAAGGGGAAATAGAGTTATTTCTGTATTTCACAAGTACATATGTAAGGGAGCAGAAGGCAAATGAGGCAGGATAGTTTATAATGAATATAACAGAGAATATTGTGATTTCAGGAATGCTTTAAGTGTTGCCTCCAAATCTCTTGGGCAATGCATTCCTTTCCTTTACTATTAGGGTACCAGGGTAGAAAAGTTGTACAAAATGATTCATAGCCGTCTGTGCTACCTCCAAATACAAACAGACTAATTCCAGACTATGAAAACATAAGTTGTCTTTACAAGTTATTTTTAAAAATATATTCCATAAGAATGCTCAAAATATCATTTGACTTGGCCTTATTCCTGCCAGGTTACCTGCCTAAAACACATTTCACCTTTCTATCTAGGTTGCATTAATATAGCTCAGAATTCACTCACCCATGAAGCTCTCCCAAACAATTCCAAAGTGATATCTTTCTTTGGAACTCATAGCATTTCCTCTCCATACCAGTTTGTACTTATTTTTAAACAATTTTTAGAAAAATAAACCATTTTCCTTGAGTAATATGTGCTTATTATTGAACACACAGAAAATACAGAAAAATATAAAAATTATCTGTAATGGCCTCCTTCCAGGGGTAGCATTCTTCAGCTTCTTTGCATATTATTTTACATTTCCAAGTTTGTATCTTGAGATTAGACTGACCATATAATACTGAAATCTTTTAAAAAATTTTTACCAAATGACAACCATTTCACCTTTTACTCAAAATTGTATATGAACACACCCCATAATATTTGACAATCACGTCTTTTAATTGCATTCTTTCAATTTCTCTTTCATTCTTCTAATGTTGAGTAGTCATTTTAATTTACCATAGATTGTGCTTATATGTTTTCTCTCCCATGCTAAATTAACATTTGTGTAAGGCTCACTTTTTTAATTTACATAATCAAATGAGAAGTGTAAATATTTGAGAATGAATTTATCAAAATTACAATTATTCCCCAATCTTTGGAAAACATACTTTACAACATTTCAAATTGTGCACGTTGACTACTGAGCACCTTTCAAATAAAACAGTAGGAGGTCCTCAATGAATTTGTCTCAACCTTTTCTTTTAAAATAGTTTCTTTGTTCGCAATGTTCCAAAGTAGCAAAGTTAATCATTTGCAGCAACATGCGGTGGATAAGGATTGGGTCAGAGTCGTACAGAGTCTAACATCTGTGCACCTGGACAGGTGCAGGGGCAGGGAGCGCAACACAGGTGAAGAAGCAGACTCCAGACGCAGCCTCACGCTGGAGCCATCAGAACGTGTTCTGGAATCAGGCTGTTTATTTAGTTGCTTAACTCTGAAACCTCTTTCCTTTGACAAAAGAAACAATAAGAAAAGGTCAAGTCACTCAATACTCCCTCTCTTATCTACCCGGTGCCTAGATTTAAGCCATACTTTTTCTTGCACTCAACATAGGAACCTCCGCAGGGAGGAAGTAGACACTTCTTCTGAACTTATATTGATAATGTATGTGTCGTCCTTGCATCGTGATTTATCAGCATAAAAATTTTGAGTAATTCATAGGACGATCACACTCTCATCTAAATAAAAATCTGTTATTTCAAGGTCCTTCCTTGACAAAGTAATATAAAGCTGGAGAATACCTTATATTAAAATGTTGATTGAAAAGGAGCCAATTCATGCCACCAGAGTAAGATCTGAGAGTTATAAAATGTAAGAAGTGACTTCACAGAGATGCTAACATGTACCCTTGAAGATGCTGGAGCCCTCCCAGCATGCAACGAAGCTCCCTCCTCTTAGTCTGGATTCTGGTCACCCCTTCACCCTCTTCTATTGTGCCGAAAGCAAACATTATCTGGTCAGGAGGAACTACACTTGGGATTTATAAGCAATCTCAATTACTTAAAAGAAAGATTTCACCTAGGATTTCTATTTACATGTTTGTCATCTTTCTTATTTTCAAATGTTTATAATAAAGAAGGGAGTCATCAAGGAGAACTTAGAAAATGCAGGAAGACAATATGTAACACGTATCAGTCACATGTACTTATATTACTCAATGATAGCCATTATCAATACTTTAATTTTCTTGTAATCTTTCTTTATATGTTTCTTTATACACAAACACCTTTCTTAAATAGCTATTATTTTTATAGAGTTATTATTCTTAAAGTTATTATTATTTTATAGATTTATACTATATTCCCTATAGACGGACTAAAGTAATATATATAGTGTATCAGTTTTCCACTTTCTTAAGGGAAAAAAATGTAATTGCAAGAGATCCATGATTCTTTTTAAACTTCAGTTACCTATGAAAATACTGTATGTATTAACTATGGATAAAATACTATATCGCCTAACTTTACCTGTAGTGTTGAGCAACTCTGTTCACCTCTGGCCTCACATTTTTCATCTGAAAAGCAGGACTGCAACAATTGGTCTGGAAGCTATTCCTAGTGACAGCGTTCTAATTTTGTTTCATTTGCTTTTTGTATGGCGAAGCCTGAGATGTAAGTCAGTTTAAGTCTACCATGTTTAAATGTACTGTCTCCACCATTATAAAGAGAGAGGAATAGGAGATACTATCTTTGCAAACCTACTTCTGGAATATGGTTTGTAACATTTACTGTGTGAAGCTTCCAAAAGCCAAGAGGAAACAAAGTGAGATGGTGGTCCTTCTGAGAAATGCCCTCCTCTCTGTGCCTGGCTGGGTTCCGGATCCCTGTGTTGGGTGTGGCTCCGCAGTAATTCTCCTGAGGTCTGGCAGGCGCCTGCCAGGTGCAAGAGGAGGTGGCGGGGCTCCCAGGACCAACATCAGAAAGGCAGCTTAACTATCCTCCATTAAGTCATTCTCTTTCAGGTTTTCACAAATACCTAACCTGTAGAGAGGGGCAAGCCCCTTCTGAGAGCATTCACAGGCCCCTTCATGCTGCTGTGCCCACTTCTGAAAAGCAGAATGTAAATATGCCCATTGAGGAGGCAAAGGATCATCTAACTTTGTTTCATTTAACCAAGTCCCCCAGTTCATTTATTTTTATTCTTTGGTTGCACTTTGTGGCATAACAAGAGCCTACTTAGTTCCCTGGCCAGGGATCGAACCCATGCCCCCTGAAGTGGAAGCACAGAGTCTTAACCACGGGACCTCCAGGGAAGTCGCTGCAACTCTTCATTTAGTGACATCCCCAGACACCTCTCTCTACCCTACTATCATTCCTAAAGTTTGCAGGAGAGCTGCTACAGAGCTCAAAGCCTACACTCTCCGTTCTCTCCTCATTTTCTCATTGGCACTTTCACAAAATATTTAGGCGAAGTTGGAGGAACCACTAGTGTTTAAGCCCCTACTTCACTCAAAGCCTGACTCTCAAGTTTTATTCCTCTCGGGACCTTAGAAAGTTCATAGTCAATACCCCTCCCCCACCTTGGAACTCTGTCACTAAAATGATCTCAAGGCTAAGGGTTAGACAGTGAACAGATCCACTTCACAGCTCAGCTTGTCTGCCTGATTTAGGAAAGTTTTCTGTGCAGACACTTGTAGGTCATTCTTTTCAGAGGCAAATCCTGCTTTGTTCCCAGGACCTAACATTGTTAAAATCTCTCATAACTTTCCCAAGATTTGGTAAATTCACACGGGAGAGGAATAGCAGAGACATGTTAAATGCATCTGACAGCAACACTCATTTACTTTATTCAGTATTTAATGGGTATTTGTTATGCACCTAATATAGGTCTGGAACTGTCTCAGTTTTGGAGATACAGCAAGAAAACTATCTCTGCTCCATGGAACTTGTACCGAAAAATAGAGAATAAGGTTCAAAACCTTGCAAATGGAACCTCCTTTTTGTCAAATCAAAATAAGCTAAAGAAATCCATGTGAAAGTCTTTAATTTAGAATAATTTCATGAATCCCAGGTGTAGAAATTTTAGAGATCATAAGAACATTTCAGTAAAGCCCAACCTTTAAATCTGATATACCAGCTGAAACTAGGAAACCAAAAAGTAGCTTTATCTCTTTCCTACCTTTTAAAAATCTGATGAGGAAACACACACAACTTACTCACAGACCTAAAAGTACACAGGAAACTTTTTCTCAGTTTTATTGAAATATAATTAAATGTATTCTCTTTTCACAAATAATTGCCAACAAATAAACCACAGATTATTTCTGTTACATCACTCTTTCACAAATGCAAGAATTAAAAGAAATTTCAGTTCTCTCTCACTGTGTTTCCTTTCATTGTCTTAATTATAACTCCTTTAATTGTATTATCATGGATGGCATATTTGGATTTTATGACCCAAGACACTAAAGTATTTCTTTTATACATCACACCCACACTTTGGATTTTATATGCTCTTCCAAGAATTCAAAAAATCATGTTGGTCTGAGAGGAAGAAGAAGTTCCATGGTTTGTGTATCCCAGAATATCTTTAGCATATTTCAGATATAAAATTGCTTAAATGTTTATAAAGTATTGTAATTCCAGCTGATACATTTGACTTTTACAAGGAGAATTTTCATTTCCTCGCCATCCTCTTATGCCTTTACTCTGTGTGATACAGGCTCTGTCGCAGCCATCCTATGAACAAAGTAACATTTGAAATGCAGGTTGCATGTAATTTTTTTTCTTTGCCTGGTAACATAGGGTCAATATAGAAAGCCGAAAAGCACAAGGAAAATGAAATATCTATAATCCTATCAACTATTACTTAATTTTGGAATATTTCCAGCTAATCTGTTTATGTGTATCAAGTACTACTTTTGTTTTAATAGAAGGAATGACAAAAAGTTATGAAGTGGTTTGGAGTCTGTTTTGTCCACTTAAAACATATCATAGTTTCCCACATTTATATTTTTTAAGTTGCTGCACAGAATTCCACCCTTTAAATTACCTATCATAGAATCCTTAAGACTTCTGCTAAGTACAAAGGGCTTATATGTTCCCCCCAAAACTATGAAGCTTTGCTCACAGATGATTCTTTGGGGTATACTCTAAATGGGACTGCTAAATTGTTAAGAAGTCATGTCCATTTAAAAACTTGTGGCATATAAAATGTTATGTTAAATATAAAAATTTGAGAGTACTGGTCTCCTAATATGCTTACTCACACTGGTTACCCTTTTTAGTTTTTCTCAACTAAGAAGAAGAAAATGTCAACTCCTTTTGTTTGCTCTTAGCTGCCAGTCATGTTACTTTTGTCTTTCGTCTACTAAGCATACAGGTTTACTTATAACTTTACAAATAAATTGTGCTCACTCTTGATTTTGCAGCATTGTTTGCAAGATTGTTTCAACAGAAAAGTCCTCCCTCTTGCCACTTCACCTAACCAATTTCTACCCCTCCCAACTCTAATGACATTCATTGCTTCCAAGAATTTTGCACTTAATGCATCCTTGTCCTCACCTTTTCAATAAAAGTGTATTTCATCTTTAATAAAACATTTAGTCGTTCAATGACAAGGGTTCCTGAGAGTTGAAACCCATTATGCTAGCGGCCCATGTTATTTAATAATTTACCTTCCCGGGGCACTCTCTCGGAAATATGTGAGAGACTGACTGATCCTAGCAATTGGGAGAGCAATGGGCAAATCTTTTCTGATTCTGAAATCTATCAGGCCACGAGAGGTTTCAGTAGTAGATGCTCAACCACAACTATAATAGTTTCCTGAAATATCCCTCAGTTCAGTTCAGTTGCTCAGTCCTGCCCGACTCTTTGCAACCCCATGAATCGCAGCACGCCAGGCCTCCCTGTCCATCACCAACTCCCAGGGTTTACCCAAACTCATGCCCATCGAGTCGGTGATGCCATTCAGCCATCTCATCCTCTGTCGCCCCCTTCTCCTCCTGCCCCTAATCCCTCCCAGCATCAGGGTCTTTTCCAATGAGTCAGCTCTTCGCATTGGAGTTTCAGCTTCAGCATCAGTCCTTCCAGTGAACACTCAGGACTGATTTCCTTTAGGATGGACTGGTTGGATCTCCTTGCAGTCCAAGGGACTCTCAAGAATCTTCTCAAACACCACAGTTCAAAAAGCATCAATTCTTTGGCGCTCAGCTTTCTTCACAGTCCAACTCTCACATCCATACATGACCACTCGAAAAACCATAGCCTTGACTAGACGGACCTTTGTTGGCAAAGCAATGTCTCTGCTTTTTTTTTTTTTTTTTTTTTGTCTCTGCCTTTTAATATGCTATCTAGGTTGGTCATAACTTTCCTTCCAAGGAGTAAGCGTCTTTTAATCCCTAACTAATGCCAAAGACTGAACAAAGGACCCAGGTGTCCGGACCGTCTGGAATGCCCCAGGTCCAGACTGCAGTCCTGAGGGGTGTCTGGCCGACCATGACCCACTGCCTGGGCTTAGGTTTTTATCCTCGGGTCGATGCACTTGATTCTTTAATCCAGACTTCCAGAAAAGGGACAATGATGACCGTGCCAGCCCTTGATTCCTTTCCACCCTCCCTGTGTAGGATGATAACAGTCTATTCACCAAGAGGCGGTGAGCCAGGTATTCCGCTGAGTCGCCGCGGCTCTCCTTCAGGTCTGCAGGCAGAGGAACCAGAGACACCCCATGTGTCGGCTGAGGCGCACCGATGTCTGCGAGCCCCCGGGGAACCCTCTGCAGCGCCGCGCCCCCCACTCCAGGCTCACGGACCGCCCCTCCGGGCACACGGACCTCCCCTCCAGCGCCACGCCCCCCACTCCAGGCTCACGGACCGCCCCTCCAGGCACACGGACCGTCCCTCCAGTGTAGGGACCGCCCCTCCGGGCACACGGACCGCCCCTTCAGCGCAGAGGCCGCCCCTCCAGGCTCGGGGACCGCCGCCCAGGCGCAGGGACCGCCCCTCCGGGTGCAGAGACCGACCCCCAAGGCGCAGCGACCGCCCCAGGCGCAGGGACCGCCCCTCCAGTGTAGGGACCGCCCCTCCAGCGCAGGGGCCGCCCCTCCAGGCTCGGGGGCCGCCCCCAGCGCCGAGGCCCCGCCTTGCAGCCCGCCCATTGGCCCCGCTAGACCCTCACCCCGCCCCCGGCAGGCCCAGCCACGCCCTCCGCGTTACTGCCCCGGACACCTTGTGAGTCTGGGGATTGTTGCGTCTGGCAACCGAGCTCAGAGCTCCGCCCGGCTGGGCTCAGCTTTCCCACCGGTCTCCCCGAAAGTGACAGCGGCTTTCGCATCGCGCAAGCCCCCTCCTGGTCGTCCCGAGAGCCCCCTTTTTCTGGCGCCTCGTAGGGATGCTTTTGGTGGTCCTCGTGCTCCTGCTGCCCACAGTCTCCGGTAGGAGCCCGCAGAGTGTGCGCGCTGGTGGGGAACCGGAGCGGCTCGCGAGACCGGCCGACTGGAGCCGAGGGTGGGAGGAGATCTGCTTTTTGTCCCTCGGGAGAGTCGTGGGGCTGGGTCCACCCCGGGGTCATAAGGAGTTGGGGTAGAAAGCGTGACCAGAGGGGGCCACATAGCGCTGGAAGAGACTTCTTGCTTGTTGGTGCGCTCTCAGCGGCGCGGGGTGATGCGCGCAGCCGGACTTACCAAGGGGCAAACTGGGTCACTAGCAAAAGCTTGCAGGGTTTCTGGGACTGAGCCACTTGCGGACGGGTCTGCTGGCCTGTTGGTGGTGGTGATGGCTTGCTTTTGAGTTCTCAGGTGCCTGGGGAATATTGGTAGGCTGGTTCTGTGCCTATGTGTGTGCGGAGGGGTGGGAGAGGGTGGGCGGGGCGGTCTGCTCTCTGTACTCTGGGCAGGTTTATAACGGGAGTGGAGTATTGCTATCCCGCTGGGCTGGGGGAGGCCGTGCAGGGTGTTCTCTAGTGTGATTTTGTAGAAGTGGCCACCCGGCGGTGCCCAGTTGGGAAGCTCGTGTGGTGTACATAACGGTCAGGTGGGAGAAGTCGCTGTGTACTCCGCCTACACCCCCACGTTCCCAGCCCCGCCTGGTGGTGGAGGCTGTGGCTCAGAATCCAGGAGGCAGCATGAGAAGTCACCATCCTTGTGCCCCGGGTGCTCACACCATTGACACAAGGCACCAGTGAGCACAGAGGCATAAGAAGTGATAAGGTGGCCACTAGGCATATAACCCTGACAGAGGCAGTGGAGGGTGAAAAGTGCTCACTTGCCTTGGTTTCCAGAGGCAGCGCTGGACTCTCCAGGTGGCTCAGTGGTAAAGAACCTGCCTGCCATACAGGAGACGCCAGTCTGTCACTGAGTGGGGAAGCTCTCCTGGAGAACGGCATGGCAACCCACTCCAATACTCTTGCCTGGAGAATCCCACGGACAGAGGAGCCTGGCAGGCTACAGCTCATAGCGTCGCAAAGAGTTGGACATGACTGAAGCGGCCTAGCATGCATGCACGTATCATCAAACTGACTGTCATAGGTAACCCAGAGCCCCCAGCCACCCCAAGACCCAGTCTTGCCCACCAGAAGGCTGTAGACACAGCCGTTCCCAAGAGTGGGCCCACATTAACCCTTGGATCCCTGGCACCCCAAAACCAGGTGTAGAACAGGGTCTTGTCTGCCAGGAGGTCAGCATGGATCCCTGACCTGGCCTAATCCATGAAAAGATGGACACCAGCCCCAAGAGCCCTGAACCTCAGCCAATCTACTCTGTGTTAACACCAACTCCAGGACCCTGTCCCTGAAAGCAGGGTCCCTGGGACCTGGTCCTGCCCACCTTGAGCCTGGTGCTGCTTACCAGCACTAATGCCAAGACCCACAGGGCCCCAGCCCACCAGCAAGCTGACACAACCTCCAAGATGCCTTGCGCCCCTCAGCCAGCCATGTCGGGATCTGACCCTACCCATCAACTGGTCAGAACCAGCTATGAAACCCACCTATGCTGTGACCCCAGCCACCAGCACTTCTGGGGCCCCGGACCCTGCAGCTGCCACCCTGAGACCAGGTTCTATCCCCCCCCCAAAACACACACACACACACACACACACACACACACATGTGCGCACATGCATGTGTCTCCACATCCAGCCACTTTGTGACCTGGTCCTACCTATCAAAGGGCTGGCTCCAGGACTGGGCTTCCCCTGACCTTGCAGCCAGTCACACTAGGATCCAGACCTACACACAGTGACTAGCAGCCTCAGCACAGAGCAGAGCCTGGCAGTCATCCAGACCAGGAGCCCGCCATTCCTATAGTCATGCACACAGCAGGCAGACCATCACAGCAGAGGTGTTCAGACAGCCCAACTGATGATTTCTGAAGACAAGATATGGCTTGGCATTCAGTACCTTTCCTTTACAATTGATGGTGTGTCTGCAATCCAGCTTCATCTTCCCCACCAACTAGAATCTTCTTTATGTGGCACTTTTTTCAAGTTTGATTTTAAAAAAATGTGCAGTGTTGTGGGATTTAGATGTTCTTGCTTACAAGCATTATATCAGCCTTTTAGAATGTTAATTTATACAAACATGGACTTAAGTTTCAGTGAAACTTATTTTGATATTCCTTTTAAAAAGTAGTTTTTGTGGACAGTGAGGGGCAGGATGGTCAGGTTTCATTGAGGTCCCACTTTGATCAGAGACCATAATTACCCTGAAGTTACCATCTGGGCATGGATCTGGGTTTGTGCTTGAGTATGAGAGTTATTTTTAAGTTTTGTAAGCAGGTGGAGAGTGCTTGCCAAACTTTTGCAAGTATACAGAAGGTGAACAGTTCTCTTGATATGTATAGAGACTGTTTCATCTTCTTTAAACTCATCTGGAAAATTGAAAATTTGGGGATTTTCTGAATGCAATCTACCATATTCTATAATGGCATACTATATAATGCTTCTTGTAAAAGTATAGCATTGCAGGCCAATATAATTGTACTGTAAACCATCTGGAAAAAAAATATTAGTCAAGATATGTTTACTTTGAAAATCCTCACAGGAATAAAGAATCCAATATTCTGAATAAGAGAAGAAATTATTCAGATACATAAAGCAAAGCAAATACATAAAACAAATAACACTTATATAACTTAATTATGGGCATGCTATTAACTTGATTTCTTTCTTGGTTCCAGGAAACTCTGAATGACATTATACATTTTTATCTAGGATGGAATTGTACAACATTTCTAGTCCATTTTTTTCCCCTATTGTAAAATGAGAATATATAGCTCAAATTGAGTAAATTTAATGTTATTAGTAAAATCCAACTCTATACTGATCATTAAACAGTATTTTTAATAACTGCATCATTTTTTGTTTGTTTTTTGCTTTTGTTTTGGGCAGTTGATGGAGATACATTCATATATTAAGATCAAAATGCTGGAAATGTTGAAAACATTTTGCCAATAGGTAGATTTCAGCACACGGTGTAAATGAAATGTCGGACAGAGTATCAAGAGAGGAATCTGAAATTTAGAAAATGATGAAAAAGGAGAATAATATTTCACTTGTTTAGAGTTCTCTCTTGACTAGTCTGTCAATCTGAAGACCTAGATCCAAGAAGTAATTACAGCAAAGTTTCCTCAGGGATCAAAATAGATTTATCTCCCTTCTCCTTTAGGTCCTTAACCTTATAGGAGAGGCCTCTGCATTCTTTTAGCTCTTTGGGACTTTAAATATCAAAATATTTTACATCATTTCTAGCAGATTCATAAGATTTCCAAGAGCACAGATAATTAAAAGGAAGAGGACTTCTTGAAGCAGGAGTAACACTGTTCTAGGGAAGAACCCCTGACAAAAAAAGACCAGAGATTAAAATTCTAAAATAATAGCAATAGAGTTTACTGTCAGGATACATTGGATAAACAGCCCAAACAGTTACTGCAGGAAGCTTTTAAGGGCATGTACAATCCATTAATCAGTGAATGAAGATTAAATTATGTTTACAGTAACATCCAAGAAACCAAATTTTTACGTAAGGTTATTCAAAGTAATAAAATTTGATTATTTAAAGGGTATCCATTTATTTATAAAATGTTCAATTCACTAACCTAGACAGCGTATTAAAAAGCAGAGACATTGCTTTGCTGACAAAGGTCCATATAGTCAAAGCTACAGTTTTTCCAATAGTCATGTATGGATGTGAGAGTTGGACTATAAAGAAAACTGAGCACCAAAGAATTGATGCTTTTGAACTGTGGTGTTGGAGAAAACTCTTTAGAGTCCCTTGGACTGCCAGGAGATCAAACTAGTCAGTCCTAAAGGAGATCAGTCCTGAATATTCATTGGAAGGACTGATGCTGAAGTTGAAGCTCCAATATTTCGGCCACCTGATGCAAAGAATGACTCATTAGAAATGATCCTGGGAAAGATTGAAGGTAGGAAGTGAAGGGGACGACAGAGGATGAGATGGTTGGATGGCATTATCAGCTCAATGGACATCAGTTTGAGCAAGCTCTGGGATATGGTGGAGGACAGGGAAGCCTAGCATGCTTCAGTCCATGGGGTAGCAAACAGCTGGACGTGAGCGACTGAACAACAGCCACAACAATTCACTGATTCAAAGCAAATAGAAGGAAGTTATATTTTAAAATACTTTAGTCCATATTTATTTTGACCTATGAAATTCACAAAGTTTATTTGATATTACTCTTACCCAGTATGTACAGTGTAGTACAAAAAGAAGGCATATGATCTCTGCCCTCTCGGACATTGCCTTCTGAGAGGACACTGAGTCTAAACTATGGAAGTGTAATCTGATCAGAGTGCTGTATACTATACAAGACTTCTTAGGGAGAGGTGAATTTTGAAATGATGAATTTAGAAAGAAGAGGGAAGGACACATACGTATAAATACATTTTAAAACCCAAAACATAGATGCTATCTTTTCAATTGTGTTGAATGAAAGTTCACCTTACTCCTCAATAAACCAAAAAAGCTCATAGATGGTTATTTCAAGTAAGCAGGGCACATCCTTTGCTACTATACCACATGGGTAAAAGCATGGGCGTGTATGCGTGCCCAATTGTGTCCAGTTCTTTTCGACCCCATGGACTATAGCCTGCCAGGCTCCCCTGTCCGTGGGATTTTTTCAGGCAAGTATACTGGAGTGGATTGCCATTTCCTCTTCCAGGGGCTCTTCCGAACTGAGGGATTGGACCCAGATCTCCTGTGTCTCCTGCATCCTCAGGTAACTCTTTACCACTTAGCCACCTGGGAAAGCATGAGACCGTCATTGAATCTTTCTACTTAT
Organism: Muntiacus reevesi; assembly: GCF_963930625.1. Taxonomy (NCBI): domain Eukaryota; kingdom Metazoa; phylum Chordata; class Mammalia; order Artiodactyla; family Cervidae; genus Muntiacus; species Muntiacus reevesi. Next base: position 120,535,250 of record NC_089253.1, on the reverse strand, counting down.
TCTGTAGTACCTACCTGAGGCCAGGCCACAGTCCCTGGCTGATGAAAGAGATAAAGTACTTCACTTGCATGTTCTTATTCTCTCTATTCCTAGAGGCTTGTGGTGATCCACCAAGATTTAACACTATGAGGCTCCAGGGTGCACCCAAACCCAATTATCGTCCTGGGGAATGTGTACAATATGAGTGTCGTCTAGGTTTCAAGCCCAAGGTTCCTGCTCTCCCGAGATCTGCTGTTTGTCAAGATAATAATACATGGTCATCTCTCCAGGATGCCTGTGTAGGTAAATAAACAAACAAAAGTGTTTTATAGCACTGGATATTTACACACATTTTAGTGTGGCTATTCCACTACTTCAGTGATGATTTTATCATGTGAATATAGGTTTTTAGATATCTGTGCATTTGTTCAGGTTTTGAAAAATCCCCAGGGAATCTTTTTCTTGGTAATTGTTTACCTGGGTAAATATGAATCTTGTTTAGCCATATAATATGGAAAGAAAATAATAGTTAAATGAATAATAAGATTCCCATGAATTCAAACAAGCAAAGTAGACTTTTGAATTTGATTTAAACCTATTTTTAAAATTAATATAAACCAACATATTTGAACATTTCCTTTTAGAAAAATCATGTCCTAATGTAGGAGAGCCTGCGAATGGCCAAGTCAACTTCGTGAATGGAAGTGCTCTGTTTGGTTCACAGGTTCACTTTGCTTGCAATCCGGGGTAAGTAAGATGCTCATTACAGAAAATAAGGTTCAGTATTACTAGTTGCATTTTTGTTTTGCTCCTCTTTTTAAACGTTTCTATAAACTAGATTTCATTTTGTTTTCTATGTGACAATTTGTACTTGTAGTCAAAGTTATTGCACTATCTACGAAGACCTGAAAAATGTGTAGTTAGAAAGAAGTTTAAATTGAAGTAAAGCAAAACTGTATAACTTACCATGTGTGTGTTCAGTCGCTCAGTCATGTCCAACTCTTTGAAACCCCATGGACTGCCAGGGTCCTGCCAGGCTCCTCTGTCCATGGAGTTTTCCAGGCAAGAATACCCAACACAGAGATCGAACCTGCATCTTTTGTGTCTCCTGCATTGACAGGGAGATTCTTTAACACTAGCATCACCTGGGAAGCCCATGTAACTTACTATATGCAATAATAAACCTATTGTATAAATTAAAGATGTAGTAATCATGGTAACTTTATTCTTGACAATAATTTAAAATTGTCAGTTCTTAGAGTTGAAATGGGGCTTATGGTAATAGGAAGAGAACTGTCAGCCAGACATACTCTTATTTTGAGATAATCTGTAGTCTTAAGGGGCTTCCCTGCTGGCTCAGAGGTTAAAGTGTCTGCCTGCAGTGCAAGAGACCCGGGTTTGATCCCTGAGTTGGGAAGATCCCCTGGAGAAGGAAATGACAACCCACTCCAGTATTCTTGCCTGGAGAATCCCATGGAGGGAGGAGCCTGGTAGGCTACAGTCCATGGGGTCATTTAAGGACCTAAATTGATATGCTTAGCCTGGATGATAATGTTGATCATAATCTCTTAATGGGAAAACCTTAATTTTGACTGCTGCAAAGGAGTGAAACATCTCAAAAAGAGATACTGAGCATTTAATAATAGCTTTTTTTTTCTACAGGGCTCCTTTAATATTACATATTGGAGATACTGGGCATTTATTTTAAAATATGATTTTAGAATTAAAATGTAATACACTGGAAATGCAACAGGTTTTCTTAATATTAACTTTAATCACATTTTTCTGTAATCATTTAATAGTTCTAATATTTTTGTGTATGTGTGGAATCTTTAGAGATTTATACATATAAAATCATGCTACATTCAAGAAGAGAAAAGCTTAGCTTTTTTCTTTCCAGTTTGGATGCCTTTTATTTCTTTTTGTTGCTTAATTGTTCTGCCTAGAACTTTCAGTACTATTTTGAGTTGATATGGTAAAAGTAAGCATCTTTGCCTTTGTTCATCTTAGAGGAAAATTTTTCAATTTCTCACCACTGAGCATGATATTGTGCTGGGTGTTTCTCATATATGGTATTTATTACCCTGAAGCAGTTTCCATCTGTTCCTAGATTGTTGAATATTTTTTATCATGAAAAATGTAGAATTTTGTCAAATACTTCTTCTTCATCACTTGAGATGATCATGTGGGTTTTTCCCCTTCCTTCTGCTGATGTGATATATTACATTGATTGATCTTCATGTTGAACCATCCTAGCATTCCAGGAATAATTTCTGCTTGGTCAAGCTTTCTAATCCTTTCTATATGCTGATTAATTGTTTGCTAGTATTACATTGAGGATTTTTACATCAGTATTTATAAGGAATACTGTTCTGTAGCTTGGTTACTTGTAATGTCTTATTCTAGCTTTGGTGTCATTATTACACTGGTATGATAGAATAAATTCAGAAGACTGCCTTCCTCTTCAATTTTTGTAACACTTTAAGAAAAATTGGTATTACTTCTCTTTTAAATGTTTGGCAGACTTAAACAGTGAAGACATCAGATCCAGGACTTTTTTCGTTATTGGGAAATTTTTGATTACTGTTTCAATCTCCTCACTAGTCGTAATCAATTCCGATTTTGTATTTTTTAATGAAGTCTTGGTAGAGTTTGTGTTTACATGAATTTGTCTTTTATATCTAGGCTATCCATTTGTTGTCATAAAATTATTCACAGAAGTCTCATAATATTTTTTAACTCTGTAGAACTAAAGGAAATATCACCATTTTCATTTCTGATTTAGGTAATTTGGATCTTCCTTTTTGTCTTAGTCCATCTAGCTAAGGGTATATCAGTTTTCTTCCTCTTTTGGAAAACCAACTTTTGGATTCATTTGGTATTCTCTACTAATTTCTCTTCTGCTCTAATCTTTACTGTTTACTTCTTTCTGCTAGTTTTGTGTATATATCTTTGTTCAATGGTTCTTTAAGTTGTAACATTAGGTTGATTATTTTAGAGCTCTCTTCTTACTTTTAATTTAAGACTAGTTTACCTACAAACTAAATTAGTCTAGATGCATCAGATAGAGATTTGCTATTTCTATACATTTCAAAGTGATTAACGTGATAAGTCTAGACACAATTTATCACCATACAAGGTTATTACACTTTATTGACTATTTTCCCATTATATCCTTGTAACATTTCTTTTGTAACTAGAAATTTGTACCTCTTAATATCACTCATGTAATTAATTTCTCCCTCCACCCCTTCCCAGGGCAAACACTTTTTTGTTTTTTGTAACTAGAGTCTTTTCATACTGTTCATGGGGGAGGCCTGGAGTGCTGCAGTCCATGGGGTTGCAAAGAGTCGGACATGACTGAGCAACTGAACGGAACTGAACTGAACTGGAGTCTGTTTCTGTTTTTTTGTTTGTTTGTTTCTTCATTTGCTTTGTATCTAAATTGCAAATATAAACGATATCATGCAATATTCTATTTTTCTGTCTGACTTGTCTCACTTAGCATAATATTCTATAGGCCAATCCACGTGTCACTAATGACAAGATTTCCCAGTTTTTATGGCTGACTTACAGTCCATTGTGTGTGTGTGTGTGTGTGTATATTCTTAAGCCAGTTAGTCTATTGAAGGGTCTTTAAATGAATATAATCATTTTATATTAGTTTGGTTCAGTTTAGTCACTCAGTCATGTCCAGCTCCTTTCAGCCCCATGGACTGCAGCACACCAGGTCTCCCTGTCCAACACCAACTCCCAGAGTTTACTCAAATTCATGTCCATTGAGTCAGTGATGCCAACCAACCATCTCATTCTCTGCTGTCCCCTTCTCCTCCTGCCTTCAATCTTTCCCAGCATCAGGGTCTTTCAAATGAATCAATTCTTTGCATCAGGTGGCCAAAGTATTGGAGTTTCAGCTTCAGCATCAGTCCTTCCAATGAATATTCAGGACTGATTTCCTTTAGGATGGACTGGTTGAATCTCCTTGCAGTCCAAGGAACTCTTACGAGGCTTCTCCAACACCACATTTCAAAAGCATCATTTCTTCGGTGCTCAGCTTTCTTTATGGTCCAATTCTAACTGGAAAAACCATAGCTTTGACTAGATGGACCTTTGTTGGCAAAGTAATATCTCTGCTTTTTAATATGCTGTCTAGGTTGGTTATAACTTTTCATCCAAGGAGCAAGTGTCTTTTAGTTTCATGGGTGCAGTCACCATCTACAGTGATTTTGGAGCCCCCCAAAATAAAGTCTGCCATGTTTCCATTGTTTCCCCATCTATTTGCCATGAAGTGATGGGACCAGATGCCATAATCTTTGTTTTCTGAATGCTGAGCTTTAAGCCAACTTTTTCACTCTCCTCTTTCAGTTTCATCAAGAGGCTCTTTAGTTCCTCTTCACTTTTTGCCATAAGGGTGGTGTCATCTGCATATCTGAGGTTATTGATATTTCTCCTGGCAGCTTGTGCTTCATATTAGTTAGTCTACTAAAATGAATATAATTATTTTAACAGTATTAACTCTTCTAGCCCATGAGCATGGTATATCTTTCCATATTTTTCTGTCATCTTCAATGTCTCTCATTGCACATTACAGTACTCCAAGTAAAGTACAGATCTTTTACTTCCTTTCTTCAGTTTATTGCTAGGTAGTTTATTCCTTTGATGCAATTATAAATGGGATTGTTGTATTAATTTATCTCACTGATAGCTTCTTTTCAGTGTATAGAAGCACAACAGATTTCTGAATACTTATTTTTTATCCGTCAACTTTTTATCCTTCAACTGAATTTATTCAGTTCTGTTCAGTCACTCAGTCATTTCCAACACTTTGTGACCCCATGGACTGCAGCACGCCAGAGTTCCCTGTCCATCACTGACTCCCGAGCTTGCTCAGACTCATGTCCATTGAGTCGGTGATGCCATCCAACCATCTCATCCCCTGTCATCCCCTTTGCCTGTCCTCAATCTTCCCCAGCATTGAATCTTTTCCAGTGAGTCAGTTTTTCGCATCAGGTGGCCGAAGTATTGGAGTGTCAGCTTCATCACCAGTCCTTCCAATGAATATTTAGGGTTGATTTCCTTTAGGATTGACTGGTTTGATCTCCTTGCTCTCCAAGGGACTTTCAAAAATCTTCTCCAGCATCACAGTTTGAAGGCATCAAATTTTCGGCACTCAGACTTTTTTATTGTCTGGCTCTCACATCCATACACGACTACTGGAAAAATTGTAGCTTTGACTAGATGAACCTTTGTTGGCAAAGTAATGTCTCTGCTTTTTAACATACTGTCTAAGTTCATCATTGCTTTTCTTCCAAGGGGCAAGCATCTTTTAATTTCATGGTTGCAGTTACTGTCCACAGTGATTTTGGAGCCCAAGAGAATAAAGTCTGTTATAATTTGCATTATTTCCCCATCTATTTGCCATGAAGTGATGGAACCAGATGCCATGAACTTCAGTTTTTGAATGTTGAGTTTTAGGCCAGGTTTTTCACTCTTCTCTTTCACCTTCATCAAGAGGATCTTTAATTCCTCTTCACTTTCTACCATAAGGGAGATGTCATCTGATTACCTGAGGTTATTAATGTTTCTCCCAGCAATCTTGATTCCAGCTTGTGCTTTATCCATCCTGAAATTTCACATGATGTACTCTGCATATAAGTTAAATAATATATTATCTTATATATTACCTATATTATACTGAGGTATGTTCCTTTTATGGGAAATGTCCCAAGTGGTTCAGTGGTAAAGAATCTGCCTCAATGCAGAAGCCATAGGAGATGCAGGCTCAGTCCCTTGGTTGGGGAGATACCCTGGAGAAGGAAATGACAACCCACCCCAGTATTTTTGCCTAGAGAAACCATGGACAGGTTAGCCTCGTTGGCTACAGTCCATACAGTCCCAAAGAGTGGGACACACCTGAGCACACATGCAATGCTTTCTTCCTCCCCTCTATATCCATATTGTTGAGAGTTTTTATCATAGATGGATCTGGAATTTGTTAAAAGCTTCCTGCATTTGTGAGATAATCTATGATATTTATTCTTCAGTGTATTAATGTAGTATATCACGTTGACTGATTTGTGACTTTGAACCATCCATGCAGCCCTGGTAGGGCTTCCCTGGTAGCTCAGCTGTTAAAGAATCCACCTGCAATGCAGGAGATCCCAGATGGATTTCTGGGTGGAGACGATCCTCTGGAGGAGGGCATGTTAATACACTGCAATATTCTTGCCTAGAGAATCCCCATGGACAGAGGAATCTATAGGGTGACAGTCCATGGGGTCACAAAGAGTTGGACATGACAAAGCGCTATACTAAGCACAGCACATGCACCCCTGAGATAAATCCCACTTAATCATGGTGTATGACACTTTTAAAGTATTTTTTTATTTATTTGCTAGTATTTTATTAAGCATTTTTGTATCTAAGTTCATCAAGGATATTAGTCTGTCATTTTCTTTTGCTGTGGTGTCTTTGTCTGCCTTAAGTATTAGAGTGATTTTAGCCTTTTACAATGCATTTGAAAGTGTTTCTTTCATTTAAATTTTTTGAAATAGTTTGAGAAGAATAGGTGTTCTCTTTCAATTCAGTAAGGCATAGTTAGTTTGCAGTATTCTATTAGTTTCAGGGGTACAATAAAGTAATTCAAAACAAAACATCCAAAGCTGCATGGATGGTTCAAAGTCACAAATCAGTCAACGTGGTATACTACATTAATACACTGAAGAATAAAAATCATAGATTATCTCACAAATGCAGGAAGCTTCTATAGATTAGACTTGATTTATCATTATTATAAAATATTGGCCATATTACCTGGGTTGCATAATATATTGTTAGTTTGAGAAGGATAAGTGTCAACTTCTCACAATGTTTGTTAGAAGTCACCTTATGTGACTTTTGTTTGTTGAGAGTTTTTTTGTTAGTGACTTGATTTCATTACTGATAATTAATTAGTTAATATTTTCTGTTTCTTCCTGGTAGAGTCTTAGGAGATTGTGCCTTTCTCGGAATTTGTGCGTTTCTTCCTAGTTGCTCATTTTATTGCCATAGAGTTGTTCATGGTGACCTTTTACAATCCTCTTTGTTTCTTAAGTGTTGGTTGTAAGTTCTCCATTTTGATTTCTGATGTTACTGATTTGGACCCTCTTTTTTAAAAAAATTGACTCAGTCTAAATGTTTTAACTTTTTTTTTTATGTTTTCAAAGTACCAGGTCTTTTTTTCTTTCTTCCTTTTTTTTTTTTCTATTTCATTTATTTCTGCCTTGATCTTTATGATATTTTTTTCCTTCTACTAACTTTTGATTTTGTTTGGTCTTCATTTCCTACTTCCTTGAGATGTAAGTAGGTGTTTAATTGAGATTTTTCTTGTTTCCTAAGGTAAACTTCTATTGCTATAAAGTTTCCTCCTGGAACTGCTTTTGCTGCATCTCATAGAAATTTAAGTCATTGTATTTTTGTTTTCATTTGTCTCCAGTTTAAAAAAAAAAAAATTGTTCTTTGGTTACATGAGTGGTCTGTTCATTGTTTAGCAGCATGTTGTTGAGCTTTGTTAGTGTTTATAGCTGATTTCTGGTCTCGTGTCTTTGTTGTCAGAAAAAATGCTTGATATGATTTCAATTTTCTTAAATTTACCAAAGCTTGTTTTGTGGCCTAGAATGTGATCTATCCTGGAGGATGTTCCATGTGTCCTTGAAAAGAATATATATTCTTTTGCTTTTGGATCTATGTTCCATACATATTTATTAAGTTCATCTGATATGATGTATCATTTAAAGCTAATGCTTCCTTATTGATTTTCTGTCTATATGTCCTTTGATGTATGTGTGTTGTTAAGGTCCTGCATGATTGTTGTGTTGCTGCCAACTTCTCCCTTTATATCTGTTATATTTTCCTTATGTATTTAGGTGATTGTCTATTTTATACATATGTATTTGCAATTGCTATATCTTCTTCTTGGACTGATCCCTTGATCATTATGTATGGTTCTACTTTGTCTCTTTACAGTCTTTTTTTAAACTCTATTTTGTCTGAGATAAGTATTTGTATTATGACTTTCTTTTGCTTTCCATTTACATGGAATACATTTTTTCTTTCCTCCATTTTCAGACTTTGTGTCTTTATATCTGAAGTGAGTCTCTTTCATGCAGCATATCATGAGATCTTGTTTTTTTTACCCTTTTAGCCACTCCATGTCTTTTGAGTATTATTTCTTTTACATTTAAAATAAAAATTGGTAGGTATCCATGTTTTGTCATTTTCTTAATCATTTACTGTTTGTTAGTGCAGTTGTCTTTCATTCTTCTTTTGCTATCTTTCTTTGTGATTTGATGAGTATCTTTAATGTTCAGTTTGGATGTCTTTCTTTTGTGTGTGTGTGTGTATGTATTATAGATTTTTGGTTTGTGATTGCCATGAGATTTTTGTATAAAACTTCATGATTGCTTAACATTGCTGAGTTCTTAAGTTCAAATACATTTTAACTACACTAATTTTTACTCCCCCCTCTCATGTTTAATGTTTTTGACATCATATTTTATAGTTCATTGTTTTGTGCATCCCTTAACTTCTTATTATATATATATGTGTGTGTGTGTGTGTATACATATATATATATGATTTGGCTACTTTTGTCTTTTAACCTTCCTACTAGTTTTATAAATGGTTTATCTACTACCTTTCCTGTATGTTTCCCCTTACAGATAAGAGAATTCCTTCACAATCTTCATATTTTTTAGTTGTGGCCTTTTCTTTTGTACTTAAAAAAAATCCTTTTAACATTTTTTTGTGAAGCCCATTTAGTGGTACTGAATTCTTTTAGTTTTGCTTGTCTGTAACACTGTTTCATGGAGAAGGCAATGACACCCCACTCCAGTACTCTTGCCTGGAAAATCCCATGGATGGAGGAGCCTGGAAGGCTGCAGTCCATGGGGTCGCGAAGAGTCGGACACGACTGAGCGACTTCACTTTCACTTTTCACTTTCATGCATTGGAGAAGGAAATGGCAACCCACGCCAGTGTTCTTGCCTGGAGAATCCCAGGGACGGGGCAGCCTGGTGGGCTGCCGTCTATGGGGTCGCACAGTCGGACACGACTGAGGGGACTTCGCAGCAGCAGCAGCAGCAGCATTCTTTCAAATCTAAATATCTTTGCCAGGTACAGTATTTATATATATAGATTTTTAGCTTTCATACCTTTAACCATATCATGCTACTGCCTTTTGATCTTTAAAATTTCTTCTTAAAATGCTTATAATCATATGGGAATTTGTTATATGCAGCCAGCTGCTTTTCTTGTGCTGCTTTTAAGAATCTCTGTCTTTAATTTCTGCAAGTTTGATTACAATGCATCTTGGTGTGGATCTCTTTGTGTTCACTGTGTTTGGGACTCTGCTTTCTGGACCTAGAAATCTATTTCCTTTCCCATGTCAGGGAAATTTTCAGCTATTTGTTCTTTAGTTAAATTCTCTGCTCCTTTCTCTCCCTCTTCTTCTTCTGGGGCCCCATGATGCAAATTATTTAGTATGTTTGATATTGTCTCAGAGAGTTCTTAAACCATCTGCATTTTTTTCAATTTTTTTTCTAATCAACTTTAGTGATTTCCTCTATTCTGTCTTCCTGTTGCTGATCCATTGTTCTGAATCGTGAATCATGTAATCTACTGTTGAATCCTTCTGGTGTAATTTTATTACAACTATTGTATTCTTCAGCTCTGTTAAGGTTTTTTAAACATTTCATAATTTATTAACTTTCTTACTATATTCATCCATTCTACTTCTGACTTTTTTTAACTTTCTTATAATCATTACCTTTTTGTAAGGTATATTTTTTTTTATAAGGAACTTTTTATAAAGTATATTGCTTTTCTCCACTCCAGGTAGTTCTTCTTCTGGGCTACTTCCTTCCCATGGGACATATCTTTTCTTGCCTTATTTTACCTAATTCTCTGTGTTTTCTTTGTTCTAGGAAGTTCAGATATGTTTCTGAGTTTTGGAAAAGTGGTCTTATGTAGAAAACATTCTATATGACCCAGCAATGTACTCCCATCTGTTTACTATATGTGTATCTTCTAATGTTCCTTATACGGGCTGCAAGGCTCTTTATTTATGGCAGAGTCAGCTACTGGGGAACACTGATAGCAGTGCTAGCCCTCAGATGGGTTGGCTGACAGGCCATGCCTCATGCAGAATCTGATGGCCCACTAGTGGGTGAGACTGGTCTTGGTGCAGCTGTCTGCATGGCCCAGGCAGTCATGGGACTGGTGTTGACTGGAAGGACCAGGCCCCAGGGTGTCTGGCTGCTCATCCCAGTGCATCCGGGACTGTTGCCAGTTCATTGGTGAATGGTAAGCCCCCAACACTAATAAGCAAGGAAGAGGTTCTCAAAATGGTATTTTTTGTGAGCATGACTGTCCTCCTGGTACAATGAATTCCCAAATGGCTACCACCAGTCTCTGTGTTACCAGAAGGAGGCCCAGAGTTGCTTCTTGGGGAGGCTCTGCAAGATCACACACAGTCTGATCCAGGCTCATTTGAAGTTACTGCCTCTGGCCTATGTTTCAAAATGTGCAAGCTTTTACATTTTTTAATGTAAACATTTATAAATTTAAATTTCCTTCTTGTCACATCTTTTGCTGTATTCCATCCATAAGTTTTGGTAGGTTATATTTTCATTTCCATTTTTTACCAAGTCCAAGTACATTCTCCTTGATGCATGACAGGGCAATAAATCTGAGAGGTGAAGTGTTGAGGTGAAGAATACAACTTTACTCAGAAAGCTGGCAGACTGAGAAGATGTCAGACTAATATCTCAAAATAATCATCTTATTGTGATCTGAATGCCAGGTTCTTTTATAGAACAGAAAAGGGGTGGGGGTGAGAAAGTAAAGTTAAAAAAAAAAGGCCATTAATCTTACAAAAGTCTTCTGGAATAGCCAGCCTCAGGGAGGGGATGTGATATTTTTTCCCTTGTTATGGGACAGGGTCCTAAACAAAGGCCTTAGATAGGCCACTATGTATGATTACAATAATAAAAGCAAAGAAAAGCAAAGGTTTAAAGTCAAAGATACAAGCCCAACTTGGAGTCAATATTGACTCTTCCCTGTAACACATTCATGTCAAAGTGTATTCTAAGTGCCCTTATGATTTCTTCTTTGTCATTGGTGCATAAAAGGACTTTTTAAATTTTAGCAATTTTGAGAAGTTTCCAATTTTCCCTTTGATTTTGATTTTTGAGTTTGTCCTGTTGTGATCAAAGAACATATTTGTGTGGTATCTACCTTTTTTCCCCTCCCCAACCTGATATTGACCTTAATTCCTATTAATTTTGGCCTAGCAAAATTAGGCCAAAAAAAAAATAGATACTATTAAGTATCTATTATCTATTATGTAAATATATTATGAAGAATATTAATTTTTTTCGTCTGTGACCTACCATGTGGTCTAACCTGGGAAATGTCCAGTATGCACTTGAGAAGACTATATTCTGTTGTTGTTAGATAGAGTGCTCTGTATATGTCAGTGAGACCTAGTTTGTCCTGTATTGTTGAAGTCCTCTACTTCGTTACTTATCTTCTACCAAGTAGTTTAATACATTATTATAAATGGGGTATTGAAGTTTCCAACTATTACTATAGAAATGCCTATTTTGTATATGCCTTTCACTCCTTTCAGTTCTGTCATTTTTTGCTTCGTATATTTTCATGGCTTCTTATTAGATGCATAAATATTTATAATTATTATATCTTATTCAAGTACTTAATCCTTTTTAAAATATAATGTCTTTTTTGCCTATACACTTTTTCTCTAGAGTCTATTTTGTCTAAATTAGTATAGTCATCCCTGCTCTCTTCTAGATATTATTAGCTTGGAATATATTTTTGCACCCTTTCATATTCAACACATTTGTGTCTATGGATGTCATGTGAGTCTCTTGGAGATAACATATAGCTGAATCATGTGGTTTATGCACTCTGCCAATCTCTGACTTTTGATTAAAGAGTTTAATACATTTAAATTTAATAAATCACCAAAAGGAGGGACTTATTTCTGTAATTGTGCCATTTGCTTTCTATAAGCCTTTTAGCTTTTTTGTTCCTAATTTCCTGCATTACTTTTTTCTTTTGTGTCTAGTTGATTTTTATAGTGAAATGAATAGTTTCTGCATTATTTCCTTTTTTGTACATTCTACAGCTATTTTGTTTATGGTTACCATTGGGACTACATTTAACTTCCTACAGTCATAGAACTCCAAGTTGAATTAATACCAAATTAACTACAAAAATTGTAGTAGCAAACCACCTGTAATCGAATGATATCTTTTTAAATTGCTTATGAATTTACTTTAAGTGAGATCTTTATTTTTCCACAACAATTTGAGTTACTGTCTCGTGTCCTATTATTTCACCTTGCAAGACTCCCTCAAGTGTTTCTTGCTGCTGAGGTCTCAGTCAGTTCAATCACTCAGTTGTGTCCAACTCTTTGCAACCCATGGACTACAGCATGCCAGATATCCCTGTCCATCACCAACTCCCAGAGCTTACTCAAACTCATGTCCATAGACTTGGAATACCATTCAACCATCTCATCCTCTGTTATCCCCTTCTCCTACCCTTCTGCCTTCAATCATTCTCAGTATCAGGGTCTTTTCCAGTGAGTCAGTGATGCATCAGGTGGCCAAAGTATTGGAGTTTCAGCTTCAGCATCAGTCCTTCCAATGAATATTCAGGATTGATTTCCTTTAGGATTGGCTAATTGGATCTCCTTGCAATCAAAGGGACTCTCAAGAGTCCTTTCTAACAACACAAGTCGAAATCATCAATTCTTCAGCTCTCAGCCTTCTTTATAGTCCAACTCTCACGTTGACACATGGCTGTGGAAAAACCATAGCTTTGACCAGATGGACCTTTGTTGACAAAGTAATGTCTTTGCTTTTTAATATGCTGTCTAGGTTGGTCATAACTTTCCTTCCAAGGAGTAAAAGTCTTTTAATTTCATGGCTGCAGTCACCATCTGCAGTGATTTTGGAGCCCAAAAAGATAAAAACTTTCACTGTTTCCATTGTTTCCCCGTCTATTTTCCATGAGGTGATGGGACCAGATGCCATGATCTTTGTTTTATGAATGATGAGTTTTAAGTTTTTTCACTCTCCTCTTTCAATTCATCAAGAGGCTCTTTAGTTCTTTGCTCTCTGCTATAAGGATGGTGTCATCTGCATAACTGAGATTATTGCTATTTCTCTCCACAATCTTGATTCCAGATTGTGCTTCATCCAGCCCAGCATTTCTCATGATGTCCTCTGCATATAAGTTAAATAAGCAGGGTGACAATATACAGCCTTGACGTACTTCTTTCCTGATTTGGACCCAGTCCATTGTTCCATGTCTAGTTCTAACTGCTGCTTCTTGACAGATTTCTCAGGAGGCAGGTCAGGTAGTCTGGTATTCCTATCTCTTGAAGAATTTTCCACACTTTGTTACGATCCACACAGTCAAAGGCTTTGGCATAGTCAATAAAGCAGAAGTAGTTTTTCTGGAATTCTCTAGCTTTATCATGATACAGTGGATGTTGGCAATTTGATCTCTGATTCCTCTGCCTTTTCTAAATCCAACTTGAACATCTGGAATTTCATGGTTCATGTACTGTTGAAGTCTGAATTGGAGAATTTTGAGCATATCTTTGCTAGCATGTGAGATGAGTGCAGTTGTGCAGTAGTCTGAGCATTCTTTGGCATTGCCTTTCTTTGGGATTGGAATGAAAACTGACCTTTTCCAGTCCTGTGGCCACTGCTCAGTTCTCCAAATTTGCTGGCATATTGAGTGCAGCACTTTCACAGCATCATCTTTCAGGATTTGAAATAGCTCAACTGGAATTCCATCACCTCCATTAGCTTTGTTTGTAGTGGTGCTTCCTAAGGCCTACTTGACTTCACATTCTAGGATGTCTGACTCTAAGTGAGTGATCACACCATCGTGGTTATCTGGGTCATGAAGATCTTTTTTGTACAGTTCTTCTGTGTATTCTTGCCACCTCTTCTTAATATCTTTTGCCTCTGTTAGGTCCATACCATTTCTGTCCTTTATTGAGCCCATCTTTGCATGAAATGTTCCCTTGGTATCTCTAATTTTCTTGAAGACATCTCTAGTCTTTCCCATTCTATTGTTTTCCTCTATTTCTTTGCATTGATCGCTGAGGAAGGCTTTCTTATCTCTCCTTGCCATTCTTTGGAACTCTGTATTCAGGTGGGTATATCTTTCCTTTTCTCCTTTGCCTTTTGCATCTTTTCTTTTCTCAGCTACTTGTAAGGCCTCCACAGACAATCATTTTGCCTTTTTGCTTTTCTTTTTCTTGGAGATGATCTTGATCCCTACCTGCTGTACAATGTCATGAGCCTCCATCCATAGTTTTCAGGCACTCTGTCTATCAGACCTAATCCCTTGAATCTATTTCTCACTTCCACTGTAAGGTATTTGATATAGGTCATACCTGAATGGCCTAGTGGTTTTCCCTACTTTCTTCAAATTACGTCTGAATTTGGCAATAAGGAGTTCATGATCTGAGCCACAGTTGGCTCCTGGTCTTGTTTTTGCTGACTGTATAGGGCTTCTCCATCTTTGGCTGCAAAGAATATAATCAATTTGATTTTGGTATTGACTATCTGGTGATATCCATGTGTAGAGTCTTCTCTTGTGTTGTAGGAAGAGGGTGTTTGCTATGACCAGTGCGTTCTCTTGGCAAAACTCTGTTAGACTTTGGTCTGCTTTGTTTTGTACTCTAAGGCCAAATTTGCCTGTTACTCCAGGTGTCTCTTGAGTGCCTACCTTTGCATCCAGTCCCCTGTAATGAAAAGGGCATCTTTTTTTGGGTATTAGTTCTAGAAGGTCTTGTAGGTCTTCATAGAACCATTCAACTTCAGCTTCTTCAGTGTTACTGGTCGGGGCATAGACTTGGATTAATGTGATATTGAAACCTTGAAATGAACAGAGATCATTCTGTCATTTCTGAGATTGCATCCATGTACTGCATTTCGGACTCGTTTGTTTACTATGATGGCTACTACATTTCTTCTAAGGGATTCTTGCCCACAGTAGTAGATATAATGACCATCTAAGTTAAATTCACCCATCCAATCCATTTTAGTTTGCTGATTCCTGAAATGTTGATGTTCACTCTTGCCATCTCCTGTTTGACCACTTCCAATTTGCCTTGATTCATGGACTTAACATTCCAGGTTCCTATGTAATATTACTCCTTACAGCATCGGACTTTACTTCCATCACCAGTCACATCCACAACTGGGAGTTGTTTTTGCTTTGGCTCCATCTCTTCATTCTTTCTGGAGTTTTTTCTCCAATGATCTCCAGTAGCATATTGGGCACCTACTGACCTGGGAAGTTGATCTTTCAGTGTCCTATCTTTTTGCCTTTTCACGCTGTTCATGGGACTCTCAAGGCAAGAATACGGAAGTGATTTGCTGTTTCCTTCTCCAGTGGACCACGTTTTGTCAGAACTCTCCATCATGACCCATCCATCTTGGGTGGCCCTACACGGCATGGCTCATAGTTTCACTGAGTTAGACAAGGCTGTGGTCCATGTGATCAGATTGGTTAGTTTTCTGTGGTTGTGGTTTTCATTCTGTACCTCCTCTGATGGAGAAGGATAAGAGGCTTATGGAAACTTCCTGCTGGGAGAGACTGACTGTGGGGGATATTGGTTCTTGTTCTGATGGGCAGGGCCATGCTCAGTAAACCTTTTAATCCAATTTTCTGTTGATGGGCAGGGCTGTGTTCCCTCCCTGTTGTTTGACCTGAGGCCAAGCTATGGTGGAGGTAATGCAGATAATGGCGACCTCCTTCCAAAGGTCCTGTGCACACACTGCTACACGCAGTGCCCCCAACCCTGCAGCAGGCCACCACTGACCCACAGTTCTGCTGGAGACCTCTGGACACCACAGGCAAGTCTGGGTCAGTCTCTCGTGGGGTCACTGCTCCTTTCTCCTGGGTCTTGTGTGCACAAGCTTTGGTTTGTGCCCTCCAAGAGCCTGTTTCCCCAGTCCTATGTAAGTTCTGGAGGCTCTATGGTGGGGTTGATAGTGACCTCCTCCAAGAGGGCTTATGCCACACCCAGGTCTACTGCACCCAGAGTCCCTGCGCCTACCGCAGCTCACTGCTGCCCCATTCCCTCCTCAGGAGACACTCAAACAGTTCTGGCTCAGTCTCCGTGAGGTCTCTGGGTCCTGGTGCACACGAGGTTTGTTTTAGCCCTCTGAGCATCTCTGGTGGGTATGGGGTTTGATTCTAAATGCGTTTTCAAAGGTTTCTCCTTTGCCCTTGGATGTGGAGTATCTTTTTTTGGTGGTATCCAACTTTCTCCTGTTGATGGCTGTTCAGCAGTGAGTTATAATTTTGGAGTTCTCAGAGGAGAAGAGGAGTGCACGTCCTTCTGCTCTGCCATCTTGGAGTCAAATACAAATCACACTTCTAGAGCAGGAGAATGAGTATTCATTACCTTGGTTGTCATGTTCAACAGCTATAACCCAAAATATTCTTAAAAGGTAAGAAATTCTCTGAGACATGTCCAGGTTCTCTCTTCCAAAGCACGGCCAGTGCCACACACACCTCATTTCCCCAGGAAAGTTTGTGAGTGTCCAGGAGTCTCCAGTGGAGGTGTGGGTCAACAGTGGCCTAGTGGTCACAGTTTCTCTCCATTTTTATTTCTGGAAAGGTCCTAATTTTTCCATAACTTTTGAAGAACAGTTTTTTCCTGGATAGACGATTTTTGTTTGATTTTTTTTTTTTTTTTCTTTTAGCACTTTGAGTATATACACTTACTGTCTTGGAGTTCTGAGTTCCTAATGAGAAATTTCATAATCTTGTTTAGAATCCTCTCTATGTGATTATTCTATCTCTTTCTTGCAACTTTTAATATTCTCTCTGTCTTTTGAAAGCATGAGTATTATGTGTTTCTTTGAGTTCATCTTAGGGTGCATTGAGATTTTGTCATGTTTATATTCACATCTTTAATCAAATTTGGATAGTTTTCTGCCATTATTTTTTCATACATTCTCTCTGCTCTCTTCTCTGCACTGCCTCCTTCTGAGAGTCCTACGTTGTATGTGTTGGTAGATCTGTTGGTGTTCTGCAGTTCCAAAGATTTCTTAGGCTCTGTTCATTTTTCTTTAGTCTTTTCTCTTTGTGTTTCTCAGAGACACTAATTTCCATTATCCTGCTTCCAAGTTCTCTGATCCTTTCTTCTTTTTGCTCAAATGTGCCTCCCATGGATTTTTAAAGCCCATTATTAATAACAAATGAGGAAACAGACAAAGGATTAATCTCAAAAATATACAAGCAACTCCTGAAGCTCAATTCCAGAAAAATAAACGACCCAATCAAAAAATGGGCCAAAGACCTAAACAGACATTTCTCCATTATTGTACTTTTCAACTCCAGAAGTTCCTTGAGGTTTCTTTCTAGTTCTTCTGCCTCCTGTTTGAGATTTCTATGTTTCACACATGTTCCCTTGACTTCATGATTTCTTCCTTTAGTTCTTTAAACATCCTTAAGCCAGTCATTTTGTTTTTGCTTTTCACATATTACTGAGGGCCTACCCATGGGGGTTAGGCAGGAGCCCTCTGTGAAGACAAAGCAGGCGCCAGTGAAAGGTGGTATTTGACCTCCTTCTGGAGGCAGTTTGTTGGTATGGCCACATTTGTTCTTGTGGCAGTTGGCAGCATGAAGATTTAGGTGAGTGTACACTTGTGGGAGATCATTTGTAGCAATATATTTTGGGACAACCTTGCAGAAAGAAGTTCTCAATGATGCTACCCCACAGGCAAAGCACCAAATGCAAGGTGTATTATTATTTTTTTAATTGTTGATTAATGGCTCTGTGCTGAATATCAGCCTGATGTACAAACTGAAAAATATTTCAGGTCTTTCCTGAGCCATTCCCTAGGCATACACTATTACTTTCTGATTTTCCTGCATGTGCAGTTGCTTTGGAATGTCCTAGTATTTAATGTCTGGCCCCTATAAGGGGAAAAACTGAAGATGAAGTGGGGAAGAAAGGGCACTTGATATGTAAGCCCCTTGAAGTTACTTCATCCAGGGCAGAAGGGGATGACAAGGGTAGGGGGAGGCGTGACAAAGATGGCTACCTCTTTCTTTGTCTGATTATCTGTGATCAGAAGCAGCTATCAGTGATAAGAACACAGATCCTCCTATTTGGAGGACAGGGTCCTTTTTGAACACCTTGGCTCCCACAAGCAACTTGTAAGCTGCTCTGAGAACACACGCAGAGATCCCTGCCGCACTGCTATGGGTGAGGATGGGTAGCTACCACTGTGCCAAGGTAAGAGTTGAAATAGACCAAAATAAGCCAGTTTACCTAAGTCTTCACCTGGACATTGTAAACCATCAAGAGAAGTCAGAGTTCCAAAATAGTGACATCAGGCAGATTCTACCTGTGCAATTGTTATCAAGGTGGGGAGACGGATTCCTGATGCCTCTTAAATTGCCATCATACCAGAAATACACATTATAATCTAGAATCAATGAGTGAGTCTTGTAGAAAAGTCAGCTGGAAGCAGATAGGGTATATTTAACTTAATCAATTAGAAATAATGGAACATTCAGAGAGTATTTATATAGAGAAACCCTGCTAGGCAGTTTGAGGAATGCAAAAAGTTTAGTACATAGATTCTTCCTAAAGAGGTTGTATCCTTCTTGAGAAATACAACATATACAGAGAGGCATCAAAGCATAATAGTAAGTGAGAAGAAGTATAAAATATATAGAATTGCTCACAGTCATTACAGTGAACTTCCAGAAGGAGGAGAGTGTGTTGTGAATGTAAATCATCAGAGAAGATATCACCAAGTAGGCGTATCCCTGTGCTACTCCTAGGAAGGTGAAGACATCCCTCAGAGATACTACAGGTTCAGTTCCAGGCCACCGCAATAGAGCAAGTCAAATGAATTTTTTACATATGTTTGTACTATATCATAGTCTACTAAGTATGTAATGGAATTATGTCTAAAAAAATACATACCTTACTTTTAAAATGGCATATTGCCAGACACTGTTAGGGCTTCCCTGGTGGCTCAGATGGTAAAGAATCTGCCTGCAATGTGGGAGACCTGGGTTCGATCCCCGGGTTGGGAAGATCCCCTGGAGAAGGGGATGGCCATAATCTGAACCTTCAGTGAGTCATAGTAGTAACATTAAATAGCATTGATCACAAATGACCACAACAAACATAATAGTAGTAATAAAGTTTGAAATATGTGATATTTATCAAGATGTGACAAGAGAAATACAGTGAGCAAACATTGTTGGGAAAATGGCCCAAATAAACTTGCTTGATGCAGGGTTGCCACGCACCTTCAGTTTGTTAAAATCTCAAAAAGTTAGGAGCAATTAAATAAGGTGGGTGTGTATTCTGATCTAAAAGATATTAATAAGAGTTAAAATTTACCTAGTACTCACTATGTGCCAGAGACTAACTCATCCAATCCTCAGAACAATCCCATGAGTTATGTAGGGGAAGCATTAAGGAAGCATGAAGGGATCTCCCGGAGAAGGAAACGGCAACCCACTCCAGGATTCTTGCCTAGAGAATCCCGTGGACAGAGGAGCCTGGTGGACTGCTCTCCATAGGGTCGCACAGAGTTGGACACAACTGAAGCGGCTTAGCAGCAGCAGCAAGGGATTACCCAAGCTCAAGTCAGCCATGGAGCTAGAATTTGAATCCAGGCAGGCAAGTTCTAGGGCCCTGATCTCTGCTCAGTCCTTGCTGAGCAAAATGGTGTGAGCAAGAAGTAGAAGTCAGTGTGTGATACACTTGCCAGAGGGAGCAGAGGGCTACGCTGACAAGCATGACTGTAATTTGCACATTTTACTGTAGGCCAAAGTGGGTCCACGTGCAGAAGCTCTTTGATTGATTTGCAGATTTAGGGCATCCATTATACTAAGAAATTTCTCACTCAAATTACTATAGTACAGAAAAACCATCATATAAAACATTTTTTATTATTATATACATCTTGTAATTGCTTAAAGGACATGCTAACATTTTTCTCTCATTTAGTTTTTATCTGATTGGAGCAAAAATTCTATATTGTGAAATTTCTGGAGATACTGTGGCCTGGAGTGATAATCTCCCAATTTGTGAAAGTAAGTATGTCTTCTCTTTAGAATATAGAGCAACAGTTCTCAAACTTTATGACCTCTTTATGCTTTTAAATTAACATTGACACCAAAGAAATTCTCTTCACATGGGTTATGTCTATAGATATTTATTATATTGCAATTAAAAATGAAAAGTTTTTAAAATAATTATTAATTCATTTTTAAGAAGTGTTAGCTGCAATACATATAAATATATGCAGCATATTTTTATAAAAAGTCAAAAATTTCCCAAACAGTGGGAATTGTGTCATTGCTTTATATTTTTGCAAGTTACTTCAATATCTGGTTTAAAGGAACACATTTGGATCTAGTCTACTGGAAATCAAACAGCTGTATATGAAAAATTTAACCATACATCATTGGAATGAAAGTGAAAAATGACAGTAATACTCAGTATTAATGTGAACAACCAATTTGTGAATGGAGATATTTATAAACCATAAAGTATTTTTCAACTAGCACTGAGTTAACTTTTTAATCACAAGTATATTTTAGCATTAAATTGTCAACTTCTTTCATGATGATAAGAGCAAAACTTAGCATGGCCTTGCTGATAAATATGTATTTCATATTTTAGAAAATAAGTTTTTTCTATATTAATGGCTTGAATTTGGGATAATACATATTCACATAGAGGCTTTCTTCTAAATGGATATTGAATTCACAACTGGGGTATATTAATCATATGTTAATGAATTATGTGAAGGCAGTTCATAGGACTTTGCTAATGCTGTCTTAATATTTTACTTTTACTTCATGTCCTTTTTCCTCCCTTTTTAAGCAATTGTGTGTGCAGCACCTGGAAATATAACAAATGGAAGAGTCACCGTTTATAAGGAAGTATATCAATACAGTGAAGTAGTAATGTATAAGTGCAATCCTTCAAATGGACCAGATGAATATTCTCTTATTGGAGAAACCACCCTTATTTGTGTTGATCATAACAAATGGAGCAGTGCCCCGCCAGAGTGTAAAGGTAATAATACTTCCATGTATTTCCTCCTGAATCTAAATACTGTGGAAACACTTCAAAAATATTTTTATCTCCAAGCAAACAAAAGACTCCTGTGTACTTGCTCCTCCTGCCAAATTGACTTCTAATTTAATTTAATATTGTTCAAATCAAATTAAAAGAGTTATAATTGTAGAGTTCCCAACCAGTCACTCAACATGTTCTTGGCATTTCAACTTACACATCATGAACTACTGTGTATATGCATGAGCTAGAACTTTTGGATTTGTTGTTGTTGTTGTTCTTGCTGTTTGTTTGCAAGCATCAGAAAACTCAACATACTGCGGCTTAAGAAATAAGAAAGTTTTATCTTGTAATATAAGATCTCTGAGAGTTTGGGCTACAGGAACATTAAAAGACTAACCTTCTCACTGATAGGATTGTTAAACTCTGGACAAAGCTTATTTTAACAACTTCACGTTAACTAAAAGTGGGGAGACACTGGAGGGGATGTGACTCCTGACAAACGATCCAGTGAATGATTGCAAAATATATATTTTCTCCCAGTGTACATGAGACATTCTGTAATAGCATTTTTAGGTAATATTTCTAACATATTTATTTCCAAAATATTGAAGCTAGTACCAGTACATTGACCTGATCACAATGGGATGAATGTAGAAATCAAACCAAATACTTGAAAAGTGTGCAAGACACTTTTAAATAACCCATGAGTCAAAGAAGCAGTCACAAGGGAAATAGAAACTGTTTTTAATTGATTAACAACTAAAATTTGGTATATTAATATACAAAAATTTGTGGGATACAGCAAAAGTTTTGCAAAAGTTTTGCTCAGGGGATCTTTATAATGTGAAATACTTATGTTGGAAAAACAGAAAAGTCTCAAATCAGTCATCTACGCTTCTACCATTAGAAATTTAAAAAGAAGAGCAAATTAAATCTACAACAAGAAAACAAAAGGAAATATGAAATTGAAAAGAGAAACAAAACAGAGATAATCAAAGAAATCAGCCTGGTTTTTGGAGGATATGGATAAAATAGATAAATCCATAGACAGTCTGACAGGAAAACAAAGATAAAATCACCAATATCAAGATTGAAAAGGAGAACATCATAAAATATCCTATAGACATTTAAAGAATAATAAAGGAAAAAACAAACTACCGTATGCCTATAAATTTGACAACTTAAACCTTCTCACAAAGAGTACTGCAAACCATGTATCCTTACTGGGGAACTCTACCAAACGTTTAAGCCATAAATCGTGGCAGTTCTACACAAAGCCACTGGGCCTCCCCAAGGCTCAGCAGTAGAGAATCCGCCTGCAACGCAGAAGCGCCAGGGGCCATGGGTTCCATCCCTGGGCTGGGAAGATCCTCTTGAGGAGGGCATGGCAACTCACTCTAGTATTCTTGCCTGGAGGATCCCAGGGACAGAGCAGCCTGGGGGCTCCAGTCTGTGGGGTCACAGAGTTGGACACGACTGAAATGACTTAGCATGCATACACACAAACCCAAAGCCTTAAAAAAATACAAGAGGAGAGACTCTTCCACAGTTCATTTCAAGGACAGCATTGCCCTGATGCAAAAACCAGGTGTACAACATAATGATTCTACATTTACATACATAACAAGATGATCACCATGATGTCTAGTTCCCATCTGTCACCATGTAAAATAAGTACAGAATTGTTGACTGTATTGTCTAATCTGTGTATCATAACCTCATAACTTATTTATTTTATAACTAGAAGATTTTGCATTTTAATCCACTTATTTTCCTCCTCTTTCCAGCCACCTGCTCTCTGCCAATCACTAGGTCTCCTTCTATATTCACAAATCTGTTTCCTTTTTGTTTTATTAGTTTATTTGTTTTATTTTGTAGATCCCACATATAACTGAAATCACATGGTGTTTCTCTGACTGACTCATTTCACGTTGCATAATTCCCACTATATCCATCAATGCTGTCGCAAATGGCAAGATTTCATTCTTTTTATGACTAGGTAATATTCCATTTTATATGTACCATATCTTCTTTATTCATTATTCTATCAGGACACTTAGGTTGCTTTCATATCTTAGGTATTGCAAAAAAAAAAAAATGCTGTAATGAAAAAAGGCCTGCACAAATCTTTTCGAATTTTTGTTTTGTTTTCTTTGGGTTAATACCCAGAAGTAAAATTGCTGATCATATGGTAGTTCTATTTCCCTCAGTCTATGGTTCATTTTATTTATTCCTATACAGTATCCTTTGAAGCAAAATTTAGCTATTCTTTAAATGTGTAATAGAATTCATCTGTGAACCCATGGAGTCCTAGATTTTGTTTACTGGAAATTATTTACTAATTCAATTTCATTACTAGTAATTGCTCTATTCCCATTTTCTATTTGGAGAAGGCAATGGCAACCCACTTCAGTACTCTTGTCTGGAAAATCTGATGGGCAGGGAGCCTGGTAGGCTGCAGGCCATAGGATCATTAAGAGTTGAACTTGACTGAGCGACTTCACTTTCACTTTTCACTTTCACGCATTGGAGAAGGAAATGGCAACCCACTCCAGTGTTCTTGCCTGCAGAATCCCAGAGATGGGGGAGCCTGGCGGGCTGCCGTCTATAGGGTCGCACAGAGTCAGACACGACTGAAGTGACTTAGCAGCAGCAGCAGCATTTTCTATTTCTTCTTGACTTAGCATTGGCAGATAATATGTTTTTAGGAATTTATCCATTTATTCCAGGTTTTCCAATTTTGAATATATAATTATTCATAGTATGCTTTTATGATCCTTTGTATTTCTGTGGTATTGATAGTAACTTCTCTTTTATTTTTTATTTTTTTGGATCCTTTCTTTTGTTTCTTGATGAGTATGGCTATATGTTTGTCAATTTTATCTTTTCAACGAACCAGCTCTTATTTTCACTGATTTCCAGTCTCAATTTCATTTATTTTCACTCTTTTCTTTATTATTTTAACCTTCCACAAACTTGCAGAGATGGTTGTTCTATTTTTTATATATAGGTGTAAATTTAGATTGTTTACTTGAGATTATTCTTGTTCTTAAGGTAGGCCTGTATGGCTACAAACTTCTGTCTTAGAACTGTTTTTCCTGTGTTACATAGATTTAGAATGAACTGTTTCTATTTTTGTTAGTCTTAAGATATCTTTTATTTCCTTCCTAATTTCTTCAGTGAACTACTCATCATTTAGTAACATGTTTTTTTGGTCTCCATGTGTTTTTTGCCATTTTTCTTCTGGTAGTTGATTTGTATTTTCATACTATCATGACTGGAAGAGATGTTGGACCACAGATTCAAATGTAAAACCTAAACTCTAAGACTTATGAGAAGACAGAAAATATTTGCGAGTTAGCAGAGATACTTTCAAAAACTTTAAAAGCATTATTCTTTAAAGAAAAAAACAAAAAACAAACAAAAAAAAGACTGAATTTCTTAAAAACTGAGAACTTCTCTCAAAGACACTGTTTGAAGAAAGAAAAAACTTGTCATAGACTGGGAGAAAATATTTGTCAGGAACATTTCTGAATGGACTTCTAGCTATGATGTATAAAGAACTCTCAAAACACAATAAGAAGAAAGCAGCCCAGTTTACACAAAAAGGGGTAACATATTTGGATAGAATTTTTCCCACTGAAGAAGAATGTGGATGTTAAAAAAAGTACATGAAACATTGCTCAATATCATTAATAATAACAGAAATGTAGTTTAAAACCATGATGAGAAACCACTAAGAACTTATTCGAATGCATGAAATTAAAAAGAAAAAATTAACAATTCCATGTTTTGGTGAGGATATGTTATATTTGGGACTCTGATAACACTGCTGATAAGAATGCAAGTGATATGATCATTTGGAACACAATTTAGCAACTTCTCATACAATTAAACATATACTTAAGGTACAATTCAGCTACTCAGGGTAAAATGAAAACATGTACATATAAAATCTGATATGAGAATATTCATAATATCCTTAGTCATAATCATCCTATACTGGAAACAACTCATATGCCCTTGAACTGGTAAATGGAGGAACATCAGTGGTACATGCATATAATTATAATACTCTGCAGGAAAGGATAATGAGCTTTTAATTCAGACAACAGGAATGAATCTCAAATGCATTGTCCTAAGTAAAGTAAGTCAAACTCAGAGGACGTGATTCCGTATGACATTCTGGAAAAGGAACACTATTGCTGCCCCTCAGTTGTGTCCGACTTTGAGACCCCATGCACGGCAGCGCGCTGGGCTTCCCTGTCCTTCACCACCTTCTGGAGCTTGCTCAGACTCATGTCTGTTGAGTCGGTGATGCTGTTCAATCATCTTGTCCTCTGTCATCCGTCCCCTATTCGTCCTACCTTCAATCTTTCTGAGCATCACGGTTGTTTCCAATGAGCCGGCGCTTTGCATTAGGTGGCCAAAGTATTGAGCTTCAGCTTCAGCATCAGTCCTTCTAATGAATATTCAGGACTGAGTTCTTTTAGGATCACTGGTTTGATCTCTTTGCTGTCCAAAGGATTCTCAAGAGTCTATTCCAACACCATACAGTTCAAAAGCATACTTCTTTGGTGCTCAGCCTTCTTTATGGTCCAACTCTCACATCCATACATGACTACTGGAAAAACCATACCTTTGACTAGACGGACATTTGTTGGCAAAGTAATGTCTCTGCTTTTTAATACATGGTCTATGTGTGTCATAGCTTTTCTTCCAAGGAGGAGCATCTTTTAATTTCGTTGCTTCAGTCACCATCTGCAGTGATTTTGGAGCCCAAGAAGATAAACCCCATCACTGTTTCCATTGTTTCCTCATCTATTTGCCATGAAATAATGGGACCAGATGCCATGATGTTCATTTTATAAGTGTTGAGTTTTAAGCCATTTTTTTTCACTCTCCTCTTTCACCTTCATCAAGAGGCTCTTTGGTTCCTCTTCACTTTCTGCCTCAAGGGTGGTGTCATCTGCGTATCTGAGGTTCTTGATATTTCTCCTGGCAATCTTGATTCCAGCTTGTGCTTCATTCAGCCCAGCATTTCTCATGATGTCCTCTGCATATAAGTTAAATAAGCATGGTGATAATATATAACCTTGATGTACTCCTTTTCCTATTTGGAACCAGTCCATTCTTCCAGGTCCAGTTCTAACTGTTCCTCCTTGACCTGCATACAGGTTTCTCAGGAGGCAGGTAAGGTGGTCTGGTATTCCCATCTCTTTAAGAATTTTTTACAGTTTGTTGTGATCCACACAGACAAAGGCTTTGGTGTAGACAATAAAGCAGAAGTAGATGTTTTTCTGGAACTCTTATCTTTTTTTCAATGATCCAGTGGCTCTTGGCAATTTGATCACTGCTTCATTTGCCTTTTCTAAATCGAGTTTGAATATCTGGAAGTTCTTGGTCCATGTATTGTTGAAGGCTCGCTTGGAGAATAATGAGCATTACTTTGCTAATCTGTGAAATGAGTACAATTGTGCATTAATTTGAACATTCTTTGGCATTTCCCTTCTTTGTGATTGGAGTGAAAACTGACCTTTTCCAGTCCTGTGGCCACTGCTGAGTTTTCCAAATTTGCTGGCATATTGAGTGCAGCACTTTCACAGCATCATCTTTTAGGATTTGAAATAGCTCAACTAGATTTCCATCACCTCCACTAGCTTTGTTCATAGTGATGCTTCCTAAAGCCCACTTCACTTCACACTCCAAGATGTCTGGCTTTAGGTGAGTGATCACATCATTGTGACTATCTGGGTCATGAAGATCTTTTTTGTACAGTTCTTCTGTGTATTCTTGCCACCTCTTCTTAATATCTTCTGCTTCTGTTAGATCCATACCATTTCTGTCCTTTATTGTGCCCATCCTTGCATGAAATATTCCCTTGACATCTCTAATTTTCTTGAAGAGATCTCTAGTCTTTCCCATACTATTGTTTTCCTCTATTTCTTTGCACTGATCACTGAGGAAGGCTCTCTTATCTCTCCTTGCTATTCTTTGGAACTCTGCATTCAAATGGCTATCTTTCCTTTTCTCCTTTGCCTTTCACTTCTTTTCTCAGCTATTTGTAAGGCCTCATCAGACAGCCATTTTGCCTTTTTGCATTTCTTTTCCTTGAGGATGGTTTTGATCACCACCTCTTGTACAATGTCAAGAACCATAATTCTTCAGGCACTCTGTCTATCAAATATGATTCCTTGAATCTATCTGTCACTTCCACTGTATAATCGTAAGGTATTTGATTTAGGTCATACCTGAATGGTCTAGTGGTTTCCCCTACTTTCTTCAATTTAAATCTGAATTTTGCAATAAGGAATTCATGACCTGAGCAACAGTCAGCTCCTGGTCTTTTTTTTTTTTCTTCTTCTTTTTTTAGCTGACTGTATAGAGCTTCTCCATCTTTGGCTTCAAATAATATAATCAATCAGTATTGACTATCTGGTGATGTCCATGTGTAGAGTCGTCTCGTGTGTTGTTGGAAGATGGTGTTTGCTATGACCAGTGCATTCTCTTGGCAAAATTCGGTTAGACTTTGCCCTGCTTCATTCTGTACACCAAACCCAAGCTTGCCTATTACTCCAGGTATCTCTTGACTTCCTACTTTTGCATTCCAGTCCCCTATGATGAAAAGGACATATCTTTTTTTGGTGTTAGTTTTAGAAAGTCTTATAGGTCTTCATAGAGCCATTCAACTTCAGCTTCTTCAGCATTAGTGGTTGGGGCATAGACTTGGATTACTGTGATGTTGAATGGTTTGCCTTGGAAATGAACAGAGGTCATTCTGTCATTTTTGAGATTTGCACCCAAGTACTGCATTTCAGACTCTTTTGTTGACTATGATAGCTACTCCAATTCTTCTAAGAGATTCTTGCCCACAGTAGTAAATATAATGTTCTTCTGAATGAAATTCACTCATTCCAGTCCATTTTAGTTCACTGATTCCTAAATTGTTGATGTTCACTCTTGCCATCTCCTGTTTGACCACCTCCAATTTACCTTGATTCATGGACCTGACATTCCAGGTTCCTATGCAGTATTGTTCTTACATTATCGGGCTTTACTTTCAACTCCAATCACATCCACTACTGGGCATGTGTTTTTGCTTTGCCTCAGCCTCTTCATTCTTTCTGGAGCTATTTTTGTTTTTCTCCAGTAGCATATTGGGCACCTGATGACCAAACAACACTATAGGGATGGAAAATTGATCAGTGGTAGGCTGGTTGAGGAAGACAGAGTTATTAGTGGGTATTGCTTACAAAGTGGCATGAGGAAATTTGGTGAAGGGGTAGGGAAACTTTCTACGTCTTTATTGCATTGGTAATACATGATTATTGGCATGTATTAAACAGCAAGCAGTTATACACTTTTACTGTTTAACTGTATGTAATACAGTTAAAACTTAACATTCAGAAAACTAAGATCATGGCATCCGGCCCGATCATTTCATGGCAAATAGATGGAGAAACAATGGAAACAGTGAGAGAATTTATTTTTTGGGGGGTGCAAAATCACTGCACATGGTGACTGCAGCCATGAATTTAAAAGATGCTTGCTCCTTGGAAGAAAAGATATGACCAACCTAGACAACATATTAAAAAGCAGAGACGTTACTTTGCCAACAAAGGTCCATCTAGTCAAAGCTATTGTTTTCCCAGTAGTCATGTATGGGTGTGAGAGTTGGACTATCAAGAAGGCTGAGTGCAGAAAAATTGATGCTTTTGAAGTGTGGTGTTGGAGAAGATTCTTGAGAGTCCCTTGGACTGCAAGGAGATCCAACCAGTCCATCCTAAAGGAAATCAGTCCTGAATATTCATTGGAAAGACTGATGCTGAAGCTGAAACTCCAATATTTTGGCCACCTGATGCGAAGAACTGACTCATTGGAAAAGACCCTAATTCTGGGAGGGATCAAGGGCAGGAGGAGAAGGGGACGACAGGAGATGAGATGGTTGGATGGCATCACCAACTCAATGGACATGAGTTAGTTTGAGTAAGTGCTGGGAGTTGGTGATGGACAGGGAAGCCTGGCGTGCTGCAGTCCAAGGAGTCACAAGGAGTTGGACACGACTGAGCGACTGAACTGAACTGAAACCTAACTTAAAGAAAATCATTAGCACAAGTTTCAGCAGTGTAGCACAACAGAGAAAAGATCAGTGAACCTGGAGTCAATACAATATAAATGTCACATGATTTCAAAAGAAATATTACATGAGAGAGAGAAACTTGTACACCTGTGGAAGAGTAGCAACGAGTAAACGTACATGTAATTGGAGTGTCATAGAAAAAGGACAGTATAGACAATTATTTGTCTGTCTGTTTTATAGTGGAGTATAGTCGCTTTACAATGTTGTGTTAGTTTCTACTACCTGGCAAGTGAATCAGATGTGTGTGTGTGTGTGTGTGTGTGTGTGTGTGTGTCTGTGTGTGTGTATACACATATATATCCACTATTATTTAGATATTCTTCCCATTTACATCACCCAGAGCATTGAGTAGAGTTACCTTTGTTATACAGGAGTTTTTCATTAGTTATCTCTTGTATACATAATAGAGTATATATGTCAATCCCAATCTCCCAGTTCGTTCTACCCCTGTTTTCCCTCTGGTACCCATGGGTTTGTTCTCTACTGATTTTTTATTCTCTATTATTTGAATTTGATCCACAACATTCACCCCAGAGATCCACCCCAGGGAATTAATTGACCCTAGCAGGATAAATAACTTTTGAAAATTTACCAAAGAATCCTCATTAGACTAAAAACTAAAGGAAAAAGCTGCCCGTAAGAGGGCAAAAGAGCATATTACATTCTTTCTTCCTCACCTCAAAGAAAAAGTAATAGTTGACTTCTCTCAAGAAACTGTGAAGAGCAGAAGACAATAACTTCTGTTAATGTGCGGAAAGAAAGATAAAGCACTTCTCCTAGAATTCCCTCTCAAGGAGAAATCTTTCAAAAGTGAAGCTAAAATAAATGAAAACAGTTTCAGATAAAGAAGAGCTAAGAGAATTTGTCATTAGGCAACCTGAACTAAAAGAATTGATAAGTTCTCCTGGCTGAACAAAAATTATACCTAATGAAAATTCAGATCCACAGGAAAGGAGAAAACATCTTTCTGGTTTAAAAGGCTATATTTCTGTGCTCGCTTCAGTGGCACATATACTCAAAGGTTATATTTCTGGCCCTCATCTGTTGTTCAGATTAATCTCCTAAAATGTTCTCTTGAACTCACTGCCCTGCCCAGTGTTTTTTCGGATTTGTTTTGTTTCCAAATTCTGCAAAACCCATTAGTAGATCTGAAGTCAATCTAGAGGGCCCTGACCTTTAATTTACTTCTGGAGAAGTAGAGTAGAATGGAATCTACCACAGTACACTGTTGTGAGTGCTAAATATTAACTTCTAGCGTTATCTCAGGCGTATGTGCTTGCATACTGATTTAACACTTAAAATGTGTTTTAAAACTTAAAACGTGTTGATCTCTGGGATTACAATCCAAAATGTTTGGAAAACACTGCCCTAACTCCACTGACCTTTGTATTTCTTGAACATCCCAGTTCCTGTATGTTGCTGCCACCTGAGAACTTTCTATTTCCTTTTTTTTCCCCCAATGGCTAACTTCTTTTAAGTTTGTACTCAACTATTATTACCTTCTCAAAAAACTCCTTACTACATTTCTAAAAGAACATGGTGCTGTAATTATGTTAGCATGACCTGAAAAAAATCCTAGCATTAAAGAACATCAAAAGTCAGTTTTGAACTTACCCTATGTTTATATCTGGTAGTCAGACTTTTCTCAATACATGTCAATACTGGAAAAAAAGGTAGGAAAGCCAACAACTATCATGATAGACTGTTTTGGTAGAAAAACATTATTAGATTTCTCTACATCTGTTTCCCTGGAATTCAAAGGCACAGAGTCTTGTGTTGTTTTATTTATTTTTTTTCAATTAACATCTTGCCTTTCATTCCTCATTTCTTCCTTTCTACTGGAAATTATCATTTGCACTAGATATTTGGTCTGATATGAAAGCAGGCTTTCAGTAATTATGGAATTTCTTCACTTTTCAGTGGTCAAATGTGACTATCCAATTGTCGAACATGCAGCAATAGCATCAGGAGTTAGGAGAAAATATTACTACAACGCCCAAGTTGTGTTTCAGTGTCATGATGATTTTTACCTTCATGGGAGCAGCATAGTTGTCTGCGGTGCAAACGGTACCTGGGAGCCTGAGCTACCAAAGTGTACTAAAGGTATGAAGGTGTCTGTTTCCTTTTTCTTTTTTAAAAGATTTTATTTTTTCCACAATAGATTTCAATGATATAGAGCAATTGGAAAGGAACAGTTTTAGTACTTATGTCTGTCTTGTATTCATTTCCATGCTACATGTTTGACTTCTAATTCACAAAGAAACTTGTTTTGATTTTCCTTTTATAGACTCAGCATGTTGCATACATCACACAGATGCATAAATTTCTCTTGTTCAACATCTTTACATGTAAAATGGATAGCAAAGATTTTTTAGTGTAAATTAAAGTGTTAGTAACTCAGTTGTGTCCAACCTTTTGCAACCCCATGATGGACTGTAGCCCACCAGGCTCCTCTGTCCGTGGAAAACTCCACATAAGAATAGAGGAGTGGGTTGCCATTCTCTTCTGCAGTGGGTCTTTCTGATCCAAGGAGTGAACCCGGGTTTGCGTTACAAGCAGATCCTTTACCATCTGAGCCACCAGGGAAGCCCGAATTAAAACATGTGCACTTTTACCTAAATAAGCATGAAAAGGATAATTCACATAAGTGAATATTAGTAGAAAGCAATAAATCCCAAGTGATTAAATGAGTTTACATGTGTTTTTTGTTTGTTTTCCAGAAGCAATTGCTACCACGACGGTGTCTACAACTTCCAGTGCCTCAGGTTTCATAAAGTCCTGCTTATATTTGTCAATATCCTTTAAATTCCTTGTGATTTTTTAAAATCCTTTAAAAGTCTGGTGATTTACACTCACCAGAACTTTTAGTAATAAAAGGAGGAAGAATGTATTTATAGCCATTTTTGCTATTATACTTACTGAATCTAACATTATAGGTCATAGTCCACAGATATAAACAGGTTTGTAAACTTAGGTAATTTATATAAACTTGTTTACGTACATGTGTAATGATTGAATGCCTTCCTCGCTGTGTGATATTAAAGTTAACAGTGGGATGCATTTAAAGCACTTGGCACAGTGTCTGGTGTCTAGAAAGCTCTTAAAGGTCACTCACCTAATTTACAGTTTCATTAGAGTCAATATTAATGTAGAAATCAATATTAATTAAGGTCCACGGCTTCTGTTTTTTAATATGTATGTTTTCTGTGTCATCAACATTGATAATTTATTCATTGTAAAAGTGATCTGTTGACACCTGTACAGGGTATCATCCGGGTTCAGGAATGTGTTTTTCATTTTCCTGCCAACGACCAGTTTGGTTCTTTTTATAGAGTACAATCTTAACTGGGAAATTTCTACTGTCTCTAGAACAAGATTTGTGTTTCTACTCCCCATCCCAGCCTAACCACCTCATGCAATTATTTTTTTCTCTTTACTGGCTTTTATTTTTTTGGCAACAGAAAGGGAATTGTATAACAATGGAAGGGCAGCCAAAGTCCTTACTTGTAGAAATGCAATGGAGGATCTCTGCAGGGTCTCCTGAGCAGCCGCTCTGCCTAAGACTTGAGAGGCTATTTTGATATGGTGAAAGGAATTGTCTTCCTGAGTCCAGGCTGTTGTCTTCGGCTTCTTCTTTTTGGATGCAACAGAAGCCAGCGAACAGTGGCAAGAGCATTAGCCCGAGCAGAACGCTCTGCTTACTCAAGTAACATCACTTCTGTGGTTTCTAGTTTCTCACTGTTGAATGACTCAAACAAATGTCCATCACTGGCTTCCAATGCGTTTACTTCCTACTGTCAAATAATTTTAAGGATTCAGGGGAATTATTCATATTAGCATGGTAATTAGAGCACCTTTTTATAATTCCTGTAAGCCGGGTACTCTGTGACCTCCTCCCGTACCTTGGGGGTTGCCGTGAAGTTCTGTGGAGAAAGCAGTGTCCATGGATGATACATAAGGATTGCACAAGAAGTCTACACTCATTGACACCCGTGTTTCCTCACATGGCCCTAGTGGGAATATGCACTGTGGTATGTTATGCTTATTGATACGCTCTTTTGAGAGTTGACCATAAGCATCTCATAAAGAATTTCTAAAACATGTATTCAGTTTAGCATTGGAAATGACAGGAGAATTGTGAGGACAAGTTTATAGAGGTGATAAACTATAGGGATTTTGTTTTAAATATCATAAATCAAAGTTCCTTGTGAGGTTTTCAGTCATTTTTTATCAGTAAGAGAGTATGAAGAGCATCATTAGTGACATATAATGTTGACAAGGTAGATCTAATTACGTGAATGTGAAAAAATTGGGACAAATATGAAGTGACAAACTAAGAATACAAATTACATAATATGATACTATGTGGATGGTATTCTTTTAAGATTTTTAAACTTATTCGGGACACATAATTTCTATGATTTATTATTTGTTAATTTCCAGGGTTTCTACTATGTAATATAGAGTCATAGTACATATTCTTAGGCATACATTTGAATGTACTTGCATAAATATATATTTAGGTTAACTTCCCAGAAATAGAATAGCATAGTTTGGAAAGTATGCGTATTTTCATTCTGAGAAGAAATTCATTTTGAGAAATAATTTTCTTAAAAATGAAAATAATCAAAGTTAATTCTACAATTTTGTATTGATGAGACTGGTGAATTGAATCAAAATAGATTTTTCCAGGTCCTCAAACAACTACAGCTCCAGAGTC
The DNA here is from genome assembly GCF_963930625.1 of Muntiacus reevesi. NCBI lineage: Eukaryota > Metazoa > Chordata > Mammalia > Artiodactyla > Cervidae > Muntiacus > Muntiacus reevesi. The sequence continues at coordinate 120,501,251 of NC_089253.1, read as the reverse complement.
AAGTCCTACAGGTTCAGTGCCTCTTTATCTTGCTAACATCGTTTCGAACTTAATAAGATGATGGGTGAAAAGTAATGTCATGTACTAATTTGTATATTGAAATTATCAGTGAAGCTAAAATGTTTTGGTTTACAGTAACTTATGTTGGTCTTTTGTTCACTTTTCTATGTGATTTCTGAAATATTTTTCATGTTGATGTAGCAAAGCTCATTATAAGTTAAAATCCTTTTAACAGGAAGCAGAATTTTCCTCTAGTTTGTCATTATTAAAAGTCAATTTTCTTTGAAGTTTTTATACTATTAAAAATAGATTGCTTAAAAAAAATTGCTTTGTGTACGTTTTGACTAGATTAGCACACTAATCTGAGGGACTTCCCAGGTGGCTCCCAGTGGTAAAGAATCCACCTGCCCCTGCAGGGGATGTGAATTCAGTCCCTGGGTCGGGAAGATCCCCTGGAAGGGGAAATGGCAACCCACACCGGTATTCTTGCCTGGAAAACCCCATGGACAGAGGAATCTGGCGGGCTACGGTCCATCGGGTAGCAAAGAGTTATATACGCCTGAGTGACTGAACATGCACACGCGCTAACATGGATTTATTAAATTTCAGATATTACAAAAGCATACATAGTGAAAAGATTGGTCCTCCACTTCTTTCTCTCATCTAATTACTAAAATTAATATCTGTATAGTTTAGGGAGTCTTTTTAATCTACTTCTACGCATAAACATTCTTATTTGTGTCGGTTTACATATTTGGCTTTATTCCTATCCAAAAATGTCATCATGCTGTTCTTATTTTTCTGAAACTTGCACTTTTTCCACTTAATGTCTTGGATTGGAGCTTCAGTTAGATTTACTCCCATCTTTTTATATGATTTTAATATGTACCATATTTCTCTTGACTTTTCTATCAGTGGTCATTTAAATGTACAGAATATTTATATTAATAGGAAGTTGGATGTGTTGATGTGTTCCCTAATGGCTAAGAGTGTTGTGTTTTTCTTATAAAAGCGTCAGGTCTTCTGCATGGTGAAATTACATAAACGTTGCCATCATAGTGCTTATGTGATTGCATCAAATCATTGATTTATCTCACCTTCTTTAGGGTATCTGAAATGAGATTGGGTTTCTCTTTATTCCACTTACTTTCAACCAGTGTGAAGTAGCACCATTTGTTGAGTAAGTCCTTTTCTTTCCAGCTTTGTTAAAGTACAAGTTTTTATCACACATTAAATTCATATATGATGTGATCTTTTTGTTCCCTTGAATTCTGCCCATTCCTGCCCCAGCACCAAATCAATGGTTTGATTACAGAACGATGATATGTTTTAATATCTGGCAGAATACTTCCTTTTCAGATGCTCAGGCTACACTCTGTACTAATTCTTCTAAACCAACTTCTATTTTATTTTATTGACAATTTTAGCTAATTTAATGGTACATTTCAGTGGCATTATGTATAATCACATTATTGTACAAACATTACTACCATCTGTCTCTAAAACCTTTAATCACCTCAAAATGAACATTATACCTATGAAACAATAACTCTCAATTCTCCCTCCTCCCAGCCATGTTAACCACTGCCTATTTTATATGTTGATTAATTTGACTGTTCTACATACTGCATAGACTTGGAATCACTTCTGGATTATTTCACTTAGCATAGTGTTTTCAAGGTTCTTCCATCTTGTAACATGTATCAGAACTTTATTTCTTATATGACTTGGTAATATTTCTTCATATATACCACAATTCCTTAATTTATTCATTTGTTGAAAGACCCTTTGTTTGACTATGTCAAAGTCTTTGACTGTGTGGATCACAATAAACTGTGGAAAATTCTGAAAGAGTTGGGACTACCAGACCACCTGACCTACCTCTTGAGAAACCTGTATGCAGGTCAAGAAGCAACAGTTAGAACTGGACATGGAACAACAGACTGATTCCAAACAGGAAAAGGAGTACGTCAAGGCTGTATGTTGTCACCCTGCTTGTTTAACTTATATGCAGAGTACATATGAGAAACACTGGGTTGGATGAAGCACAAGCTGGAATCAAGGTTGCCGGGAGAAATATCAATAACCTCAGATATGCAGATGACACCACCTTTATGGCAGAAAGTGAAGAACTAAAGAGCCTCTCGATGAAAGTGAAAGAGGAGAGTGAAAAAGTTGGCTTAAAGCTCAACATTCAGAAAACTAAGATCATGGCATCTGGTCCCATTACTTCATGGCCAATAGATGGGGAGACAGTGGAAACAGTGACAGACTTTATTTTTGGGGGGCTCCAAAATCACTGCAGATGGTGATTGCAGCCATGAAATTAAAAGACGCTTACTCCTTGGAAGAAAAGTCATGATCAACCTAGACAGCATATTAAAAAGCAGAGAGATTATTTTGCCAACAAAGGTCCATCTAGTCAAAGTTATGGTTTTTCCAGTAGTTATGTATGGATGTGAGAGTTGGACTATAAAGAAAGCTGAGTGCCGAAGAATAGATGCTTTTGAATTGTGATGTTGGAGAAGACTCTTGAGAGTCCCTTGGACAGCAAGGAGATCCAGCTAATCATTGGCCACCTGATGCAAAGAATTGACTCATTGGAAAAAACCCTAATGTTGGGAAAGATTGAAGGTGGGAGAAGGGGACAACAGAGGATGAGATGCTTGGATGGTGTCACCGACTCAATGGACATGAGTTTGTGTAAGCTCTTGGAGTTGATGATGGACAGGGAACCCTGGAGTGCTGCAGTCCATAGGGTCTCAGGAGTTGGACACGACTGAGTGACTGAACTAAACTGAACTGAATATTTCTTCGTATATACCACAATTCTTTAATTCACTCATTTGTTGAAAGACCCTTTGTTTCCACCTTTTGGCCATTCTGAATAATTCTACTCTGAACAGTGGCATTCAGGTATCTGAGTCCCTATTTTTAATTTTGGTGGTTATATACCTAGGAATAGAATTGCTGTGTTACATAATAGTACTTTGGGCTTCTCTGATAGCTTAGATGGTAAAGAGTCTGCCTGCAATGTAGGAGACCCAGGTTTGATCCCTGGGTCAGGAAGATCCCCTAAAGCAGGGAATGACTACCCACTCCAGTATTCTTGCCTGGAGAATTCCATGGACAGAGGAGTCTTGTGGGCTACCATCCAGGGATGGCAAACTGTCTGACATGGCTGAGTAAGTAATACTTTCACTTTTTTTTCATAGTATTACTATGCTTATTTATTTTTTTGAGGAACAACCAGGGAATCTTCTGCAGTGGCTGCACAATGTTACATTCCCTCCAGTGATGCACAAAAGTTTCAATTTCTCCCCCTTTTTGCCAGTACTTGTTGTCTTTCTTTTTTTCTTTTCTTTTTTTGATAAAAGCCATACCAGTATATGTGAAGTATTATCTCATTGTGCTTTTTCTTTGCATTTCTATATTTATTAGCAGATGATCATCTTTTCATGTGCATATTATTGGTCTTTTGTATATCTTCTTTGGAGAAATATCCATTCAAGTCCTTTGCCCATGTTTTAGTTTAATTTTCTTCAATTCTTATAAGCTCATAATACATTGTGGAGGTTAACCCCTATCAGATATGTAGCGCAGTTCCCTCCCATTCTGTGGACCGCTTTCTCTCTGATGACAGTGTTCCCTTCTTAAACAGCAGTGTTTGGATTTGATGAAACCCTGTGTATCTGTGCTTTTGGTGTCATATCCAAGAAATCACTGCCAGACCCAACATCCTGAAGCTGTCCTCCATGTTCTCCTTAAGAGTTTTGTAATTTTAGCTCTTAAGTTTATGGTTCATTTTTGTTCCTTTCTTCTTTTCCTCTCTTCACTTGTGATTTAATGACTATCTTTAATGTTATGTTGGAGTCCTTACATTTTCTTAAGTAAGTATATCTTACTTACTTATACTTACTTATATTTCTTAAGTATATCTATTTTAGAGTTTTATCCTTCTCATGAGGTTTATATGTAGCAATATATATTCCTATATATATACCTATGTATATACATGATTATTTTAAGTCGCTAATCTCTTTATTTTGTACACATTCTAACAACCCAGCACTTTTACTCCATACCACCACATTTAATGTTTGTAGCATCATATTTTACAACTTTTTGTTTTTTTTCATCCTTTAGCTACTTATTGTGGTTATAAATGTGTACTCACTATTGGGATGACTCGTACTGCCCAACTGGTTGGTAGAGCCGGGTCCTGGGGAAGCCGGCTGTGGTCTCAGAGCAAGTGTTGGCCTCCTGGTACATGGGGCTATGGCCTGAGGCATCTGAAGGCTGGTGACCCCCTGCTGGCAGGCAAGGTCATTTCCTGACTTGGCTGACTGTAGTGTCCAGGGGCTCCTGGAAGTGCTGTTGGCCCATGGGTGGATGGAGTCTGCCCTTGGTGGGGCTGGTTGAGGGGCCATTGCTCCTGGAGCTGACATCTGACTGCTGGGCTTGGGTCCATGGGCTTCTGGGACTGATGCTGGCCCACAGGTGAGCAGAACCGGGTGCTGGGGCCTGGTTGCCCTGTACTGGGCCGTCTAGTGGACAGGGATGGGTCCAGGCAGCTGGAGGACAGGGGATCTAAGGCAGTCAGCCTGCTTGTGGGTAAGACTCTGTCCCTGCTCCAATAACTGCTGGGCCTGGGCTGTTCCAGACCTTGTGCCCACCTGCTGGGGGCAAGGTCACATCATGGTGCTAATAAGCTAGAGGGAGGATTCCAAAATGCCACTTGCAGCCCCAGACTCCTTTTGGTACGCACTCCCAACAGTGGCTACTACCAGAATCTCTGTCCGCAGAGCGAGTCCACGTTGTCCTCCGCCTCTCCAAGATGAGCAAGTGAATCTGACCAAAACTCCTGTAAAATTACTGCTTCTGCACTGCGTCTCAAGAGTGTGTGACATTTTGTTTGTGCCCCTTAAGAGCAGAGTTTTTTTTCCTACAACCCCTCGGATCTCCCCAAAAAATGCCGTGTTGGCTTTCAAAGCCCAACATTCTAGGAGCTTGACTCCTGGTGCAGGACCCCTGCGCTGGGGAATCTGATGTGACTCTCAGACGCCTCCTTCCTTGGGGAGAACTTGTGCGATTGTAACGATCCTCCTCGTTTGTGGGTCACCTACCTAGTGTTACGGGTCTTGTTTGTGCTGTGTCTCCGATCTTCTTTCCTGTCTCATGTCGGTTTCTTCTTTGTATCTCTGGTTGTAGAATATCATTTATGCTAGTTTTCAGGTCATTCTCATCCATTGTTGTTCTGTAAATAGTGGTGATGTTCATGTGCCCAAGGAAGGATGCAAACTCAGAGTCTTTCTACTCCACTGACTTAGCAACTTCCCTAGACCTTAAGTTTAGTTCTTAATCTTTTAAATTAATTTTCGTGTATGGTGTAAGGTAGGTGTCAAAATTCATTCTTTTGCATAGGGATATCCAATTTTCCAAGAATCATTTGTTGAACAGATTGTCCATTCCCCATTAAGTGTTCTTAGAACCCTTGTGAACAATCATTTGACCACATAAGTGAAAGTTTATTTCTGGTTTCTCTGCTCTTTTATTTTTTATTAATAGAAATATAGTTGTTTTACAATATTATATTATTTCTGAACATAGAGATTCAATATTTTTAAAGTTTAACTCCAGGTAAAGCTATTACAAAATAATAACTATATTTCCCTGTGGTGTACAGTATATCCTTATTGTAGCTTTTTAGTAAGTTTTGAAATTGGGAAATGTGAGTCCTCTCATCTTTCCATTTCTTTATTAAGATTACTCCCTTCAGATCCCATATTAGGTTTAATTTGTCTATTTCTCAGAACACATTTTCAATATAGTCAAAGGGCTGCATTTAATCTGTGGATTGCTTTATGTGGTATTGACATCTTAACAATATTATCTTCCAATCCATGAATGCAGGATGTCTTTTCACTTTCTTATGTCTTCTTCAATTTCTTTATGCAGTGCTTTGTGGTTTTCAGGGAACAAGTCTTTTAGTTCCTTAGTTAATGTTTATTTCTAGGTACTTTATCCTCTTTGCTGCTACTGTGTGTGGAGTTGGTTTTTTAAATTTTCTCTTTAGACTGTTCACTGGTAGTGTATAGAAATGCAGCTGATCTTTGTTGATTTTGTAACCTCTGACTTTGTTGAATTAATTTATTAGTTCTATTTAATAGGTTTCTGTGTGTGTGTGTGTGTGTGTGTGTGTGTGAGTATGCATAATCTTTAGAGTTTCCCATTTAAAAGATTATATAACCTGAAACAGAGAGAGTTTTATTTCTTCTTTCTCAGTTTGGATGATTTTTATTTTTTTCTCTTACCACTGCTCTTGCTAGGCAAGAAAAATAAGTTAAAATATTTTGTTGTATTGATTGAAGTGACAAATATGAATATCCAGTATTGCTCCTGACTTAAGGAAAATAAATTCAGTCTTTCACTATTGAGTATGAAGTTACCTATTTTTTTTAAAAATAAGTGGCCTTTATTATGTTGAATTTTATTATGTTGATTCTATTACAGATCAGCTCTTAAATGGTTTTAGGCCATTGTAGGTCTTTTGTTTTTGAATCTTTTTTTTTATGTTTTGATTGGAGGGAAAATTGCTTTATAATGTTGTGTTGGTTTCTGGCATAGTGAAGTCGCTCAGTCATGTCCAACTCTTTGAGACCCCATGGACTCTAGCCTACCAGGCTCCTCCATCCATGGGATTTTCCAGGCAAGAATACTGGAGTGGGTTGCCATTTCCTTCTCCAGGGGATCTTCTGGACCCAGGGATCAAAGTCAGGCTTCCTGTTTTGCAGACAGACGCTTTACCGTCTGAGCCACCAGGGAAGGTTTCTGCCAATAACAACATATATCAGCCATAACTATGCATGTGTTTCCTCCCTTTGGAGCCTCCCTCCCCTCTCCCCATCCCGCCGCTCTGGGTCATCACACAGCAGCAGGCTGGGCGCGCTGTGCTATGTAGCAGCTTCTCACCGGCTAGCTAGTTTACGCTTGGTATTGTTCTTATGTCTGTGCTACTTTCTCCCTTCCTTCCACTCTCTCATTCCTTCCCCTACTGTGTCCACAAGTCTGTTCTCTATATGCATCTCCATTCCTTCCCTGAAAATAGGTTCATCAATAACACTTTTATAGATTCCATATATATGCATAATATATGATATTCACCTTTCTCTTTCTGACTTTCTTCACTTTATGTAACAGGTTCTCGGTTTATCCACCTCACTGGAACCCGTTCTTTTTTATGGCTGAGTAATATTCCATTGTATATATGTAATTAAAAAAACTAAACTGTATGTGATTTTTTAAAAAAAATATTTTAAAATATTTAATTTAAAACAAACAAAAACTGAAGGAATAATAAAGAACCATATTAGAACAATACAAAAGAGAGAGAGAGAGAGACTGGTAGTATGAAGACTGTCCTCCTGAGTCCTCCACTGTCCAATCCCCAGTGAGCACCAGCCAGTCTGCCTACCCAGAGAGTCCGCCAGCCAGTATTTCTAGGAGGCTCTCTGGACCTGCTGTGGCTCTGCGGGGTCAGCCCTGACCCAGTCCTGGCCTCACTCCAGCTGTGCTCGCTCCCAAAGCCCACAGCTGCCCCCGCGTCCACAGTCCGCTCATTACGGATGCCCTGGCACCCGCAGCCGCAGGGTTGCGTGCCCTTCCCCGCGCCCACGCAGCCCCCGGCGCCCTGCCCGGTTCGGGGCCTGCCTCTGTGTGTGGGCCTCACTCCGGCGCCTGTTTCCCACCCAGTCCAGAGCAGGCCACAGTAGTGGCTTATTGGGGCCCACTTGCCCAACCGGCCCGGGGAGAGGAAGGGGTGTGGAGGCCACGGCTGGGGTGTTCGGGAATGCCTGCTGCAGCTGAGCCCGCGGGAAGTCGCTACAGTCTGAGGGGGCCGTGCGCTCTCCCGGGCGGGTTGGCCGCAGGTCTGGGGTCCCGGCAAAGCCAAGCTGCGCGGGCTCCTAGGAAGCAGAGCGTCATAACCGGGGCCTGTTCTTGGCTTGCTGACAGCTGCAGCCTCTGGGCTTGGCCTTTTGTTCCCTGCCTCAGGCGCTCACCCTTGGCTTTTTATGATACTACTTTTAAATAGATGCATTGAGATAATGCACGTAGGGAAAGTGAAATTATCAGGGGTTTTGTACAAAGGCAAAAAAAAAAAAAAAATCAAAACCCATAAATGTATAGGTCTTTAAGCTTTATTATTTTCTCCTTCTACCTTTTATTCTTATTTCCACTTTTTTTTCTTTTTCCAGCATATCCCAATCCAAGTGATGATTTACAGCCTGGAGGTTTTCAAGATTTAGGTATTATTTTGGATATAAATAGCCCTGCATTATGAAACTCTAGAGTTCTACATGGAACTATTGCAATAATATATAACTAGAGAAGAAATAACATATCACTAATCGGTATTAATTGGCAATCATGTTATTTTAATAGTGCAGATCCCATGACAAATTTAAGTGGTGGTATGTAAAGTGGAAAGTGTTAGTTGCTCCATCCTGATCCAGTCTTTGCGACCTCATGGACTACAGCCCACGAGGTTCCTCTGTCCATGGGATTCTCCAGGCAAGAATACTGGCATGGGTTGCCATTTCCTTCTCCAGTGTAGACTGTAACTAACACAATTTTCAACAAGTGCCCCTACTTAGGATTCCCAGTGGAGTAAGATAACTTTCTTAAATGCTTTGGTCACGGACAGGTTAAAATACATAAAATGCAACTTGTTTATCATGTGATAGTGTTCTTTTATGATGGAGATTTGTAGGTATATTTTCTTTCTGTTGGCATGTTGTATACGCAAGCCTTATGTACCATATTTTGGGATAGTTTTTCTATAACAGGCAGGGGTAGCACACTTCAGGTTGTCTCCCATAGTTCACACAATATATGTTAAAGAACATGGTGAAGTATAGTGGTGAAGTTGGTTGGAATATACAGATTTCTTGCTAAGAAAATGAAGAAAGTATCTATTACTTTTCTTTATATTAGAGTGAGGTAGTCAAGTTTATCTTTTCATAAAATGCACTTCAGGCTTGTTATGTTTCCTTCTGAAAACTGTGGTCAAGTTGCGTGTGCCAGGTGAACCCCGGGCCATTTTTTTTCTTGGTAAAGCTGCTTGAGATTTTCTTCTTTCAAATGTATCTGTGCATTTTTATGTTTGGTTGCACTGGGTCTTCCCTGCTGCGTGTAGACTTTCTTTAGTTGCAGCGAGCGGACAGTCCTCCGTCGGGGCACACAGGCTTCTCGTTGCGGTCGCCTCTCTCATGGGGGGCAGCCTCTGGGCACCCGGGACCAGCAGTTGTGGCTCGCAGGCTGAGCCGTTGAGGTTCATGGGCTCTAGAGCTCAGGAGGTGTGGCACCCAGGCTTAGTTGCCCTACGACTTGTGGAATCTTCCCAGACCAGGGGTCAAACCTGTGTCCCCTGCGTTGGCAGGCGGATTCTTAGCCACGATACCACCGGGGAAGCGGTAGTGTCACCCTAAGATGGTTACAGTTAACTTTTATGAAATAAAAAGAGCAGAGCTACCGTCACATTTTATATTCTGAGTTAAAGGTAGACGCAGAGGTACTACTGACAAACATTTATAAAAGCACGTGTTAGTATTATTTCTTGCCCTCTGGATTGTCAAAAATGCACGTTTACATTTTTGCACATAGTGTTTATCCATGTGCCCTAAAGTTTCATTAACATTATTAGACAAAATCTTCTTGTAATTTGGACTGTGTCTTAATCTGGGGACAGGGAAATAAAAAGGGCTGATGGTACGTTAAAGCATTGTTTGTGAAGACTGCAAATAGCATTTGTGTGATAAGAGTTATAGAGCTTTATTGTCATTTATTCAAAAATCACACTATTGGAATAGTGTGTTATATTCTTAATAAAATCATAAGGACTAGATTGAATACCAAACTATAATAGGATAATATATTTTAAAACAATTTTCTTCTAGTGAATTCTAATTGTTTCAGCCACCTTACTAAGTAACCTGATGTGGTCGCTAGAGCACACAGTGTAAAAAGTGAGTTTCCTGTTAAGAATGTCGTGCGCTCGATCCTAACCCTGGAATGTATTTTGAAGTGTTCTGTGGTCAAAATGACCTGAATGCACTAGCAGTCATGCTAAAACTAGATTGGTAATTTTTTCCTTTGCTGTAATTATAGCTGATCTATGATCAGATCATTAAAATGCAGTAGCTATTTGAAGACACCTGTGTCTTTAATTATCATCAAAACTTTTTTTTTATTTTTCCCAGATATAGCACTCATTACTGCAATTGTTCTTTCTGTATGTAAGTATTCCAAACTTTGTTACGACTTAAATCAAGATATTACTGTGAAGTGCATTATCTTTTTTAGTGTTTTTTCAGTTTCTTTAATTTTAAGTGTGAAATTAAGTAAAGTAGTTTATGAAAAATAGCCTCTTATATAACATACTACTTTTTGTTGGTGATCGTACATTCCTTTATATTCTATATATCCACCTACTAACAACCATAAATAATACATGTTGTTTCAAGGTGCATAGCCATATGAGTTTGCATCCCATATATGCTTGGGGTAATTTTCTAAATTAATCAAGCCTGCTCTGACTTACTGTGAACTGTTTTAAGTGATTCCAGGGAACTGGATTCAAATAATGAAGAGACCAAACAGAATAAAAATGTATATGTGGTTACATAAAATATCATTTTCTGACCACAGAAATCTAACCAACATTTTTTCCTTATGTTAGATTTTGAGCGTTAAGCAGTGATTTTTCAATTACATGCCATTTGTTTCCTGGTTTCTTGTAGTTGGTGCTGTTGCAATAGTTACAGCCTGTCTGCACAGATTTTCCACACGGCGGACAGAGAGGATACATTAAAGCATTTTTCTTTAATTTGTTGGTCCTTCTCACTCTTAACATAATTTTATGCGGTTTTGTTTGTGCTCTGTTTTATATGCCAACTTAAAAAAAAAAAAAGTACCTGCATGTGTATGCTGTTTGGGGTGCGTTTCTTTACTAAAAATATTTTTAGCTGCTTTTAATATCAGCTCAAGAAGATAATCCATGCTGGTCACTTCAGCTATTATGATGTAAGAAAAATTCCTGAGGGAGTAGACGTTTAAGTGCTGCAGCAAGTCCTGGGCTGTCCTGGGGCCTTCCTGCCCCAAGATACACCCTACTGCCTAGACTGGACTGATACCCAAGATTAAATATGAAACAGTCCACTGTGGACTTAAAATCTCTAGTCCTTGATATTTTTATGCTAAAAGTTTCATTTGCCTGTGTAACTTAGGTAGTTGTAAGAAGGTAGGTAGCTGTCAAATTCAAATACCTTGTTTTATTTTTTTCATTTAGAATTGTAATTTATACAAGTTAAACTAGGGAATTAAAAGCAACACTATTTGATTCCCCTCTAACGTTCTTTTAATTTGCTGGGTTGTAGTAAAGCTGATGGGGTTAAACTAAGTTGCTGAGTGGGATAAGATTTACACCTCACCTCATTAATATTGTCTCTCTTTTTATCTATATAAATGAACAAAAAGAAAGGGAACTTAGATTTTTTTTTAAGTACAAATGCATATCTTCTAACCAAAATAGGGTTTTTTAATCAAGCTTAGATTATAATGAAGTAATTTACAACTCAATGAAATACCTAAAATAAATCATGAAGCATAAACTAAGATTAGGTGCTTTGAAGTTTATGATTTTAAATGATTTTTCCCCCCTTTAATGCTTTGGAAATAGTTTTTAAATCAAACTAATACTTTTAAGACTTTTGCAACTCATGATTTATTTGTGATTTTAATATATAATTTTTATATTGATGACTAGGCTTGAACTAAAGCCTAGTCTAAGACTAAGATAAAAATATCTTCTTCACTCATACAGAGCTCAAATTTTTTCATTGTTGCTTGGTTATCTTTTTAAAATACCCACAGTGCCTTGATTTGAATCTTAAACCTTCTATTTATAGAATACATGATGGGCACATTTGACTTCTCCGTCAGCGTGTATTTTTAGAATACACAGGCGCAGCAGTCTGGATGGAACACTCTCTCAGTGAATTTTCCCCCTTCTTGACTGGGCTGTGTCCTCGCTGCGGCCGTGGGCTCTTCACTGTGCCTTGTGGACTTTCCCTTGTTACTCGCAGGCTGCTCTTGTCACAGAGCATGGGTCCTAGAGCATTCAGGCTCAGTAGCTGTGGCCCACAGGCTTAGCTGCCCTGAGGCCTGCGGGGTCTTAGTTCTCTAACTGGAGATGGAACCTTCATCCCCTGCAGTGGAAGCTGGATCCTCAATCACTGGGTCACCGCGGAAGTCCTAGGTGAAATATTTTTAAAGGTCCAAAAGACTTGTGTAGAAATAACCTTTAAAGAAACAAAACAAAATAGCTTTCTGCTCCTCACTCTCCATCTTTTTTTAAAAACATCACTGTACCAAAATACTTATACATTCTCAAACAAGTATTAACCAAGCTCTCTCTAGCTGTAACAAGTCTTTTAAAGTCAAACAATTAAAAAAATAAAATAAAATAAAGTCAAACAATTATCTGAGCATCTTATCCCCAGGATGAAGTACCAGTAGCATTAGAGTTCTGAGATCCCATCTAATGAGTTCCCTAGTGACGCTGCTGCTGGGCCTGGACGACCTTGAGAAAAACCAGGGTGTAGACTGTTACTGACATGCCCACACTCTTTAGCTTTGAAAAAATCGCCAATCTTATTGGGAAATGGTTCACCTGTTCAAGATAACTGAATTTTTGAAAGACTGCTCAGCTATGTGTGTGCTTTCCAAAAGAAAGTGAGGGTCATAACCTAAGTTTAGTTTGCTTTCCTTTTAAAAAGGTGAATGTTTTTGCTATGTTATTTGCCTTGTTGAATGCCCACTTTCTCTCCAAAATTGCATTTGTTGTCCATTTAAATTATGATGAAAAATGGCCACAAGATTAAAGCATTCTGCTGTAGTTTTCTGTTTCTTAGCTCTCAACTAATAATAGAATAGGATCCCAGTTGGTCTGATGGGCTCTGTCTACACCCTTTTCCTTCCTGGGCTGCTTTCTTAACTAACTCTTCTAACACACTTTCCAGACTTGAGAATCACAACCTTTGCCATCTCTTTTGCCACTGCCTGAGTCCTATCTTGCAAGTCCTGACTGTGTGGTTCCAAAAACAAGATGCCCTTTGTTGACATAATGTTTTCACTTATTTGTAGTGACTTTTCTTTTCATAAATGAATGATTTCGTTTACTGCAATTAAATCACCACAGGATAAATCAAAGTTTGCTGAGTTCATTAGAATTGTTCCATAATTTATGTATTTTATAAACTAGGACAAAATTTTTTCCATTAAGGAGATTTATTATTTGTTATAACTTAATTTATTGAAGTGTAGCTGGTTTACAATGTTGTATTAATTTCTGCTGCCCAGAGAAGTGATTCTGTTATAGATATAAATACATTATTTTCATATTCTTCTCTGCTATGGTTTATTACAGGATGTTGAATACAGTTCCCTGTGCTATACAGTAGGATCTTATTTATCATCTTATACATAGTAGTTTGCATATGCTAATCCCAAACTCGCAAACTATCCCACCTCCATCCCCTTGCCCTTGGCAACTACAAGTTTGTTCTCAGTGTCTTCCAATACGCTGATTCTTTGCTTTGTTATGAGTCCCTTATTGTATTTTTCTGATCAGTCATTGTATTCTTTAGCACTGTGACTTCTATCTTTACTTTCTTGTATTTTCCATCTCCTACTTGGTATTCTCACTAGGTTCATCCATCCTTCTCACCAATTTGGTGAGCATCTTTATGACCATTATTTTAAATTCTTTATTAGGTAAATAACTTGCCACAGTTTCATTAAGGTATTTCCTGAGGCTTTATCTCATCCATTCATTTGAAGAGATCCCTCGATTTCTTCATTTTTTTAGACTGTTTGTCTTTCAGTTCAGTCACTCAGTTGTGTCTGACTCTTTGCAAGCCCATGGACTGCAGCACACCAGGCTTCCCTGTCCATCACCAACTCCTGGAACTTGCTCAAACTCATGTCCATCGAGTCAATGATGCCATCCAACCATCTCATCCTCTGTCATCCCCTTCTCCTCCCGCCTTCAATCTATCGCAGCATCAGGGTCTTTTCCAATGATTCAGTTCTTTACATCATGTAGCCAATATTGGAGTTTAAGATTCAGCGTCAGTCCTTCCAATGAATATTCAGGACTGACTTCCTTTAGGATGGACTGGTTGGATCTCCTTGCAATCCAGGGGACTCCCAAGAGTCTTCTCCAACACCACAGTTCAAAAGCATCAACTCTTTGGTGCTCAGCTTTGTTTATTGTCCAACTCTCACATCCATACATAACTACTGGAAAAACCATAGCTTTGACTAGATGGACCTTTGTTAGCAAAGTAATGTCTCTACTTTTTAATATGCTGTCTAGGTTGGTCATGACTTTTCTTCCAAGCAGCAAGTGTCTTTTAATTTCATGGCTGCAGTCACCATCTGCAGTGAGTTTGGAGCCCCCCCCCTCCCACAAAATAAAGTCTGTCACTGTTTCCACTGTTTCTCCACCTATTTGCCATGAAGTGATGGGACCAGATGCCATGATCTTGGTTTTCTGAATGTTGAGTTTGAAGCCAGCTTTTTTCACTCTCCCCTTTCACTTTCATCAAGAGGCTCTTTAGTTGTTCTTCACTTTCTGCCATAAGGGTGGTATCATCTACTTATCTGAGGTTATTGATATTTCTCCCAGCAATCTTGATTCCAGCTTGTGCTTCATCCAGTCCAGCATTTCTCATGATGTACTCTGCATATAAGTTAAATAAGCAGGGTGACAATAAATAGCCTAAACATACTCCTTTCCCAATTTGGAGCCAGTCTCTTGTTCCATGTCCAGTTCTAACTTTTGCTTCTTGACCTAGCATACAGATTTCTCAGGAGGCAAGTCAGGTGGTCTGGTATTCCCATCTCTTGAAGAATTTTTCAGTTTGTTGTGATCCACACAGTCAAAGGCTTTGGCGTAGTCAATAAAGCAGAAGTAAATGTTTTTCTGGAACTCTCTTGCTTTTTTGGTGATCTGGTGGATGTTGGCAATTTGATCTCTGGTTCCTCTGCCTTTTCTAAATCCAGCTTGAACATTTGGAAGTTCACAGTTGAACTTCTGTTGAAGCCTGGCTTGGAGAATTTTGAGCATCACTTTGCTAGCATGTGAGATGAGTGCAAATGTGTGGTAGTTTGAACTTTCTTTGGCATTGCTGTCCTATGGGATTGCAGTGAAAACTGACATTTTCTAGTCCTGTGGCCAATGCTGAGTTTTCCAAATTTCCTGGCTTATTGAGTGTGGCACTTTCACAGCATCATCTTTTACGATTTGAAATAGCTTAACTGGAATTCCATCACCTCCACTAGCTTTGTTTGTAGTGATACTTCCTAAAGCCCACTTGACTCTGCATTCTAGGATGTCTGGCTCTAGCTGAGTGATCACACCATCGTGATTATCTGGGTCATGAAGATCTTTTTTTTTGTATAGTCTTCTGTGTATTCTTGGCACCTCTTCTTATTATCTTCTGCCTCTGTTAGGTCCATACCACTTCTGTCCTTTATTGTGCTCATCTTTGCATAAGATGTTCCCTTGGTATCTCTAATTTTCTTGAAGAGATCTCTAGTCTTTCCCATTTCATTGTTTCCTTCTATTTCTTTGCATTGATCACTGAGGAAGGCTTTCTTATCTCTCCTTGCTATTCTTTGGAACTCTGTATTCAGATGGGAATATCTTTCCTTTTCTCCTTTGCCTTTCTTGTCTTTTCTTTTCTCAGCTATTTATAAGGCCTCCACAGACAACCATTTTCCCTTTTCGCATTTATCTTTCTTGGGGATGGTCTTGATCACTGCCTACTGTACAAAATCATAAACCTCCATCTATAGTTCTTCAGGCTCTCTGTCTGTCAGATCTGATCCCTTAAATCTATTTCTCACTTCCACTGTATAATCATAAGCAATTTCATTTAGGTCATACCTGAATGGTCTAGTGATTTTTCCTACTTTCTTCAATTTAGGTCTGACTTTGTCAATAAGGAGTTCACGATCTGAGTCACAGTGAGCTCCCAGTCTTGTTTTTGCTGACTGTATAGAGCTTCTCCATCTTTGGCTGCAACAAATATAATCAGTCGATTTCAGTATTGACCATTTGGTGATGCCCATGCATAGAGTCTTGTCTTGTGTTGTTGGAAGAGGGTGTTTGCTATGACCAGTGCGTTCTCTTGGCAAAACTCTTTTTTTTTCCTTTGTCTTTATAGTAGATGAAACCACCACCTCTCTCAGTATTGAGGGAGTAGTTTCTTGTAGGAAACAAACCAAGTTCAACTCCTTCTCAGCTCCTCATTTTCTCTCAAATCTCTGTGCTTGACCCATTGCATTTTTAATAGCTTCCAACAGTTAAGGACGTGCCAAGACATGTCAGTGACCCAAAAGGCAGGATCTCAGCACCTAGACTCAGGCTGACTAGAAGCCAGACTGTCAGGCATCAGCTTTTAACAGTATGAAATACATACAATCTTGCAGGACCACAAGCATAACCTCCACTGAATACCAGAGCCAGCCAATCTGGAGGTGCCCCCTGAATAACCTTCATAGACATCAGTGCTCCAAACAAATGTATAAACTCTTTTCTGTGTGATCCTGGCAAGCTGAAGCAGGGCAGGAGGGGAGTATCAAGATGACATGTGTAGTCTATGTTCCCTGAGAGCAGCTCCGTAGACCACTGAATAAATGTGTGCCTGACCTGAAACCTGTTCCTCGGACCAAAGCTCCAGGATAAGTGCAGAGGGCTTCGTCACAGAAACTCTGGGCAGTGTGCCCCAGGACACTGTCTTTGCCATGCCTTGAGGTTGGTACCATGCCAGGAGCCATCTCCCCAGTTGCCACAGTGCCATGGGACCCAGGATGCAAGACCTCAGCCATCAGAGCCAGGCCATCAAGAGACATCCCATGGAAAGCAGCCACAAACCCTGGGCTCTGGACAAAAATCAGGGCACCAATAACATGTAAAGCTTCCCTCCAGAGACCCTGGTACACGGAGAAGGGCAGAGGATGAGCACAAAAATAGCATCCACCCTCCAGGGGCTCAGGAAAGGATTACAGGAAGCCCCAAGATCCTGCCAAGCTCCAGAGAATTGATGCTTTCGAACCATGGTGTTGGAGAAGACTCTTGAGAGTCCCTTGGACTGCAAGGAGATCCAATCAGTCCATCCTAAAGGAAGTCAGTCCTGAATATTCATTGGAAGGACTGATGCTGAAGCTCTGATACTCTGGCCACCTGATGTGAAGAGTCAACTCATTGGAAAACTCATTCCTGATGTTGGAAAAGATTGAAGGCAGGAGGAGAAGAGGATGACAGAGGGTGAGATGGTTGGATGGCATCACCGACTCAATGGACGTGAGTTTGAGCAAACTCCAGGAAATAGTGAAGGAGAGGGAAGCCTGGCGTGCTGCAGTCCTTGGGGGTCACAAAGACTCAGACACGACTGAGCGACTGAACAACAGCAAGATCCTGCCTAGTCAGATTCCCACCCCTTGAGCAGAACTCAGGATGACCAGTTTAGAAACCTTGACAGAAAGACCAAGCTCCTGAGCCCGTTGCCTCTTGCTGTGCCCGGGGGATGGTGTTTAAGAACTCTCTCTCCGTGGATTACAGGCCTGTGACACCCACTAGGGTGAGTCCCGCTGGCCTCCAGAGCCAGGTGTTGGAGAAGCGTCCCTGACAGCAGTCTG
The DNA here is from genome assembly GCF_963930625.1 of Muntiacus reevesi. NCBI lineage: Eukaryota > Metazoa > Chordata > Mammalia > Artiodactyla > Cervidae > Muntiacus > Muntiacus reevesi. The sequence continues at coordinate 120,483,485 of NC_089253.1, read as the reverse complement.
AAAAATCGGGGCACCAGATAGAGTCATGACCTCCTTTCTGGGTGACACCGAATATTAAAGAAACACACGTTAAAGAATAGGAACACAAGCTTCCCCCAGAGAAATGAGCCATGGATGAAGAGGTGTTCCCAAGAAAGGAGCCACAAAAAGTAGGAGCACTCAGTTCAGTTCAGTCCAGTCGCTCAGTCGTGTCCGACTCTTTGCGACCCCATGAGTCGCAGCACACCAGGCCTCCCTGTCCATCACCAGCTCCTGGAGTTTACTCAAACTCATGCCCATCGAGTCGGTGATGCCATCCAGCCATCTCATCCTCTGTCGCCCCCTTCTCCTCCTGCCCCCAGTTCCTCCCAGCATCAGGGTCTTTTCCAGTGAGTTAGATGCATGCAGAAGTTCGCCTCCAGGAGACAGCAGGAGGACACCATGAGGACGGCATACAGCAGTCTGTGTTCGCCGAGTGTTTGAGGCTCCAAACATCTGTTTAATTAGATGCCTCCCCCTTAGGTCTAGGCTGTAATGTAAGCAGATGACCCTTTTCACTTTAAATCTGGACACTATTGGCTGTCTATGAGCTGGGCTGTGGAGTGGGCAACTCTGAGTGGGAGCCCTTTAGGAGTGGCCTCTCATATCGCTACCATTTTGTGGGTCTTGGGAAGTGATCCCATTGGTTTTCAAAACCAGATAATTGGAGGCTCCTCTCTCAAGTGTATGTCCGCAAAGTGGGGATGCCCAACGTGGGGTCTGAAATCCTTGCTCTTCAGGGAGAAACTCGAGGTTCAAAGGTCCTCCTGGTTGTGGAACACCATACTGAGGTAGGGTTTATGGTAAGATGGTTTCCTGGGGTGTCCTACCCACTTCGATGTCCCCAAGTGAACTTGGACAATGTGTCACTCAGCCAGGTCTTCACATGATTTAAGAGATTGTTCATACGTAGCTATAGACTCAAGTGTGTCCATGGGAGGAAATAAGTGCAAGACTTTCTGTGCTTCCATTCTAAAATAGAACCTATTTTTACTTCATTTGTAATGCCTTGTATATGGTTAAGATAGAGGCTCAAATGTGTTCTGATGCCATGAGGACACACCAGTTGGGCTGTGAATGGAGGCAGCTCCAATTTGAGTCAAAATTTGCTCTACACGGGTGGCGCTGATGGTAAGGAACCCGCCCGCCAATGCTGGAGATATAAGAGAGGCGGGTTTGATCCTGGGTCAGGAAGATCCCCTGGAGGAGGGGATGGCAGCCCACTCCAAGACCAGTATTCTTGCCTGGAGAATCCCATGGACAGTGGAACCTGGGTGTCCATAGGGTCACAAAGAGTCGGACACGACTGAAGTGACTTAGCACACGTACATGCTCTATACAATATACTCTCAAAGCGGATAGCTCTCTTCTTTCATGGAGATTTTGTTCTTGATGGCTGCTCTTGCCTTCTTATGCTGAAATGACTGATTTAGCTGTGGAATGGGAAGAATACAGGCTGACATACAGACCAAGCAGAGGCTTACAGTTCTGGAGGAGAAGCTAGGAGTAAAGACGAAGAGGGATGCAGGGGTGGCATACAATAAGCTCGGTGAGGGGTCTGTTCAATGACACTTGGGCAAAGGTGTCCCCTGTTGAGACCAGAAAGGATAGCTTTCTAGAGAGTGTAAGGGTGGAACAACCCACCAGCACTCGGCTCTGTCCTGCATAGCCAGTCCGGAAAGCAAAGCAAACATTCTGCTTGTAGTCTTTGGAATGTTTCAGTAGAAAGCAACACAGACAAGGTGTTGGAGACTCGTTCATGCTCACAGCTCTGCCCCATGGCCTTAGTTTGCGTATCAGTAAGGTCTTGAGATCTACATTTTGTAGTCAGATCTTTTAGCTCCCTGGTATCAGGGAAGCCCTGGTAGCTCAGTTGGTAAACAATCCACCTGCAATGCAGGAGACCCCGGTTCAATTCCTGGGTTGGGAAATCCACTGGGGAAGGGAAAGGCTACCCACTCCAGTATTCTTGGGCTTCCCTGGTGGCTCAACTGGTAAAGAATCCACCTGCAATGCAGAAGACCTGGGTTCGATCCCTGGGTTGGGAAGATCCCCTGGAGAAGGGAAAGGCTACCCACTCCAGTATTCTGGCCTGGAGAATTCCATGGACTGTATTATAGTCCATGGGGCCGCAAAGAGTCGGACACGACTGAGCGACTCTCACTTTAAGCGTAGGATACAGCAGAAACTATTCTGCATAATTGACAGGTACTTTGCTGCTCCTTCCTCACTATGTCAGCCACCTCCAGAAATCCTGTATGGTCAGTGCATCCCAAGACACAAGGCTGAACTGTGTCCTGGGCAGGAAGTATTTCACAGCTGTGAGCCTGGCTGTGGTCTCAGGGAGGATGCTTCTCTGAACTGTTCCTCCCAGTGAGAGTGTACCTCCCCAGAGGTACAGGTGCCCATATTCGCATCTGGTTTGAAGATCAGCCCTTCAAACCAGGGAAGATCTTTCCCTCGTGTGGATGTCTCACTCCTGTGTTATTTTTCCCTAGTGAAAGCAGGTGCTGACTTCCTGGACCCACTCCTTAATGGACACGTGCTCTTTCCACTTCATTTCCAACTTGGCATAAAAGTATCCTTCTTTGGTGATGAGGGAATCCTAGAATGGAGACCAGACTCTGTGATGAATAGTGACTCTCTTGTGTTCTGGGGTTAATCCACAAAGGGATGCTGACCTATGGAATAGAAGTACCCAAACTGACTGACTACCCAGCAGTTTTGAAAGAAAGGGGGCACCACTATTAAGGATGTAAAGAAAATGCCACATGTAATTCAGTGTCAAATACAACCGTACATATAGACACTGAGTTTGAATTCATGGTCAGAACTTGAAGTAAATGGGGAGATAGTAGTTTGAAGGCAGGAGCATGTAACTGTCTGGGAAATCTGCTATATATATATAGGACATATATTGGCCATGTAGGACAAAAATTGTTTGAAATGTGATAAATCAGGCAAAGGCTGTTTCAGGAAAATAAAAACCAATCAAAAGTGGAATTTGTAATCATGTGTGGGTGAGAATTAATTCAGCCACATGTTTGCATCAGCACTGAGTTGGATTTGGGGATTATAACGGCCAATGTCACTGTTTCAGGTCGTAGTATGAGTTGCTTCTCTGGATCTACTAGCTCAGTAGAATGCAGTCTGTGGGAGCTAATGCCATTGGCCACTGTAGTAGTTATTGAAACAATTTCCAATGAATCGTCGATGTTTACAAAGTCTGCCACCCAATAATAATGAGCAGATTTCATAAGGATAGGATACAATAATAATCTGGGCATTTCAGGGTGGCAGAGACCTCTGTGAGCCTCTTTCGGCCATTACAGCCATAGCGGTAAGAACAATGTTGGCTCGTTTCCAGATGTTCTCTGCTTTGGTTTCCCTGATCAGGAGCCGTTCTTGCTCAGGACCCACTAATAAGGATGAGAGGGATGTCAGAGGTCTGTCACCGAGGGCCAGGGGAGGGTCTCGGGCACAGGGGAGAATCCAGTCTGAGGTCAGAAACTCCTGAAGTGACGCTGGGGTATGATGTCTGCTTGACTATTAAGTGTACACATTCTGATTGTTTTGTCTGTCACAGGACACCACGATACTTTAGCATAATTTGGCTTCTGAATTTCTGGCAGCTACTGGATTCAGGTCCCTAATGAACTGAGACTTCCAACTTGTTCAGAGCCTAAGAACCAAATGGTGTTTAGGCTGAAGTGAGAAAGCTGAACATGTATCAATGGAGAGATGGAGAGACGGGAATTTCCCCCCCCACTTGCTACCGTTTTTTCCTTAGGTTCCAATTAAAAGGCAGCTCTGCTAGTCACTGTGTTTTGGTTGGAATGAAAAGCCCTTGGAACAACAGCATTCCTGTGTGTGAACAGCGGTGTTCCTATGAGTATAAGGAATAACTCTGCAGCCTGGGCATCTCGTTTTTTGTTTTTTTTCCCACTTCATGAAATCACCTGTTGCTGGATCTTTATTTAACTGAATTCCTGGCAAAACACTTCTTTGTTGTAAGAATTTTTAAAAGATCTGGTATGTCTTATACATCATATGCTCATGTTACTAATATGGTAAGTCATTTGTTTACTGCCAGTGTTGAATTTTGTAGGGAATATGTGAGGAGAAAGAAAACATAACTGTACATCAAACTTTAATTACTCACTTTTTTTAGTTTCACTGTGAAGGAGTAATCTCTCAAATTTTTGTGTCCTTTTATCCCCTCACATATTTGAACTATTTATCCAGCCTCTCATTTATTTAAAAAGGGGGGCTTCCCTGGTGGCTTAGTTGGTAAAGAATTCGCCTCCAATGCAGGAGACTTGGGTTCGACCCCTGGGTGGGGAAGATCCCCTGGAGAAGGGGATGGCAACCCACTCCAGTATTCTTACCTGGAGAATCCCCATGGACAGAGGAGCCTGGCAGGCTGCAGTCCATGGGGTTGCAAAGTCAGACAGGACTAAGCGACTAAGTACATTGATCAAGGAAGGCTTTTCATGTGCCAGAACTGTCCATGTTGGGAGAATACTAAATAGGAGAGTCTTATCCTTACTTTCATGGAGCCCATTTCTATCTGAGGAGGCAGAAAATAAACAAGAAAATAAATCAATAAACAAGCTTAAA